>NW_024424452.1:30103920-30375098 GCF_017311325.1 Ursus maritimus
TGTCTTTATCCCTAACACTCACGCGGGGCGCAGGAACGGTCACACAGAGCTCCCAGTGGGCTGGCCCCGTCTTGCCCCAGCTTGCCCGTGCTGTCTGCCCCGACCACAGGGGTCCCCCTTCCACTCCGCACATGTGCCAAGCACCTCTCAGCCTCGGGACTTTTTTTTTTCCAACCAACGTGAAATTCACATCACAAAATGCACCATTTTAAATGGAACAATTCAGGGACATTGAGTAAGTTCACATTTTGTGCAACCATCACCTCCATCTAAAACATTTTCACCACCCCAGATGGAAGCCCGGTGCCCACTAGGCGGTCACTCCTCACGTCCGCATGCCCAAGCAGCCACCCGTGGACGGGTGTGTCTATGGATTTCTGTCTTCGGGACACTTCGTATAAATGGGACGCACGCTGTGTGCTGCCTCAGAACCTTGCAACAGCTGTTCCTTCTCCCCACGTGCTGTTCCCTCCTCCAACACTGACTCGTCCCTTACGCAGCTTTCCTAGCGCCTCCCTGAGGTCAAGGCCTCCCCAACCTCTTATACCCTCTGAAATCCCCCCAAGTGACCCTTAGCATTTTTCACAAGTTCAGTTATTCTGTGTGGCTGCTGTATTCACATCTCCCATAGTTTGGTGATAAAGTTGATGAGGCAAGAAGACGTTGGCCTTATTTGTCCCTGGATGCCGGTGCCTAGCCCAGAATCTGACACATAGTAGGTGCTCAACAAGTTTTTGTGAATTGCGTTAACTGAGTGAGTCAGTGAGTCAGTGCCCTTTACAGAGAGACCTTCTTGTCTCCTCTGGGCTGGTGACCTGGGGGGGGGGGTCCCCACCCTGTGCTGCCCGGCTCCACCCTGCTCCCACCAGGGGCCTCCCACACGCCCATATATGGACGCGATCAGGACAGCTCTGGCCAGGGGTCTGTGAGGTCCAGGCCTCTGTGACCTCACAATGCCAGGGGGCCCCCCCGTGTCTATAAGAGGCCCAGGAGGCAGCCCCCGGGCTCACAGCCCACGCAGTTCCACCTGCTCACAGGTTGGCTGGCTCAACCAAGGTGGTCCCCCTGCTCTGAGCACCCGGGCCGGTTCCATCTAGCGCCATGGCCAGATACAGATGCTGTCGTAGCCACAGCCGGAGCAGGTGCCGCCGCCGGAGACGCAGATGCCGCAGACGAAGGAGGCGATGTTGTCGGAGGCGGAGAAGGAGAGGTGAAGGGGCCGCTCCCTGGGCTTGGGGAGCTGGGGGGGAGGGTCCCAGCCGTGCTGAAACCCCGTCCCCGCCTGTCCCCCGCCCCCAGTGTGCTGCCGCCGCTACACCGTGGTGAGGTGTAGGAGAAGATGAGGAACGCACAGAAAAGCCCGGTCCACCGCACTCCTGCCTGCAACGCCACCAGCCGCCAAGACCCTCCTGCCTCCTCGTGAACATGCCACCAGCTCAATGACATGAACAGGAGCCTGCTAACGAACAATGCCGCCTGTCAATAAACGATGAAAACTCATTCTTCTCGCCTCTTTGCCTGGAGGGGGCTCGGGGTGGGGGGGGGCTTGGGGAAGAGGGGACACGTGGATCTTGTTTCAGACGCTTCACTCCACTCTGGTCACTGAATCTGCCCCCCACCCCTGCAACCATCCCTGTGTGAGCCCCACCCGGGGGCTGGGAGCTGGGTCCTCTTCCCGGCTGCGCTCCGTGGCTTTCTGGGGGCAGCTAGAAATGGGCCCCAGAAACGGGCTCAGTGCTGGCTTCCCCCCACCCCAAGAACCAAGGAAACTTTTACCAGCTCAAGCTCCAGGTTTTAGCTATATCCCACTTGTCCCCAAATTGCCCAACTCGGTTTCTTTCTGCTTCCAGCGCTGTCCCATAGCGCATGTCCCACCCGGGGGGCAGTGGTGCGAAGCTAAAAATACCTCCCTGGTTGAGGAAACGAGGGGACTCGTCCATCTCATCTGCCCACTCCCCCCACGGGATGCACGGAGGGTTTAAAATCCCAGTGAGCCGTGGAGATGGTTCACGAGACTCTTGGGACACTTTGAACCAAGCAGACCTCAAAAGAGCCTGTCGGTTACAATCATCACACGGTGGCAGAGCACAGCCCAGGGCAACAACTCAGTGACCAGGCGCTCAGTAGTCCGGCGCTCAGTGACCCAGGACCCTCAAGTGACAGGAACGTCCCTGGCCATGACTTCCCGTTTATTGAACATCATGGGTTCATCACATCCGGGCCTTGCACTGACCTTGCAAGACAGGTAGAGATGACCCTGTCTTTTCAGGTAAGGACACGGAAGGGGACTGAACCCTCTTGCATGACCCCAACCACGAGATGACTTCCTGTTCCCCGTCAGACGATGACAGGATGGCTGGACACAGATCCTCTCCACTCCCCCACCCCCTGTACCGGGGCAGACTTGCTCACGCAGATTAAGCTCTAGCCATGGGGCTTCTGAATCTGCAGCGTCTGGGGGTGATCCCTGGGCCTTCCTCTTAGCGGGTGCCATCCCCAAGGGCACTAACAACTGCGGGAGCAGTGCCTGTGTCGATAGTGATAGCGGTCCCTGTGGGTCCTTCCTTCCACCGGGACGTCCTCCTGGTTAACCGTCTGCTCCTGCTCCTGGCCCTCTTGCTGCTGCCCCTGCCCCTGTTGTCCCTGCCCCTGCGGCGGACACTCGCTGGGACTCCTCGCGCGGCAGAGGACCATCGTGCTGGCGGTGGAATTAACAAATTACCACAAACTTCATTGCTTAAAACACGAATTTATTCTTAGTTTTGCAGGTCAGGATTCCGAAATGATTTAAAATCAAGGTGTGGGCAGGGCTGTGTTTCTGGAGGCTCTGAGGGAGTATAATTGGTTTCCTTGTCTTTCCCAGATCCTTGAGGCCGCCTGTATTCTCGGGCTCATGGCCCCCATGTGACCACACTGGACCCACCCACTGCACATGAGGTAGCAGCCAAGCGGGAGACACCTCCTCATTCGTTTGCTCCAATTTTGACTTCAGATTTTCGTGGGGTCATCAAAGGACAGTGAGGCCCAGGCAACGGGTAGATGGCACATTTGGAGGGGAGCATCCCCTGGGCACAGAATGACGCCTAGCCTTGCCCCTTATGTACAGAGTGACCTTGAGCAAGTCACGCTACCCCTGTATGCCTGTTTTCTGGAAAAGAGTTGTTGCAAAAGGAGTGGATGTATGGGAAGTCGATGAACCAATGCCCGGCCTACAGGGACCTGCAGACAGATCACAGCACAGCCCCAAGGTGGGGAGAACGCATCAGGAATGATTTGGACAAGAAAAAGTTGGCAATGTCCTTGTGGCGACACATTTTCTAGGCAAGGCAAGGAGTGGCCTGCCCTTCCAGACCCTGCTGGCCAGGCCAGGGTGGGGACAATGGTGGGGTGGGGCCCCCGAGTCATAGTGGGGGGCCCCTTTATATACAAGTCCCCAAAGAGCCGCCAGCAGACCAGACCAACATTAACAGCAAGAGCAGGTGGGCAGGCCTCAGCCCTCCTCCCCCACCCCCACGGCCAGCTGCAGCCTCAGCCGAAGCCACCTGCCCCACCAGCACGATGGTCCGCTGCCGCGCGAGGAGTCCCAGCGAGTGTCCACCGCAGGGGCAGGGGCAGCAGGGGCAGGGGCAGCAGCAAGAGGGCCAGGAGCAGGAGCAGGAGCAGACGGTTAACCAGGAGGACGTCCCAGTGGAAGGAAGGACCCACAGGGACCGCTATCACTACCGGCACAGGCACTGCTCCCGCAGACGGCGGTACAGGGTCCACAGGCGGCGACGGCGCTCCTGCCAGAGGCGGCGCCGGAGACGCACCTGTAGACACCGGAGGCACCACAGAGGTCTGGCCAGTTCCCCCCGCCTGGGTGCACCTTGACCCCGGGACCCCCCTCCCCCCCCCACCAAGCCCCAGCCCCATGGCCCTGTAACCCGAACTCTCTTCCCCAAAAGGCTCCAGAAGGGTCAGGAGGAGGAGGTACAGAAGACGGCACTAAACCTTCCTGGGATGGAAATTAAGGAAAAGTCACCTGCCACGGAACCACCTCACGAGGCCACAGCCATCCCCCGGCATTGGATGCCCGACCCCCGAGTTTGCAAGGAGCCCACAACATCTTGACTAACATGAGCAAAAGTCATCTGCCAAATAAAGCTTGAGATAATAAACTTGGCTAAACTTGGCTGTCAGGGATTCCTTTACGCAAATGGCACAGATACGAGAGTAAACGTATAAACGACTAAATCCCATCCCACGCTGGCAGGTCACCCTGTGACACTGTGGGTGTCCTCCATCACCGAGAGCCAGGAGAGCCAGAGTTTCCTGCTTAATGAATATTCGAGGGTGCCAGGGAGCGGGGGGAAAGTGGGACTTGTACTGAGAAGGACAGCAGGTCTGGCATGCTCCAGCAAGAACAAGGCCAGCATGGAGGGAACCAAAGCCCCTTGATGGACTGAGTGAGGCCTTGTGCACCATCTGAGGCCCTGCATTACCACACGCTTATGCTCCCTCCGGAGGCTCCAGGACAGAATTTGTTCCTGCCTCTGGAGTGAAGCTCCTCCTAGTTTCCTCAGTGTTCTAATCTCTGCTTCTGTGAGCGCTACCTCTGCCTCTCTTAGAGACACACCTCTCTTATACGGGACTAGCCAGGCTAGTCTCCCCACCTGTGCAAGAGACCCGGAGGGTCCGTATTGAGCTGACCACAGCCACCGAGGATTCGGGGCAGGAAATTCGCAGGAATCCATTTTCCATCCTAAGTGCTCAGGAAGGACTCCACCCTCCAATGCTGAAATTGTGTGGCACGGGTGTGTGTAAAGAGACCTGTGATCCCCAAACAGGAACGAATTAGTACGGTTTTCTTCAGTTTTCTAGGAACATCGCTTACACGTAGGGCACCTCCCCCACCGGCCCCCTCCCGGGCCCCAGCCCAGGGGCAGGAAACCAGACATTTCCAGCCCCTCCCCTCCCTCATGCCAACTCCCCCAAAGTAGCCACTATTCTGACCCTTCTTCACATACTGTCAACAGCTCTTTCGGGCTGGGTATTTCTGGAATGTGGGGAGGAGTCTGTGTGCTCTCCTGCTTCTAGAAATTCTATCCCCAACTGTCATCCCAGCTAAAAGGGGGCCTTTTGCCAGCACAAATGAGGCCTGGTGGAGGAGGTAACATGGCAAGGCAAGGCGGTCGGCCTGGAATTCTCTGTCCTGGCCTGCAGGTGGTGGGAGCACAGGGAGGTTGCTGGTGCCTGGGGTTTGAGTCAGGTGTTGGCCCAGAACTCGGGTATCCAAGGGTGGGGGTGGGGGTGGGCTCCAGGGCCCCTTTGTGATGTCGGCGCCCTGCCTGCTGTCCTCACAGCCCCTCCACGCCCTCCCCACCCCCAGTGGCCTTCCTGCCCAGTCTGGAGAGGCAGCCAGAGCAGACAATGGGTTCCCGTTGTGCCAAGCTCGGCACAGGCCACAGCCGGGGCCACGAATCCTCCATGAAGAAGCTTGTGGCCTGCGTGAGTCAGGATAACTTCTCCTTGTCGTCCGAGGGTGAGGAAGAGGAGGAGGGAGAGGAGGAGGAGGAGGAAGAGGAAGAGGAAGAGGAAGAAGAAGAGGAGCTCCCGGTGCAGGGCAAGCTGCTGTTGATGGAGTCCGAGCGGCAAGAGGAGGAGGGCGCTGAAGAAAATCCCGTGGCCCAGCAGAGCCCGGAGCCCAAGCAGACACACTCCTGACCCGTGACGGTGGCCCAGGAAGAGGGGCCTGCCAGTGTTCCAGCGAGAAGAACTTTCAGAAAAGAGTCAATAAAAAGTCTCCAAGGACTTCTGCTGTCCTGTGGTGTCACGAGTTCGTGTGTGTGTTCAGGGAGGCTGAAGGGCAGGAGTCCATGACCCTGATCCTGAGGTCCAGCCAGAAGTTCTCATGAGGCCCACCTCCCATGACTTCTCGCTGCCCGCCCCTGCTTCGGGGGGCTGGGAAATGTGGTAGCCCAGCTGGGAGTCAGCCAGTTCTCTCTGTGGGCGGCAGGGGAAGGGGGAAGAGTCCTGAGTCTGGGCAGATGCCAGCAGGAAGCACCCAGTGGGCCAGTGAGCAGGAGCTCAGCAGACCGGACTCCGATTTCTTTCTGCTAGCTGTGTGACCTTGAGCATGTCACTGTCTGTCTCTGAGCCTCAGCCTGCCCCTCCCTGTCGAAGGGTGAGATTGACTGCTACCCCGCAGGTTAGTCGTTTGGGAGAAGTAACCATAAGGGTGGGTGGGATGAGGCCTGGCACACAGGAAGTGCTGCTGGGGCTCACGGTGGCTGCACCTGCCACTCTGGTTTGGGGTCAGAGCATAGGGAGGGGTCTTGAGTCCTCTGCTATTATCCTCACACTCAAGGTGACCACCTGTGCCGCCCCCCCCCAAGCCAGAGGCTCACTTCTGCCTTTATCAAGGGGTCCAGCTGCCACTGCCCTCATCACAGCAACGGACAGCAGGAACCCAGAGACACTGCCAGGTCCAAACACAGAATCGGGCCCTGCGTCGGCTTACTCTGGCCTTTGAGAAGCATCGGAATGCATCTGTGGCTATCCTGCCCTGGCTCCCTTGACCCTCCTCTTCCCAAAAGGAAGGACAAATGTGTTCTCCACCCCTTCTTTTGGTGCCCCAAGCACCAGCCATCTGGGCCCGAGAAGGATCCTGATCAGGGCTGCTGGGGAGGGGGGTGGGGGGCAGTATTTCCAGGGGAACCTCAGTTTCTTTGGGAGCTATACATGAGGGTAAGAGGGGGGCCCTGAGTTACTCGAGGGGGAGGCCACCACTGAGGCCTGCAGCAGGCCTAGGGCAGGTGTTGTCTAAAGGAAGAGGCCCTGCTGTGGCTTGCTGGGCCGGTTTGGTCCTTCTGTCCACCTGCCCAGTCATTTGACAACATCTGTCGAGCCCCTGCTGTAAGCCAAGCACGATGGGCCCTGAGATTAATAAACACAGTCTCTGTCCCACAATGCACTCGAGGGTGGGGTTGCGGGGAGTCAGCCGTAGAGGGGTGGCAGGAGGGTAGGGGTTTGGGGGGGGAGAAGGTGGGAGGATGGGGGAGGGAGAATGGGGAGGGTGGAGGAGATGGTCCAGAGACCCAGAAAGGGTCTTCACAGAGTGGCCCAGCACCAAGCCCCCAACCAGCCCCACTGAGCCCACACAAGGCCGAGCCCTCAGAACAGAGCCACCTGCGCCTTCCGTAATCCCCATGGGTCCCTTTGTGACCGAAAGGTGGGACTAGAAGGGGCCAGACCTGGATTTGATTCCTGGCTCTGCCATTAGTTGTGGGATACTGGGCTGGTCACTCACCCTCTCTGAGCCTGTCTCCCCTTTGTAAAATCTAACAAGCCCACCTACTTCCCGGGGCACTCATCTCTTAGGGCCGCTAGAACAAATGGTTACAATTTTGGTAGCTTAAACGGAAATGTATTCTGTCACAGCCTGGAGGCCAGAAATGTGAACTCAAGTCATCAGCAGGGCTCCACTCCCTCTGGAGGCCCTAGGGGAGCATCCTTCCCGCCTTGTCCAGCTGACAGTGGCCCCGGGCCTTCCTTGGCTTATGGCCACGTCACTCTAATCTTTGCCTCTCCCCCATGTGGTCTTTCCTCCCGTGTCTTGTCCCTCGTAAGGACACTTGTCACTGGATTTGGGTCCCACCTGGATAACCCAGGATGCTCTCAAGATCCTTACTTACATCTGCAAAGATCCTTTTTCCAAATATGCTCAGTGTGTCCAGGGCTTAGGACATGGATGTATCTTTGGGGGGCCACCACTCAGCCCACCACACAGGGCCACTGGGGTTGAGGGCAGAGCTGCCTAGACAGGGTGGGGCCCAGAGGCCAGCCACACAGGAAGTGCTCAGTCAACGAGAGCAGCGCTCACCATGACTGATGGGAAGTGCTTATTACTGACCTACAACAAAAGCAGATCATAGCAAAGCCCCAACGAGAGGCAAGGTTGTGCATGAGCAATAGAGAGAAGTAGAGGCTGGCTGGGGGGAGGGGAGAGGGAGTTCCATGGCAGGGGAGGAGTGGGAGGTACAGGCTGAGTGGCCAAGAGCTAAGCCCTTGCAAGGGCTTCAGCGGAGGAGTGGGGAGAGGTGGGCGGCTGTGGACGGAGCACCGGACAGCTCCGACAGGGCCATGTGCAAACGCAGGTGTGGGCTTTCTGCTCCAGGAGCTGGGAGGTCTGAGCGGGGCCGGGGTGATTCCAACTGTATGGCAGGGCTCCACCAGCAAGGAGGGGAGCAGGGTGGGCAGGTGGGAATCAGGAGAAAGGCAGGTTCGCAGGGGTGTCCTGGGGCACCTGAGGCTCAGAAGAAAACCACGAAGGAAGGAAAGCCATCCCTTTGTTGGATAAGGAAACCGAGCCTTGAAAACCAAAAGACTCTACCTAAGATTGGACATCAGTGCAAACTGGGGTTTGAACCCAGCTCTAAATCCCCTAGCTTTAAATCTTGCTGGGGAGGCGAGTTCACCAGGCCGAACCCAGGACCACCCATCAGTCTGCTGGTGACTCATCCAAGCCACTCAAGGCCCGCCCGCCTGCCTGGCTGTGCACTAGCCATGCACCTGATCAGCCCGCCACCCGGCCAGCCTGCTGCGCTGGGGTCAGAGAGGTACTCCTAGCTTCCACACCATGTGGGGGGAATGAGGAGACGCACTGGGGATGCTTAGACAAAGGGTACTGAGCTCTTTCTGGGGGCTGGCCCTGACCCAACCACTGGACGTGGCTTCTCTCATTTAAATCATCCAACGTCCCAGGAGGCAGGCGTTCCTATTATCCCCGTTCTACAAAGACAGGGGAACCAGGACGTGGAGAGGTAAATGCCCAGGTGAGCGACCAGAGGCAAGGAAGCAGCAGATCTGGGACGTGGGCCCAGCTGCATCTGACCCAAGGTCCTCACTTTTAACCAGCAGATGGGACTTTCCCAGAGCGCCCCTGCAAGCAGCCCCACCCTGGGGTGAGGGTAAGGGTCAGGGGCTTTGTCCCGGCCTGACCACGTCTGTCACACCCCTGTGGCCTGTGCCATCACAATCGGCCCCAACTATATAACCAGGGGCCGCGGGACCTCTGTCAAGCTGGGTGTGCTGGAAGAGGAGGAGGAGGCGGCCTCTGCCCCTCCAAGCGTGGCCTCCCATGGACACCAAGACACAGAGCCTTCCCAACACCCACACCCAGCCCCATAGCAACTCTCGGCCGCAGAGCCACACCTGCAGCCCGTGCACCTGCAGCTCCCACTGCCAAACTTGCAGCCAGAGCTGCGCCCGGAGCCAGAGTTGCAGCCGGAGCCGAAGCTCCAGCCAGAGCCCGACTGGCCACCAGAGCCAGAGTCCGCACCCCAGCCCGCCACCGAGGCACCGAAAGCATACCATGCACTCCCACCACTGTCCCCCGTGGCCCACCACCCATTCCTGCAGCTACCCCAAGAACAGAAAGAATTTGGAAGGAAAGGTGAACAAGAGGAAGGTGGCCAAGAGGAGCCAGCAGGTGTATAAAACAAAGAGGCGGAGCTCAGGTATCTTTCAAGCAGGCAGGGAAGGGCCACAGGGCTGCCCCCCAAGCAATGGGGAACAGCCCAGCCGGACTGTAGGGGTAGCGAGGCGAAGGCCGTGTGAGCACAGAGGAGCACAGCAAAGGCGACGAGGGAGGAGAAACTCTTGGCAGTTGTACGGGTGATGCACTGATGGACTAGTTCTTGAAATAAACTGGGAGGATGGACAGATGGCAGATTAGCTAGATGGAAGCACGGATGGGGGGATGAGAAGCTAGATGGGCAAGTCATTTAAGGTTGATTGGCAGAGGGATGGGTGACAGAAGGATTAGGAGTTTGCTTGAGGGAGGGAGGGATGAAACGTATTAGTGGAATGATTGGAAAGCGAACCGGATGTTGCCCGGTAGGGTAAATCGGATTGATGCTCTCATGGGGTAACAAACTAGTCGGCTGAACCAATGGTTGTGGTCAGATTGGTTGGACATGGTAAGAAGCTGAATTGGCTGGACATAGTTGGACAGAGGAAGGTAGGAGTGTTGATGGGAGGATGGCCGAGTTGGTTAAACAATGATTGGCTAGGCGGGTGGATGATCAGAATAGTGGATGGACTGACGGGGAGATGAGCTGACCGGATGGTTAACTGGGTGGGTGAATGCACCAATGGAAGCCTAGATGTGTGGACAGACTGAATGGGCAGCCCGGATATAGTTTAATAATGAAGTCCTGTTGGATAAATGGATGGACTGCGTGAACTCATGGATGGACGGGTGATAAGTGGGACAAATGGATGGATTCACAGAGGATCCTTTTGATCTTGACAGTCTAAGCTCTAACCACATGCCCCATATTTAGTTACAAATGAGCAGTCCAAAACCCAAGGAAGTATGTGCATGAGGCATGCCACTATTAAAGGACCCTTTCCCATTCCCATCCCTCAGGGCGGAAATACAACTGAGACGGCACCCCACGGCTTGTTCCTGTGTTGGTTTCACCCAAATAAACGCCATCTCGCGCGGAATACGAGAAGGAAGTCCACCTTTTTGCAGGAACATGTTACTACAGTGATTTCTATGCAACATTGATTAAAGCTTGTACACTGGATGACTATACCTTGCGTGGGCATTTTGATTTCACTAAAGGGCTCACGTGTCTGGGGGCCTGGTAGTGTTTGGGGGCCTGGCATGGAAGCTGGAAGCAGGGAAGAGGCTGTATAAGAAGCAGGGGTGTGGCTCGTGACGGGACCTTGTCAGAGTGTCCAGAGCCAATGCCAGCCCAGGAGCAGAAACGAAGGCGGGCTGGAGACTCCCAAGGAGCCTTCGAAGCAGATGGGCAGCCCTCGCTGGGGCAGAGCCTTCCTTTGCCCTCTACACTCCCACCCTGGCACACACGAGTGGGCGCGCGCGCGCACACACACACACACACACACACACGGGATGCCCACAGGCCCCCACCCTGTTCATGGGACCCACAGGCAATAGACAGGTGGGAATGTGCACTGTGAAGTCCAGACCGCCCTGAGTTTGAATCCTGGCTCCTGTTTCCCTGCGGTGACATGAGGCTGCTGATCCACCTCTCTGAACCTCCCTTGTTCCAACACACTTTCACTGAGGGACCAAGTACGATCTGGCACTGTGCCAGGCGCTGGGAACGCCGAGGGCACACAAGGCCCGGTCCAGAGAAGGACACACAGACACGGAAACCCAAGATCTGCTACTCAACAGCTGTATCAAGGGAGAAAGGCCATAGTGCAGAGCAACTGTGCACCTGGTTAGAGCATTCTGGGCCAAAGCAAGAGCATGTGCAAAGGCGCCGAGGGGGGGGAAGAGCTTCGGGCGTTCCCCGCACAGGATATGCAGGTGGTGGGACAGGAGGTGGGGGAGTGCCAGGCGGGGGCCGGGCCAGGCAGGGATTTGCACAGGGAGCTTGGCCATTATATTTGGTGCGATTAAGTCACAGGAGGGTCTGACAATGGGGCAAGTGACAGGGTTCTGTGTACTT
Organism: Ursus maritimus; assembly: GCF_017311325.1. NCBI lineage: Eukaryota > Metazoa > Chordata > Mammalia > Carnivora > Ursidae > Ursus > Ursus maritimus. Next base: position 30,115,392 of record NW_024424452.1, read on the forward strand.
TTAAAGATGGTGCTAGCTGCTGTGTGGAGACTGGACACGACGAAGAGCCGTTGGCAGGGTGGGGCCAGCAGAGAGGGCACGGTGGCCCGGACTGGAGCACTGATATCAAGGGAACACCTCAGTCTTCTCATCTGTAAAATGGGTGCTCTTGCTGGACGGCGGGGAGGGCTCAAAGAGGTGGCAGGTGTGAGGGGGCGTGAGGGCCGGGCACTCTACACGCAGTAGGCACTGTACGATCTGTATGGCGTCAAGTACCGGAGGGCGGGAATGGCTAAGGCCCCGTGTAAATCACCTTCCAGCCCCGAAGCCTCTTGGGGTCGGACCCAAGTTCCCAGCGAGGGGAATTCAACTCCCCCGAGACCCCGCTCCTGCCTAACGGGGTAACCCAGCACCGCCCCGGGCACATGATGCTTGGTGCTCCCTTCCGTGGCTCATGTGGCATGGAGCACAGGGAGGTGGGCGGGTGTGGAAAGGGTGGGGGTGTCTGCAGTGGAGGGAAAGGGACTAGACAAGGAGCCTCAGGGGAAGGGGGTCCTCTCATCACCTATGTATCGACCTGAAACTAATATCCTGGCGGTCGTCAGTCACAGGGAGTCGGATCTGAGCTCCGATGCATGTGCCCCACGTGATAGCAGGAAGTGCAGGGTCTCCTACAAGGGCTCTGCTGTGCGACCTTAACGAGGCATTTTCCCTCTCTGTGCGCCTCTCTCATCTCCCAAGGTGTCGCTGGAGGGGGATTCCCTGAGATGATATGCACACGTGAGCATCCAGCACAGGGCCTGGTACACGGTCCGCGCCTCCTGGGTCCCTCTCCTCCCCTCGCGGCAGGGAAACGCTCCGGGTGGGCGTCATGCACCCATGAGAGGATGTGGGGAAGGGCCCAAGCAGGCTGAGGAAATTACCACATTCTGGGCACCTACGAGGCGCCAGATGCTTTGACATAAATGTTTCCACTGAATCCACACACCTAAGGCAGGAGGCATCACTGCTCCCACTTTATAGACGAAGAAGCTGAGACTCAGAGGTGGACTAGTTTGGTAAGGTCAGCTAGAGGGCAGGTCTGAGGTCAGACATTCATGCTTTGCCCAAAACCACCCGGTTTCCTAGTAAAAATGTAAGGCCGAAGGGGCACCTGAGTGGCTCAGTTGGTTAAGCCCCCGACTCCTAATTTCAGCTCGATCTCAGGGTCGTGAGTTCAAGCCTCCTGCAGGCTCCATGCCCAGCGTGGAGCCTACTTATAAAAAATAATAAGTAAATAGTAAGGCCAGATTATGCCATGATAGTCACTGACACCTCAGGGCAAAAGCGTCTGGGAAGTCCTTCTGGGGAGCACATTTTGAGGGAGCAGGTGGAGACAAAGGGTCAGAAGAGAAGGTCAGGGACTTCGAGCCCTACTCATCAAAGGACCTCCCTATTCCCTGGACAGTGTCCTTCGATAATATGATCACTGAAGGCAGGAGGTCTTCTACTGTGGAGACAGGATCTCTCTAATAAAGGAAGTCAGCTGGGAAGCAGACAGGCTGGGTCACAGGGACCCATCCTTAACCTCACAGCTCCCTGACACCAACACTCAGGAAAAAGGTACACAAACACACACAGATAACCACCAGTCACCGAGACAAAGGAATCACCATTCAAGCCCACTCAGACACGGAGAGCTGGGTTTACATGTGGACTCCTAAACACACACATGTACACACACACACACACACACACACACCCCTCTACACACAGGCGGGCTCTCACACACCTCCCCTCCCACACTGAAACACGCCAGCAGGTGCTCACAGGCACACAACCCCCTCTCGTACTCAGTCACCCGAGGACAAGAGGAAAAACATTAAACCACACATTCAATCTTTCACTTGTTTGGTTTCGTGTGGGGAGGCAATAGTTTGGGGGCAAGTCTGCTGGAAACCCAAATTCAGGAAACAGAAACAGATGCTAAATGCAGCCACCGACAAGCCGCGTAGATTCTGAAAGCAACCTGCCTCTCCTTCCGGGGGGAGAGAGAGTCATTTGGGTGGGATATCGGTGGGGCGGGGGGGCTGAGAAATAGTGGGACACAGCCTCGCCTGTGGTGGGACCGCCTGCCCGACTGCCTGGGGGCCTGCCATTCCCATGGGCCCTCGTGGTCACTCAGGGGACCCGGCGGTCCTGGGGGCGGTGGATGAAGATCCGGAGAGCCTACAGATCCCTGGCTGAGATGTCCATCTGAGGGACGATTCGGGAGGAAAAACGGCTCCCACTCTTCAGCCCTAAAGACCCAGATTTCATTCCCAGCTCTCTCACTCCCTCGCTCACTGGACGACCCCAGGCCTGTCTCTCGACCTCTCTGAGGCTTATTTGCATCTCATGCTCTGTGAAGAGGTCCAAGGGGCCCCCTGATCTGGATTGCTCTATCCCCAGCACTCAGCAGGGTGCCTGGTACGTAGGAGGAGCTCGGTGAATATTTGGCCACTCGATCAAAGAATGAGCAGGCGTTAGAGCAACAGGGAGAGGCCAGCTGTGTACCCACCGCACGGGCATAAATGGAAAAGGGTAGGTTATGGCAAGCACCGGCGAGGGTGCAGGGGAGCCGATACGGTCGATGCGGCTGCTGAGGGGGTAATCGTGCTTGGGCACGTTGGCGAGCAATTGGGTATCTATTAACATTTAAAGCGTGCAGTGTGTTGGGGCGCGTGGCTGACTCCACCGGTTAACTGCATTTCCGCTCAGGTCATGATCTCGGGGTTGTGGGTTCGAGCCCCGCGTCAGATTCCAAGCTGAGTGTGGAGCTTGCTTGGGATTCCCTGTCTCCCTGTCCCTCGGCCTCCCTGCACCCCCTCGCTCATGCATGCATTCTCTTTCTCTTTAAAAAAAAAAAAAGTATGCAAAGTGTTTCTCACACGCAGGTACCAAGAGCCAAAAACTGGAAAACAACCCATGTGTCCATCCACAGGGGTTGGCTGTGCGAACACACAGATGTTGGTGAGGAATACCACCCGGTTTTTTAAAACAATGGGGTTGATCGCTTTAGCCAGATCACCAGCAGTGAAAAGAGCAAGATGGGGAAAGATGTATCATTTGCGGAGGAAAAGAGTCTATACAGAGCGACACCGTATTTCTATGGGGGCAAAGGGAGCCGTGTGAGGACGTGGGAGAAGATCTGCAAACACAGAGGCGGTGCTCGCCGTTGCGTCTGGGCAGGGGAAGTGCTTTAATTTTAATTTCATACGAGGAAATGAAAAATAAATTAAGGAGAAAAAAAAGGAACGAGCGTCCGTGAAGTATCCAGTAGGTGCTCAGCAAAGTTTTGCTGACTCTGAAAAGAGACCGTGAGAGGACTATTACCTCGGTGACTACAGAGCAGTCTGGGCTTGCCCGTCTAGACAAGGTGTCCCAGAAGGTGGTCCCCAGAGGGACTCGCCACTGAGGGGCAGGGAAACCCAAGGCCAGCGCATGGCCGTCCCCCAGCCCAGCCACTGCCTCTAAACCGTTCCCGCTCACCTTAGCCTCATCTCCCGCCACCGGCCGCTCGGGCGCTCAAACGTGCGGCTCCGGGCCTTCACCTGTGCTGTGCTCGGCCAGGAGCACACTCCCTTCTTGCCCCTCGGCAAGACCCACTCGTTCTTTAAGACTCAGGGCCGAGGGTCACCTCCTCCCAGAGCCTGCTCAGGGTCCTGCCGGCTTGGGACCTCTTCTGCGCCAGCAGACCCCGGGCTTCCCAGGCCTGGGCCACTGCCAAGCCTCCTGCTGTGTGTGTGCGCCCGGAAACGAGATGCTTCCTCAACCCGAGAACCGGGACCGATTCAAGCTCTTGTCATGGGGCCCGACACCTGCAGCAGCTTTCTCACGGCGAGCGGCCCCGGAGCTGAGGGCTCGTCAGCTGAGCCCTGACCCTCGATGGCCCTGGCCTGCTGGAGGTCATGCGTCTAGTGTCATAGCTTCTCTGCTCTCTGTCAACCGCCATTACTTCTTGCTGGGGCGGCTCACTCCTAATTTGCCATGTACGCGCTACGGCAGGGCGGGGGCCCGACCGGCTTGTTAGGATAGTGCGGAAACACAGAATGAACAGGCTCCGAGCGAGGTCCTGAGGGATTTACTGATGAAAAAGGCACTGGGCCTGCCACGCTGGGAGTTTGTGGGACTGCTCTTGGGGCCACTGGACTAAGTGCACTCGCCTAAAGCCACCGTGCTGGTGGAGCTGGTGGGAGGAGCTGGGCCTGGAACCAGGTCTGTCTGGACTCCACAACCAGTGCTCTCGGAAATCCTCTTTCCTGCCCCTCCACTGCTCTCCGGAAGCTGGTCGATCCCTACTGCACGTAACCTCTGACCCATCTTTTCACCTGTCGCACGGGGATAATGGGCCTGCGGGGAGGTTCTTATCAAGTCTCCCCAGGACCAGGAGGAATCATCCTATCTATCATCACTTTGGAGGCATCACTCCTGGCCGTTTGGCCTCCTCTGCCCTAAAGGAGAACTTTCTCCTTGCACTCAAGTGCCCCCAGTGGCACGCACCTTCCCTGGGACACACAATCATTCCTGTTCATGGGACGGGCTTCGCCCATGTTCTACCCCACACAACAAGGCAGCCTCTCCAGACGGAGGCCCCTGGGCAGGACTCGGCCTCCCCAAAACACCTGTTCCGAGTTCCACCGGCTCCCCGAGCAGTGCTCTCTCCTGCAGTTGTCCCAGCTGTCCCTCGGAACTGGCTTTGCACCCATTTCAGGGGATAGTATGGTGACACCCCGGTGGGTCAAGGGCAGTCGTGAGGTGTCGCAAGACCTCTACTATGAGTCGTTGTGGCTCAAGCCCCAGCTGTCTGGAAGGTCAGCAGCCAGAGGGCTCTTTCCATGCCCAATCCTATAGTGTTTCCCGGGCCTTAAGGACTGTCTCTAGCCCTTCCCACTTCCCAGCAAGGCCCTGCCTGATAGAATGGACCCCCGCCAACCGCTATGCCTCACCCCTGCGCTCACCCCCTTGCTCTCTACACCAGTGCCACACTCCTCTCTCTGGTCCTCATTCCCACCATAGGGCCTTTGCACGAGCTGCTTTCTCTGCCTGAAGTTCTCTTTAGCCCGCTTTAAGAAAGACCACAATTCTATCATCATCCAAAAGGCTTTCTCCGACTGCCTGATCTCACTCCTGCCCAAGCCCACAAACCCCTCGTCGCTCCCCTTTCTCCGTGTTTATTCCCCCACAGTACTGACCACAATCTGAAACAATCATGTGAATTCACTGCCTCCTCTATGCTTGAAGAGCCCTGAGTTCCCAGCGCCTGGCAGACAGTAGGCACTCAACAAATCCCTACCGAATCAACCCTGAAGGAGGGAAATCGGTGCATTATTACCCCATCTCGCAGAGGACAAAACTGAGGCACGCAGGAACTAAGAAGCTTGCCCCAGGCCACGTGCTTAAGGGACAGATTTCAAGCCAGACTCCACGCTGTAAGCCCTGCTGCTTGGGGCTCCCAGAGGCACAGACACCCATGGGAAGCTCGGCGGGCCCACATGTTAGACGTGGCCAGGACAGAGGAGCACGGGGACAGAAGACAGTTTCAGCATTGCGTGTCCTGGCCAGGAGCGGCTTTTCCCAGCAGAACATTGCCAAAGCGGGAAAGAGCAACTGAAACACCGACCCCTCTGTGCCAGGATTTTGATTCCCCATGGCTGCGGGCTGGGCCCCTAGTTTCTAGGCTGCCCAGTGGGAAGAGGAACACGCTGTGGACAGGGGGCAGTCCCAACTGCCCCATGACAAGCCGCTTGTGCTAAGCCCTTGCTCTGTGCCCGGCACTCTGCTCTGGGCTTTGCATGCAGTGCTGGTCGGTGAGGTACAAAACTTCCAGGGACCGTTTTCCAGATGGGGCAAACAGGGCCCAGAGAGGGCAAGCTGTTTGCCTAAGGTCACACAGCTGGCAAGCAGCAGGCACGGAGTCTGAACGCAGCCCACTCTTGCCGTGACTTCCTGTGAGCCTAGTACCAGTCTAGGGAGAGCCAGACGTTCATCAATCAGCATATTTCCTTTTTCCTTCTGGCATCTGGATGCGGTTTCATTCTGAACTCAGGACTTGAGAAAATGAAACCAAAGGCACAGTAACTGTCACTGTCGGCGGTGAGGAGAACCCACGTGTGCTCAGTGACTTCCGCCTGACTTGCCACGGCTTTCGCAACCAGGAGCTGGTCAGCGGGGCAGAGGGGGCCAGGCCCACCGTACAGGCAAGGTCACAGACAAGATCACGGACACTCAGAGTCACAAAGGGCGAGGTGGAGGCTTGGATGCCAAGACCTGGGGTTGCCTCCGGCTCGTAAATGAGAGGGAAGCTGGTGGAGCTGTCCCCACTCCTCCTCCCAAGGCAGGCTCCAGATACAAATGAATCTCTGATTTCTTTGGCATCTACTGTTTTTTCTAGCAGACAGACCAGGATTTGAGATCACCAGGAACTGGCGGGGGGAGGGAGTTTACAGCACGATGGACAGGGCGAAAACTTTACAGGTCTGATATCCTAGACAGGAATCTCAGCTCTGTTCCTTCTGAGCTGTGTGCACCCAGGCAAGTGAGTCCCCTTTTGAGCCTCAGTTTCTCTACCTGTAAAATGGACAAATTGGATCATTGTGCCAATCCAATGATCTAAGGACCATAAAGCATTGAGCACACAGTCAGCTTAGGTCAATACATCACAGGTATCAGTAAATGCAATGAAGGAGGGGGCTCCACACAGGCACGGGTGGGAGTGTGACAGCAAGGGGAGGCTGTGAGAAGGGGGCCCCAGTCCCATGCAAAGGGGTGACTCTCCCATGTAGCAATGGAAGCTGTCAATGGGGGTTAGCGGGGCATACGGACTGTCAGCTATTTATAGATTTCCCTCTGCCCAGAGGCCTGCCAAGGAGATGTGCTGGCAGGAAGACAAGCCTTGTAGGAGCCAGCCCCGCCTGCTGGCCTTCTCTGGGCCTGGACCACCGCCCCCAGCTCCAGTGAGGGGGAGGTGCTACCCTTCCCCACTGCTAGCATCCAGGGGCCTGGTCTACCCCCACGAAACTCTGCCCATGCCTTCTCTGGCCTGTGTTAGGGCTTCTAGGATGGGCCTGAGGGATGAAGCCACATGGTCACGGGCTCCAGCATGCTGCCACACTCACAGGCACCCTTAGAGGAACAACAGCAAAATCAGACACCTGCTGAATGTTTGCTCAGACCAGGGACTGGTCTAAGCACTTGACCCATAATCACTCATTTTAATCCCTGTCGCCAGGAAGGAGGTGCGATGGTTTTTTCTGTATCACAGACGAAGAAACCAAGGCAGAGGGGTTAATTACATGCTCAGAGTCACAGGGCTAGAGAGATGTATGGCTGAACTGGAATCCAGGTAATCGGGGTCCAAGGTCTGGCTTTTAACCACTATATTTTATTTTATTCATTACCCACCATAGGGCACAGAACCAGCAAGTGCTCTGGAGTGCCCACAGCACCTGACCTCTGACACATGCATGCCTCTCCATCCCCTCTCCCACCTCCCTGCACGCACGCACGTACACACACGCATTCACACACTCAACCCAGGACGACACCAATGGCCAACACCAGCTTCTGCCAGCACGAATCCAGGGAGCTGATGGGGTCCTAAGCAAGGCTGGCTCTGGGCCACCCCCCTATGTTCAAGAGGAGACACAGGCAGCCTAGGGCCAGGGAAGGAAAGCGCCAAGCTGTCGGGCAGGAGGACCGGGCACCCATCAGGACTTCAGAGAGAGAGGCCTGGGATGCAGCCTGAGAGCAGCCCGTAGAGGGCAGTGTGTGCCAGTGTGAGGCAGCTGGCCAAGCCCCCAGCCTGGCTGGTCTTCTGTGTAACCCCAGATGACTCTGAGACTACCCACTCTCTAGTCCCAACCCTCATTTGTTCTTTTTTTCCTTCAAAAATACAAGTACCCGCCAGGCACCTAAGGCGTGCCTTGCCACAGCAGACAGGATCACTGTATCACACGTGGGAACCTACAAATTAAAGCCGGCACCATCAAGACCCCATGGTCCCAAGCACGAGGTAGGAGTGCCAGGTGGGGGCAGATACTTGACCCAGCAGCTGCAGGGGACTCTATAAGGTCCCCTTGGAGGAGAGGAGGGCAGGCCAGGAAAAGTTAAAGTAGCTTTTTGGAATCACCACATCAATGAACCGTCTTTTCACTGGGCTCCAAAGTGCTTTGGAGGTGCCCAGCCATTCCTCTCCCCAAAATAATAGAGGAGGGCACGCTCGTCCAGAGCTCTCCAGCTGCCAGTCGCTGCAGATTACAGCCCTTCTCCAGGGCCTCAGTTTCTCCAGATGCTCCCCCGCAGGGAGGGCAAGCCAAGACTGCCGGGGACCTTGATGGCCCCGCCCGGTTTCCGAGGAACTCGGATCCGCAGTCGAGGCGCCCTTCTCGTGCATCCGAAGGGTTCCTCCGAAGCCTGTGGTCAGGCCACCGCTTCCTGGGAAGCCCAAGCCAAGACCAGGGACAGCGACAGGCTAGAAGGGGTGTGGGGGCAGCCGCCTGAGGGTTCGGGGCTGCGGGGAGTGGGGGGGGGGTGCAGGCGACTGAGGGAGCAGCCCCGAGGGGTCCGGTCGGACGCCGGATCTGCAAGCAGGACCCCAAAGTCGGGTGGGGAGGGGTCTGACTCGTGGAGGGCAGAGGACAGATCTACCAGAGACGGGCACTGAAGCACCTGGCGGGCGGGGGAGAGGGGTGTGTCAGGGCCAGTCCAGAATATCCTAAAGGGCTTGACTGCAGAAATCCGAGACCTAGGGTAGTAGTGGGGGCACAGGTGGGGACTCCAGGTACGGAGGGGGCATCCGAGTGACAGCGGGTCCAGGGCCGGGACCAGAGCCCTTGATGCAGGGGTCCTAGGACGAGTGTGAGGCTGGATCGGGGGGACCCCCCCCGGGAAGGGTCCCCAAGTGTGTGGAAAAGGTCGAGCTCGCGACGCGCGCCACCGCGGAAAAAGAAACCGAAAGTGGCGCGGAAGGGCGGGGCCTGCGGGGGGTGGAGCCTGCGGGGGGGCGGGACCGCCACAGCCGGCGGGCCACACCTCCGGGCCAGTTTAAAAGACTGGTGCAGGGGCGGGCGCGGAGCAGAGCGAGCTGCGGCCGTGGCAGCTGCACGGCTCCCGGCCCCGGAGCATGCGCGAGAGCCGCCCCGGAGCCCCCCGCCGCCCCGCCCGCGGCGCCCCGCGCCCCGCCGCCAGGTGAGCCGGGCACTGGGCAAAGAAGCGGGAGGGAGAGGGGAGGACAGGACATAGGAAAGGACGGCCGGGTGTCGGGCCGGCCTGGGGGGCTGCCTGATGGGGTCGCGGCCGCCACGCCCCTGGCCCCCGGCGGCCCCACCCTGGCAGCCCCCCGTGCGCGGGCTGCCCGCAGCGCAGCTTTTCTGTCTTTGCCCAAATCGCCCGGACGAGGCGCCAGTACCCGGCCTGGCCAGCAGGCGGCGGCCACGGGGCGGCGAGCCGAGGGCCGGGTGGCCGGAGTCGGGGCCGGTTTCTCCCCGCACCTCTCTCCACGCCCCCCTCTTACCCTAACTCCGAGCGAGCCGGAGGCCGGACTCCGCCCCGGCCGGGCCCCCACCCTCCTGGAGGGGCTTCACGGACGGGGAGGCTCATTTTCTAGGTGAGCCCGCTGAGGCTCGCGGAGGCCGCGCCGATTCGGTCGTGCGCCCTCGGCCCTTTCAGGTCGGCTCCCCCACCTGCCCGGGGCCGGCCCGACTCTCGGCTCACCGCCCGTGTCTCCCCCAGCGCACCCCCGGACGCTATGGCCCACCCCTCCGGCTGGCCCCGCGTGTAGGATGGTAGCACACAACCAGGTGGCAGCCGACAATGCAATCTCCACGGCAGCAGAGTCCCGACGGCGGCCAGAGCCTTCTTCGTCTTCGTCCTCGTCCCCGGCGGCGCCCGCGGCCCCCGCGCGCCCGCGGCCCTGCCCGGCGGTCCCGGCCCCGGCCCCCGGCGACACGCACTTCCGCACGTTCCGCTCGCACGCCGAGTACCGGCGCATCACCCGGGCCAGCGCGCTCCTCGACGCCTGCGGCTTCTACTGGGGGCCCCTGAGCGTGCACGGGGCGCACGAGCGGCTGCGCGCCGAGCCCGTGGGCACCTTCCTGGTGCGCGACAGCCGCCAGCGGAACTGCTTCTTCGCCCTCAGCGTGAAGATGGCCTCGGGCCCCACGAGCATCCGCGTGCACTTCCAGGCCGGCCGCTTCCACCTGGACGGCAGCCGCGAGAGCTTCGACTGCCTCTTCGAGCTGCTGGAGCACTACGTGGCGGCGCCGCGCCGCATGCTCGGGGCCCCGCTGCGCCAGCGCCGCGTGCGGCCGCTGCAGGAGCTGTGTCGCCAGCGCATCGTGGCCACCGTGGGCCGCGAGAACCTGGCGCGCATCCCCCTCAACCCCGTCCTCCGCGACTACTTAAGCTCCTTTCCCTTCCAAATCTGACCGGCCGCGCACGCAGCATTAACTCGGGCTCGTTTTTATTTCGTATTATTAATTATTATTTCCCTGGAACCACGTGGGTGCCCTCCCCACCTGGGTTGGAGGGAGCGGGGCGTGGGGGCGAGGCGCCTCCCCCTCTCCCCTGGAGACGAGGCCGCAGACCCCCTCCTCATCTCTTGGGGGGGTGCCCCCCCCTCCTGGTGCTCCCTCTGGGTCCCCCTGGTCGTTGTAGCAGCTTAACTTAACTGTATCTGGGGCCAGGACCTGAATTTGTACCTCCTACCTCTTCATGTTTACATATACCCAGTATATTTGCACAAACCAGGGGTTGGGGGAGGGTCTCTGGCTTTATTTTTCTGCTGTGCAGAATCCTATTTTATATTTTTTACAACCAGTTTAGGTAATAAACTTTGTTATGAAAGTTTTTTTTAAGAAAAAAAAAAAAACAGGTTTCTAGAGCGTGTGCTTTTGCTCAGGGGATTCCCTTGGTTGTGAACGGGTCCAGGGCTGAAGGGTCCTATGACCGACTTGTGTGGCTGGAGGTGGAGTGGGACCCATGTTCTGGGGCTGGGAAACCTGGCAGTTCCCAGTGGGGAGGGACGGGGAGAGGAACAGCCAGTCCAGCCTTGGTATTTTGTGTCGGGTAAAATGGCAGCTGGTGTTGGAGCACTTAATGTGTGCTGAACCTCTTCTGTGTTCTGCGGGCTTAAATTAGACAACCCTCCAAAGCAAGGCTTCTATCCTCATTTTTTTTACAGAAGAGAGAACCAAGGCAGGGGTACATTTGCCTGTGGCCATTCCTGTGTCAGAGAACACACTGGGGCCTTTTTTGGCTGTCCAGCCAGAATCTGTTTGAAATGGATGACAGAGAGGAAACTTCTTTCATTCTGTGACCACAGCACCTTCCAGGAAGAAGGTGGGGGTGGGGTGGGGGCTTGATGAGTTTTTGGAAGGAGTGGCACATTCTGAAACTCGGCCTGAGAGAGACAGATTTCAGACGGGATGGGGATCCAGGGCTGGGCCTGACTTCATCCTTCCTGTCCCGTTCTCTCTCGTGTACTTTTTGGTGAACACACCACTTGGAGCCAGAAAAACGCTCTGCGGTCTGTGGTGGCAGGAGGGCCCCGCTAGCGGCCTTGGGCAATTCCCTTTGCCTCTCAGGGCCTCAGTGTCTACCTCTAAAATGGGTTTGCTGGAGGAGGTGGTTGCTGTGCATGGCGGGTGAGGAGAAGCTCTTAGCAGGCGGGGGAGGGGAAGGTGTCTTCAGGCCACTTTGGGGCTGGCCCACATCGCCAGAAAGTGCCCATGACACGGCCTCTATGGCTACCCCTGTGTCCGTGGCCTGACAGACAAGCCATGCTGGCAACCCAGGGCTGGGCGGCCACACCCGGTGAATCGAGTCACTTTCGGGTGTAGGGGGAAACAGCCTCATGGACATGTTGCACTTCATTTTTAGAAGTTGGACTGGCCCTCAGCAGCCTTGGACATGCTGCTGATGGAGTGTCCTAATATTTAATAATACCTTTCAGGCTTGAAAGTGCAACATAAAATTAACTTGATAGAGAACTGGAACAGCCCAGGCCTGTCTTGGGGATTAAATAGGTTCCAGGCCTCAAGGTTAAGGATGGCCGGGAGAGATTTAGGATCTCAGAGAGCTTTGGCAATTGCATCCTTTAATAAGGTGGGGTGGGAGTGAGGGAGGTGACGTCTTCTCTCTGTGCCTCTAAGGAGCGACTGCTTTTCTCTTCACCACCTCCCTGCCCCTTGTTCACTGCTGTGTGGATCAAGTCCTGTCCTTCTCCTGACCTTCCCTGTCTCCCCCCCTCCCCCCACCAGCTTGGGTACTGCCTGGAGAAACGGAAAAATCCAAGAAGGCACTGCTTGGGCATACCGCAGACACTTAGGGAGTGCTTACTGTATACAGGGTCCTGTTTAATCCTCCCAGCCGGCCTGTGAGTGAGAAACCTCTCTCTCCCATTCTACAGAGAGGAAAACTGAGGCTCACGAGAGGCAAAGTAGGGCACACAATAAGCGGCGCAACCAGATTTTCAAACTTAGTACTGTTTCGGAGACTGGGTACCACTAGGCCACACGGCCTCCTAGCGAGGGCCTAAGGAGTAGCCACAGCCGGCATTTATAAAGAGCATTACCGTGCAGGAGCCGTTCCAGCCCCTCCTACCTATATGGAAACACTCAACCTTTCCCCCCAGCCCTGTGATTTGGGTACTGTTAACATCCCCATTTCACAGATGAGGAAACAGGTCCTCATCTAAAGAGAAACAAATGTGTTTACAATATTTTCAGGGCTGTTTCATCCTTCCAAAAAATTTTCAAAAATTACATCCTCACTGCAGAAACCCATTCCCCTTCTAAAACCTGGAGCGGGACGGCTAAGAATAAAGGCTCCCTGGATCACATCCCCCAGAGCTGGCCCCTTCTCTTTGGGCGCCTTTTTTTTTTTTCTAAATCTATACTCACATATGTACAGTGACCTAAAGTGACCTAAAAGCCCCCGGAGCCGCGCTCCGCCCCGTGAGACTGAGTTCTTGTGCACACACCCGGCCGCAGAGGAAAAGCACTGGGGGGGAGGGGGGAGGGGCAGCAGAGAAACCGTGTGTGCCATGCGGCTTCCCTGGTGGTGCAGATGCTGTCTCAAACCTCAGCTTCATGATTCAGCAGCACTGACGTCAATTTACAAGAATGAAAAGTGAGAGGAGGGTTGGTGCGCGGCGGGGGCAGGGTCGGGGGCCCAGGTGTGGCTGAGGTATCCTCCCCGCGGAGAGCGGGGGAGCTAGGCATCGTGGGGCAGGCAGAAAGTGGGAAAGCAGCAGCTCTGGGGCCTGAAGGGGGAACAGGTGCGGGAACGGCCTTGGACCTGCACCCAAGCCGCCCCTGGGCTGGGCACTCGGATCCCCATTTTAGAGATGAGGAAGTGGAGGCTCAGAGAAGTAGAGCCAGTCACTCAGGGTCACACAGCTCAAAAGCGACAGCCAAGACTCACCCCAGGTCCGTCCCACTCTAAAGGGAACTGCTTTCTTACACAGTGGAGGAGGAATCCCGTGAAAACACATATTCATAGGTCTCACCTCCACCTGCTTGACGGTCCCAAGCTTATGGGCAGAACCCTTACGCAGCCCCCCCCCAACCCCAGGCACGAGGAGAGCTGAGCCTTTTGCTGGGGTGGTGCACAGAAGCTGGCGAGACATCAGGGCTCCGTGATAGCTGAGCTCCATACAACACACATTTCCCGAGCATCTATGTTCCAGGCATTGCTCTGAGCGCAAAGGATCCAGGAATGAACGGTCCCTGCTCTCGTGGCATTCACATCCGGACATCCAGGGCCTCGGACAGTAAATAACATTGTAGGAAACTAAAGGACCCAGAACGTTCCCAGTAGGGACAGCGCTTGGATTAGAGCTCAACAAGGTGGCTGGACAGTGGGGTGGGACTCGGTTAGAAAGAAAGGTCAGGGGGCGCCTGGGTGGCACAGCGGTTAAGCGTCTGCCTTCCACTCAGGGCGTGATCCCAGCGTTATGGGATCGAGCCCCACATCAGGCTCCTCCACTATGAGCCTGTTTCTTCCTCTCCCACTCCCCCTGCTTGTGTTCCCTCTCTCGCTGGCTGTCTCTATCTCTGTCCAATAAATAAATAAAATCTTAAAGAAAAAAAAAGAAAGAAAGAAAGGTCAGGAAGCCTCCTCCGAGGTGACACTGAAATCATGCCTGGAATGACCGGAGGAGCCGGACCCAGACACCATGTTCCAGGCCCAGGGAGCCGCAAGTGCAAAGGCCATCTTGGGTTGGGAACCAGTTGGGCCCGCTGCAGAGCAAAGGCTGGTGGAGCTGGAAGGGACGCAGTGGAGGCAAATGTGGGAGGGGAGGAGGGATGGGTGGGCAGAGGCAGGAGCCCTGTAGGCTGTGGTAATGACAGGGCATTGGAAGTGTATTGGGGAGTATGGGGTGACCTGATCCATTCTGTGTTGTGACCAGACCCTCTGGCTAAGGCAGGGAGGCCCAGGGAGATGGCCTTAGGATTCTTGCCTTCTGTGCCGACTGGGGAATGGGATGGGATGGGGGCTTATTCTTAACCACACCCCTCAGCTCTGGCCAGTCAGACGAGGCAGGGACAGCCACAGGACCTGCCTGGCCCAGCGCTGGGACGGAGTCTGGACCAGGTCTGGAGTGGCCAGCCCTGGGCAGGCCTAAGTCAGAAACCCTAAGCCTGGATCTAACAGAGCCCCAGGGCATGGCCCGCCAGGCCCCGTGAGGGGCTTCTTGGAGAGCCGGCCACCTGTGCGGGGCAGAGCCGGCCTCAACTTTGGGGAACGACGTTCAGCACCCGGAAGGAGGTGGCTTGGGCCTCTACCACCATCACCCGGACACTCCTGAGGTCTCAACACGGACGCGGCCTGATTCTGGAGGGCCTCAAGGTCCTGCAGAGAGCGCAGTTTCCAAGGACGCCAATTCACACATGGACAATGGTGCTAGCAGTGGGCGCTCAAACTGCCCCTCCCAATCGTGCTCTTGCCCCCCACCCCCCGACCTGCTGGCAGACAACCTTCATGGGAAATGTGGGTTCCACGCTCGCCAATGACGGCATCTCCCTGGTACTAACCTCCGCCCCACCCCCCACACATACCCCTTGTGGGGTCGGCAGCCACAGTCCTCCAACGCTCCCGCTGTGCTCGGGAGGAAGCCCCCCTCCCGCAAGGACTCGTGAGGCCCGCGGGTGCCGCCCCCCCCTACCCCACCGCCCGCGTGTCCGGCCTCAGCACTCACCGCTCCCTCCTGCCACCGGGCCTTTGCACAGGCCAGGCCACTCCTGGCACGTCGTGGGTGGTGTTTCCCAGCCTGGGAAAGGTCTCAGGCGCCCAAGGTCCAAGGGCTCCGAAGGACTCCAAGCTCAGGGCAGCGCCACGTGTGCCACGGGCGGCGCATGCCCATGGCCGCCACGTGCTGCGCACCCATGACGTCACCGCCCCGCCCTCACCTGCAGGCAATGGACTCCAAGCAGGTTCTGTGCGCGGAGCTCTTCGCCTCCGCTTGGTCCTAACGCCGCCCTGTGTGTGCCGCACGCTGGCCGTGTTGGGGCTTCCAGGGCCCTAGCCATACCCCTGAGGCCCAGAGGGTTCGTGTCCTAAGGATCTCGGGGCCCAGAAAGCCCTTCCACCCGATCCCAGTCCACACCGAGCCTTGCCCGCCCCAACTCACCCAGCCCTTAGGTGCTGAACACTCTCTTCCTCACGAATAGCTGTACCCACCCCGTGGGTGAAATTCAGTAAAGGGGTGCTATAAAGGACTTAACACACGATAGTATCCAATAATTGGGACCTGCCCTCTCTGCTTCTTGATTCTTGCATTTCTACTATTTAAAAATAATGCCATTTACTAAGCACCTCCTGGGTGCTAATACTTCATTCACCCAGGCTGCCTTGCAAAGAGACATGCTCAGAAAGGCGAAGGGATTGCCCCCCGTGGGTGTTTAAATAGCCAAGGCACTCTGACTGCAGGTGCTCGACGCCCAAGCCTATGATCTTATCCACAGCAATGCTCAACAGTTCGTATGTCTATGCCTCGTTTCTGCCACTTAGAACCAGCCTGGGGGACACTCAGAGCCACAGAACAGCCAGGGCTCAGAGCATCTCACTTGTCTGTCCTTTCCCCACAGCACAGGCTGCGGAAGCAAGAGAGGCGGTGGGTTGGTAACGTCTGTGCAAAGCCACATCAGGATCCAGCCTAGGAGAATGGCCAGGACCACCTGGTCAGAAGGGACCCTGGTGAGCAGCTCTGGGGCAGCCCTGGCAGCTGGTAGGGGGCCATGGATGCAAATGAGGATGAGTGAGGACAGGGATGCTATGAGCCAAATAGCTGGATCCCGTGCAAGAGCAGGGCTGGGAGGGTGACATTCAGGGCTGGCCCCACCTGGGGGCCTGCTGGGACCTGCGTCGTGAGACATGTACTCCCTACCACACCTGGGTGCATCCGAGAAGCACAGCCAGAAGTATGATGAAGCAGAGGAGGGCACATGGCCCGTATAAGTCAGCCTTGGAGGGCCCCTCCCCACCCATGTTTTGCTCTGGGAGGCGGCTTGGAGGAGCAGAGAGAGCCAGGCCCCAGGACCTGGGTTCGAGTCCTGCCTCTGTCTGTGGCCTCATCCAGACAATGAAAATTAAACTCAGACCCCCTCTGCCCTGTTTCACAGGGCCATGAGGATCAATGATTCAATACAAATGGAAACAAAATGGATCGCCACCCAGTTATAGAAATTACAACAATTCCTTATTATTTTGCATCCGAGAGACTGCCCAGGCGTATGTGAATCAGCATAGGCATGACGTCAGGCAGACCTGGTTGTATTCTCAGCTAGCCATGCATGAAGAACAGCGGTGGCTCCCAGCTCACCCACGTCAAATGTTCACTGCATGCTAGACATCGTTGTATGTAATCCATGCACAGTATCTCATTTAATCCTTGCAAGAACCCTAGGAAACAGGGATAATTATTATCATCCTCATTTTGCAGATGAGGCAATTGAGCACAGAGAGGTTAAACAGAGTGCCCAGGGTCACACAGCAGGCAGCAGCGGAGGCCAGGGCATTCGAACGCGGGCAACCAAGTTTACAACCATTTCCTCATTTGAAGCTCCAGGCCGGAGTAGCCAAGCTGTCAGGCACTGGAGATCCTCTTGTATGGTCTTTGCCAGACCTATCCAGCTTCCAGCTGTTCTGTTATTCGATTATTATCTCCTTCAAATCGAGTCACTCCGTTTCCTTAAGTGAGCTCTATTTAAAGGGAAGTGTATCATTGCTACACAGGGAAAGCCAGCAAGAGTGAGCCCTGAAAAAATGTAGTGCAATCCCAACGCGTTTATGTTCCAGCTGCATCTTGGTGCCTCGCTCTGCTCTGAGAGGTCCGCTCTGTGTTTGGTTGGGAGGGAGGGAGAGAGGGAGGGAGGAGGGGGAGAGTCAAGCGTCAGAGAGGTTCAGAGAGGTGCACAGGGCACAACAGCACCCATCTCAGACCTTCTGGACTGCAGCGGAAAGATTCCGAGAGGATGCAGAGAAGAACTCGCTGTTTCACGGCAGGGGCGTGGGGGAGAAGGTTCTATGTTTTATAAAAATGTTCCTGTGTCCCACTGGAGATCATCGTCCAGAGAGCCTTGGGGACCCCCATCCCCCACCAGGGACACACGCCCCGCGTGGATGCCTGATGTGCGGCCCAGGGAAGCAGTGCTTTCACTGACTCTGAGTCTTAGTGAAATGGGGTAAATGTCTGCATCTCAAAGGGTCCAGAGGCAGGAAAGGCCAGGCTGTAAAGGATCCAGCACAGAGCGGAAGGTAGTAAGAGGCGGGAGCCAGCAGGCAGGCTGGCCCCGTGTCAGAGGACTCTGAAAGTGAAACCCCGGCATGCCCAGCCTGGGCACCTCGGTGCCATCTGTCTCATCTCTGTCCTCTGGGCTAGGCTGGTGACAGGAAGGGCCGCAGTTCCTGGAAGGTGAGTCAAAGCGAAACTACCTCAGGTCCAGCCAGGTGGGCAGGGGTATGGGAACGGGGGCGGGGTGGGGTGGGGGGAGGCACGCTTGAGCCTCCAAGCGGGATTCGAGATGGGGAAGCTGAGGCTGGAGATGTGGGCGCCAGGCCCGTCTACAGGCACGAGGAGGGAGTCAGGCATGATTGCCCACAGTGCAGATTCAATCAGCTCCCAGTCCTGGTCACACGCACCCTGAGCTCCCAGTGCCAGTGAGTATTCGTCTTAGCTGCCCCGTATCTAGCACTTTCTAGGAAGGTACCAGTATAGTCTCATTTTACAGACAAGGCAACTGAGGCCAGGAGAGGTTAAGCTCCCTGTCTAGGACCTCACAGGTGGCAAAAGACGTAAAGGCAGTATTTGAACCAAGTAAGATGATTCCACAGCACCCCAGTGGCTCCCAACTGCTAGATCCTAAGATATGACCCCTGCCCCATGGGATTTCAGGTCCCTCACCACCTGGCCCCAAGGTACATTCCTAGTCCCACATCGTGCCCTTCACATTCCCCATCTGCTTTTGTCATCCCCAATTTCTCATCGTTTCTTAGGCCTTTTGAGCAACCTGAGAAGCCTCTGATGTTTCTCTTGCTCCCTTTTCACTTGGCAAACTCCTACTCGACCTTCAAAGCCCGACTTGGTCCTCACCTCCCCCAGGAATTCCTCCTTGATTCTGCGGGGCCACCACTGCCTTTGTTCCTGCCTCCGTTAAAGCCCACGTCAGAGTGCGGAGAGTTTTGCTCTGTCTTCTAGACCACGAGTGCCAGAAAGGCAGGGTACTTGTTAGCTGTGTGATACAAGCAAGTTACTTAGTCTCTCTGTGCCTCAGTTTCCCCATTATTATCATGGCTATCTCTCAGGACTGTTAGGGGAGAAATGCTTTAGTATCTGTAAAGTGTTTACAAGCATGCCTAGCAGAAACAAAGTTCTCTAGAAATGTAATAACACTCCCATGGGAGTAACACTCCCACGCTATATGTTGGGTACGAGACTGGCAGAAATTCTCTTACGTGTTTATTTCAGTGTGCATTAGGAGAAAAAATATATCACATCAAACATGAGATGTGATGACTGGTATCACCTGAGACAACCCTAAAGTAGGTATTTAGATTTTTAAAAAGTCGGGTGAGGGGCATTTGTTTAGAAAATGTGGTAAGCATTTTCTTAGGTGAATGGTGGAGTTTGGGGAATGCAGGGCGAAGAAAAGAAAAGAAAATGAGAGAGACAGAGACGGGAAGGGGCTGGAGAGATGGGGAGGGGCTAGAGAGACTGGGGAGGGGCCAGAGCTGGGGGGAGAGGCCAGAGAGATGGGGGAGGGGCTAGAGAGCTGGGGGAGGGGCTAGAGAGAGGAGGAAAGGGATGGAGACTGAAGCCGAGAGAAGGAGGGAGACAGACATGGAGCCACAAAGAGAAGGGGAGAGGAGGGACGGGGGAGGAGAGAGGAAAGATGAGAAGAAAAAAAAAGGAAGAAGGAAAGAGAACAGAAAGGGCCTAAGAATCAAAGAAAGGAGCCTTGGAAGGATGGGTGAATGAGTGGAAGAGTGGGTGAAGAGGTCAATAATCCACGGCATGTATAAAACAGAGGGCGAACAAACGAAGAAGGGAAGGCATTGGTGGCCCAGCAGGGTGGCAGACCCTTAGCCCCGCAGCCCCTGCTCCCGCCCTCATGGCTGCATGGCTGGGGCCGCCCAGGACCTCTCTGGGGCCGCAGGCCTGGTCCAGGCCCCGAAGCAGTGGCTGTGCCTTTGACCCTCGACCCTGGGAAGCCCAGCCTGCCACACCCTCCCCTCCCAACCAAGAACCCCAGGCACCCGCTGCACTCCAGCCCTGAAAACTGAAAGTAAAAGCCATCCTGAGCATTGCCCCAGCCTTCCTGTTCCCCTGCTGGTTTCTTAGAAATCAGCTGCCTGGGTGTCCAGCTGCCGCCAGGACTTCATCCCTCCCCGAAGGGCCCCTTCACCCCGGTGGGCGCCACGCTACCTCAGAGACGGGGCCAGAGGCCTGTGCCGGAGCCGGGGACCCCCAGGAAGCATGGGGGGCAGGCGTTCATCCCACAAATGCTTATTCACGCCTCCTGAGTGCTAGGTGTGGGGCAAGCAGGTGAATCTGAGTGGTCCGGAGTTAGGAGAAGGACTTAGGGAGGGTTTCAGTGTCTCCCGATTCAGGCCCAACAGGAAGGTGGCTGCAGCGTTGGCGGATGACACCCAGAGAACAATCATGCGTGGAACCCAGGGATCACAGGGATGAGGGTGGGAGACACCAGGGGAGGCTCCCTGGAGGTGGTGCTGTCAGAGTCTTCAAGCCTGAGTGGGAAGGGGTTCACCTGGGTGGCCTCTGTGGGGAAGGGCATCTGAGTCAGAGGGAACAGAACACACAAACTGACCTATGTGATTCCCCGTGATCCATGTAACTGCCCCCAAAGTACGCATGTGTCTCCATGTTTTGCAGGTGAAGGAACTAAGATTCAAAGAAGTGTAGTGATTTATCTGCCCAAGACGCCCAGCTGGAGTGGAGGTCCAGATGCAGCCCGTGAGCCTCGTCTCTCCTGAGCGGGACTCCCTGGGTACCCAGGTCCTCGCCCTGCCTGTCTCTCCCGGAGCACTCCCTCTGCCCCAGCACCCCCCACACACACACTTCACTGAAATCCTCGACACCACTCCATGGGAGGGAAACTGAGGCCCACGGAGGGGAAGTGGCCTGCCTAGGTCACACAGCCTACTGCTGGGTCAGAGTTAGGATTCGGGCCCAGGTTTGCGGGGCCTCAAAGTGCCCCCTCCTCCTTCTCTGTGAGGCATCAGGGTCCTTACAGGACACACACCTGAGCTGATAGTCTCTGTCCCCACAGTCTAAGGAGGTGGAGGGGACAGCAAGTAACGGTCTTGGCAGCTGGAAGTAGGGTCCACATGCGCTGTACTGCGAGCCAGGGTTTTGCTCAGAGAACTGCCCTCCTGGTTCTCTGTGGTCCTGAAGCAGCCGTCAGTCACAGCACTGGCCGCAGGTGGATGTGAACCTGACCTGGCCCGTCAGAGTTCCCCATGCCTCGAGCGGTAAGCACATGACCCAAGCTGGACCAATCAGAGAGCACTCTGGGACTTTTCTGCCAAAACAAACAGGAACTCTTTCCTCTAACCTGCCCCCTCCGCCTGGCCCCCCGGCAGCCACGGTGCCCGTTAAGTCAACAGAGATGAAGAGAAGGAGCTGGAGACAGAGCCCTGATGCACTGTGTGAGCCCTGCATCCAGCCGTACCTGAGCTCCACCTCTGGACTGACCTATTACACAAACCACAGGTTTCCGTTTGGGTTTATCCTTGTCTGACTTGTGTTCCTGGCACTTGCCGCCCAAAGAGTCCTGGGTGACCAGATTTTGAAGAGCACCCAGGGCCCGGGGTCACGTCGGGCTGGCGTAAAAGGTAAGCAGGTGAAATGGAGCCAGGAATCCTAAGAAGAGACAAAACAGCCCTCTATTCTGGAAGAGCAAAGACTAGTTTCACCAGGATCTGGGGCCCGCAGTGATCCCCACTCTCACTGCAGTCTGATCTCCAGGGAAGGTGGGAGGCAGACACGTTCACACCTCCTGGTCCACGGTTGTTGTGAATAACTGACTTTTTTAACTCGGGAGAAAAAAATTCCACATTAAAAAAATATTTCCTTCCCATTTTTTTTGCACAGACTATTTTTAGGGCAGGTTGAGGTTCACACTGAAATTGAGTGGAAAGCACAGAGTTTCCATATACCCACTGCCCCCCACGCACAGCCTCCCCCACTGCAACATCCCACACCAGCCCACATTCTTTCTTAACTTCCACATCTGTTTCTACATTTGTAAAAGAATCTGCCAATAATATATTGGTATTAAGTACATTATATATATATTTTTTCCTGATTTCTACAGATTACTTATATTTTTTTCTTTTAAAAAAAAAAGGACAGCATTCTTTATGACCCATATTGTAAACCACTTTTTCCACTTCGCATTTCATGAGCAGCCTTCCAGGTCACGGGTTGACAAGGTAGGGATGATTGTACCCACCTGAACAGTGAGGCAGCAGGGAGCGGGAAGGGGCCTGATATTGACCTCATGAGGCACATTTCATCGGATGCTCTCTGCTGTCCACTGAGGTTTTGTTCCATCTTCATTGATGGGCAAGCTGCTGCTCAGAGAGGGGACATTACTCAGGTGGGGAGAGGGGAGTCCCTGGGCAGGGTGGGGAGGAGCCACTGCAGATCGGCAGCCGTGAAAGGAGGCACCACAGAGACTCTGGGAGCTTTGTCGTGACAGGCGGGGAGGCTGGCCTTCCTCCAAGGAGTCCTCGGAGTTGACCCAAGTGCTCCAGTCCCCGAGGGACAGGCTTGTCTCACCCCTGCCTCAGTCAAATTGCTGCTCCTGGGGACACCCTGCTGCCGAACCTCCCAGGATCCGTCTGGTGTGAAATGCTCTGTACTACTGGCTCATTCTCACACCTGGGTGTGTGCTAAGTAGCTGCTGCGTGCGGGCACTGCTGGGAGCTGCACACACACATGGCCTTAGTTCGTCCTTCTTACCACCCTAGAGGGGCAGGGCTGTTGTTATCCCCATTTCTCAGATGAGGAAGCTGAAGCTCCAGGAAAGTGAAATGACTTGTCCAGGGTCACACAGCTAACATGCAGCAAAACCAAAATTAGACATCAGTGAGTTCTGAGTCCAGACCGAAGCATCCACATGCAGGCTGGGTCCTTGACTTTGTAAGCTGTTACCTACACACACACACACATACATATGCACACACACGCCAATGGCTGACTGATCTTGAGTGGTGTGCCACGGAGCTCCGGCCCCAGCTATGTGCTTCTTTCCATCTTCCTGGATTCCTTCCTAAGGATCCAGACAACCGGCTTATTGCAAGGACGGTGAGCCCATCGGGCAACCGCTGGAATCCCAAACAAGTCCTGGATTAAGACGTTAAGCAGGTGCCGAGGGGACACTGAAGACTTTAATGCGACGTCCTACAATGGGGTAAAAAGAACCAGTTGCCCCAGTACAGGCCGACTTCCAGCCTTAACACTAGCGATGAGTCCAAGCTTGAGATGAATGGCCAGCTCAGTCCGGCCTGGCACAAGTGAGCACGAACGGTGTGCTCTCCCCCGTGCCCGCACATGGCTCATGCTCAGGAATCATGGGTGGCCCTGAGTGCAGGCGACCATGAAGAATGCTCACACCATCCTGGGTGCACGCCACGTGCTCAAGACATGGAAGTTGCTACCGGATTTGAAAGAGGAGAATGGGTGAAAGCATTGGGGACCTGTGTGCTGGGAGATATCAAGTAGGTACTGTAATACAACCTAAGGGCTCTTCTTAGCATTTCTTTTTTTCCCCCTATCTATCTATCTATTAGAGAGAAGGAAGGGGGAGAGGCAGAGAAAGAGAGAGAATCCCAAGCAGACTCCATGCTGAGTGCAGAGCCCGATGTGGGGCTTGATCTCACGACCCTCAGATCATGACCTGAGCCTAACTCAAGAGTCAGATGCCTAACCGACGGAGCCACCCCGGCGCCCCTATTTAGCATTTATTAAATGCAGGCAGGGTGCTAAGCATTTCACAGTATCTTGTCCAATTTTTAAAACACTCTCCCAGGCAGAACCCGTTAGGCTGAATCACATGAAATCGCCGTTTTTGCAGGTCAAGAGACTAGAGTCCTGGCCATTTCATCTGGTACAACCCAATAGCATCTTCAAGTCAAGTCAGCCCCTACCCGCGGGGCCTGTTCAGAGGATTCAGATTCTGTCCTGGGCTCCTCCTCACTCACCTTGTCATTCTGGCTACCCGGGCACCCGCCACCCCGCCCCTTTGCGGCAGGGTCTATATTTACAGCAGGGGGTTTCTGTGAACTGAGGAAGTGACTTACTCCAGAGTCATCACCGCCTCCCAGAGATAACCGCATCCATGACCCTTGAGTTTCTGATCGGCCCCCTCGCCCCTGCCAAAATGGGATTATTCCCCCCTCTTCTGGATCTCCAAGGCCCAGACCAGCCAGACAATAAACCGAAATGGGGTGCCTGCCTGCCGAGTGGCCCCTGTCTGGGGGGCAGATGAAATGGGAGGGGGAGGTTTGTGTCCATTTACTGCCAGTAACACCGAGGCGAATCTGTGCCCAGCCTGACTGCCAGGAGCTGGAGTCAGGGGGGCAGGGGCAGGGAGGAGGGGTGGGTTTCTGGACCCCCGGGGGTCCCAGGCTTGTCCAGCCCAGCCCGAGCATCTCAGGGGCCGTCGGGGGGATGCTCTGGATGGGCTGTGCCTGGGGCTCCCAGGGATGTCGCTGAGCTGAAGGCCCAGCCAGAGGGGCACGGGGCCCGAGCGGGGAGGGGGGGCAGGGGGGTGTTTCCAGGTAGTCAGACTGAGACAGGGAGGGGGGGCGGCTGTGGGGACAGCGGAGGAGGAAAGGGGCAGCCGGGACCGTCGCACACAGCCGGTCTTCTTCGGGGAAGCCGCCGAGTCGGAGTTCCAGGAACCGATAACGCTTGTTGAAACCTCTTTCTTGTGGCCTGGTCGCGTCACATGGCTTGGTGGGGACCAACGTCAGGCAGGGCCGCAGGTCTGGGCTAGCTCGCGCCCTGGCAGCTGCTGCCACCCTCTGCTCTCCCTGGAGGCTGAGGGAGCAGGACGGGGGTTGGGCAGGAAGGCAGGCATCTACGGCCCCCCACAGCACACCTGGGCCAGGCCGAAAGCAGGTGTTCTGTCCCCAGTCCCCCGACCCCTGGCTTGTCCCCTCCCCTCCCCCCTCCTGTGGCTGCTTCAGCCTTTGATTCTCCATCCAGCAAATGGGCTGAGGGTCCCTAGGCCGTAGGGTCGCCGTGAGAGCACACAGCAGGTGCCGCAGAGGAGTCTAGAAATTCTCTGCTCCTTGCCCATGAAGGCTAGAAGGTGTCTTTCTTCATTCCAGAGCAGGGATCTCCACCTCAGCCCTGTTGACTTTCGGGGCTGGGTCCTCCTTTGCTGTGGGGGCTTTCCTGTGTATTGTAGCAGACCTGGCCTCTACCCACTAGACACCCAAAGTACTCACAATGACCCCCCCCCCCGTTGTGACACCAAAGAAAGTCTCCAGACGTGGCCAAATGTCCCCTGAGGGACAGAACCCTGATTTAAATTCACTGCCCAGCATGTAGACGGTCCTGAGACATTCGTAGGTCTTCAATCTTGGCAGCAGGGCATGTCTGGTTGATTTTTATACCCGACCCCTTGGCATCATGGGGATGCTGGGGATAATCTGAGCAGCCCTTAGCCCTCCAATCTCCAGCAGCCTCTCATCCCACACCCTTAATAAACATCCCATCTAAATAAAAACTGTGCAGGAGGACTTGAACTTGAGATGACAGACTGAATTGAGGACAGGGTCAGGCCTGACACAGCGGGTGAGGGGAAAGGCCACATGCCTGTCAGCAAGGCACCCCCTTCCCCATGCCCCTGCTTGGTCCTTGGAAGCCGGCAGCCCTGCTCCCCACCCCACCCCACCCCTGCAGGAGGCCGCGGTCCTCTTTCAGAGAAACCGACCTGCCCCGAAGACGACACTTTGCATGCTGACTCTGGGATCCCACAACGCCAGCCGGTTCCTACCCCGTCTCCTGGATGAGACTCACCTGTCCACATGCCCTGCCCACAGGCACGGGCTTCCATAACTTGTTCTCAGCTTCCTGTGTTTTAACATGAACTCATAGCCAAGGATCACTGGACACTCAAGGCAGGCTTGTAAAATGAAAGAGACCCAACTCAGCAGAGGAAAAGAATTCCCTAGATAACACACAATGCTAGGGGTTGGGACAATCAAGACAGCAAAAAACCCTCCGAGAAATAAAAGATGTTGCATGTGTCTAAGAAAAGATCAGGCTTTATGAAGGAACATTCGGCTATGGGCGCTGGAGCAAAAGTTTCTGGAAGTCTCCCAGAAAGGCACAGAGACTGAAAATATAAGAGACGACACAAGAAAATGAGAAGATTATGTCACAAACTGTCACATCCGATTCCTCAGAGTGGGGACAGAGAAAATGGAGGGAAGAAAGTTCCCAAGACAGAAGGACATGAGCTTCCATGTCACAACAGCTCATCGATCAGGACATTTGTATTTACTTCTGCAGAACGAATCATCCCAACTCTTAGCACGAAGGCAGGAAGAATCCCAAGACAGTGCTGTCATTTCCCACCACCCTGCCCTGTCCCCAGGACCCCAGGATGTGCATGGGACAGATTTCACTCCTGTGATCAGGTTACGCTACAGGGCTCGGCTGACTCTCCCGAAGGGGGATCATCCAGTGGGCCTGACTTAATCTGGTGCCAGAGGAGAGGAGGTCAGAAGTTTGAAGCACGAGGAAGATTTGAGGCACTGTTGCTAGGAGTGGAGAGGGCGGGGAGGGACCACATGTGGAGGGAGCGTGGGTCACCTCTAGAGCCGAGAACAGCCCCCGGCTGATATTCCGCAAGGAAATGGGACCTTAGTCCTACAACCACAGGGACTGAATTTTGCCAAAATCCAGAATGAGCTTGGGAGCAGAGATAGGGAGACACCTTCCACCAGCAAGATCAGAATCAGCCTGAGAGGGATACAAACAACAGCCTTGAAGGGTCTGAGGACTCTGATTTGGCCCCCGGCTCCCACCCTGATAGCCGCGTCTGGAGCAGCCTCGGGATCTTAGGCTCAAGCAAGAGGGGCCCGGAGCAGAGGCTCAGGGAGGGTCTGGAGCCCGAATCCATGTGGAAGGGTCTGACCCCTGAGTTGTGAGGAATGCCATCCTCTCTGAGCTGGTCCCACATCCCTGGGGCTCCCTGCTGCCATCTTCTCACTGCTCAGAAAGGCCTTTGTCCACTTGGGTGACCCCTGGTGCCTCATGGCTCTGCTCCAAGTCTCTGCGGCTCTCCCTGTCACGCGCCGCCAGCAGAGGACACACGAGACTCAGCGGAGGTGCCAGGAAGTAGTGCACCCTGAGTCTGGCCTGGGGTCAGGCCCCATCTGGCAGATGCAGAAGCAGAGACGTGCCAGAGGACAGGGACAGGCTGAGGCCAGGGCTAAGATGTGAGTCCTGGTCCTGAAGTTCAAGGCCTGGAATCTGCCAGCTTCGAGTTAGAGTCCCATCGCGGCTCCTGGTGTTTCTTTCCCTGAGCTTGTAGGTCTCAGCCCAGAAATGGGAGTAATGCTGGGGCATGTGTGCGTTCATTCTCTCAACAAACATTTATTGAGCACCTACTATGTGCCAGCCATTCTTCCTGGCTCTGAGCTCTTAGTGACAAAAACAGACCAAGTGTCTCCTCCCCTTAAGGATCTCACCATCTAGAAGGGGGAGATGCTGGCCATAATTAGGAGCCATGCTAAGGAGGATGTCAAATGTGGCTGAGTGCTATGGAGTAACACAACGCTGGCAGGGGCACCAGGAAGTGCCAGGTGTGGGTTGCTATATTATTTGGATGGTCAGGGGAAGCCTTGCTGAGAAGTAGAGAGCTAAAAGAGAGAAGTGGGCTATCTCTTTGGATATGGTAAGAGCATTCCAGAACAGGTGCAAAGGCCCTGAGGCAGCATGTTCAAGGAGAGGCAAGTGTATCTGGTACAGTGTGAGTAAGGGGGTGAAGAGGAGATGAGGCCAGAGAGGTGGGGGGTAGTATTAGATCACATCGGGACTTGTGGAAGGAGTTTGGCCTTTACTCAGAGTGGGATGGGAGCATTGGAGGGTTCTGAGCAGAGGAGCTGCTGGGAGAAACACATGAGGTGCATATAAAGTGCTCAGTAGTGTGTCTGGCACATCATAGGGGCTCCGTAACTGCTGGCTTTTACTATGACCATTATTATTATTGTTTTGGAACTAGGAAGCAAATTGGAAACTATTAAAAACTATAGGGATGCAAATTTTCATTGCTTGACAGAGCTTTTCAAATATTTTCAACTTGCTCTTATTAAGCATTAACCACGCAGGAAGTAGGTTTCATTTCTTCATTTTGCGGAACCTGAGGCTCAGAGAGGTTAGGAGACTCGCCTGGTACTGCACAGTGAGAAAGGGCTGCATACAACTCACCAGAACCCAGGGCTTCAGGACCCAGACTGATGCCCGCTGGTTCGACCACTGGGGCTGAGTCTTGGGTGCTGTGGGCAGGGGGCGGTCTCAGCACAACACAGAAGGCAGAAGCTTGGGGGCTGCACCCAAGACCCTCGAGCGTCACTGCAGAGAAGAAAGCCTGGAGCCCCCAAACCTTTTCGTCAGAGGTTGTTCACAGAGACCAAAAGAGGTCCCGGGGCATCGTGGAAGATACTTTGGTCCAAGCAGAAGTGGCTTAAAGAAGCTGGAGATGGAAGGGCCCCTGGGTGGTGCAGTCAGTTAAGCGTCTGACTCTTGGTTTCAGCTCAGGTCGTGAACTCACAGTCGTGAACTCGCAGTCGTGGGATCGAGCCCAGGGTCAGGCTCCATGCTCAGTGCGGAGTCTGCCTCGGATTTTTTCTGTCCCTCTCCACTCAAATAAATAAATAAAATATTTTTTAAAAAAGGAAGCTGGAGACGTAATATCTTCTTCAACAGAAAGCCCAGTGGTGGGGGAGGGTTTCTGGACGGGCTGATTCCGCGGTGCCACCCGGCCACCACAGACCCAGGTCCCTTCCACGTCTCTGCTCTGACGTCTCGGTGCTGGTTCTGTGCTGGGGATGGTCCTGGGACGGCTGATGCACTTCCAGGTGTCACATCTAGAAGAAAAACAAAGGCCGTCTCTCCCTGGGGCTCCCCCTTAGGAGCAAAGGATGCCCCAGCAGGCTTTCCTCTTGTCCCATCCACTAGAAGCGTGTCACCTGCCCACTGCTGAAGCAGCCCCTGGCCTGGGGCCGGAATTTCCTTGAGTGACATGAAATAAGCCTTGGAAGGTGTATCCCATCGATGGAACAAAATGGCCCCAATTCTCCATCCCTCCCTGTGTCCATGCCTTGGATGATTTAACCTGGCCGTGCCTCTCATTGAGACGTCTACACCCCCATCCTCAGAGCCCGGGACGCTTTGGCCTACAGGAAGCAACCAAGGTGACAAAGCGTCACTGAGCTGTTTCCTTGCTTAGGCCTCCAGAGGCCTTCTCACTTCTACCTGCTGGATGATGAGAGGTCCCACGGAACAGAGAGGGACCATCCTAGCAGAGCCACCCACCCCCAGACCGGCCCTCGCTGGGTGTGCCAGGCCAGATCAGCCTAGCCCTGCCCGGACCAGAAGAACCACCCAGCTGAGCCACAGACTCGCGAGCAATAGTAAATGCATACTGTCTGACGCCACTCGTTCCGGGAGGCTGGTTTATGCAGCAATAACTCAGGGACACGGGGACTGACAGCTCCAGCAGGTACCCGCTCAGAGGACCAGGAAACGTCATCTATTCATTGACTCCATCTTCCTGCCCACGCCATGGGCTGGATGCAAGAAAATCACAGATGGATAAGGTCTGGCTTCTGCCTCCGGAAGCCAGACTTGGCAACTGGAGCTTATAGCCCTCCAGTGGCTCCCCACCTGCCTGGGGTGCAGGGTCTGCCCGAGGTTTAGTAAGCTGTGAGATCTGCTCCTGAAGACCACCTCATTCCTTCTCCCTCCTCCTGACCCCCTGCCCCTGGGCCTTTGCACCTGCCGATTTCTCCCTCTAGACTGCTTGGGCCCACCTTCTATGACTTATGAATACCATCATCCTTGGAAACTCCACTCATGTGTCCTCTCTCCCAGGAGCCTTCCTACAACCATTTCCCACCCAAGTCAAGGGCCCCTTGGGGCTCTCACACTCCCCTCGGCTTCTTTAGCTCTGCCTTTGACACTCCGCATTGTGTCTGGATGCCTCACGTCAGAGATGTGGAAACTGAGGCCCGCAAAGGGGCAGGGACTTGAACACGGCAGAGCGGAGCTGGAGCCCAGCCCATGGCTGTCTCGGCTATCCCCCACCCCTGCAGTGTTCTCAGCACCCAGCCTGTGGGGGACGGGACCTAGCAGCCCAGTTGGGGACAGGGAGGGGCGGTGTGGAAGGATACCTGAGCTCCCACTCTGTGGGGGTCCCCTGGTGGGATGAGATTGCTGGAAGGTTCTCCTAGGAGGCTCCATCCACCAGCAGCCCTCAAGGTAAGCACAAGCAGCATCCCACTTTCCAGATGGGGACATGAGGCACAGGGAAGAGGCTGACCAAGGTCACTGAGCCAGGAAAGGACAGGGTGAGGACTCAAACCCAGAGCTGCCTACGCCTTGCCTCCGGCCTCCATGGCTTCAGGGCTGAGCCATGGGGAGAGAGGGGTACCGAGAGAAAGCTGGGGCGGACAAGGGGGAGCAGGGGATGTCGGGGAACCACCGAGGCAGGAAGAGGCAGAGCAGAAAGTGAAAGGGGCCAGAGGCCGAGAATAGCTGTGGGTGACAGAAGCGGGGACTGCAGATGCCGCCAGAAAGAGAAACCAGGCTGGGTCCCAGGGTGGGAGTGGCATCCAGTCCCTGAGGAGGTGACCCTGGGCCGGGGGAGCCTGGAGATGGCCCAGTGTCTACCTGGCTAGGAGGGCCTGGGTGGAGGCCCCAAGCTGTGGGAATGGAGTTGTGGTGAAGAGGTTGTGTGGGGGAGACGGGAGTTTCACCACTGGCTTGGCGGCCTTCTCCTGCTACAGGGAGCTTAGAGCGTCTGCTGGTTGACAAAGCCCAACACAGCAGCCTGTGGGACAAAGGCCCGGGCCGCAGAGAGACACCTGTGTCCTACCATCCTTGTCATGGGCTACTGCGTCCCTGGCGAAGCAGCCCAGCCTCACTCCCGGCTCTGCACTGACTGCTGTGTGACCTTGGGCAAGTCTCTGCCCGTCTCTGGGCCTTTGTGTAGTAAATCCTTCAGGGGGCTGTCCTGAGGCTAAGCTGAGTGAGTATACATGGGACAGCTCAGAGAAAGTGTCCGACAAACACCTTCGCTTGTCTTCTGCATCCCCGATTCTATAGTCTCACACACGGAAAGTCCCTCCACACTGTAAACAGTACAACAGCAGAGACTCGGTTTTGTTAGCTACCGTGTCTCCAGCGCCTGGCACACAGCAGGTGCTCCATAAATGGTGGTGGAAAGAAGAAAGGAAGGAGGAAAAGAAGGAGGGAAGGAAGGAAGGAAGGAAGGAAGGAAGGAAGGAAGGAAGGAAGGAGAGGAGGGGAGAGGAAGTGTTCCCTGCATATTTCCAGGCATGGGATATTCATTCTTTCTCTGTATTTTATGCTTTTTTAAAAAGATTGATTGATTTATTTGAGATAGAGAGAGAGAGATAGAGAGAGAGTGGGGGAGGGGCACCGGGAGAGGGAGAGAGAGAATCCTCAGGCAGACTCCCCAGTGAGCGCGGGCCTCGATCTCACAACCCTGAGACCATGACCTGAGTAGAAATCAAGGGTCAGACGCTCAACCGACTGTGCCCCCCCCCAGGTGCCCCTGTGTTTGATGTTTCTGTCACATTGCCAAGCATCACTTGTATTAATCGAAAAAACACCCTGTTTCCACAGAGAGCCAAGAGGGGAGGTGTCTTATAAGTTATGACAGCCTTTCAGCTCAGGAGGGCCCCAAGACTCCCCCCTCCCCGCTGGGAGCCCCAGAGACAGGCCAGGAGGCAGTGGGGAGGGTGGGGGAGGCAACAGGAAGCTAGTCAGGACAAGCTGTCCCCAGCCTACTGAGAACCTTGTAGCAAGAGGACTCGCTGTTCAGGGCTGAGATCTTCATGTCCCAGCCCCGCCCTCCCAGGGGAAGTGTCACCAGCGTCCAGGGTGGGGACCTCTGCCCCAGCCTGGGGATCTTGTGGCTCTTCTGATCTCTACGAGGAACCCAGGGCCGGCTTGCTTTCCAGGAACGCTTCCTGCAACAGCAGGCAATGGCTCAGAGCCAAGGTCTAGGAGGGCTGTGTGACCTCGGACTGGCTGCTCACCTCTCTGGCCCTCAGCTTCCTCACCTGCAAAATACAGAAAATAAGGCCACATGTGGGGTTGTTTACCATCAATTACCTTTTAGAAAATGTTGTAGTAAAGACACAGAACATAAAATTCACCATTTTTGGGTAAGATTTACTTATGTATTTGGGGGGGCGGAGTAGGGGGGAGAGGGATCTGCAGCAGACTCCCACGCTGAGCACAGGAGCCTGACGTGGGGCTCAGTCTCATGACCCTGAGATCCTGACCTGAGCCGAAACCAAGAGTCGGTCTCTCAACCGACTGAACCACCCAGACATCCCCTCTCAATGAATACTTTTAAAAACCATTTTCTAAAAGTATTGATGCACGGATTATGGAATCATAGAAATAAAATACTCATGCTCTAACACGGATGAACCTGGAAATGGTCCTGCTAAGGGAAAGGACTCAGACACAGAGGACCACGCGCCGTAGGATTCCCTTTGTCTGCAGCGTCCAGACAAGGCAAAGCCGGAGAGACAGAAGGCAGAGGGGTGGTTGCCGGGGGCTGGGGGTGCGGAGAATGGGGGCTGACAGCCAACAGGTACAGGATTCTATCTGGGGGAGATGAAAATGTTCTGGAAGTAGTAGAAGTGAGGTTCGTACGACTCTATCAATGTGCTAACTGCCACTACCCTGCTTGCTTTAAAACAGTGAATTTTGGGGTGCCGAGGGTGCCGCAGTGGGTTAAGCATCCGACTCTGGGTTTCAGCTTTAAAACTGACGATAGGAGCAGCTAATCCCTTCGAGCAGTTCCCACAGCCCAGGCCCTGGGCCGGGCACTGTCTCAGCACCAACGCCCGGAATCCTCACTGTTGTCCTGTGAGTTCTGGTTCTTATCCCCGTCTTACTGAGGTGGAAACTGAGGCACAGAAGAGGTTCCGTGGGCTGCCGAGATCACAGAGCCAGCAAGAGGCAGCTTGATCTCAGGGAGAAGAGGCCCCGGCACCCCCGCCCCAGAGCCCCCCTACCCTGCCTGAGAAGAGGGCCTGGAGGCCATCGTTTGGGGATGTCTGGAAAGGCTCCTCAAGTTTGGTTTCAGAAGGATGGAGAGCCCCCCACTCACCCCCAGCACACATCCCCTCACACTAGAGACACTCAGACATAGACAACACGCCAGACACTCATACACAAACACCACACACCGTGCATCCTCACACACACACACACACACACACACACACACACAGGCTTTAGAAAGCAGAGCCTTGTCCGGGACACTCGGTCGAAAGGCAGGTGGTGGGTAAAGGGCCATTGCTGCTGAGCCAACCCCCCCTTCCCACCTCCTCCGGTCCCCAGATCTGACGTGGGTGCTGAGGCACGAGCCCTATGGGCAGCACTGGCAACTTCTGCTGGGCCCACCTCCCCCGTGCCCGGCTCCAGGCCCCAAGCCCTGTCCCCGGTTAGATCTCTGGACCCTCACAGAAAGTCCGTGCAGAAGGATGTTTACGAAGGAGGAAAGCAAGACCCAGCGCAGAGAGCTGCCTGGCCTGCAGTTCCCTGCCCGAGGTGGCGTTTAGAGAGCGGCGGTGCCAGGCACGTGCTGTTTGCTTTCTGACCCACCCCCTGCTCACCTCCGTGTGGACAGGAGCCACGTTTCCAAAGCTGCCTCAGCCACGGGCTGCCGGCAGGGCCCAGTCAATGGGAGGCGTGGCGGGGGCCAGGAGAGGCGCAGGAAGGGAGAAGCAGGGTGTTCCTCCCTCTGTCCGTGTCGGGTGGCACTTTTGGCAGTGTGGGGACTCCTCTGTGGCACCAGCTCCCGTGGGAAAGTCCCTTCTTAAATTAAAAAAAAAAAATTTTTTTTTTAAAGACTTTATTTGTCAGAGAGAGAGAGCACAAGCAGGGGTAGTGGGAGAGGGAGCAGAGAGTTGAGCAGGGAGCCCAACACAGGACTCAATCCCAGGACCCCGGGATCATGACCTGAGCCAAAGGCAGACACTTCACCCACTGAGCCACCCAAGCGCCCTGGAAAGTCCCTTCTTTTAAAAGTTCCACTGCTGGGGCACCTGGGTGGCTAACTCAGCTGAGCGCCTCTCTCTTGGTTTCGGCTCAGGTCATGATCTCAGGGTCGTGAGATCAAACCCGGCATCGAGTTCCATGCTCGGCGTGGAGTCTGCTTGGGATTCTCTCTCTCCCTCTGCTCCTCCCCCTGCTCGTGCTCTCTCTCTAAAATAAGTAAATAAATACAATCTTAAAAAAATAAAGTTCCACTGCTGTTCCTACTCCCACGGGAGGCCCCAGCTCCTGGGCTCCTGGGTACTGTCTCCTCCTCTTCCCCTTTAGGAAAAGGGGTGCTAATCTCTAGTGGCCCCATCACTCGTGCGACCATTTTCCTTTGTTTGAAATACTAGCTATCGGGACGCCTGGGTGGCGCAGTCGTTAGGCGGCTGCCTTCGGCTCCGGGCGTGATCCTGGCGTTCTGGGATCGAGTCCCACATCGGGCTCCTCTGCTGGGCGCCTGCTTCTTCCTCTCCCACTCCCCCTGCTTGTGTTCCCTCTCTCGCTGGCTGTCTCTCTGTCACATAAATAAATAAAATCTTAAAAAAAAAAAAAAAAGAAATACTAGCTGTGGTTTCTGTTTTCCTGCCTGACCTGTGGCAGGGCAGGGATTTGAACTCAGATCCTCAGACCCGAGACTGCAGGCTTAGCCGTGACACCGCGCTGCCTCTTACTGGAGCTGTCCTTCCAAGTGTGTGTCCAGCTCCCACCATGGCCCCGGTGCGCAGGCTTCCCTCCTGGTTCCCGTTGTCTAGTAGAGCTTATATGCAATTCCACGCACCGCCAGCAGGGGGGAAGTCCCACCTGCTCTCCTGCAAACTGCTTTGACAGAATTTTATGTTTCGAGAGCTTTCCCCCAGCTAAAAGAAGTAATGCCTTCATTTGTTTGCTGGTTTGGGGGGAGGGGGGTCATGAATGGCTGGTGAGAATCTCCAGCCAGTCAAGATTCTCAGTGAATAGAATTCCTGGCAAGGATAGAGAGCTGACATTTCCCTCCCTGCCTAAACTACATTGGCAGGGAGAGCAAATGCACGATGTCCAAGTGGCTTCTGCCAAAGACAGCTCCCAGCGTCCCAGGCAGGGACCTTCTAATCTAACATGGTGTGTGCTTTAGGTCTAGAAATTCCGTATGGTTAAAATTCCATACGGCACATTCTGGAAGGTATGCTGCTCCCTCCGTTGGCCGACAGCTCTGTGCCTGGCAGGAGGGGGGCATCTGGAGTCAGGAAGACCCAAATTAGCATCTCAGCTCCTTCAGTCACTGGCTGTGAGGTCTTGGGCAAGTTGCCGAACCTCTCTGAGCTTTAGTCTCCTGATCTCTAAACCTGCCCTGAGCGATCATTGAGGGAATGAAACGAGCTGACATGCGTGTTAAGTGCACGGCACAGGCGAGCCATGCCCCTACCTTTTATTCCAGGTTTTTATGGTTTATTTCTTCTCCGTGAAGTCTGAGGCTTCGGGGAAGTAACTCAGGATGTCTAGAGGCTTCTTTGCTCAGGTGACTGGCACCTTTGCTGGCAGGACTCAAAGGCTGGGTGTCACTGGGGCTGTTGACTGATGTGCAGATGGCTTGGGTTTCACCACATCATGGCAGCCTCACCTGGCGGTTCAAGGCTCCGAGAGCAGAGTTCCAGCAGACAAGGTGGGAGCTGTGGTGGCCTTTCATGACGCGGTCTCAGATGTCACAGAGCATCACTTCCACAGCGATCTCTCAGCTGAAATCCTCAAGAGTTCACTCCGGGGGCACCTGGAGGGCTCAGTAGGTTAAGCATCTGACTCTTGATTTCAGCTCAGGTCACGAGATTGAGCCCCACGTTGGGCTCTGCACTTGGTGCGGAGCCTGCTTAAGATTCTCTCTCTCTCTAAACAAACAAACAAACAAACAAACAAACAAAAAACCAAGAGTCTACTCCAGTTCAAGAGGAAGATGTGTGGACCTCATATCTCAATCCAGGAAATAGCAAAGACTGTATACCTGTGTTTGCAAAGCACTCCATTCTTTGACTTCGCCATCCTACTCCCAAGTATTACTCCTCCAAGTAGGTAGGAAATCATTCCTGCACCAAGACAGTCACTCTCGCTCCAACTGTAACAGCAAAAGATTAAGAACAACCCAAATAGAGGACCCAGTGGGGACCGGGTAAGTGAATCATGGTGCATCCACAGAGAAATACTGTGCAGTTAAAAAAAATAAAGTCACTCTATGTGCATTAATATAGAACTATTCTGGAGACTTGTTCTGTGGGGAAAAAAAAAGGCAAGGCGCAAGATGATATGTGGGGTAGGAGGCCTCCAGGTGACCCACAATAATTCTTACGTCCTAGTTCTCATGCCCTGGTGTGGTCCTCTCCCACATTAAGTAGGGTGGATCCGTGTCATTAATAGGATGTGGCGGGAATGCGTGTCTTCTGAGGCCAGGTCATAAAAGGTGGCGTGGCTTCCACCTTGCCCCCTTTAGGTTCATTCAGCCTTGGGGGGAGCTGGCTGCCATGTTGTGAGGACACTCAAGCATCCATGTGGTGAGGAACAGAGGCCCCCTGCTGCCAGCCACGTGAGGGCACCATCTTGGAAGGGGCTTCTCCAGCCCCAGGTGTGCCTGCAGACGATCACGGCCCCGACCGACATTTTGACTGCAGCCTCGTGCGAGACTCAGGGCCAGAACCACCCCCCTGAGTTGTTCCCACATTCCTGACCCTCAGACACTGTAAGCCGGTAAAGGCTTATTGATACTTTAAGCTGCTAGGTTTTGGGGTAACTCGTTATGCAGCAGTGCATAAGTAATGCAGCATGTGTAGTGAGCTAACATTGGAGTGACCACTCTAACTCTTCTTGAAGGAAAAAGAAACTGGGCTCGCAGAGGGAGCCGGGTGGCTGAGGTATGGCATTTGGACCGTCTTTTCAAAAGACCAACTGGATGTCAAATCAGTAAATAAAAACTCAGGCAGCCGTCAGAGCAGCGGCTGTGATTAGGCATGCCACAAATCTTTCTCAAGCTACCAGAAGGCCCTCCCGAGTATATGTGGCGGGACCTACAACAGCGGTTTGTGAAGAACAGGAAAGGCTACGGTGGAGAGTCACAGAGGAGCCCCACCACGTACTAGCTGTGTGCCTTGGGGTAGGTCAATGAACATCTCTGAGCTTCTGTTTCCTTATCTGAAAAATGGGGATCATCAGTACAACTGGAGCCTACTGTTTAGCTGATGGCCAGACATGGGGTACACACTTAACAGATCTGGCTTGTTATTATGAACAAGATCCAAGGATCCTGCCCAGGGCCAGGGGAAGGGAGGAGCCCACTGAGCCCCCTGGCCCCACGCCTGGGGGCAGGCTGGAACGGGTGGCCCACAGTGGGAGGTAGAAGCTGGGGGGAGGGTGATGAAGGCCAGGGGGGACCATAGGGAGATAGAGAGAGAGACCCCACTCCAGGATCACCTGTCCCCCCAGTCCCCCACCTTGCCCTGTGCAGGACCTGGGGGTGGGGCAGCCCTGGCTTCAGGGAAGCCCTGGCCTGCAGCAGCCCGCTCCCTCCACGCAGGCCCGGTAGGCCGGTGCAGAGCAGGATGTGGCTCCCGATCGGGCCCCAAGGTGTGCCAGGGGCTGTGTCCTGGCCTTGCCCCGGGGGGACTCACAGCCAAGAGAGGCAAGGCAGGGGCGCGCTGACCACGGAGCATCACTTGGAGGCATGGGGAGGGTTGAGGGGTACAGGCAGGGGCTGAGGAGCCCCAAGATCTGAGCTGCAGTCTGCCCAGAGCTTGGCGCTCTCCCCCGCTGGTGCCAGGAAGAGAGTTTGGATGATGGGCCCCTGTACCCTGTGATGACTCCACAGGAGGGCGGGGTGGAGGGTGGGGGAGACTTGGGGAATTCCCATGCAGGAAATCTGGGCATTGGCCTGGTAGAGCAGAAAGGTGTCAGGAAGCAGCCCCGGGGCTCTGTATCACGGTATGACTTTGGCAAGTCTGGAGCTTGGCCCCCATCTGCCCAGTGGCCACGCCCCCTGGGCCCTGAGGTGTCCACGGGCTGCCTTAGATCAAAGCAGAGATGGGAAGAGGGGTCGCCAGACCCATCCCAACTCTGAGGATGACAAGAGGCTGCGCCCCTCCCTTCGGGGCAAATGCCTGGGAGGCACCCCTCCCCTGGAATGGGGGGAGCTGCTCTGCTTGATTGGGTTGCTTTCCTCGTGACTCATGCTTTCTGGGACCAGCCTTGTCCCCTGGGAAGCACTTTCCAGAAAGGCCCCCATCTGGCCCCCTCTGCCCTGTACAGATATCTAGCCCTCAGCAGCACCCAGCCCAGGCCAGGAAAAGGCTGGTCAGCTCCTGGCTGGGAGGGGGGGTCTCGCCGGGATGGGGGCACCTTTTTTTCTGGAGGGTGACTTGCCCAGTGTACTATTGGTGACATATGAATGTATCAACTTGTCCACAAGGAAACGGCCCTGTTCACCTGCCCCCATTCAGTGATCCCAGTCCAGCGCGCCCCATCTCGGGACAGCCGCAGGAGCCGAAGCCTGGACCCAGCCTCTCCTTTCCTCTTGG
The DNA here is from genome assembly GCF_017311325.1 of Ursus maritimus. NCBI lineage: Eukaryota > Metazoa > Chordata > Mammalia > Carnivora > Ursidae > Ursus > Ursus maritimus. The sequence continues at coordinate 30,153,774 of NW_024424452.1, forward strand.
CGCGGGACAGTGTGATCAGCGACTGTCCTCATGTCGGTTCCTCTGAAGCCGGAGCAAGAGAAGGGCTCTGCATGTTCCCAGGAAGGGTGGGGGTGGTGGGGCAGGAAGGAGGCTCAGCAAGGGGATGGACCCCACGGAGGGGCTCCCGCTGGAGCAGGGAGGGGCCCCTGGGGGGTTCTGATCAGGGCAGGGATGGAGTGATTACAGCCGCACGTCCTCCGTCTCTGGGGAGGCATGAGTTCCCGGCTCTTCTGCTGCCCCATGGGTTCAGGCGAAGCTGGCGCCAGCAGTGATCGGTGCTCTGACAAAGAGGGGCAGGTGTCAGCCGCGAGACAGGTCCCGGGAGGCGGGGAAGGGGAAGCCAGGCGGGGCACCCTCAGCGCTGGCCGTGCCGCCCGACGCGCTCCATGAGACCTCTCATTATTTCTGGAAAATGTTTGCTTCTCTCCATCCTCATAGCTGCCCTCATCCCTCACTGGGACACCCAGGAGCCTCCGAACTGGGCCCCCTGTCTCCCTCCAGCCCCCACGAACCGCTGTCCACAGAGCAGCAGCGAGGACCTGCTAAACGCAGATCCCCTCCTCTCAGGCTCAGAGGCTAACTCAGCTGCCTCCAGGTGTGGGGAGGTGACATGGAAAAATGAAGCAAGCGTGGGCTGCACAAGCCCGCAGTGCTCCCCAGAGAGGCCTTTTGATGCAGACCAGGGGCAGCCACGGGCAGGGGACTCCGCTGAGCCCCCCAGGCCTGGACCCTGGCTCCTGACTACGAGCAAGGCAGGACCGAGATGGGCAGGATGGTGCGGGGCAGGTTCAAGAAGGCTGCGCTCACCGGCTGCTGGAGGGAGGGAGTCTCGGTAATGTGGGGGAAGGAGTGGGGCCAGGGGACCAGGTGAGAGGAGGGGCAGCAAGCATCAGGGCGGTGCTGCAGGGACAGAGATGGGTGGATGGACACTGCGAGGAGGCCTCCCAGAGGGACGGGGTGTGGGATGGGGAGCAAGCACTCCCAGAGCTTAGGTGGACACACAGGCTGGAGGCTCAGCAACGGACCGTCCATCCCAGAATACTCCTTACCTTTGCTTCCAGGAGCCCTTAGGGCACTTGCGCCAGCAAGCACATGTCCCAGCAGCCCAGACTCCCTGGCAGGGCGAGGGAGTCAGGCTCTCATCTCTGCCTTGCCCCAAGGCCCATGGTGCCATGGTGGGAGGGTGTGAGATTCCTAAGTGTGGAAAGGGGTTCAGAGGGTGGGCGGCTCAAAGGTCACCCCACCTTTTGTGTCTCCCCGACCCCCAGTGTCCCCATGGTGGGAGAGGCATGGTGGGATAACAGGTCACTCCCTCCACCTCACTGTCCATCCTTCATTCACCCTGTAGGCCGAATGTCCTAAGTATGTGTGAAATGTCCATCTGCTTTGCCCCATCCTACCTCCTTCTCTGGGCCGGTTCCTCAAGGAGGCCCCAGGCCAGGGGAGCAGACAGATGTTAAAGGGACAGTGGCAGCTCTGTGTGGCATGATGGAAGGACATGCAGAGGGTGGGGGGACCAGAGGAGGCCCTGGTCCTTCTGAGGGCATCCGGGAAGGCTTCCTGGAGGTGGCAATGTTGCGCGGAGAAATGCCATACCAGGGAGGGACAGCAGCTTGAGCTAAACCTTGGAGGCACAGGAGGGAGCTCTGAAGAAGAGTGGTGCATTTCTTGGGGTATGTGTGACGCAGGGGTGCCAAGAGATGAGGCCACACAGCAGGGGGTGCAGGGGTCTGCTGATCGGCCAGTCTGTGGGGCCCAGATCTGATGGAAGCTTTCAGGGCACTGGAGTGACATGGTCCAATGTGAGTTTGAGAAGGACCCCTTCCTTGCATAGGGGGACCTGGGGAGGAGGCCAGCGGCCAGGCTCGGGCTGGGACCAGAAGAGGGATAAAGGCAAGGAGAAGTGTGCCGCTGTTGCTGGGGTGTGGCCAGGTGAGTGGGAGAGAGGCGACACCCAGGCAGGTCCCAGGGCCGGTCTGGTGTCCTCAGTTTCCTTGTGTGTAAATAGAGGGGTTTGGGTGTGGCAGACTCTGGGACAGGGAAGGAGAGCCAGCAAGGCCACCTCTGCTTCCTGCTCCCCACCCACCAGCTAGGGATTTGGGGACGAATAGGGAAGCTGTTACGGGCTCTCGAAAAGGCCAGTGCAGGTGCGGCTGCCCCGCCTGGCCTCACATGCAGGCTCCCACATCCAGGGCTGTCCCAGGAGAAAAAGGGATCTTAGCTATTTACAGCCTCCTCCTCCTGGGGGGGCCCCCTGAGGCCGGGTTTCTCAGGACAATCGATGCCATCATTCCGGGAAGCCTGCCCCAGGAGAGGCCCCAATCCCCCGCTGCATTTGCATAGCCACGCTAACAGGAAACAGGACTCATCAGCACTGGCTGGGCCTGGCCAGTCAGCTCCCGGCTCAGCTCCGATGACCCAGCCTGGGCAGCGGGCACCCCCACCTCCCCCAGCCCTCAGCTGGCAGAAGCCCCAGCTGGGAGCTCTGGGTGGCAGCCAGACAGGTGGCCGGAGAGGCGCACCTGGGTGTCAGACATGGAGACTCCAAGCAGGCCAGCTGCGTTTCCCAGGGAAGGAGGAAGGTGCTGTCAACAGCGCCAGCTGGGTGCTCCAGGGGGGTCAAAGGGCCCCATGCTATCACTGAGCAATCCCGGTTCCCAGAAGCGATTGGTCGACTTTCCTCTTGCAGGAAGCGTGCCTGTTGGCTACCTGGCTCCTCTGTGTTCCTTCCCGGCTCCTGCAGCTCCTTTCCCGAAAGACAGCCGGACTTTGAGCAGGAAGCCTATTTCCCAGATGCCCCCAGGAAGTGCCAGGCAAGGCGCAGAACTCCATGCGCTCAGCTGGGCTCAGAAGCCAGGAGTTTGGGGGCCAGCCAGGGCTTGGCCTTGTCAGAGCCCCGTGGGCTGGGAGCCCCGGGGCCTCCTGGGCCTCAGTCCTGCCTCCACAAAACGGTTGGCAGGGAGGGGGACCAGCGTGGGGAGGCGTCCTAGAAAAGCTACTGTGATTCTAGGACTCACATCTGCCTCTCGGTGGCAATGCTCCGGGCCTCTTTACAGCAGCCGTTGAAAGAGAAATCAGATTTGAACATCTGATGGAGCATGGTGGAGGGAGGTTGGCAGTCTCTGAGACGTGCTGTGGACATAGCCGGATGCGGGCTTGGATTCCGGCTCTGCTACTTGCTGGCTGTGTCACCAAGCAAGCTCCCTAAGCATCCCGGAGGCTCCTTTTACACGGCTGGGGAGTAGGGATAAATAGTGGTACCATCCCCCCCAACCAGGGCTGGTAAGGACCCCATCTGATAGGACAATAAAGGCCCTGGTGGGAAGCGAAGTGCAATTTGAGGTGGCCACATGCCCCACCAAGAGGGTGGTAAGCTCCACTCTACAGCATCCGCCCTGGGAGGGGCTACCGTTACCGAAATGAACCCCACATGTCTGGGTTGGGGGCCCTCAGAGCGATCAGAGTTGAGGGGAGGAGGTTGGAAGCACCAAGTAATCTGGAGAAGGACAGAGGAAGAAAAATGCCTGGGTGGCCGGGAAATCTAGGGAGGCTTCCTGGAGGAGGGGATGTCTGAGCTGGTCCCAAGGACTGACAGGTTTGACAATGAGTGTGGCAAGGAAGGATGCCAGGCAGAGGAGTCATCCCGGGCACCCACTGTGCCTCCCCTCCACCACGGGATGCCTGAGCCTTCTCACCTACCTACTGCCAATCTCTCCCTTGGCCCTGGGGTCCTCAGATCCCCATCAATGGGGATACCCCTTTACCGTGACATGAGAGCCATCATCACAGACGAGGCCGGACAGCCTGATAGCACCACTCCTGGTGGTCTGGGCCTCGTCCTTCCCCGTGCGACCTGCCCCCTGTCCTCCGGGGTCTCTGCTGTCAGCCTTCTGACATCCCATCTTCTGGCCATTTTTCAGTGAAAACTCTTTCTAAATGAACGAAAGCGTGTCGTAGTTCTCAAATACTTGGAACTTGCTTTTCCTTTAAGTACACACCAGTGATGTTTTCCTAAAGGAAGAAATATTCCAGTTTTCATGGCTGGGGATGGTCCATGGTAGGGATGGACTATAAGGAACTTAACCAACTCTGTAATCCTAGCAAACATTTCTTGATGCAGCTGAGGTGTGAGTGGGCAAAAGAACAAGAGCCCAGAACCCTTTTGTTCTGAGTTCTGATCCTGACTCCACTTTCCAGAGCTGTGTGACTCTGGACAAGTTGCTCAACCTCTCTGGTTGTTCTTGGCTTCCTGGAAGATGGGGAAAGAGCAGCTTCTGCTCACACCTTGTGGTGACACTTCCTGGACACCTTGTGTGTGAGGTGCTTAATTAAGCCCGGCACCCCACAGACGAACAAGAGGCGCTCCATCTGTGGTGTCCGGGGGCGGTGGTGGCGGTGGTGGTGGTGTGACTTGAGCCAGCCCTGAATTCACAGTCTGGGGGGTGAAGGGCTCACTTGTGACCACAGTGAGGAAGAGGTAGAGGGAGAAACTGCTCCAGGCTGCCTCCTCCCCTCTGCACCTCTTCCAAAGAACACGACTGAATCTCCTTGAGGTTGGCTGCTCTCCAAATTCCCAGAACCATCTGGGGCTGGTCCACCCACAGGCTGATGACACGTGTGCCTCCGCCCCACGAGTCCCAGCATCCTCAAAAGTCATCCTTTGCGGAGAAAACCACACTCAGGTCGGCCTGAAGCTCCACCCCACCTTCAGGGACCCCTTCCTTTGCTTGGGCACTGTCCTCTCCCTCCCCTTTTCATGTGCAAATTAATGCCCCTGATGGCTATGCAGACGCCTCCAGTGAGAGTCACCACCGAGGACCAAGGACCGAGGGGGCCCCCGGATGTGTGGGCAGATGGATGGAGGCACAATTGCCCCACTCCCAAGGGGGCGCCCAGCAAGAGGGCAAGAAAGCCCCAGCCTTCAGCTGGTCAAATCCCCAGCACCAAATTCCCCTGCGGGGATGGCCGGAGGCAGCCTCATGTCCCCAGAGTCCTTGCCACAAGCCTTCTTATTTCTGCCTCTCATCCCCAAGTGCTCCCTGAGGATCTCCCGGGCCTGGGAGGCAGTGCTGCCCACCCTCCAGTCCCCTCTCCCAGCTGCTCAGCGGCTCCGAGTCTCAGTTTCCTGCAAAACGCCAACAGCGAGGCTATCAGACACAGTGACACTGGTGATGGTCAACTGTGCAAGTGGGAATCAGATGGAATGTGAACAAGGTCGCGGGCCATCCTCTGGCCACGTCCTGGTAGGTGGAAGAGGACTAGAGGAGATGTAAGAGCCCTTGGCATGGTGCCTGACTCCATAAATGTTCGTGGTCACTGCTGTTATTTATTGTGGTGGGTGGTGGGCTGTGACGTGGGATCTCAGCCCCCAGAAACTCAGCCAGAGCAGAGGGAACGGGAGGTCCACCCCTGCTCCGCCCCTAGGGATCTCCAAGCTCCCCAGCAGCCGTGGGCCGGGCTCCAAGTCCCCCCTAATGGGGCTGGACACTCCTTGCTGAATCGTTGATAGACAGTTCTCCCAAAAAGCCCTGGTTCATTGTCCGCTAGGCCCAGGAGAGGGTGGGAGGGGCGCCGTGAGTTGAAGGCCCCGAGGCCGCCTTCATGGCCGTGACTCCGGAGAATCCTGCTCAGGCCCTTGGTGTGTTATCCGTGGCGGGAGTGATTAAGTGGGGAGTCATGGTGTGTGCCATGCGCCCTGGCGAGTCATCGCCTGGCCTCTGACCTCCTTCTGACTCAGGGCTGGCCTCTCCTCCCCTCCCCCGGGGGCCAGGCCTCTTCTCAGCGGGGCTGGGGAGGCAGGTACTGCACATTTCATTCATGGGTTCATTTTTCGCATCCGTCCATTCACTGAGTTAGATCAATCACGGTGGCTCATTCAGGCGACTCAGCAGCTGGGCCGGCCGTTCATTCATTAGTAATAAGCCCAGCAGCCCGTCTGTGGGCCATGCTCCCGGCGGCTGCCTGTAGTCCTCCTGGGGCCCAGGAAGAGGGCTGTCGTTGCCCTTCCTACAGACAGGAAAGCAGAGGCTGCTGTCCTTCTTGAGCCAGGCCCCCCGCCGCTGGGGTGGGCACCCCTCCTCTGTAACAGCCGGAGGGCAGCTCCCGGAGTGCCGCGTGGAAAGGTAAGCCTTGTCCCAGACTGTGACCCCTGACAGCAGGGCCCGGTTGGCCACCGTGTCCCTGGGCCCATCATAGGCTTCTTCACACTCCTCTCTTGGAGATGGGCCTCAGGAAGGCCAACCATAGTCTCTCGAGGCTATGTAAGATCCCCAGACCGACATTCCCCCCCAGCCCCCAGGAAGGCCAGCACCTTCCCTCCAGCTCTTGTAGAACTTCCAGAGACTTCCAGGGTTCCCACCATCTCCTCATCCTCTGGACCCAGGCAGAAAAATTCAGCCCTTCCGTCAGTGTCTCAGAACAAACCCCACATTCCCACGAGGCATTTGGGAGAAGTGCGGGTTGCCCAGGACTGGGGGATGGAGGAGTTGTCAGGGAAAGGGGGGCAGCAGCAGCAATGCCTGTGGTTTCAGACTGACAGCCCACGGCAGATGGCAGAGTGCCGATGTTCTGCTAGAGACCCCCTGGGTGAGGGGATTTCTGCAAGATGGGATTTCTCCGGGGCTTTCGTAGATTCCCCATGAGCTCGTCTTCTGTGGGGAGACTGGGGGTGTGTGCGTTCCCCCACCAGGCCCGGCTGAGTTTGCTTTGGTTGATGCTCTGGGGGCTTCACAAACGGGAGACGGTTTTTCCTACTGCTGCTGCCTTGGCTTGAGATGGCAGCAAAGCGGGTGGTGCCAATCCAGACCCCAGACCGCCCGCCCCACCCCACCCCTGCCTTTCCTGTCTTGGACTTTCGGTTTCTCACTGGAGACTCTTTCCCCTCCCTTGCGTGTGGCTGCGTCCCCAGGCCCGGTGGGCAAAGTGAAGCCCCCTGTCATGGAGGGGGAGCTCTTCGGGGTCTTGCCTTCATGCTGGTCCTCTGTTCCCGCCCCCCTGCACATTCTGTTCCATGGCCACGTCCCTGGGCATCACATGAGCAGAAAGAGAGCCCAGCTTACATCATGCGCAGTTTACCTTGAATTCCTTCTTTCTTGCTGGGTCCTGGGATTTCCTTTTCTTTCTTTTGAGCTTATCCTCCTAACCACCTTCCCTGAAGGGCTTCCCCAAACCCCCGGAGATAAAGCCCAGGCTCCTTGAAACAGCATTGCCAGCCCCACACTGGACTTCATTTGATTTGCACAATTCCAGGAAGGAAGTATGGCTGTGCCCATGAGCCAGATGGGGACACTGAGGCACAGAAGGGCAGAAGGAGCCCTGACTGGTGTGGCGGGGAGGGGAAAATGGGGCTCTGGGGTCCACGCCTCCTGTTCCACCCACCTCCTGGGTGCCAGCCAGAGGCCCGGGACCCACAGGAGCCCTGCCCAAGGCTGCCTGACCACTCCCTCTGTCCCCAGAAGTGGACACGTGGCAGGACCTGCCAGGATCCACTGGCACGGGTGCCCAGCAGGTAAACACTGGGTGTGGTCCTTCCTTCTAGGAACGGGCTGCCTGGAGATTTCCTTCAAAGAAGTGGGCGAGGCCCTGCCCATCACGGACACCCCCCCGGGCTGGGCCATTCCCTGGGCCGGGGCTACTCGGGCGGCAGCGTTGAGCCTCCCGGCTTTGCCAGTGAGGACGTGAGGTCAGAGCGTGAGATCCCAGGCTCTGAAGTCAGAAGGACTGGGTCCCGGCCCCTACTCTGCTCTGAGCAGCTCAGGGGCCCTCAGGCTGGTCACCAACCCTCTCTGGCCCTCGGCTTGCCCATCTGTGCAATGGGGCGGGTAACAGCTTGCCTGCAGTTGGTTGTGGCTAGAGCGAGAGGCCCTGTGGGTATCCTTACACCAGCCTCTCTGGGCCTCAGCTTCCGTCTCTGTGACATGGGGGAACAGCAGGGCCTCCTTGTAGGCTCAGGAGGAGGAAAGGAGCCTTTGCATGCAAACTGCTGGGAGCAGGGCTGGGTGGTGGCATGGCTGCCGGGGCTCCCTGGGACTGTGGTCATGCCCCAGACGTGCCAACAGCAGGCAATTTCATACTCACTCCTGCCGACAGCAGAGACCCATCTCTTGTCACTTGCCAGCCTCTTCTGGTGCAAATGCAGTCCCTTTTGGGTTAACTCTTCCAAGGACTCTTGTCTTGTGGTTCCTTCTCGCTCTGTCCCTTTCACCAGGGGTACCAACCTGAAGGGAGATCTCCTTCTGCATCTGACGGTCCCTGGATCCCCGCCCAGCCCCGGAAGCCCTGGATTGGCATCTGCCCATCTGGGCAGCAGGCTGCTCGGGTCTGGGGGTCCCCTGCACTGTGGGAGACATCACTAGCCACCCCCCGCCCCGAGATGCCTAGTTCTCCTCTCCTCCCAGGTGCGGGTTGCTGTGCTCCTGGGCCTTCTGTGGCTCGTGGAATGTGAGCAGGTGTCATGTGTCGCCTCTCAGCTGACACACACAGCTGCCCAGGAAGATGCCTCAGGCTCATGTGGGTCTCAGGGCCACGTCCGCCTCTAGGATGTTCCACCAAGAAGCAGGACGCCCACCTCCTCGTGCTTTCCACTGGGTGCCCTCCACCCTGTTGGGGTTTCCACGGCCCCACACCCATCTTCTCCCCCTGGGCTGAGCCGGGGTGGTCTTGCTTTTTTTTCCCAGCAACCACGAACCTGATCTCTGTTTCTATGCGTTCTCCTTTCTTTTCAAGGTTCCACGTATACGTGAGGTCATACGGTATGATTCTTGCTCTGCCTGACTTACCTCACCAAGCACGAGACTCTCACGGTTCATCCACGTTGTCCCAAATGGCAGCATTGCCTTCCTTTTTTTATGACTGGGTGTAGATACATTTTCTTTACCCGTTGACCCACTGGGGTCACTCGGGCTGCTCCTGGGTCCTGTGAATGATGCCGCAATGAACACGGGGACGCAGATACCACTCGGACACAGTGATTCCGTTCTCTTTGGATACACACCCAGAAGTGGGATTGCTGGATCCTATGGGTAATTTTCTTTCTCATGTTTTGAGGAAGCGCCACATTCTTCTCTGCGGTGCCTGCACCGGTTTGCATCCCCACCGCGGTGCACTGGGGTCCCCTTCTTCCTCACCAGCACCTGTCTCTGGTCTTCGTGATGGCAGCCATGCTGACAGGCGTGAGGGGGTAGCCTGTCGTGGTGAACAAACGTATTTTAAACCCGATGCTTTGAAAAAGTACTGTTAATGGGAAGTGACATTTCAGTGGAACGCCAGTCCGGCTGGCCACATGTCTCGGGGAAGTGTAAATAAGTACGGTGAAAATCAAAGAAAAGAGTCACTTCTGGCTTCAGAGGTGGCCTGTTGAAGGTAAGGGGGGGGGGTCCTTCTTTCTTTTTCAAAAAGGGGGGATCAGCAAAAGTTTAAAAGGATATTAAAGGGACGCCTGGGTGGCTCAGTCGGTGAAGCATCTGCCCTCGGCTCAGGTCATGATCCCGGGGTCCTGGGTCGGGCTCCTTGCTCAGTGGGGAGCCTGCTTCTCCCTCTCCCCTCCCCCTGTTTGTGCTCACTCCCACTCTCTCTCTCTGACAAATAAATAAATAAAATCTTTAAAAAAAAAAAGAAGGCTGTTAAAGATGGAGAAGCACCCCATGGAGACTTTCTTTTTCCTTTATCTGACCGACCGAAAGGGGGTAGAGAAAGGGGTTGTTCTGTCCGCCGTGCTCTGAGGTGACGTGAGACCCCCAAGGCCTCTCTCCTGCTTGGGGAGGCCCAGCAGGGCGTGCAGAGCCCCTGCAGGAGCTGGGGGCTGGGCTGGAGGAAGCCCTAACCTCCCCAGGTGCCCCCGCGCCCAGGCACTCCATGGATGCAGTGTGGGGAGAGGGCTGCCTCCTCTGGGAGACAGGGCCGAGTCCCCTGCACGGAGGGCAAGCATCCTGGCACAGGCAGAGGGGAAGGTAGTGTGACTGGCCACCGTTGCAGGCTCCAGGAGCGCATGCACATGAGGGGCACTTACCTCCTGCAGGGCAGGGCCTGGGTGCAGAGCTTCCCGCCCAGCTGGGGGCGAGGGGCAGGTATTGGGGTAGGCCCGTTGGGGTGGGAATCAGTCCCAGACTCATCTCCCAGATCTGTGACCTTGGGCAAGTCTCCTAATCCATCCGTGCCTCAGTTTCCTTACCTGGAAAATGGGAGATCATAGTGCCTACCGCACAGGCTTAAGAGATGACCTGGGATGGCTCGTGACCACGGGCTTAGCACAGCGCCCGATTCAGAGGCAGTACTCGGTACAGGCTAGCGGCCAAGACACCGACGACGAAGAAGAGGGTGAACAGAATGAGGATGAAGAAAATGGCACATGTGCTCCTGGGCTCAGCCTTCAGGGTGCACTCCCCACCGTGTCTCTCACCAATGGCCCCCTCACGGCTTGGAAGCATAGGGGGTAGAGGGGAGAGTGGCTCCAGAGCCTGCAGAGTCCCGGGGCTCTGCCGGACCCCACGGTGGGTGGCCTCTGGGGCTGCCTCTCCGAGGCTGGGGGCCCCCCTCTGGGCACACACGTGGTCTCCACAGCCCCCTGCCCAGCCTGGGACACTCCTGCCGAGAGGCTCCAGGGACAGGGAGATGCCTTCCAGCAGCCACTCCCTGGAGTCAGAGACCAAGGAAACCCATTCATTCACCCTCCTGCCGCATTCCAAGGAGAGGGTGGTTGTGTCAGCAGCGCTGGGGGCCCCAGCCACTCGCCAGCCCTCCCCTGGGCAGAGTGCGGGGTCTGCCTGTGGGCACTTTAAGACGTCTGAGCTTGCATTTGCCAGGAGGAGAAACCGAGGCTCAGAGATGGGAAGGCACTTGTTCTTGGTCACACAGAAAGCTGATGTTGGAGCCACGGTCCCTCCAATGTGCCCCAGGGCCTTTTCGCTGGCCTTTCCCTCTGCCTACGATAGTCTTACCGCCCAGACACCCCTTCCCTGCCTCCTTCGATTTTTCTTCTTCCTCAGCACAAACTTCCCCGATCTCTGTGTGGAGCTGCACCCCTTCCTCTCCTCCCCAGCTGGCCCAACCCTCCTTCCTCAGCTCTCTCTACTTTCTCGTGTGCTCTATGCTTGCTAGTCACTGTGGGATTTATGGGCTTGTTTTCTTTATTGCCTGCCTCCCCCTGCCAGGAGCTCAGCTGCAGGGGGCGCGGAGTTTTGCCCGACTTGTTCCCGGCTGCCTCCCCAGTGCCTAGTACAGTGCCTGGTACACAGTAGGTGCTCAATCAACGTTTGCTGAATAAATGTTCCAGTGACGGGGAAAGTTCAATTTGCCTCCCCGCCCACTGGGGCTTCCCAGGGAGGGGTCGGAGGGCAGAGGGGCTCTGCAGTCACCTCTTCTCGGTGACAGATGTCATCAAGGGCAGGGTACAGTTCCCAGGGTATTTTGGCAGGAGCCACCCCCAAAGGACTGTTCCTACCCAGGCAGATTGGCAAGAAGCCCAGAGTCGATAAAGCGAGGGAGATAAGCAGGTTCAAGAGAAAAGAGTGAGATAGGGCATGCTCTGGACAGTTCCTGCGAATTCTCTGGGCAGGTGAAGGGGGCGGGGGGTGTTCCCTCCGCCAGGGCAGCTGGAGCTGGCAAGGGCCCCCGCTTGGGCCCAGGGGAGGCGTGGGGTGGGGACTCCTGGCTTTGCTCTCTGAGAGCCCAAGGGTACAACTGGGAGCCTCACAGACTCTAGCTCCACCACTTCTGAGCTGGGTGGCTTTGGGCCTGGGTTCCTCATCTGTAAAATGGAGATAATACTAACAGCAGTGTGGTAGGGTTTGGGGAGGATAAACAGATCAGGCGTGCAAACCGCTTAGCTGGGGTTGGCACGTACAAAGTGTCCAGGAATCAGGAGCAGTACCACTCACCAGCTGCATGCGTGGGAGGGGATCATCCGCATGAGAGGAGGTTCTTACCCCGGCTGCACGTGGCAGGACCAAAGTCAACCACAGCTGGGACGGACTAGGAGCAAGTGGAGAGAGGGGAGCAACCGGCCACAGGAATGTGTTGGATGGAGAGGGGAAATCTGAGGAAGCTCTCCAGAGGAGGTGAGTTCTGAGCTATGCTGGCAAATGGGAAGGATTCGAAAACTGACAACACTCCGTGCTGGGGATGCTGGGGGAGAGAGGGCAGGTGGCTCGGGGGGGGCGCCAATGCTCTGGCCTTTCCAGAAAGCCATCTGACAATTTGTAGCCAGAGCCTTGAAGTGATTTCTGTTTCTACCATCTGGTAATCCCCAGGCTCAGAACATCTCCCAGGGATCGATCATATACAATGTGGACTCAGGTTTACATACCAAGTTGTGCACCGCAGGATGACTTGAAATAATGAGTGCAAACAACTTCCATGTCCACCCATGGGCGACAGCTGACCCTGAGGGACACATCCCTGCAATGGACCTTTGACACTCTTTGGAAATAGAGCTTCTACGAACACAGGGAGATGCCGAGACGGTGGGGAGGGTGGCGGGGGCTGAGTGTCAAAAGCACGACACGAAGTTACACCCACTGTATTATTTCAACGGCTTAAAGGCATAGAAAAAAGACTGGAAGGGAATCTGCCGGCAGAGGCTTCCCTGCCAAGGGTTGACTCTTAGCGTGGGAACTATGGAAAATACTATGCTTCTGAACTTTGCCAAACTGTCACCAAAACTATGCAGTCCTTTGGCAATTGGTGCAAGAGAGAAGAAGGCAAAAATCGAACACATCAAAGAAGGAAGGAACAGAGGAGAGAGAAGGTAGTGGACTGCTCGGTGCAACGAACCTGTCGGTTTTACCTCCTAAGTGTCATGGGTGACCCACTTCTTTCGTGACCTCTCCATGCTGCGGTGGGCCCCTCCCGACCCTCCTCCTCCTGCAGGTCCAGGGATCTCTCGCAATGAGTCTCATCTGTCACTTCTTGGCTTTGAACGCTCCTGTGCTTGCCACTGCCCCCAGCAGCAAGGCTAAGCTCCCGGGGCAGGCTTGGGGTCCTCGGGTGGCCACGCGGGCAGGCGCCCTGGGCACAGGCTCCCGTCAGGGTGTGCTCCTGCCTTTCTGTCTGTCTCACCATCACCTGTCTGTGCTGAGCCCAGCCTGGCCCAGAAGCCAGCCCTGCACAGTGGGGCCTCGGCACGAGTAGTGGATTGAATGAACTAGCCAGGTGGTTTCCTCCCTCGCTGGAAGAGTATGTGGGGACAGGGAACCTGGGGGACCCTCGAGGGCTGAGCTACCCTTCTCAGACCCATTCTCCAGATGAGGAGACGGAGGCCTGAGAAGTTGTGTCTTGTATCTTTTGTGCAGGTGGTAGGGCTGGAAAGGAATGGCCTGCCTGCCTACCTGTCTGTGTGTCTGTTTGCTGGGAGAACCTGGTCTCTGGGAGGTCGGTGACTGTGTGCAGGTCACATCCGTGTTCCTGGGAGCACACACCTGTCCAGTGGCTAGTCCGCATGCACTTCTAAGTGATGGTCCCCATGAGGAATGTGGGCCCATCGTCCCCAGATTTGACTTTTAGAGAGAAGCCATCAATCCAGCTATTTATAGGAGATCTGCACTTCGAAGACGTTGGCTCAATTTCTCTTTAAAAGCCCGCTCAGGTGGCATGGAACCTGCCACTGGGTGGTGAGCCAGCAGCAGCATGCAACAGGGGTGCAGCAGAGGGTCCCCCGCCTGCAGAGCCCCTGCAGCCGCCTCTGAGGTCTGGCCCCCCCACCCCACCGACTCCCACCCTCAAGCACCTGCAGGGTCTCCCTTCTTCCATCCAAAGAAGGGCAGGCCGATGGCGGAGCTACACAGGGCCCAGGGCAGGGCAGCTGGGGGAAGCCAGGTCCTTCTCACCAGGGCACAACCTCAACCAATAGGGTGGGAGAGTCCGTGGCTGGGCTCCTGACCTCTGTGCTCTCCAAGGCAGTCGTGAGGTGGTTCTGGGAGGTTCTGCGGGGGGTCCACAGCGGGGCCCGGGCACCAGGGCGCCGTCGCTGTTCCCGGTCCTGCGTGCTGGGATCACCATCTGAGAAACCAGCTGGCACCCATGGCCTCGTCTCTGGCTCTGCTCTCAGCGTTCTTCAAACTAAAAACAACAGGATTTGGAATATATTGAACAAAAGTAACTTGAGGTGTGCTGGGTGCCCTGAAGGAAACAAGTGGACGCTGTTAGAAGAAAGCAGGGGGCTGGGGCGCCTGGGTAGCGCAGTTGTTAGGCGGCTGCCTTCGGCTCAGGGCGTGATCCTGGCGTTCCAGGATCGAGTCCCACATCGGGCTCCTCTGCTATGAGCCTGGTTCTTCCTCTCCCACTTCCCCTGCTTGTGTTCCCTCTCTCGCTGGCTGTCTCTATCTCTGTTGAATAAATAAATAAAATCTTTAAAAAAAAAAAAAAAAAGAAAGCAGGGGGCTGACTCTGGAACTGGCTCTGGCAGGTGACAAGACTGCTGCACTGGGGGGACCGGAGGCATAGCTGCTGCAGGTGCCACGGTGGGGGAGAGTCACTCGGAAGAAAGGTGCGTGCACAGGGCCTGTCCTGGCAAAGGGCTCAGGTCTTCCGGATGTGGCCGCAGTGAGCGATGGAGCGTGGCCAAGGCTTGTTCTCATCTTGACTGCCCTTCGGTCACCTGAGGGCCATAAAAGGATTCCATGGCTCAGCCCCACCCCAGAGGTGCTGGGTCGAGGCACCTGAGAGGGGCCTGGGCATCGGGTACTTTCCAAAGCCACTCCTTGCTTCTAGCTGGGCTGCTGGTGAGGACCACCGGCAAGGTGAGCCCAGGCCAGGCTGGGTGTCGAGTGCTCGGCTGACTTGTCCCCGCTATACCCCTGAGGCCCCTGCCAGGGATGGCCCTGGTTTAACCATGCGCTCAAGGGCCGAGCAGCTGAGTAACAGTGCAGGGACTTGAACCTGGGCTGCTGGCTCTGAAGCCACTAGGTCCCGCGTGAGGCTTTGTTGGAGGCAGGGATGTTAGCAGCTGCAGCAGCTGTCCCAGCTCAGACACCTGGGGAGGGTCGGGGACACAATCTCCAACGGCGGAAAGTAGAGCCCTCAAATGCTTCTGTCTTTGTCAACAGGCCCTGGCAGACACCAGACCGAGGACAAACAGGATGAGCCTCGAGGCCGGGGCGATCGGCACAGACACACGAATGGAATTCGGGCTTTGGGAATTTGGGACTACGTCCAAGAATGGTTCCATCCATCCATCCATCCTTCCTTCCAACCATCCATCCATCCAACACACATTCAGAGACAGCCCACAGCATGCCAGGTCCTGCACCCAGCCTCGGGGAGACTGGGTCAAATAAGACACGAGCCTTGGCTTTAGGTGAGCCTGCTGGAGAAGGAAGATGAAAAAAAAAAAAAAAAACCAACCCCAAAAATGAACCCACGGCTGGCACCACCTGTGACCTACGATATCTGTGCCACAGCAGCATCTCCCATCTGGTGGTCCGGAGATTCTAAGGGGTACAAGGACACAGACTTCAAAGCCGGAGTCCCACAGTGAGCTGCTGCTGCTCTTTGATCAGTCCTTCCGATCCTGTCAGAGAGAAAGTCTTGGCTGGGTGCTCACAGGTCTCTCACACTAGCCGGTCTCCCGATTACAGACACAGGGTGGGCCTTGGGCCTGGAGCCCCAGGCAAGTAATGGGAGGTGGTTCAAATTTAACCACATGGATTTACTTGTATTGTATGTGCTTGTATGGGATCTTTAATTTCTGGCGAATATAGTGGGTTGAATGGTGACTTTCCCCTGCCCCCCAAAAATAGTCCCCATCCCCACCCCCAGCACCTGGGAAGGTGACCTTATTTGGAAATAGGATCTTTGGAGATGTAAATGAAGTTAAGGATCTCTAGGTGAGATCATTATGGATCAGATGGGGTCCCAAATCCAATGACTGGCGTCCTTCTAAGAGAAGGGAGGTTTGACATGGGGGACAAGGGAGGACGGACTGCGTGAAGACACAGGGAGAATGGAGTGAGGCGGCCACACGTCAGGCCCGCCAGGACCGCCAGCACCACCAGGAACCAAGAGGGAGGTGGGGAACGGATGCTCCCTCTGAGCCTCCAGAGGACACCAGCCCACCCGACCCCTTGATCTCAGACCTCGGGTCTCCAGAACAGTGGGAACACATTCCTGTTGTTTTGAGCCACGTGGTTTGTGGTCATTTGTTACGGTGGCCCTGGGAAACACATACAGTAAGTGGTGCTGGTTTTGTGTTTGGGCTTCCAGTGGTAAAGTCTCTCCCTTTTTAAGCACATTGAATTTATAAGGTCAGTCAAGAGGTGAGGAAATGGTAATTCAGGAGTGTTGAGGCGGGCACCATCTGGAGGGAAATCAGGCTGAGCCAGTGGCGTGGGGCCCGGGAGCAGGGTGGGCTAAGGGCCACGGCGCTGAGGTTCTGGGGTGGGTGAGGTGCCTGGAGGGCAGGGGAGGCCTCCTGCTGCCCCCTCTGCACACTCGAGTAAATTCCTGGGAAGCCCCATGTGTTCCCGTCTGGGTGATTCAGACCCATCTTCCTTTGGGGAGAAGCGCTTCAGATGGGGAGGGTTTTTTCCCACTGCTCTGAAGTGCCACGAGGTGTCAGGACAGGAGGGGAAGGGGCTTTCCAGCAGGCCCTGGGCCGGGAAGCCGTCTTCCCTGAATGCGGCACCCAAGGTCATCGGCTGGCGGGATGCTGCCTGCCCACCCTCACCGGCTCCTTCACGTTCCAGCTGCCGTCAGAAGATGCAAGGCCCGGCCGGCCAGGAACCTGCACCAGGGCAGACCCCCGTAGGCCTCACCTCCCAGCGGACTCCCACCAGGAGCTAGGTGGCCCCTTCTTGCCCGAGGGCACATAGTGCTCCCCGTGAAGCCCTTGAACCTGGTGCAGGTGCTTCCCAGTCTGCCTTACAGACAGGAACCAGGGACTGGAAGAGCAAAGTGACTAGTCCCAGACCACCAAACAAGCCCAAGGCCTTTCCCAGCTTTGAGCCTGGGCTGGGAAGGGGGCTGGGGAAGCTGCCACAGAGGGAGTCATGCCCAGAGCTCCTGAGGCCCCCTGCCTTGAGCTGAGCCCTTTGCCTGTGTGACTCCCTCCGGCCTCACGATTCACAAGGCAGGCCCAGTCCTGTCCTTACTTTGCAGATGAGGAGACCCAAGCACAGGGAGACGACCTGGCCATGGCAATGGCTGCAAGGCTGCTGTGTGCTGGAGTCTGGCTCCAGATTCTGCCCTCTGAAGAGAAGCCAGCATTTCCCTAGAGTCGGGAGGCAGAAGAGGAACGAGCCACCCATCTGTGGCTGCATGCACTGCACAGAGGGCTATGAGCCAGACCACCTCTCGGGGTCTCAGGGAGTAGCTCTTGGGCAGCGCACGGCTGTGATCATGGACCAGTGTTCTAGGTGGTTCCAGCACCCCTTCACCTGAGAACTACTGCTTCACCTCCTTCTTCCTGTAAATAGCCTGAGGACACTTGGCCCAGCAGCCAGGGTCTCAGCTGGTATGGGCAGCACAAAGCACACAGGCCTGGACTTGCACTCCAGGGCCCTTGGGAAGGTTGCTGAGCCCCACAGGGCCTCGGTTTCCTCATCTGTGTGAAAGCAGTGCCGTGTTCCTGGCACCTGCCCATCACCCTCACTCCCGGTGCCGTCTCCACAACCTGGGGGCCAGGCCCTTGGCTGGCCCAGAGATACCCTACATCTGCTGTCCTCAGTTCCGTCCCCCCTTCTCCTGGAGGATCCTTCTAGCAAGTTCCTTTTTCTAAACTGAAGTCACTGGAAAGCGTGAGTGCCCACGTGCCCAAGAGGCAGGGCTACTCTGGGCGTGGGTAAGGCAGCACCCAGCAGGCCACGGCACAGAGCAGGATCCAAGCTCCACCCAGGGACCCCCCATGCCTTTGCAGCCCCAGGCCTCACGGGCAGACTTCCTAGGAACTGAGCCCCACCCTCAGCAGCGGCCTCCACCTTCTGTCAGAAACGCCTCAACTCCTGGCATGAGGCGGGTGTCCCATTTATGTTCTGGACTCAGTTTGGGTTTTACCTCAAGGCCCAGAAGATCCTGCCTGTTTCTGGGCCAGGTTTAAGCCGGAGAACCTGGGAACCCATTTCCAGGGATTTCTGGAGCTCACGCCGGTGCATGCCGAGGTGTTCCGAACGGGCCAGATTTCACCAGACTCCCGAGCCCTTCCCACTTCCCCTGGCCCATTGGCACATGCGAGCAATGATGCAGAGGCACATCTTGTGCTTAACCCACTAATGGCCCCATTCCACAGATGCAGAACCTGAGGCTTGGAGGGAGGGCCTCCTGCCCAACGGGAGGCATGCACAGCACAGACCGAACTCATTGCACCGGACTGGGCTTGGAGCACCTTCTGAAGGCAGTCTGCTGCACTGGAGTCTTCCCAGCCCTGCCCCACCCCCCTCTCAGGAGCCGGGGAATACCTGGCCCCGGGTGGGGGCAGGGAGAGGCCCAGCCGCCGCCACGGGCCACGGGGTCAGGCCGCAGAGAACCTTCCCATCGTCGGGCCACGGCCTCCCTACCACAGCACCACGGAGCAGCAGCCACATTCTTGGTAACTTTTTCTCTTTTATTGCCAAGCTCCAATTTACCAGGAAGTTCCAGTTTTCGTTTCCACCCTCGTGTCAGTGCCCACAGAGCATGAGTCAGGCTGGCGAGAGCAGGTACTTCCCTGGAACGGTCCCTTGGCCCAGAAGCATGAGGGTTTCCCAACCCCTGGCTCCTCCTTGGGACAAGAATTATTTACATATTTTCACCTCAGAGGGAACGTAAGGAACCCTGACAGTTTATGCCCAATGTCAACACGACTACATTAAATGCTGCTTACTTATTGCGTCTAGAGAAGATGAGCATCCGTTCACGCCGTGCCTTTACTTCTAACAGTGCATCTGAGACCTTAGAGAAATCTAGTGTATGTCTTGAAAGAGGTATGTCTGTCCTTCGCTCCCACCCGGGGTGGGGGGTTTGCTAACGCAGGGGCGGAGGTGGGGGCAGCTGCCTTCTGTGGAGAGCAGGGAGCAGACCGGCTGGGTGGAGGGAAAGACAGCAGGGAAGGCCTGCAGTGGTGGAGGCCCTCCTCCCGCCCCTCCCCGGGACGGTGGTCTCCCGTACTCTGGCTGTGGCTTTGGGGCTCATCCTGGAGAGCTCCCGGCCTTACCCAGTCTGACCTTCAGCGAGAGGCGCCCTCGCTCTCTCAAGCCCCTGAACTGGAGGGACATACACTTCTCCACAGAAACTTTTAAAGCTGAGGTTTGAGGGTTCATGGGGCCAACCCTGCCCCTGACCTGGCAAACCCAATGGGCCTAATGGATTGGAGGAGGGGGTGGGCCTGGCCCTTCTCTCTGTAGGGACACAGAGATGGTAGGCAGGGTGGGCTTGCCAAGCTTGACCCCAGAAGTCTGAGCCCAGGAGGGCACGGTCCCCACTCCTGCTCTGCAAGGATTCCCAGCTCTACCTGCCTCTGCCTGACCCCAGGGTCCCAGCACAGCCCGTCTGGGCTGGCCTGCCTCGGAGTGCCCCTGTTGTTAGGTTTATGGGGTGCTCCTGAAGACACAGCATGCCTGCGGCTACCATGATGGTCAAGACCTAGCAAGGCAGGTCCTTCATCAGAGCCAAGACGGCTGCCTGCCTCCTCCTCACACGCAAGGTGATGGGGAACCCCTGGTTAAGGAAGTCCCCACCCCACGCCCGCCTAGAGGCGTCCTGCTGAGGCAAGCCACCGGACCTACACTGCAAGCCCACCTCCGGGACAGGCCTGCCCTCAGCAATTGGCACCTTTCGTTCAACTGCTCCACTGTCCGGTCTCGGCAGTGCTGCCTCAGGACCTCCCGCTGTGCTGTCCCCAACGTCTCCTTCAGTGCTCGGCGGCCGAGAAGCCCCTGGGAGCCACCGGATTCCAGATGGCAGGCTGGTGGTCCTGGAGGGGGGCTTGGGTCCACCTGTATGGGCCTGTTCTTTACGATAATGCCACCGGGCTGGGAAGTTACTTGCCTTCTGTCGTTTCTGCTGCCCCAGAGTCACGGCAAAACCAGAGCGCCAGCCTGCTCTTCTATCCAAGTGAAAGATCGGGTAGGATGTGTGGCCGGCTGCTGGCACCTACGCCGCATGACAGGCCCTTTCTCATCATGGACCACCTGACCCCTTCTTCCGTCCCACCTGCCTTTCCTTCCTGGAGGGCTCTGTGCCTGGTCATGGCTGATCCCTCCTGCCGAGGCCCCTGGAATTTCTGCCTGCACGGCCTCCTTCTCCGGGCTGGGTCTCTTCCCTGTTGAAGCGGGGTGGGCACACCAACACAGAGGGCTTCTGATGATGGACATCCCTGTCCCCATGGGCGCCACGCCCCTCCTCGGTGGGCTCCGCTGCCCCAGCAGGATGAGGGAGGCCATGAGGCCCGCAGTCCTTGAACAGGATGATGGTCCCGGGGCACATGTGTGCTGGCACTCTGGGTGGGCACACGGGGAGGAAAGCGTGTAAGGTCGTGGCGCTGACCAGAGAGAGGCGAGGTCACCTGGCCAGGCCTGGCTAAACAGACAGGAACGGCGCAGGCGCTTGAGGAGACATCGGAGAACTGGCCCGCACGCATCCGCCTCAAATGAAGAAGCGACTGTGGCATTTTCATGTTAAAAATCAGCTTGTGTCTCCACAGCGGCGGCCGAGAGGGAGAGTGGTGCACCTGAGCTCCCAGGACAACTGGTCGAGACGGGACGTGCCCTGCGGCGCGTGCACACAAGGTCGGGCGCAGGCCACGTGGAGGACGGCCTCTGTGGCCTCTTCTTTCCATCACAGCCACGGGGCCCGAGTCTGCGCGGTCCCCAATGGTTCTTTCCAGACAAAGAGAGGGGGCCACAACTGAAGGGAACGCTGGGAAGCCGTCCTGACTGGTTTCAGTCCAGAGAGATGAAGGATGCGTCCTGAGTGGGGAGCTGGCTGCACCGGCCCCTTTCCTGGGAAGATCTTTCAGGAAACGCGAGGCGCCTTGGCTACTGCGACAGAGAAACAGTTGGCCCTCTCGGCTCTGTGTGTACCTGAGAATACATATATCTCCCTTACCTTTGTTTAAAAAATATTCTAAACTTTCCAGGAAGGTAACTTTCTATTCTAAACTTTCCACAGGCTCACAGAGTTAGCGAGTGGTAGAGAAGTAAGGAAATGGGGAAAGCCAGACTGAGAGCTTTACAACACAACGCTGGGAAGTTCGAGGGAAAATGAAAATGAAATCTTAACAGTAATATAATACTTTTAACATGACGTCCAACCTTAAGGGTGGAGGATTCTTTTTTTGGGCTTTTTTCTTTTTTTTAAATAGACGCTTTTTAAATAAATGCTTTTTATCTGCTGCCAAAAGCGGAAATAAATATCCAAAGGAGATGCTTACCGAAGTCTTTTTCTCTACAAATTTCTACCCAAAGTGACTTAGTCCAATTGTTTTGGGCACACTGGGCATGGTGGCCGAGAAGCTTCCAGACTGGAGCAGCTGGGGGCGGGGGTCCTGCCACCCCAGGGTCCTCAGGCTCAGAGACCAGGAGGCCGACCTCCTCCCCGAGGCAGCCGCCTAGTCACCTGGGCTCACCGGGGTGTCCCCCCCGGGACCAGCCTGCTCTGCAAGAGGTGCAAAGGGAAACGGGAATTCACACGGAGCAAAGGAGCGCGAGAAGAGATGGCAGAGGGGGTTCCTGGGGCCGTGAGGACTGCGGGTGCTCCCCATGTGTCTCTGAGTCAGGTGTACCGGGCCCCTGCCAGCAGGGCCACACACACAAAGGGAGGCCACTCGGTGCCCACTCAGTGCTCGGTGGGGCCTGCTGGCTCCGAGTGTGCGGCCTCTTCGCTTGGTGTCGCTGTGCCCACCGCGGCCGGTGCGAGAGGTGCGGGGATGCCAGTGAGGGTACGGAGGCTGTGGGGGTCGACGGGGGGGACGAGGGTCAGCGACTCCACGCTTAGCGTGTCGGCAGTGTCCTCACAGAGCAGGGAGATGGTGGGCTGCTGGGCAGGGATGAGGCTGGGGGACAGGTTGACTGTCTCCGCGTCTGCACCCCTTGCCAGGCTCTTGCTGGGCCTGGCCTCCGCTTCTGTTTCGTTGATGATCACCAACTGGCTGGGAAGATGAGGCTGAGGCTGTTCCATAGTTATGGGGTCATCTGGGTGGGGGGAGAAAGAACAAGGGTACACTTAATCCCGAGACACACTGCTCCTGCTGGCACCCTCTGCTCCCGTCCTGAACAAAGGCCCAGGGACATCTGGGTGGGAGATGGTGGTGCTGGGGGACAGCTTGGCTCCACTTCCTCCTTCTGGGGACACAGGAGCTGGTAAATCCAGTCTTCCCTAGGCCTGGGGAGAAATCTGCCAGGGCCCAGGGTTAGCCTGACTTGTGATGTGAGAGAACGATGAGGGGCTCGTGCAGAATCAATGGGTTCCAGGAAGCAGCCTGGGCGGGCTCCCCGTCAGGGAGAGTCTTGGACCACCTGCCCAATGAGTAAATACGGGTTTAGGGAGGAAACGGGCTTGGGTGTGCTTATCACTTCAGGCCATTTCCAGAGCCTACATTTGGTAGCATTTACCCAAAGGGGGGGAACTCACTGCAATATTAAAAAAAAAAACAAAAACAAAAAACGACAACAACGAAAAGGAATTCTATGGAATATTTCAGCTTGCAAAACCAAAACAAAACCTCAGACTGTGGTTTGTCTCCTGCTTCTTCTCTGCGAGCTCAGTTAGCGCCCAGAAAGGGGCCATTCCGATCCTGAGCGTCCCTATGGGGGTCACGGAGAGAAACCACGGCCGGGGGAAGGCAGGGGAAGGCTCCGCCCAGCGCAGATATTTTTGGAGTGGCAATTTCTTTTTTTGGTGCTTTTCAAAATCCTTGATTAGATTACAGACAAATGGCCTATCTGCTTTCCGATGACGAGTTTGCCTGGACAGGAACAGCAGTGCTGCTCACAGTGGGAAACATCCTCCGGGCTTTAAGCACCGGTAATCTGAAAGCATCGACAAGAAGGCTGAGGGCATCTCGCTCGGAAAGCAAATACCTCCTTTGTACAGATTTTGGGGGGTGGACCAGGCATCAGCAGACGGTGCTGATGACAGGGTGCTCAGCCATGAGTCGGAAAGCACTCTGGACCCTGGGAAGGATGGTAGACATGTTTCTTTCGATGTAATTTAAGTTAGGTTTGTTTTTTTGTTTTTTTTTTTTAATTTTAAAGTTAAGCCAAAACAAAATAGAACTGCAAACTGAACATACAGCAAGAAAAGGGAAAAACCAAGAGCAAAAGAAAACCGAAGGGCATAGAGAATGGGATGCAGGAGAGGAAGAGGATTCCCATCGTGGAGAGAAAGCACAAGCAACAGACTGAGTTTCCCAGAGAGTACGGCGGCGTTTCTTTCCCCAAGGCTCCTGGACAAGACAAGCTCTCAAAGATCCCAGATAATTCCTTCCTAAGGCCTTTTTGTTTTCCTTCCGTCTATTATTATTATGTATATTTTTAAAAGACAAAGAAGGCCCAGAGAAAATCACTGCACTGCACGGGGCTGTGGGTCTGTCCTCGCTCTGGGGGTGGGGTGGCGGTGAGCACTAGTGGAAATTGTGATTCAGGGTGTGAGCTGAGCCCAGAAACGCTGAATAAACACTCCATGTGCATTCTGGTTTCTCTGAAGCTCACTGAATTCGCTCCATTCAGCAAGGACACCCTTGTGGCACGGGCTGCCTTGCACGCGCAGGCTTGCTTTCGATGGAGCCCCACGTGATCTACCTGCTGCCTGGTTCCCCTGTGGGCTCACCTGCTCTGGCCGCCTCCCCTGGCTTCCAGTGAGGGTGGGCGTGGCTATGGCCCAACGTACCTATGGATTCGCATGTAAGCTCCACTGCTGACAAGGCAGTTCAGAAATGACTAATTCTCCAAATGGCACTTTTGGGCCATCTGGAGACAGAGCTGCCAAGCATTTCCTTCACGTTCTCTTGAAACTTCTTCTAAGAGTTCCGTCTTTGTTCATTTGCATGCAGATATTCAAAAAAGCTGGCAAATCTCTTTCCCTGATCCCAAACGGGGTTTTTGGTGATAAGCATAATCAAGGATATGAGAAATTTGCCATCAAATATATTTAAAAACCAATAAACCAACAAACGATATTACACACACCCAAAATTGGTTTCTCCTTTAAGAAAAGAACCAACAATTTTTATTAAAAGGGTTGGGTTTTTTCCTTAAAAAAAGCCTTTTTCAAATTTTATAGGAAAAAAATAAGCTCTCACCCATCACCCACAACACTTCTTTTTAAAACTAAGAATTGCTTCCTGAATGTGATCTACAAATGTATCCCTTCCAAGGGGAATGAAAAAGATCTTTTACACCAGGGGAAAATGACCCAACGAAGACACGTGTTCTCGTCCAGGGCTGAGCCCTTGGTTTTGCCTGCCTGCTGGTGTTTTCGGCTCGAAGGCCACAAATAGGGGCCTGGCCCTGAAAATGAGAAATGTGGAGAACATTCTGGTTTCCCGGCCAGGAGCCAGGGAGAAGAGTGGAGGCCTGAGCGGGAAGTCCTGGACATCCAGGGTTCCGTGAGAGACGCGTGGCCCCCCGCCGCTCTGCCTGTAGCCGACACCAAGACAGCGGGTCCCCCCATCCCTGGCCAGCACCCGCCAGAAGCTGATCTCCAGCTTTGGGGAGGGGCTCAGCTGGCCCTTGCAGAGTGACGGTTTCCAGGAAAACTTTGGGGCTGCTGTGCTCAGGCTGGGAGAGTGGGACTGAGCGGGAGAGAGAGAGAGAGAGAGAGAGAGAGAGAGAGAGTGTGTGTGTGTGTGTGTGTGTAAGGGGCAGCAGAGCATAGCAGGATGGAGGGCAGAGCTCAGAGGAAGCAGCTTTTAAACGCAAAAGAAGGCAAACGTCTCCTGACTGGCAAGTGGGAGGCCCACATGGGAAACCCTAAAGGGAAGGTGGGGAAGGTGGGAGGGAAGGTGGGGGGCAGGCAGCAGTAAAGGGCCCTGCGCAGGGAGCTGGCTCGGGTCAGCGGCCACCTGGAGCACTGCATGTAAGTGTGGGGGATGATGGCATCCACCCTCCAGTGCCTGTGCGGGGAAATGGCTTTGGCCCCTGGCTGAGGCGGGACTGAATCTACTACTGAGCTTTGAGCAGGGCTGGGGGAGGGGGGGTAGGGAAAAGAAAAAGCGAACCTAGTTGACTTGGTTGTTTTTTTGCAAATTCTACTGCTCAACCCTCGTGGCCTAACCCAGGGGCCCCTGCGGGGACTGGGCTGGAGAACCCCACCAGCTGGGTAGTCCACGGAGAAGGACAGCGTTTCCAGGCTGCCCGAGGCTTGAGGGCCAGGGATCCAGTCCCCAGCCCAGGTGAGGCCAGATGGGAACGGAAGAACGGGCTCCGGGGAAGTTGTGGAGATGGCCGCTCGGGAGGGGGTGGCACAGCCGCGGTCCCCCGAGGCCCAGCAAGGCCCAGCGAGGCCCAGCTCGCGGTGCAGGGCCCGCCACCCTGGAAGGCCGCGGCGGGGCATGTGGGCCGTGCAGGCTAACAGATGAGACCTGCCTGAGTTGCCTGCGAGAGTTGCCGTGACAGCTGCCGTTCGAAGCACTAAACCCAGTGGCCGCCGTGACTGTCGGCCTCCGACAGGCTGAACACTCGCCGGCGTCCTTTCCTGCCACTCCTGACTAGAGGGAAACACAGCGACAGGTCATAGAAAGCCTTTAACAACGGGACAGAGAAAGGTGACACGGAGAGGGGCACAGAGCAGTGACGGACGCCAAGCACGGACGAGAGCGCGAGGGGAGCGTGGCGGGGCCGGGCGGGTGCTCAGGACCGCCTGGGGGGGGCACGGCCCCCGAGCAGGTGAAGCCCCCATTCGGCCCCACCAGGATGAGGTGCTGTCACGACAGCTGGGCACCCGACCGTGTGCTCATGCGTAGGGCTCAGTGGGGGGTAAAGACAGCAAAGGTTAAGTCCTGTTGGAAAGGAAAGACTGGGAGTCATCAGCAACACGGGGTGTCCGTCGGTGAGAAACCTCCAGGCACAGAAGAAGAGAACTGCTGGTCAGATCCACACACGAACCAGCGGTGAGGACGAAGGCCCTGCATCCCCGGGACCGTCTGAGGAGGGAAGGCTGTGTGGTTGGGGGACGGGAGCCAAGCCGGCTAGTGAAACAAGCACATTTCTGACCCTTGAGGGATGAGGGCTGTGGTTCCTGACGTCACCACACTAAAGCCAACAGCACAGCTCAGACCCTTCCCCAGCTGTGGGGCGCCGCTCTCCAGAAGACACTGCTGGTCTGAACCTTTGGAGAGCAAGACCAAGCCACAGCAGGAAGGTCTGGGACCAGGTGCTGAGTGGCCAAGGATGGGTCCTAATCCGCTGAAACAAAAATGTTAGGAGCATCTTCCTGGGAAGGAAGGAACCATAATCTCGGGCACAACTTCGGGACTCGAGCAAAGCTGAAAATTAATGCCACAGAACAGAACGCAAATATATCTAATGACGCGTGGGGCTATATGCTTCAAAGTTGTTAAAATGGTACATTGTATGGTATGTGTATTCTACCGCAATAAAAAAATTAATGCCATGGAGAAAACTGGGGAGAAAAGAACATGCCTTGCTCAGGGTTTCTGTCCTTAGAGTCCCGCCTGACTGGTAACCGAGTTCGGTGACATGTGGGTCAATCTTGGGCTGTCTGGCTCCCATTGGGCCTGAAAGGGACCGAGTGCTGGCGTGAAGGTCCTGTGTTCAGACAGCCCAGGGAGCAGGTGAGGATGGGGAGAGCAGGACACCACCCCTGCCAGGGCTTGCCACTGGGCCTCCAGGAGCCAAACCCTTCCTTTTTCCTATAAAACCCTGGGGGAAGGTCAAAGTGCTCATAATTCCATGGGCCTTAAAAACAGGTGACGGAAAGAGCAGGCTGGATTTCAGGCTGACTTCATTTTTTAACAAATGATTGTCTTTCTTCCTCGAAGCAGCTTACCCAGGACACGTGTGAGACACAACAGACCCGGTCACAGAGCTCTATACTGAGGAGTTCTCTTATCTGAGCCCCACGCAGGGCATACGTGTGTGAGCGTGTGCACTGGGTGTGTGTGAGCGTGCACGTGTGTGTGTGTGCGTGTCTATGTTATGGCTGTAACCCAGAAAGTTTTTCTGAAGTACTCCTACCAGCCTTACATTTGGTTCTAAATTGGGTCTATTTTCTCTTTCCCGCCGTATGTTCTCTGCAATTTCAGCTTCTCAAAACCATCAAGTGTTTAAGGGAAAAAACCCTGCTAATTCCAACCCTGTAATTTTCTCAGTGGGGAGCAAGCCCAGGCCTATCAGGCCGGCAGTGCTAGACGAGTGGGCAACAAGACTCCAGGTCCTAGGATGCTGCCCAGGGCACCAGCTCTCCCCATGAAGGCTTGGGGGTCTCACTGAACTTTCTATAAAGGACAAGGGGAACAGGTCAACTCGCACGCTGGCTGTTAAAATTGGACAATAATTCCCTCGGCACAGCCTTAAGAGGTAAATAACTAACAATGAAAATAAAATACCCTTGCTCCCAACTCCTTCTAACTGGTTTCTCTGGTTACCAGGGAATTCAGTTGTGACGTTTCCTTCAGCCGGGGGGGGGGGGAGTGGGTTTCTTGGCCCTGATTTGAGGTCTAGCACTTGTAAAAAAAGTCACTCACAAGCATCCACACTGTCCCTCGCACGTGGAGGAGACTCAGAAGCAGGTGCTCCCAGCACAGAGGGCAAACCAGTGACCCTCTGGGCGGGTCCCTTTCCCCTGCGGTGAGGGGCCCTCTGCCAGTGCTGGGCCACAGGCCTCGGCCACCATGGGCACATGTGGTGTTCCTCAAAAACAGGCCGCTCCTTGGGGTCTGTATCTGGAGGGGCAGGACTTATAGGTAGACCCCAGGGAGAGAGGGAAAAGGAACCTACTTGTCTCTTGCCAGCTGCTGGGCTCAGCCTGGGGGGGGCTGTGAGACCCAAGGCCACCCTCCTCACAGACCTCTGTCCTCATTAACCCTCAGCCTTTGGACACTTATGTGCGGTCATCTGGGGGACACTGGCCTCCCCTGCCAGACTGCGGTCCTTTGTTACCCTCTGTCCCCAGTGCCACACACAGCAGGAACTCAACAAAAACCTATTTGGTTAGAAAAAGTTAATGCAGTGGAGGTAGGGTCCCAAGGTCGGCAGAGCTGAGATGCAGAGAGAGGCCGGACGCGAGGGCCACCCTTGGAGGGACCCTAGTGAGATCAGGTCTGACATCCACAAAACCTGAGTCACTCAGACTCAAGGTCCCGTGGGCAGCTGAGAAAATCTGTATTTGGGATACACAAGGGCCTCTTGCAAAGCCAGGCAGAGAACTTGAGGTCCCCTGGGCTGGACAGAGGGTGGGGGTGGAAAACAGCCAAGTATCTAAAGAGTTTGACGCCCTCATCGGGGATGAACCCATTCGGGCTGGCAGAGGAGCCAGGACCATCTGGGGTCCACTGTGTTGCTGACTTTGGGGGCTAGCAAGCTCCCCCCACAGGGGCCACACAGCCCAGCCTTGGTTGACTGCGGCTGAACAGTAGCCAGGGTCTCTGTGAATGGGCTTGGCTTTTCACATGGTTTCTAGAGCAACCAGGCACACTGGAAGGAGAAATGCATGTACTTCGCGGGCTGCCCCCAACGGAGATCTGAACCCGAGGCCCAGGGCTCGGCAGTGCCCCACGGAGGCACCTGAGACAGACTTAGGAACCTCATGGATATTCTGTGGAGTGACTTCAGAAGGGGAACCATGGGTTCTGGAGTCGCCAAGGCTGGGGCCCGTGTGGGGGCTCCTCCGTTTCCTAGCTGCACTGTCATGGCCAAGCCATGGGATCTTTCCAAGCCCCCGTGTTTTCAGCGGTATGGTGTGAGGTGGAGGGTGGAAAGTCTCAGGGACGTGGTGTCTGTCCAGTGTTCGTGAGCACAGTGCCTGGCATACGGGGGGATTAGGAGGTACTCTGGGGAGGTATGACTGTTGGCCGTGATGGAGCGGGTACAAAGCACGCAGCACGGGCACACGGAGAAGGCTGGGCAGTGGGCGTAGTGGGTCCCATCTACGGCTAGAAGAGTGCTAAGCCCCACCCCTGGCTTTCAGGGATACCTTTCGATAATTCCGGGTTTCAAAACCACAGCGACATGGAAAGCTGGGCCTGTCTCATCCCCTGATGGATGGCATCCTTCCTCTGCTTCCCCAACCAAACACCTGCCCGTGCAAAGTGTGGCTTCGAGAGCAGAGAAGCCACTGGAGCTAATTCTGGCTGCAAAGGGCCTGGCAGCTGCTCTCCCCACTGGGAACTTCCTGGACTCAGAGGCTCTGGAAGTTCAGGGATAGGAATGCCTCTGATTCAGCACTGTGTCCTCCAAAACCACTTGGGAGGACAAGTGGCCCCTTGACTGGGCTGCAGCTGTCTTCTGCCGTCCAGGCTGGGTGGGCTGCGAGGAGAGGCCCCAGCCCGTCCTGCTGCCCAGCTGGCCCCGCACGATGCCACCTCGGGCTGACCGTGGCCATGCCCCATGGGTGGAAAGTCCGGTGAGAAGGCAGCACAGGGCCACCCTGTGCCAATTAGAAACCTGAACACCGAGCCACTGCTCCGGGCTGACATCAAACCAGACAAGTGGCCGAAGGGCACCCGTCCTGACAAAACCTGCTTCCCTGCCAGCCTCAGCTTCCTGACCAGCACGGCCTGGGGAGACAGCAGGCACATGGCGGCACCACCTGCGGACGCCTGCCCTTATGAGGAACACAGAAACCTCATGTGCTGTGCTCTGGATGGACCCAGGAGGCTGAAGCCTGGCCTGGAAGTTGGCCATTGAGAGGCCAAGTGAATGGTAGCCCTCCCAAGGCCTGACACCCCAGCCTGTGACTCCCGTTGCCGGGCCCCTGTGACAGGGACACTGCGTGGGTGCCGATGCTCTTTCAAGGGATTAAGAGCTGGGTCCTCAGATAAGAGTGAAGTGCAGGCTGCCTGACAGGCTGGCCCCTCGTCAGGGGGTGAGTTATTTCAGTGTCTGCAGAGATTCGGACAGGCAGGCTGGGCCGCAGGCTTTTACTGTCAGGCAGCATAAAAAATGGGGACTCGCACACTTGCCTCCGCAGGCTTACCGGGGACGCACAGAACGGGGGCAGACACCCAGGAGAGGCTGACCATCACTTATCGACTGGAGCTGCCTGGCTACCTGACAGCCAGGCTGACAGCCCCTGCATTTCTGAGATGAGAAGACAGGTCACTGGCACCGTGTGGGGGATGGTGGGGGTAGGGATGGAGGGGCTGAGGGAGACCAAGAGAAAAGAAACTTGCCTCCTGGGGACCCTGAGCCTCTGGGGGAAGGTGCAGAGCCGAAGCCACTCAGGTGAATATCTGCAAACACAGACCTGATTTTGACGATTGTGGGTCTTGGCTGGTTTCAGTTTTAGGCAAAGAAGTATACGGCTCAGATGTTTGCTAAGCTGTTGTCTGTGCCTTCTTCAACATGAAAGAAAGGCATACATAGCTCCACCGGGAAGACACTTTCACCCAAAATGCATTTGTAAGTCTAAGTGTGTTGGCGTGCACACGACACAGACGCAGAAGTGTACACATGCAGGCAGCACGTGGGTGCACACACAAGCACACGAATACACAGCCCTGCCCTTCTGTTCCCAGAGCCAGCGTGAGATCAGGCAGCAGAGGAGGGTGGAGGGCTGCTCCCGGCTTCTGGACAAAGCTCCATCTGAATGTCCCGCTGTGGGCCTGGGACCGGCGGCAACACCCGCGGCCACCCTCAGATCAGGCTCAGAAACAGCTCAGACAAGGCGGCCACCTCCCCCAAGCTGGGGCGGGCAGAGGGTGGGGGGGAGCAGGTGCTGAGTGGAAGAGGGTCTAAGTGAGGTGGCGAGAGGGTGACCCTGCTGCCTGGGCGTCGATGTAATGGATGCTGGCGGGAGGGGGGCTGCAGGCAGCAGGCGAGTCCAGGCGGGGTTAACCCTTCGCTGGGGAATGCGGAAGCTGACGACCCTGGAGAGGTGCGCGCAAGATCTTGGGCTCCAGTGCTGAGGGAACAGGAGCTGCCAGGGCTCATGCCCTGGCATGTGGCTTTTATCATGACCCCTCAATACGCCACCTAACAAGAGTTTGGTCAGGTGCCCCTGAAACAGGATAGGTGAGAGCTCTGGATGGGACCTTGAAGGGACAGCAAAGGACACCGAGGGTCCCCAAATGAAGGTGCAGACCAAGTCCCTGAGGGCCTCCCAAATCTCTAGAGCTGCCCGGGGCCCTCTGGACCCATGGTTGTGCTGCTGGGGCATGAAGCTTCATGCACCCCCAAGCCCATCCCCAGCATCTCTGCTTGGGCCCTGCTCCTCTGGCTGCATTATGCGGCCAAGGGGTTCAGGAAAAAGCCTGGTGCCTTGCCCCTGGGATCTCACCTGGCACAGTGAGGCGCTCACGCGTGAGGGGCTCATGGTGGCTGAGAACACAGGGGGCGCCCCCTGGGCTCACCGTAGCCACCCTGCTCACGGGGTCTGTCTGTGCAACGCCTGCCCTCGTCTGAGCTCCAGGAAGGCGAGACAGGACTCTAGCACATCCTGACAGACTCTCAAAAGGTGTACCCCTGGTCACAGACGACTGGACTGCCCCACACATTTACAGACAAAACTGGCATGTTATGAAGGAAAGAACAAATTAGCAGGGACGCAATTCTTTTGCCGGGTTCAAACAATCTGGTCTGGGAGACCCCTCCTCGTGGAGGTGATAATGGGGCAGATGCAGGCTCAGCAGCCGTCCATCCCCTCCAGCCCTGCGGTCAGGGAAGGCCAGCCTGCAAAAGGAGTGACTCCTCCCCTCTGGGAGCTAAACCAGCCAGCCTGTGGGCAACGTCACATAACAACGAACGCGCAACCCTGAACGGCGGTGGCCCCAAACACGGAGGCAAGGAGGAGCTGGGGGTCAGCGGTCTCAGCACGGAGGGGTCACAGAGTTCCCCGGTCCCCCCCGCACCACGTCACGCAGCCAATACCTGATGGGCTCTGGGTGGCGGAAGGCGTAGATGATGAGCTGGTGCCCGCGGATTCACAGTGACTGGTGCTCCCGCTGCCGCTGGGGCTCCCGCTGGCAGACGGCGAGGACAGGGATGGCGAGCTGTGCTGGTTTATGCACTGGGCCACGGCAAAGCCTGCAAGACAGGTAGTGAGGTGACCAAGTAGGAAGAAACAAGCTGGCCTAGGAGGGGGCCACACTCCCCCATTTCGTGGGAGATGCCACAGGGCAAGCTGCACCTCAAAGGTGGGGGTGGGGACCCTAACCTAAAGGCTACACCCACCAACCCAACCCAGCCCCTTGAAGAGTCCCCAGCTGACCTCTCTGGCCATGGGCCTGACCTGGACACACTTCAAAGCTGTTTCAAGGAAGAGGGTGTGCAGCTGGCCATATAGCCGAGGGCCGTGAGCCATAAGTCTGAGTGCCGTCGCTGGCTCAGCGATGGGCTGGCTGTGCCCTTGAAGGGGACACGCAGCCTTGGGGCTTC
The DNA here is from genome assembly GCF_017311325.1 of Ursus maritimus. Lineage (NCBI taxonomy): Eukaryota > Metazoa > Chordata > Mammalia > Carnivora > Ursidae > Ursus > Ursus maritimus. The sequence continues at coordinate 30,186,251 of NW_024424452.1, forward strand.
AGAGGCATCCTGGTGAAGTTCACACAGGGACTCAGGACATCCTCAAGGCAAAATCTTGGGGCCTTTGCTAAAGTGCCCGAGTTGTCAAAAGCAGGGCACTGGGCAGGAGGGGAGGAGCCCCTGAGACTCTCCCTGCCACAGGTTTTGCTAAGCTCTGAAGGCTCCGGTGAGCTCGGTACGGGAGGAACAAAAGCGCTGCTGAAGAGCTCCCAACTGCGGAGTTCCACATAGCCCTTGGACCACGGAGATCGGGCCGCACGTCTGTGAGGCCTGAGCCACCCCGGCACCAGGGAGTGGGGGAGCCCCGCACTTTGCAGACGCTCGGATCTGGGCAAGCTCTGCTCACCGCGCAGAAATACCGGAATGCATGCCAGGCACCACCCCCATGCTACCTGGGAGTGTTGTCACAAAGTCCTTGTCGCCGCACTGTACTGGGGGTACAGCGGGGCACAGGGCTGGGCACACAGGGAGAGCGGAGTGTTCTTTATGACAAAATGAGGCCCATCTGAAGGAGCCCATCTGGGAGCTCCTTTCCTGCAGACCATGGCTTTCTGTCCTTTCTACAGCCTGCTTCTCTAAAGGGCTGTAGCTTCTGATTTTATTCACTAAATACAGGAAAGCTCCAAGGGAGCCAGAGCCTTGTTGACGATCCCAGAGGGCTACACGGACCGTGGGGGCTTCTGCCTCCGCCCCCGTGAGCTGCACAGGACCATGGTCAAGGTGCTCTGCGGAGCCTGAGGCTTCTGCCCTGTAATTTAGAAGTGGCAACAAACTGGAGCGGGGATTTGTGGGGCGGAGCATGTCCTCCTTCTAGCTCAGAGTGGGGATCCCAACCCTCTGGGCCAATCATGTCAAGCCTCTCCACTCCCTGAGCACACTCACTCCAGCCAGCCCCAAACCTCATTCATGTCACATGCACTGGCTGAACTTCACACAGTCCAGCTCCCACGGACACTTCTTCCAGAAGGTTCCCTAGGCTCTGACCTTGCTTTTCTCAGATAACTGAGGAAGTCGGCGGGGGGTTGGGCGGTGGTCAGCAAACTCTGGCCCGCGGTTTTGTAAATAAAGTTTAACTGGAACCCAGCCAGGGTCCTTCGCTTGCATACACGTTCTGTGGCTGCTTTCAAGCTACACTGGCAGCACTCAATAGTTGCCATGTGGCCCGCGAAGCCGTAAATATTTTACTCTCGGGCCCTCGACTGAAGCAGCACACTGAGCCTGGGCTCTGGCACCAGGAAAGCTTCGGTTCTATCCCTGATCTGCTCGCTTACCAGCCCGTGGGGCAAGTCCCTGCACCGTCCTGAGCCCCCTTCCCTTCACCTACCGGTGGGTAAACATGGGCCCGGCGGGGGTGGGGGGTGGGGACCTGCTGCTTCATCCCTCCCCTTAGGACTAGTGGGATCCCCTATCTGGCCACTGCAGAGGGGCTATTTTGTATTAACGTTTGTGCGAAGTTATTTTTGTCTACAGGTTAGCTCTTTAAAAGCCACGTCTTTACTGTTTTATTGTATTTTATTTATTTATTTATTTTTTATTTATTTAAGATTTTATTTATTTATTTGGCCCACAAAGAGAGCACAAGTAGGCAGAGCGGCAGGCAGAGGCAGAGGGAGAAGCGTCCTATTTTATTTTTTTGTGATTTTTTTTTTATACTTTGAGTATAGCTGACATGAAATGGGACATTAGTTTCAGGTGTCCCACTTCGTGATTTTCAAGTTTATACATAATGTTATGTTCCTAAGTGTAGCTTCCATCTGTCCCATTACAATGCTATTACAATATTAGTGACTCTATTCTTTATGCTCTTTTTATTCCTGTGACTTCCTCATTCCTTAACTGCAGGCCTGTATCTCCCTCATCCCCCTCCCCTCGGGCAAGTGGGGTCTTTATTTATACCCCGAGCCAGGCCCTCCAGGTTTTGCAACGTAACAGCAAGTGGATGTGAGGCCTTGCGGGAGCGTGGTGGGTCAATTCACCAGCTTCTCTTTTGTGGAGGGCAGTATTCCCCACGCCCCAGCTACTGCGGACGGATGTTTGCTTGCAGGGAGAATAGCAGGACTGACGTGGTGGAGCTCCCAAGAAGAGGCATTATGTGATATACCGTGTGCATCTGCGGCCGAGGGGGAGGCTCAGATTAGCTACGGCAAACGTCAAGGCGAATGTGAACGCCAGTCGGGAAGATTCCCAGGGGGCAATCAGCCGCAGCCCCGTAGCACCGGCTTTATGGCTGCTTACTTCTTAATCACTTCAAGTGGTAAACCCCCAAGTTTACAAGCTGTTAACTTGACTGGAAAAGGAATCACACCTTAACAAATCAAAACGTCAAGATGGCTTTTCCCAAGCTGCCTAGTGATCAGAGCAAGATGGCTTTTCCCGAGCTGCTTAAGTGATTACAGCAATGAACGCAAGGGCCTCCAAGTGTGGTAACAGGGTTGGGACTAAGCCTTTTATGCCTCCGACAACGCCCCAGCCAGAACAGAGGGATGGCATAGCTGTCACCATGGTGGTCACCCACCCCTTCTCTTCCGACACAAGTCTTCTGTTTAGAGCCCTGGCTTACTGCTCTAAGACCTCTGGGGTGGGGCGTGTGTGGCAGCCGATGAGAGGCTGAAAACTGTTGCCAGGAGACTAAAGGGCCTTCATTTTGGGAATGGATGAGGGTAAAGCCGCATACCTTTTGTTTGTGCGGAGAAATAAATAGGAAAAAAAAAATCACCAACTTTGGATACCACCTGTTTGCAGGGTCTAGCTGAGCAGAGACAAATGAGCACATCTTCCCCTTGCCGGCTGCTGCTAAAACCTCCCTTCCTTCTTTGCCTGCCTTTGCACTCCTCTCCCTTCCCCCACAGCATTGGGCACGCAGAAAGGCTCAGTAATTTCTTTTCTTTTTCTTTCCTTTTTTTTTTTTTTTTGCCAAGTGCCCAGATTCTTGCTGTCATTTCAAGGGACTCCTTCCCAAATTGAGGTCGCAACCACTGTGACAGCCGGTTTGACAAGTCAGAGGGCCAGGAGGGCTCTGAAAAGAACTCACAATTCCTACGGCGAGAGTGCCAGTCCGCCAGCTCTTGCTCCATCCCCGCGAGGCAGTTCTGGATGAACTAGCTTCGGTGGAGGTGCCAAGGGGCTTTCTGGGCACGAGTCAAACACACATGGACTGCCAAGTACTGGCAAACACACACAAGCTGGAGATCATGGGACAAAGGCACAGACAAGACAGGCCTCCCTGAGATCTTCTCCAGCAGATAGAATTCTTGGCTTTCCCCGAGTTATGTGTCAAAAACAGCCTGCGAAATGTGTATCAAAGGCCATACGATTTTCACACTGTCTGACTGAGTCCACAGTCTACAACTTCATGCTGTGGAGGGCACTGTGGGCGGATCCCCACAGTGAATGATACTGGTCTGTGTACCAGGGAGCTGAGAGTCGACATGCCCAGGAGTAGGGGAAAGGCCATATGAATTCAAATACATCCAAGTGGTGAAATCCTTTGCTGGGGTTAAAAATGCTGGTGAGAGAGAAGATTAAGTATGGAGGAAAATGCTTGAGGCAGTAAATGAAAAAAGATTAGAAAGAGCATGTCCCACATGTCCCTGTTGTCTAACAAGAAAAAAGAAAAGGAAAGGAAAGGAAAGGAAAGGAAAGGAAAGGAAAGGAAAGAAAAGAAAAGGAAAAAAAAATCAGGCTCTGCCTCCCTCCTTGAGCGGAGCGGAGCTCGTAGGAATCAAAGCTAAAGTCATGGGAGAACCAGGTGGTTTTATTATATGAGCTTTTGTTTTAGTTTTTGTGCTTGTCTGAATTTTTTTCAAGATTCCTGTGATGATTATCATTTTGTATCGGACACAGAAGAGAGGATGAAGGCAGGGGCACGAGCTGGACTCCCCTAGGATCTGTTCTGGCCTCCAGAACCCTCTCCCTGGGCTCACTAAGAGCCTCCCCAAAGCTGGGCCCGGCACAGTGCTCCTGAAGCTGGCCGCCCGCGCCAATGGCGAGCCCCATCCCCTGCTTTCCAGGAGCGTGGGTTTCACACGGGCAGCCCAGGGTCTTCCTGCTGCCCTCTGGCCCTGTTCTGCCAGTTATTCTGGGAAGATGAACTCATGAGTAACTTTCTGGCATGTGTCAAGCACAGATATACCACAAAAAGGTCAGCCTTCTATTTTAGGCCCCTGATAGAGGGAGCACTGGGCTGGGAGTCAGAACCCCAAGTCCGGGTCCAAGCTCTGCCCAAATGGCTTTGTGACCTTGGACACGGCCTCTCTCCTCTATGGGCCTCCACGTCTTGATGCAGAAAAACAAGACAGTTAGTGAGGATCTCTTGGCTTCAACGGCCAATGGCTTTCTTTTTACCTAGAAATCTGAATTTGATTTGAACCCTCTGACCTTTTTGGGAGGGAGGCAGAAGAGAAATGTACCTTGAGTACACTTTGTATACACCCCTTCTCTCAGAACGCACACTAAAGCTTTCCCCGCGAGAACCAGCTTGCTGTGTGAGTCACGGTCCAGAGCTGGCTGGCAGCAGCCCAGGGCCTCATAGATGCATCTTGTGTCACTCATATCATGTTCATGGGCCGTTCGTTTTCGGTACCCCCATTTACACATTGGGAGATTATTATCTCCAACTTTTGGCTTCTTAAAACGTAGAAGGATCTGGCATTACTGGGCCCCACTCCCAATAATGGCAACTGAAGGGAGGGAGGGAGCTGATTCCTTCCCCTCCCCACCCTGACGTGCCTTGCGCTCCCAGGTGTTCCGGTTGTTAATCTCGATTTATGCTTAGATTCTTGGTCAAATCCCCAGACTCAGAGAAGTTCCCAACCCAGAGACCTTTGTGTCATCTCCCTCCTCAAACCCTATCCCCCAGAATCACCAGCAGGGCATTTCAAGATGGGGCCGCCTGCCTCCAGCAGCCCAGGTGGGTCCTCAGACCGACTGGCAAGAACCACTTGCTCTCTGCCTCAGCTGGGCTGTTCCCTTGGTTTGGAATTCTCTTTTGCCTCTTTTCTGCCTCCATAAATCCCTTCCCCGTTCTTGAAGGCTCATGCAGCTCAGGGCCAGCTTGGGCCAAGAGTTTCTGCAACCAAGGGGGTGACCTCTTCTCTCCTCTGTGCTCCAGCAGCTGGCCTGTCAGCTGTAGAGGAGATGGCCTTCCCAAGGAGGGCCCAAGAAACTTCACTGCAAAGATGCTTCGGTGGTTTCTACAACTTTCCTTACTTTAACAGCTAACACCTGGGATCCTCTGGGGTTGAGAGGATTTTGGACAGTGTTTCTGAAACTACAAGCTGTCTCCCAATGCGCATTTCCCTCTTTGTCTAGTTACAGGCCCTGGCAGCTAGGCATGGCCATGTGGCTAACTTACAGACAAGGACATAGAAATGAGAGTGGCATGTTGGATTTCTAGGCAGACGTCTTAAAAGGAAAGAGGGATGCCTTCCTCCATTGTGCTTCCTGAAACATGGATGTGACGGCTGGAACTCTAGCAGCTATTTTGGACCAGATGAGTCACATATTAGCGACAGCAGAGCATGGAGCAGGTGGAGGCTTGGGTCCCTGATGCTTTGTGGAGCACCTGAGGACCTTCATCCAGGCTTCGTCTACTTGAGAGGAAAATGAACATCTCTTTGGGGTTTTTCTCTACTATGTAGTTGAACCTGATCTTAACTGACAGTTGCAAAAAAGCTTTGTTAAAGTAGGAATGTAAGCTGAGCTCTGTGGGGACAGGGACTGGCAGGTCTCCAGACGTGGTATAGGAAAAGCTGCCCTGCACTTTCTGGGGGAGTTCTGGGAGGGGTGGAGTGCAGAGAAAGAAGGGGCAACTGAGATGGGAGAGGCGGCCTTCCTCAACCCCCACCCCCAAATCTTCAGGAAATGCTCCTCCAACTCTTTCCTTGTGTGGTGCAAGTGGACTTTTCAAGGGGAAACCAGGGTACGGACTGAGTTTCCGTCTGGGTTCCCACCAGGCCACACAGAGATGATGCACGAGGGCCAAGACCTGAAAAGGGTGGGGACCACGAGAGACCAGAGGGTGGGAAGGCTTACCTGTGTGCAGGAGAACTGGGGGGTTTGACCCAAAGGTTTCCTAAATCTCTGAAGGCCAGGGAGACCCCAGCTGACCTCTGTGCTCTGCCCAGAGCTTGCGCTGTACGGCACACTGTAATTCCTCTGAGGATGTCGGTTCCAGGAAGGATCCGACGTGGCTTAAATTTCAAACCGCAAACCCAAGTGCCACAGGTACTGACAGCCACCGAAACACAAATGACATGACGAGAGTCCAACAATGAAATGCGGGTGGAAACTGAAAAATCACAGCAGAACAGCCTCCAGCGGTGGGAAGCTGACATCACCATTTGGCTCTGTGCTTCCTGGGAGCCAAGACCTCAAGAAAAACTGTCCTGAGTGACCTCGCTATTGTGACACACTGTCCCTATACCTTCCCAGAAGACGCAGCTGCCTGCCTGGAGATGGGGCCCCATTCTGGAAACATAATGCCATCTCACTGCACTCTGCAAACGCTTTTTTCTGAGCAGAGGAACTCTCATTTACACACAAGCTAAAAATGGAAGCCCCTGGCTGTAGGGTGCCTGACCGTGGGTGGGCTTCTGCTGGCTTTTCCAGAACCTTCTGCAGAGCTGACCTCTGAACCTCACAGAGACGGCAAGCGGGTACCGTGAAGGCTGAGGCCCACGGGCCGCAGACATGAGCATCACAGGGCTGGCCCAGTAAGGTCGGCGAGTGAGGAGGGGCCTGCACGAAGGGTGGAAGGCCCTCCCCATCTGCCAACCACTTTCCCTTATTTGGTTCTGATGAAGGCATTGAGAAACAGTTCCCTCTGTCCGGAAAATAAACACGACGCATGGACATTCGGCCTCTGTGTCAGGGGGACGGAAGGCACTGGTCAAGCGCCTGGAGCGAGCAGGAAAACGCAGTTCCCCGGCCTCTCCTAACGGCCGCTGCCTGAGAGCAAGGGCCTTCGTGTGGCCACCGTTTCCTGTTCCACAGGAGGACCTGGATATCCGGATTTTAAGTAAAACCTCCTGATTTTTAAAATTGTTGACAACTTCATTCACATTCCACTTTCTGAGCAAGAAGCAGGCCACCCCGGGCAGGCCAAACCCAGCGCGTCTCCCGTCTGCATGGGCCATGAGCGCACGGCCTCTGCTCCGGGCGGGGACCAGGGTGTCGGTGTCCAGGCCTCGTGGCCGAGCACCTGATGCGCAGCTTTGGCATCTGCAGTACGAGCCTCTGAGCTGCTTCGGTCTCCGGGGGCTGTGCTTTGGGGAAGCCCAATTTTTAAGAGCCCTCTTTAAGGCAAAAGCTCTAAGACTTCGAGGCGAGGGCTGCCTATCTTAGCAAAAACCAACATTCATTCGTGCTCCTTCCACACTGAAAAGCATCAAACAAAGCCTGCCAAGGGTTGCTGATGCCGAAGCAACCAAGGCACTTTGATGTTCTCCAGCGTGAGGGAGGCCCGCGGGGCGAGGGTGCCCTGCCTGAGCTTGCCTTGCGTTGGCAAATTCACAGTGCCCACTGCAGCTCAGGTTTTCACGATGCGATGTTCGTGCTTCCTCACCACCCCTTGTGCTGCTGGGCAACAGTCAGAAATCAATATGCCTTGTGACCTCATGCACAGAACTGAAGACAGCAAGTGTGGCCACGGCCTAATTTCTCCCCTCAATGGCTCCTTCCCTGGCTTTACCCTTTCCCCTCCCAGGGCAGTGGACAAGGTCCTGGTGGGGGGAAGAGTGCCGGTGGGACTGAGTTTGGAGCCTCAGCCTGCAGGGAAGGGGGGCTCGGGGCAGACTGCAGCCTATGGGGTCTACGGGCCACACGGAGCTTTCTCATCCGCACTCTGGACTCAAGAGGCTGGCTCTGAAGCCTGCCCTGCCAGCAAGATGACAGCGACACCCAAGGGTGGTGGGGGCCAGGGCCCATGGAGTGGTGTGGCAGCCACACCAGAAAAGCTGAATTACCTGCCAACTCTTCAAAGAGCATGTGTGGGGGGTACTGAGGAGGCAGGCTTCAGATTCGAGCCCCATAAGAGCACACCCACAACGGGCCAGGCCAGGCCTGGGTGCTCACCCAGGATTCCTCCGAGGAATTCACACAAAAATGAAAGAATCTACCAACACGGGTGCAGGGCTCAGAAGCCTGCAGGCCAACAGGACCCCTGGGGGGGGGGTCCCTCACAGTCCCTTCCCCTACTGCTAGGACTCTTGACAGTCTGGTGAAGGTGGAAGTCTCCGGAATCTGCACAGAGACCCTTTCACAGTTTTCCTTTCTGGTGACCCACACATGATGTACTGTTTTTGGGGGGGGGGTGTACACAAAACTCTGGGCTTTAGGGGCCATCTACAGGCTTTCCCCCAAGTGGCCGTTGGAAGCCATTTCTGATTTTCTTCACGTGCACTTCCTATCCAGTCTAGGGGGACAAAACAGGCGCTTGGGAAAGGGGGCGTTTCTAATGCCTCCCTTGGCCAGGCCTGGGCAACCTCAACACAGGCGACCCCTAGATCACTGACTGGCTGCACCTCAAAATGCTTAAAGTCTTTTATTTCTGGTTGCTTTTAAAGGGATAACATGTCCAACATAACAAAAATAGCTGGAAACTTGCAGAATCTCTTAGCCTATAGCTCTTTATCCATGGACAAATCCTCTTGGATTTTAAGGACTATACTTGAAAACCTGCAGAAGAGAGAAAACGGTCTTTCAGTATCTTGTTTTCTTTTGGGGCCGTCTCTGTCTCAGCTTTGTCCCTCCAAGTGTTCCTGCTCCTAGGTGAGACCTGCCTGAGTGGGCTGCCACCCGTGGAAGCGCCAAGGCCTCTGTGTCCCTGTGGCTGCCGGGGTGCGGCCGGGCGGCATGGACAGCAGCACGATGCTGTCCCGGCGCCCTTCTGCTGCCCTGAACACGGGTACCTCTCCAGGCCAGAGAGGCCCAGTGGCATGTGGGGGTCATGGGTGGACTAGGTCTCTGAGGATCACTTCTGGCGGCATCACCTCGCTCTGCCAGGACTTGGGTGTCATTCCTGAGGCCTGGGTCCCTGCTTTGCCCAGCCCCTGCCCTTTCCGGTGGCATTACCGTCTGTACATTAGTAAGCACAGAGCTCCACAACAGTCTCTCAGCAAAGGCACTAGAAAGCTCAGCAGTGGCCACCTCGGCTGCCCCTCTACTGAGGTAGGAAACAGGGCTGAAAGAACAGCGAGAGGGAGGCGGGTTAGATAGCTGTCAGGGCAGGGGGTCACCGACCCCGGACTCCTGTGGTCCCAGCACCCAAGGGGGCAGAATCTGGGACCCCTGGCCCTGGGCTGGAGTGAGTCAGCTATAGCCTTGCTTGCAAAGGACACCCCCCCTGAAGCTCTCGCCAGCCTTTGCATGGCCTGGTCCTTTCTGGCGAGTTTCTCATCTCACCAGCCCGGGTCTGTGCCCGCCTTGTGTGTTCTCCAGAGTGGCGGTGTGCACAGCGGCCAGGGAATCAGTTCTGATCTTCTGCAGAAGGCATGTGCCCTTGGTGCACACTTAATACGCTCCCAAAGCAGAGCCACGCGCCCACGGCCCTGGTTGCGTTTGCATGTTTGCCAGGACTCGGGCCCACGGAGCGGGGTGGTTAAGTTCCGCAGCTGGGCCACGCCACTGAAGCCTCTCCTACTGTGTGTTTCAACAGACTGGGGGCAGGCCGGACCAGCAGATGATGACATTCTATGACACATCATCTACAAAAAGAACTGCAGATACTATCTGGAACTACGTGAGTCAGATAGAATCAGGGAGTGTGTGCAGAGCCGCACAAAGATCGCGACGGACGCTGGCCCGGAACAAGTTCCAAAAGCCCTAGCCGAAGTTCTCGAGGAGACAGGACTTTGTCACCTTCTGTCATGGCAGCCCTGTGGGACATAAGCGATCGGCCAGCTGTACGCATGCCTCTGTCATCTATAAGGGAGGAGACTTGAGAAGGGCACGCGCGTGGCTCTGGGCCTGTAGTTCCCACTCTGGGCATGGGGGACAGGGGTGAAGAACGTGGGGGGATCAGGCCACCCCTCGAGGGAACCGCAAGGGAACCGTTCACGCTGCAAGCCGGTGTGCGCTCACATGTCAAGGGGGTGACCACGGCACCCCTCACGGTGCAGCGAGGCCTGAGGGAGGTGGTAGAGTTGAAGTGTTCAGTTAGCTAGCTGTTTTTATTATTTAACTGGCATGTGTGGTCCCTGGAACTTGGGTCCAATGAGGCAAGAACTGAGGATTTTCAGTTCCACGAATCTTCACACGGCAGGGGGGGGGGTGGTATGTGGCAGAAGAAACGGCTCAGCACCACGCAAAGCAAGGTTCTTTCTCGTGTGATCGGTTATGACTGAAGGTCTTAGGAGTTAATAGACACAAACATCTAAGTTTAAGGGATTTATATGCAAACAGTATATGAAGGGTGCCTGGGTAGCTCAGTCAGGTAAGCGTCCAACCCTTGATCTCAGAGTTGTGAGTTCAAACTCTGCTTTGGGCTCCACCCTGGGTGTGAAGCCTACTACAAAACAAAACAGAACAGAACAAAACAACACAACACAACAGTGTGTGAGGAGGCGGTGCTCTTGTTATCTGTTATGTTTGGCTCGAGAATGTGTTCTATTAGTTTCTTGGCTAGGGGGTTGAATGTATTGGGTGGAACCAAATGAAAGTGTCCTTCTTAAAGACGTGCACTGGGATAGACTCATGGAGGAAGGGCAGCCGACGGCCAGGTGTGCATCCAAACAGGTGGCTCCCCTAGGTCTCCCTTCCTCTGTCCCCAACGTATCCTGTGTGCGTCTGTGTGTACCTCCGTGTGTGCACGTGTGCTCCCCTCTCCAGTTTAGATTCGTCTTTTCATTTCCAGAAGGCAACTGCTTCAACAAAATGCTTGGAAGTGATCTTGGCACTGAAGGAAGTGTCTGTCTTCTTGATGGAAACCCCCCGACAAGGGGGCTTGTGAGGCCTCGGAGGGGCTTCTCAGATGGGCCCTGGTGCCCTCTGTGTTCCCTTTGTGCTTCCTTGCAAATGCTAAGCTAATGTGTTTGATGCTGAAATCACCCGGCTGTTCTGCGTTTATAGTTTTCACTTATTATGTTTTTTTAGTATTATTAATATTTCATCATAAAAGTATTGATTTCCTTTAACTAAGAGACTTTAAAGTTTGCTGCATCCTTAAGCATGATTTTATTATGTCTTGGGGCCAAATGTTTTTTCCTTCCCCCCACCCAAAGGAATTGTTCCCCTTTTATATAATGTGTGTCAAGAAGAAAAAAGGAATTGATTCACAGAATTCTGCCTTATAGGCAACTTTTAAGGAATGTATATAGTAGGAAGACTGGAGAGACCTCTCCTAAACGTGACCATGGGGTCTCACTGTTAAGCCTTTTCCTCTCTAGAGGTTAAGAGCCAAAGCACAAAATTCATATTAAAATATGAGACAACTCAAAAAAAAATATGAGACAACTCTAAGAGAAGCTAATATGGGACAATTAAGACAACTTCAGACATGACCTCGAAGCTTAAAAACTCCTTGCAAGTGCCCCGGGATTCATCAAAGCCTCGGTTTTCACAGTCTTCCCCCTTCCTTCCTTTCAGAAACCCAACAGAAAGCAAGGAGACATGCTGCTGGGTTGGGGTTGCTTCAAAGAGGCTCTGCGTCCCCCCCATCCGAAGCACTGGGGTCAGAGGCCGGCCACAGAGAAAGGCAAAGGGTGCCCGGTTTTGCAGAACGTGTCCAGGAAGCAGGCCCAGGGCAGGAACTGGCAGACCGAATGAAGCTCTCTGAAATATTTAAATATTGAACATCCTTTTTCTCCTTCCTTCACATTTATTATTAACTTGGACCCACATCACTACGTACATTGACTTCATTTCTTCCCAAGAATCCATGACCCAATGGACAATGCTCGGGGCCGGCAAGTGGGGGCGGGGCTGAGATTTGGGGTTTTTTTCTTTCATACCCTCGCTGGAAATCCTTTACGGTCAGCTTGTTTTTAGAGCCATGAATTCCTGGAAACGTCTCAGCCTTTCAATGACCCCTGGCGCCCGAATGCAGATGATTAGTGCCCCAAATATTGACAGACTGGACTTTTTCCCCTTCCCAACAAGGGAGCAGTGTCGGCGCGAGGCAGCACGAAAAGAGGCTGTGGCCACCGGACCAGGGAGGTTGTGCAAACGTCATTCAGACAGGCACTCTATTGTTTGGGACCGTGGTTCCCTCAGCCGGGCCCAGGGAGAAACAATGCCTGTGGTGTCGATGTCAGAAGTGCCTGTTTTAGAAAAACAAAAACAAAAACAACAAAAAACCAGAAAAACAAGAAATCTGTCTACAGCTCCCAGACGTCCTCTGCTCAGTTAGGAGACACCGGGAGGAGGCTGGTGGCGACCCTGCTCTGACACACGAGGCACATCAGATCTCAGCAGCCTGGGCCAGCAGCCAGCAAACTCAGATCCCAGAGCCGCGGCCAGGCGTCACTCCTTGTGAAGAGGAACCTACGGGTTTGGAAACATAAACCTAAAATCTTTCCAGAAAACACGGCAGCACCGTTTCTCGGGAACAAGTAAGGGGGGTCAGGGTGGACCATCTATCATGCCCAGGCAGAACGCGGCCGCCCTCCTGTCAAAAAGAAGCTCCTTTGGACCCGCCAGCAGGGTAAGCTGGTAGTAAGCATTTGTTTTTCCTGGGCTTTTATCTGTTCAAGTGAAACTGTCCCAAATGACCGGCCTCCAGATTCCACTTTCTTTTAAAAGACAGTACTACATTTGAGATCGATGTTTTCCCCTGAAATGCTGGCTAAATTTATCCTTCCCTGCATCCTGCTCTCTGGTCTCTGCACTAAGCTGGCGAGCAGCGCGGGCCCGGCGTTGCTGAGGGAAGCATCTGTCTTGCAACACTCGCTCCTCGCCGGGAGCACGCAAGCACCTCGCCCCGGCCTGTCCTTCTGTTCACAGCATGCACCAAATCCCCAGTTCTCTTCCAGATTCCTCTGTCGCCTCATTCTCTCAAGTCTCCGTGAGTGAAGCCCCCGGCTGCCTGAGCTCTCATCATCTGTCCTGAAAAGCCATCAGGTTGGCTGGCTTTGAACGGCTCTTGAAAACCCCCTCCCCGGCCTCCTCTCCCCAAAGTGGCTGGCTGAGTGCTCATTATTTGATTGCCTCTCGAAGTAGCAGGATGATGTAGCTGCCGTGGGCTTCATGGACTGAACTAAACCAGAGAACTTACTTCTGTCTCCTGGTCTGGCTTGGCAAACTGCCCTGTGAGTGAAATTTCACTGATTGATTTAATGCCTGATGCCCAGAAAGCCCAGGATTTCTGAAATCTCTATTCGCATATGCGGCTGCAAGAGAACAGGCCCCAAACAGACACTTTGGGCTACAGCTTCTATTCTGCTGTTAACCTGTGGACTCTCTTTTTGGCAGGAATAAGAGATAAAATAAGAATGAGGCCAGAGGGAGAGAATGCACGTGCCCCTGCCAGCGGGCACGCTGGGGAGGGATTCTGCCTTGAAGCACCAGGCAGGCTGGCATTTCTGGAGGGCCCCACTGAATGCAAGTGTGGGGTACAGGTGTGGTCAGCTGGGTAGCCCCCACCCCGCTCTGCTGTCTGGGAAGCAACCTGGCACGGTGCTACCAAGAGCCTTAGATATAGGCATTCTTGCTGATCCTAAGAAATGGTTTCCAAAGGAGTAACTGGAACGATGGACAAAGATTTCTGTGTAAGGAGACTCATCACAGGTGAGGCATACAGTGCAGCGGGAACAACGTGCATAGCCACTAGGAGTGGCCTGGCAAAGTAAATTTCGGTGAAACTGCAGACTGTTAAGACTTGAATTGTGTCTCCCCCAAGTTCTAATGCTGAAGTAACCCCCTGGTACCTCAGAATATAACTTTATTTGGAAGCAAGGTCATTCTGCCGATGGAAGTAGTTGAGATGAGGTCATTAGGGGCGGGGCCCTAATCCAGTGTCAGTGGTGTCCTTACCTAAAGGGGAAATGCGACACCAAGGCGTGTGGCTGGGTGGGGGGGGAGATTGTCCACGTGAAGATGAAGGCATAGACCAGGGTGACGCTTGGACAAGCCAAGGAACCACAAGACTGCCAGCAAACCACCAGACGCCAGGAGAGGGGCATGGCTCCTCCTGACCTCCTTCAGAAAGAGCCAACCCTGCCGACACCAGCTTCCAGAACCGTGAGACAAAACATTCCTGTTGTCCTGGTCACTATGTCCCCAGCACTTGGTGACGGCAGCTGTGAGAAGCCAATACTCAGACCATGGACTGCTATGCAGCCATTGGCAATGACGTGTAGGAAGGGGTATTTGGCCACACAGGGACGGGCTTCTGAGGGCAGCAGTGTCGTTCAAAGAGAAACCCCACAGCCCAGCAGCTCTGAGCCTGGGCTGCACGTGTGTGCAGACAAGAAGGTCCATCGCAGTGCAGTCTGGGATAGTGCAAGCCTAGAAACGACCAAATGCCTAGCCCAAGACACCCGTGGGCCCACACTATAGAATACCACACAGCCACAAAAAGGAAGGAGCGAAATCTGTACCTGTTAACACGGAAAGATTTTTACTCACAGTGGTGTCTGAAAATCAAGCTGCAGAAGGATATTCAGAATTCCAATTCTGTGTAGGTTATAAGGGGGGGGCAGCCCAAACCATAAGACAATTACAGATCCATGACCCCTTCTCTCAAACCCTTGAGGCTAGACATGTTTTAGAATCTAGAGTCTTTAAGGCTGAAAAGACCGTGTGGCACACACACATATATTATGTCACACCCTCAGATGGTCTCTGTCAGCTAAACCCCAAAATACTGCATTTCTGCAGGAAAAAACCCCACATATATTCGCAATAAATGGCGTCTGCAACTCTTATAAATAGGCTACAAATAGTTCAAGGCAGGTTTTGCCACCAAGTGAGTTATGAAAAATCTTTTCATTTTCAGTGCTGTTTGGATTTCAGAATTGCAGAGAAAAGGCTGTGGCCCCTTCCTGTCTGTTGGTTATGGGCACACGGACAGAATGCAATGGCATGCAGAAGGATTTGGAAGGAGAGGAGACAAACTATGGGATGCCTGGGGAGGGGTGAGAATAGGGAAGAGTACTCACAGGGGACTTAAGTCCCATTTGTAATGCTTTTTTTTTTTTTAATTTTTACTTTTTTTAATGAGGAATCAACTCATGTATTTCTTGGGTAGCTAAAAATTAGGGGAAAAAGAGAGAAGAAAGAGAAGACACAGATAAGAAGAAAGCAGAAATATCAACAATGCCTGTCTCAGGGGCGGGAGGACCGTAGCAATTTTTTTCTTGTACCTGTACGATTTCTAGCGACGAGCTTCTGCATTCGGGTCTGAGTGCACACAGATGAACAGTGTGGGCCTACGGTGATGGCAGAACAGCTAACTGGTGACCGCTCCCCTCCCTCCCTGTCATCGGCAGCTCATCCCTCAGGGCCCTGGTGACCTTGCAGGGTGGCTCCTGGAGTTGCTGCCACCGCCGCCCCCCGGTTGCTCCTGCTCCCAGACTCTGAGCACCTCCATCACCATGAGATATGGCCCCTTCCCGGGGCACTGCTCACACACTGGCCACTTTGATTCATCATCTCTCTTACTCTCTCTGTCCTTTATTTTTCTGCCCTCATTGGCCTTTGATTGCTTTTCGGGAGTTTATCATATTGAACTTTTATCCCTTTCCAGGAAACCCTATTCTTTTTTTCTTCCCTTTCACAATTAATAAATAATTGCGAGAGCACTTCTTTGGACAGAAGCACATCCTGCCTCCTAAACAGAACAGCTGGAGTGTTTCTTTTGGGCTCCTCTGGGCCTCTGAAGGGCACATCACCTGTCACAGAGAAAGAGCATTTTGGTCTGTCGCTGTGCTGTGGGGGAGGCTGCCAGCGGTGTTCTCATTGTGGGAGCTGCTCTGGCCCCCCAGGACCAGGACCACTGTGCTTTCCCAGCTCTCCTCTAGGGAGGGGACAGGCAGGTCGGGGGCTGGCCAGGGGTACTGATTGCTGGGGTATGGACAGGGGAACAGAGGTACAGTATAAGAGTTACAATGTGGGCTTTGGAGACAGACAGATGGGTTCAAATCCTAGCCTGCTGCCACTGGACTGTTGCCTTGAGTTTCCATTTCTCTGGGTACAATATGGAGGAAGTAATCCCTACCTCACGCACAACCACACCGAGCACGGGGATTGACATGTAGCGATTGGCTGATAAATAGCAGCAGGCACTGCTAAGCCGTAGCTCCAGCCACAGCTCTGAGCACTTCTCTCCAGACAACCTTCACCAATTTCTACCACGCAAGGAGAGGAGCACAACTGGCCCTGACCATCTCCACGAAATAACGTGGAGACTTTCGGATTACATTTCTTTAAAGCCACTGGAGTGAGCTGGACAGAGTGGGGGACATATCACCTAACCTGCACCAGGAAGGGACTCCCGGAGCAACAAACAGGTGTTGTTCACCTGTCTTCTGTCTCAGATCCACAACACAAATTGCTTGCCACTTCAGAGGTTTTCAACAAATGCTCAAAGCAGTGATTTTAATACCTACTTTCTTTCCCAGAAGCCTTGCTTCTGAGGTCAGACCACAATCAACAGAGATTTCTGGAAAGGTATGAAATGCAAACTTATCTCATAATTTACAGGAAAGGAAAGGGAACAGGAGACTATTTTACCAGTAAGAACAGAGTCTTTTCTTCAAAGTCAAAAATAAATGGAAAAAAAGGCAAATTTTAGGGAAGAGGAAGGGTGCCAGGTAAGTCTGCATTGCATCAAGGTTTCCAGATTATTCCTGTGTGGCGGGTTCCAACTTTTTTTTCCACATCTGGACTGCTTTAAGGAAAATGCTGCATAAATTGGACTATTTCATGATCAAATAGGATACAAATAAGATAATCTGGTCTTTAGAAAAAGATGACAGCTTTGTGACAGTCTGACTAGTTTAGAACTGTTTTTAAACACTGAACAGCTTTTGGGGTCCCTGGGTGGCTCAGTCGGTTACACATCTGTCTTTGTCTCAGGTCATGATTCCAGGGTCCTGGGACTGAGCCCCACATTGGGCTCCCTGCTACTCAGGGAGTCTGCTTCTCCCTCTCCCTCTGTACCTCCTGGACTCATCCTCTCTCTCTCTCTCTCTCTCTCTAACAAATAAATGAAACCTTTAGGGGCGCCTGGGTAGTGTAGTCATTAAGCGTCTGCCTTCAGCTCAGGGCGTGATCCCGGCGTTCCGGGATCGAGCCCCGCATCAGGCTCCTCCGCTATGAGCCTGCTTCCTCCTCTCCCACTCCCCCTGCTTGTGTTCCCTCTCTCGCTGGCTGTCTCTATCTCTGTCAAATAAATAAATAAAATCTTAAAAAAAAAATAATTAAAAAAATAAATAAAAAATAAAAAAAATAAAAAATACAACAGTCTTCTCAAGATATACCTCACATACCGTATAATCTACACATTTAAAAGCTTACAATCCAGTGGTTTTTCGTCTATTCACGGAATTGTGCATCCATCACTACAATCAATTCTAGAACACTTTCGACCCCCTTCTAACTAGTTGTGATTGTAACTTGCAGCCAGGGTCTACAAACACATTTACCCCCCATTACACTAATCGGTCTCTAACCTGGCCTTTTAAAAAACCTCCAACTCCAGATTCTGCCATTTGTTCTCCTGCATGTGGCATAAAACATTTTGTTCTTCACATCAGGCCTGAGCCCATGAACTTCTATTCCGAAAGAATTCATCAGAAACACGTCCTGGGTCAAATTCTTCCTTCCATGCTCTTTGCTCACACGGGAAGAGACCTGGGTCATTGCTGGGAATGCCAGGCTGAACCCCTTCCTAGGAAACAGGACTGGGCTCTGCGCCCCACTTAGCTGGCCAGGGTGGAAAATATTATCAAAGGGGAATTCTGTGCACGAACTGGTAGCAGGTTATCACCTGGACAGCAATGTTTTCATTCCTTGGGAATTTGGGGAGCCTGTAGGCTCACGCATCAACGGCTCTCGCGTCTGTGTGGACTCCTGTCTGGAATGGATTCCTGCCCAGCCTGGCTCCTCCACTTACTCCAGGCCAACAACCCTTCCTCAGAGATGCTTTCCTGGACTTCCTGTCCAGGTCAGATCCCTTTGTTGCATACCATCTCAGCTCTCAGCTGGTTCCTTCAGGGCCCCGATCAGGGTTGACATCTATAGCACCCACAGTACCTGGGAGCTCCAAAGGGACTACTCTGTTCAGCATACATGGTGAACAACGTCTAACACATAAAGGGGGTATTAAAGATTTGTTGGTTCCATCCGTACATGAATTTTTCTCGCTCTTCCTCTATATCCACCCACCCATCAGGCCACTCATCCACCCACCCCCCATTCATCCATCCATCCACCTACCCATCCATCCACCTACCCACCCAATCAATACTTGCCAAGCACTGCCTATATGGTACATCTCCCAGTGCAGCTCCAGGAGCTGGGCATTTAGCAGAAAACAAAACAACGTCTGCTCTCTTGAAGCTTATAGTTCAATAATGGGCTGGGGAAGGACAGGGCATGGGGTAGGCAGACAATGAAGAAATAGAAAATGTTGGGTGGAAAGGAATGCTATGAAGATAACTGAACAGGGCAGGGATATTTTGGAGTGCTGGGAGTAGGGAAGCACTGTGAGTTACACATGATGGTCAGAAAGTACCGAGAGACAGAGCTCTGACAAACAACCCTAAGGCAGTGAAGACAGAGCCATGCAGGTACTTGGGATGAGAGCACTCGGTGTAGGGGCTGGAAGGCGGGCAGGCTGGGCCATGTCAAGGCTCAGCCGGGGGCTCCTGTGGCTGCCCTGGAGTTGGCCAGGGGGACAGTGAGGAGACGTGAGGTCTTGAGGGTCTAGACTGTGTGGGATCTTGGGAGCCAGTGTAAGGAATCTGGCTTTCATTCTGAGTGAAAGGGGAGCCAGTGACAGACTTAAGCAGAAGACACACATGATCTGACTTACACCTGAAAAAGATCTTTTTAGCTACAGAGATGGGAACAGACTGAAGAGGCCTGGGCGTGGGGGTTGGGGGTTGAGGGCGAGGAGGTGGGCGGAGGTTGGCAGGATGATCAGGGCGATTCTGAAGGCCACAGTCAGGAGTCAGCAAACAACATCCTGCAGGCCAAATGCCAAATACTGCAGTGGGCCTGTTTTTCTAAGTGACTTTTTTTTTCACTGAATGGGGCCATGTCCGCTCATTTACATATTATCAGGGGCTGTTTAGCTGCACTGGTAGAGTAAAACTGTGACAAGCAGCACATGGCCAGTAAAGCCTAAAATTTTGACTGCCGGGCCCTTTAAGAAAAGTGAGCCAATCCCAGCCCAGGAGATGGGATACAGTGGTGGGAGGGACTGGACCCTGACCGCATTTCGCAGGTGCACTAACAGGCCGGGTGAACTCTGGCCCTGGAATGAACAAGCGCTTGGGTCTCCAGCTGCTCTATGTGACAGCTTGTTTTCAGCTGCTGCTTCTTTCCAGCCAAGTATAGGTCATCACATCCCACAGGCAGCCCAGCCTGGGGCTGGCCCCCATGAATGACCCTGTCTTCCTGCTGCCAGGCTGGTGTGTGGTCAGTTTAGAGGGCAGCCTTTAGCACTAGCACCCTCCTGCCCCAACCTGAAGCCCATCAGGAGCTCCTGTGGGCTCCTCAACGAAGTCCAAGACAGTCAGCCCTGCACGGGAGGTCATTCCCACAAGGCCTCATCTCCTGCTGCCTCCTGCCCCACACATCTCAGGCCACTTGCAGGACCCACATGCATACCATTGTTTTCATAGCCGAGAGCCTGCCATCATCTGCCCAGGACACCCCATGTTTAACCCGGTCCATCCATCAAGACCTTCCTCCGGACCCCTCCTTATCCTCTGATTCTGGCTGGGCTGACATCCCTTTCCTGGGCTCCCACACCATTACAGCAAGGATGTGCCTACGTAGTGACAGTGCGGTAGGTGTGGTCTTCCCCAGGACACCATGAACTCCTGGAAGGCAAGGCCCATCCAGAACCTTCTACTCCCCAGTTCTTGGCGGAGCATGGTGTAGAGGAGTGCCCGTGATGGGGGTCCTGAAAGCATGCTTGAGCACTGGTCTCTCCTGAAACTGGGCCCAGGGCATCAGACAGATCTGCTCCCAAACCCTGAACGTCCCAGTACTCCAAACTCACTAGGGAGCAGCTGCTCTGATGGAGGAGAGAGCCTGTCTGAGAATGACCGCAGCTCACCAAGCTGTCCGTCCATCTCTGGGGTTCAGTTAATGGGGCTGGTCACTGGAGCGCATCAGATCTATGATGAAGGGACCTCAGTCATGCTGAGCCCCGTGCTGCACAAGCCAACGGTAGGATCACAGTGAAGATTTGTGGATTAAAGAAATGACAATCAGGCCACAGCATCTGACCCCAGTGGTCACTGAGACCCTCTTGTTAAGCCACCTAAGAGAAATTTAGTGAAATCTCTTCATCTCTAATAGTGTTCTCAAGACTGGAGGGCCTTTAGAATGAGCCAGGGAGCTTCAAAAAACACCAATGACCTTCTCCTCACTCTGATTTAACTGGCACTGGGCTTTTCAAATTCTCTCAGGCTGATTCTAGAAATGTGTAGCCAGAGCTGAGGGCCACAGGCAGGGTTAAGCTGGTTCAGCCCAGGGCCCCAGGCTGGAGAAGATCTTGCATGGGCTGGGACTCCATGCTTCTAAAAGGCTGCGCCTCTGACCCCCGGAAACTACAAGGACAGGTCCCGTGGGGTTCTCTGGCTGACCGAAGGGGTCCTAGCTGACTGACTTTCTGACCACCCAGCTGGCCATCTCACAGAAGCTGTGGGGGTACTGGACTATAGAAGGACAGGTCCACCAGCTTGCAGGAGCAAGGAGCTGGCCCAAAGGCCTCTCCGAGCTGAGCAGGCCCTACTGCGTCAGGCAACAGTTGAATGAGGCCACTCTCCAGCCTGAGGCCAGAGTAACAGCCCCAGACACTGCCCAGCACGCTCAGCCCCTCCACTCTTGGGGATTGCACTGCTGTGCCTTGTTTGGATGGGGTCCTGACCAAGGCTCAGGGATGTGCTTACTGCAAGGTAGATGAGGTGGGGTTGGGGGTCAGTTGCCCAAGGGGTTTGTTGGAAAAAAGCCATGTGACAGGGATAGGAGACACTTGCAAAGTGCAGTTTGGGGCTTCTAGCTGTTTGCAAATTGGAGGTCAAGAACTCAACAGTAATTATCCTCCCATGGGCTTGTGAGTTATGGGGCGCTGATCCTTCTGGCAGGCCACCGAGCTATACCAGTAATAACAGAGAATAGGAAATAAGAGTAAAAATAAGAACACAGAGAGGGAGGCTGGCAAGAGCAGGGGCCACGATCAGACAGAGGTAGGATGAAACACTGGAGTCGCTGACTTGCTGTGTAAGTCTAGGGAAGTTCCTTAACCACCCTGGGCCGGAGGAAACTTCAACTGCAAAATAAGCAGAGGTCTGCCTCTCCCCAGGCAGGTTCAGAAGGTGAGATAATGAATCCATGGAACATGCTTGGTACAGAGCTTGAAGATGGCCCATCGAAGGGAGCAATAATCACTGTCACAGAGATGGGGGGCAGGGGAGCCTGACCCTTGTCACAGTGATGGGGAGCTGGGGGAGAGTGCCCCGTCATACTGATGGGGAGCTGGGGAGCCTGACCCTTGTCACAGTGACAGGGAGCTGGGGGAGCCTGCCCCCGTCACAGTGACGGGGAGCTGGGGAGCCTGACCCTTGTCATAGTGATGGGGACCTGGGGAAACCTACTCCCCATCACAGTGATGGGGAACTAGGGGAGCGTGCCTCCTGTCACACTGACAGGGAGCCAGGAGCCTGACCCTTGTCACAGTGATGGGGACCTGGGGAGCCTGGCCCTTGTCATAGTGATGGGGACCTGGGGGGAAACCTACTCCCTGTCACAGTGACGGGGAGCTGGGGGAGCGTGCCCCCTGTCACAGTGATGGGGAGCTGGGGCAGCCTGACCCTTGTCACAGGGACAGGGACCCAAGGGAGCCTGACCCCTATCATAGTGACGGGGAGCCAGGGGAGCCTGCCCTGTGTCACAGTGACGGGGAGCCAGGAGCCTGGCCCCTCATTCCATGCTCAGCTTCCCTGCACATGCTGTCCCTGCCTGGAACACCTTGTCACCCCCCACCCAGTGCGCTCCAATGAGTCCTCTCACATCAGTCCGTACCACCTACACAGAGAAGCCTCCCTGATTCCCACTGGAGAAGACCAGGTTCCCCATTATTAGCTACTCATTTGCTGGTACAATTATATGAATAATGCTGTTATTTTCACAAGATTGCAAGCTCCATGTGGCAGGGCCATGAGTGTCTGGTTTGCTCATGGCCGTCACCTCGAACCCAAGCCCAGCAGCTGCTGCCCAACAGATGCTCAAGGCATGTATGCTAAGCAGAGGACTTCCACAGAAGCCCACCTTTGTGGAGCCATGACGGCAACGAGCCGAAGAACTCCCCAAGTTCACCTCACTGAAGAGCTTAACTACATATTGGGCCAGCCCTAGAACCTTCCAGAAAGTGTCTAAATTCACCCCTGACCAGCAGATCTTACATCTTCACTGCAGGGGCTCCCGTGCTCAGCCGGCACACAGGCCTTTCCCACTGCAGGTCCCTGCTTTATTATTATTATTATTGTTTTTAAAAGAGTTCTGGCTGAGAGCCAGCCCAGGCTGCAGAAAGTAGGAGAAAAAGCTGTTGATACATCACACCTACTGGGCAGATGTCAATTGGCCTGGGAAAGCCTAGACAAGCACTTAGTGTGGCCCGCCAAGCACCGGCATCTCGGGCCTGATTCATCAGCGCGCTTGGACAGGCGTGCTCAGAAACCCCGTCTCGGCCCAGGAGCCACGCCGGGCTCAGGAAGCACGTGCGAGGGGCTGCAGTGGAGCTCATGGTGTCCCAGCTACCAAATGCGGCTCCCCCAGGGCAAAGCTAAGAATGTCCTCAGGTCCCCAGGCCCTTAGGAGGACCCTGGGACACAGGATTGAGCAGACTGTGGGGTGAGGGGGCAGAGGAGTGGGTTTCAGCAGCACCACCCACCACTGTGCGACCTGGGAGCAAGTTACTCAACTTCTCTGGGCCTCAGGCTCCTCAGCTGTTAAGGAAGAGTAAGGTTGTTGTGACCTGGGTCAGGGAGACACTTAGCCAGACGCAGGCCATCAGTGAGCCTCAGGAAAGGCTCTTCAGCGGTGGGCGAGCCATTCAGCCATTTCGACCTCACAACTGCTCAAGGGGTAGAGTGCACAGCACGCCAGGGCTTCCTGGAGGTACGACCTGGCTGGTCACCTCGCCTCTAGGGCCTCCCTTCCCCCTCCCGTCCCCTCATGGCATTATGGAGAGTGTGAATGGGAAGTGCTTTGCTGACTCTGAGGTGCTACATGGGGACCTAAGGGGACAGCGCCATCCTCAGGAGCACATCTGTCACAACCAGGCAAGCTGCTCCCAAGCCCATCACCGACCGTGCTAACCAAGGGGGGCACCCACCCTGCCCCAGCTCTCGGCTTCTGGCGGACCCCACTGGCCCCCTGCTCTACTGTCTCCAATCCACTCCCCCCACCCCCTGCGGCCACGAGATGCTCAGACAAACACGGATGAGCTCTGTACTCCCCAGCCTGAAGTTCAGAGAGCTTGGTTGAAATACCCATCTCCCCCCAGCCTGCCACTCCCACCTGAGCAATCTTCTCTTCTACCCACCACCCGGCACCCCCTGCATGCCAGCAGCACCGGGCCTCTAGCTGGCTTACCTGTCCACAACTGCCCCCTCCCCCCAGGACTTCCGGCACAGCAGACACCCCATTTCCATGCCTGCTTCTACGACACAGGCTGCCGGCTGCACGAGGGCTCCGTGCGCGCTTGCCAGAAGGATGCACGGTGGCTGAGGTGGCGCTGGCTTTGGTGGCTCTCACAGGGCGGGTGCCCAGAGGTCCCCTTGACTGGCAGAGCCTGAGAGCACAGCGAGAACACTTGTGAGTGGCCTGGGGGAGCTGGCTAGCTCTCCTGAAAGGGGCTAGAGCCCTGGCCATTAGTCAGGAAGTGCTGGCCTACCACCCCCAAGGTCAACCTGGGCAGGCTGCTCTCAGGCTGGGCCCTGGCTCCCTCCTCTTCAACACCAGAGGCTGTTACACAGGTGTTGTGAGGTCCCTTACAGGGTGCTGGCCCAGAGCTAAGCTCCTGCCCTGGGGAGGGAGGCTCTATTCTACAGAGGAAGAAACCGAGGCTCGGGGCCTTCCAGAACTTCCTGACAACACACAGCTGTCAATGGGTAGGGGCTGAACAAGCTAGGTGGGCTACCTCCAGGGCATGTGCCCCTACCCTCCTCATGGCGAGAGCTCCCTGGCAGGGCTGTAGCACGGTTTAGAGAGCGCAGGGGCATACTCCTGGCATATGGCAGATGCCCAGATATTGGTAGCTTTTAAGCGGCTGGAGGCTGTGGGTGTCCCAGCAGGCATGAAGGGCCCATCTGCTGACCCAGTGGGGACACAAGTCGGTACAGGGTGTTTTCTGCATCTACTTTCTGCTGAGATGGGGGGAAGAGCTCAGAGAGGGGACAAGGAGCAGGCCGTGCCTCCACCGCGCAGGCACTGTTCCAGGCGCTGCTCTGAGCTGTGGGATATTTTCCTTGGGCATCATGCTGGAGCTCAGTTTTGTTTTATTTTTTTTAAAGCATTTTTCCAGAATGCCCAATATTTTATAAATGTCAATTATTTCAGAACATCCTCCAGGATACTAAGGCTAGGGGTGGGGGGGCTCATTCCATCCACACTGACTCTTCCCGCCACTGGACTGACTCCATGATTTATGAGGACACATTCCACCTGAGAGGCTGTAGTGTGCGTCCTACCCAGCATCTGAGGCCCAACCGTCAGCCTGTGACGTCAACATACTCAGCCACAACAAAGAGCGACTTGATCTCAGGAGCTCCAAAGAACCTTTAAGTCAACTTAGCAAGAAAGGAAAGAACACTGAGCAAGAGATAACCTTTTTCTCAGGAAGCAGGTAGAAGCATTACAAAGGGCAGGAGTTTGAAACCAGACTCAATATCTCTGGGACCCTGGGTGGGGGCTCTGCATTTGAGTCTTGCTTGCCCCAGCTGCAAAAGTAGGGTTAGCGACATGACAGTTTTTATATGTTTCTCTTTTGATTTTATATAAAGCAACTCACTTAGCGCCTAAGCAAGCACATAGTAGGCATTCAATAAATGGGACTTCCATCCTGGAGCCTTACAAAGTCTGCGAAGTTAGAAGTATGCCCCACAAGGTATGCACCGGAACTTCTACCAAACTTGCACCTATTTTCAGAGAAGTCATTGCAAATCATCCCCCAAACTTAGTATTTCATGCAGTTGAAGCATCTAATGCCCAACTCATGTGGTGATTTCAGGGACTTGAGTTCATGGCAGGCAGCAATGGAGACAAAGTAAAACAATTCATCGGCCTCGATTTGACAGGCTCTGGGGTATCTTTTTACAACGACTCTGGGGCTTAAGGAACAGGCTGTTTAAGTGTGAAGAGATGTCACAAGATAGCCATGCCTGCCACACTGGGATAATATTGACTTTTGGCCCTCTGGGAATCTGAGATGTTGAACAAATACTACTCTATGTTTCTGGAGAAAAGCACATTCATACAAAATGCCATGGCTGGACAGCCATAAATAAAGGAAGCTGTACTGAGTCATGGGATGCTGGCTACAGAGAGAAGAGAACTGAGGAAAGTCCTAACCCTAGCGGAGATGCCAGGAGGTAGGAGGAGAACCCGTGGGGGGTGCCATCGTGCCATCATGCCCTGTCTGCAATGACAAGCCAAGCGGAGGGCAGGCCAGCCCTTGGAGGCCCCGGACCCGCTCCAGGGAACCTTTCCAGTCATCACAGTTCCTGAAGGCCTCCTGGACAGAATAATATCCACAAGTAACGAGGATTTTGCTGGCGCAGAAGTTGGGATCGTCAAAATGCCCTTGCTGGCTACATGCACACAGAAGGTCCAGAGAGAAAGTAAGACTCCTTGACAGCTTGCCTTAAACTAGCCCTGGGAGCCTCTCTCTCCCTCCACCCATATACTCCATTGGTCATCAAGTCCTGTTAGAGCCACGGCCCTAGATATTTCTGGACTCACTTCACAGTTACTTGCTCCAGGGAAATCCTTGCGCAATGGTGTGCAGAGCGCTCGTTATTTGTTGAGGACAAAAAATTGGCCCCAACTTGAACGTCCATCAATGGGGGACTAGCTAAATAAACAGTGGTTTGCCCACACGATGGACTGCTCAGCAGCAATAAAAATGAAAGCGGGCACTCTTATGAACTAACAGAAAAAAAAATCCAAGGCGTACTGTTGAGTGAAAACAGTGATCGTCTGTGTGGAAAAACTACAAAGGCCATGCAATGCTGTAGTACAAGCATAACAGGCACATACTCAGAGAAAGGTATAGAAGGAGGTGCACCAAGTGGAGGAAGGGAGTAACTCTGCGGAGAGACCGCTGGTCATCGCTGCCGAGGGCACAGCACCTCCCACTGCGCAGGTGTGGTGTGCCAACAGAAGGGTGGAGAGGGCCTTCCGTCTCTTCCCCGCCCACCCTCTTCTCCTCTGTCCTTCCAGACTCCAGTGAGGCAAAACCCAAGTCCCCTGACTCCTCACTCCTTGGCCTCAGCACCTCCAAGGGCTTCCTCCGGCTCCCAGGGTACAATTCCAAGCCCTCAGCAGGCTGCAAGCCCTCAGCCATTCGTACCCCACCCAGCTTTGCAGCCTGTCTACCTGTCACGGCCCTACCCCTGGCCATGCCACCAAATGTCGCCTGCTCCCTCATGCCTTTTGCACATGTCGTCCTCACCACACCCGCCTCTTTGCTCTGCACAACCTGTTTGTGCGTCTGTCTCCCCCGCCCAGTCCTGTGTGGTCGGCATGCATTTTATTTGACTCCTAAGAGACCCCTGGAAGCACCTGCTATAGGCATCCTCCCTTTCCTGACCCTCTTGGTCTATTTGTCATGTAACTTCCTTAGAACTCTTAAAGTTCCTCTGAAAAAAATGCCAGCTTCTTCGTCACCTGTCCTCCTCCTCCTGGCGGTCCCCTCCCTGGCCCCTGGCAGCTGCCATGCTTCAAAGAGGCCATAAAGGAATGGGCGCAAAGGAAAGGGACATGTGGAGGGCCCAATGACTGGCGCCTCTCTGTGAACATGCAGCACTATTACTGTGTCTCCCGCCCGGCTTCTGCTTTGGCTCCTCCCACGCTTAGGAGGGTCCTCATGGATCAACAACTCCTTCTTCTCGCCGTCTGCACACTCAGCAGTGCCACTTAGTTGGCATCACATCCTCTGGGATCCCAAGGCAGGCACTATGACTGGTCCTTGGGAAGTGCTAAAGTGGTTCTCAAACCCAGGTCCAGGGGGGACCCTGGGGTTCCTGAAGCTTGATTTCAGGGCTATTTTAAGGTAAAAATCAAATCAAGGTGGTCTTTTTCCAGTTCACAGATAAAATTAAGGGCTAGGGTCTTCTCTGTTTCTGGGTTTTACCCCACGAATGAGCCTTTGATCCTTGCCATTTGCTATCACTTTTCCGTTAATGAGAGTCTGCAGGTGGTAGAACAAATGACTCAGCAGCAAAAAATAAACATCTAGAGAAAAAGGCTCATAAAGCTTCTTCAAATAATTGTATGGGCTTTTCCCTTGGACGCAGACACTTGTGTCCACAGAATACGGTCATGTTCCCTTCTGGTTTCCATGCTCCTGGCTCATGCTACGGGATGGAATATAATAGCTCACAGGGTTCCCAAAGCACACCTGGTTCCCAGGTGTTCTGCCACCCAATAATCTTGCACACTGAACACATGGGTTCACGGAGTGGGCCAGGTGCTCCCCTTCCCCGAGCTCAGGCTTCCTGGTCCTCTGACTGAGGCGTAGCACCAGCCTCCCAGGGCTGTCGTGTGCTTGCATGGGAACTGCCCAACTCAGGTAGACATGACATGAGCCATGGTGGTCAGTATCATGGGGAGCACGCCTATGCTGGGCTGTGGCCACAGATCTCTGCTCTCCTCTGGCCCTGGTTCTGCCTCTAGGAGCTCCGGGGCCTCGGGCACCTCCCAGAACCACAATACTCATGGCTGTCTGGCAGGAGGTAAATTCAGCCCTAGTGTCTTCTCAGCACCTGATGAAAAGTCTTTCTAAATGAGCAAATCTGTACAACGGCTGTGTGTCTTGTTATTTACAGCTAAAGGAGCTGCTGGATGATTAACTTTGTACAAACTGATTTAACACATAGAAAGGGAACCTATTATTTCGGGTCTCAAGGGTCAGCCCTGACTAATAACAATGACAATAAAAAATATGGATTAACTCCTATCACGCCCCCTCATGAGGGGGGTGACATTTTCACCCCCGCTTTTTTTCTCTTTTGAATTGTGATAAAATACACGTAACATAAAATTTACCATCTTAACTATTTTTTAGCGTACAGTTCAGTAATTTTTTCTATGAATCAACAGGTGCAGGGGGCGAACCAACCGGCCCAAGGCCACATAATGAGTCTAAGGTGGAGCCAGGGCCTGAACCCGGACTGTCCACTCCAGGGCTGTGCTACGCCACCTGCTTCTGCTGACTCTGACCTGGGCACGCGCGGTTGCTGAGGAAAGACACCCGTGACGGACGAACGGCAAGAACAATGGGCGAGGACCCTGGATTTGCTTCATGGACACCTCAGGGTGGAGAGATTCAGTGCACCTATCTTTTCTTGCTGCTCTTCCTTTTTTCCAACTGCCCTGCAATACATGTGCTCGACCTGTCCTAGGAAGGCTGATAGTACCGAGAACTGACAGGAGCTGCATGCTACAGGGCGGGCACGGGCGTGGGCGCACACACGGGCACGTAGCCGTGCCACTTGCTCCAACACGTGCCCGCCCGTTCTGTGCTGCCAGCAAGGCTGCCCCCGAGGGCCCGCTAGAGCCAACAGAACATTCTCAAGTGCAGCCAAGGTCAAAGGGCAGAGTGAGGCTGGGGTCTGGTCTCTTCTCAGGACCTCCGGCATGGGCTCTCTGCTCTCTTCTCCGGGAGCAACCTGGGCAGCATTCCCTGCTCTCCGACGTGCTGTGATCACCACACGGCTCCCGGGCACACAGTCACTTTGACAGTCTGAGGTGGGTGATGACCCCGAAAAGTGAAGCAACATCAGTTCTTTGGAACTCTTTCCTCCTGTCTCCACCCCCCAGAAAGGCTCATCTGGGACCCGAAGGCTGCCTCTGCCTGCTGTGTGCTCCGTTTCGCAAGAGCACTCCCAGACACCGAGTGCCTGTGTGCCGATTGGGAAAGAGTCCAAATCTGGGGGCATGTTCCAGGTGAGGGAACCTTATGGGCCCTGATTCAGGAACGTGGTTCCTCGTGGGCTGTGTGCGCCCAGCTGGACAGCATGATCATACCCCCTCTTCGTGGCTGCCCTAGGGGTTCCAAGAAGAGGTGTGGAAAGCAGGGACCCCCTAGGACTCAGCTGAGGGATGATTTTGGCGTGGAACCTGATCCCCACACCCCGACCCAACCGCTCAAAGGCTGCTCTCTTAGACACAACCACCAGAAAGCTTTGAAGAGAGTGCAAATCCTGCTGCTTTTGTACCAGTGAGATTTTTAAGTCTTGTTTCTGCTTTTTGGTCTTCACCGACCAGGAACGAATCGCTACAAGGATTCACGTGACCCCAAGCTCTACCCAGTCTGGAAGTGGTGTCTGCAGGGGGAAGAAGAGTGTCCTTCCGGATGGCTGCTTTGCAGGTTTATCCCCGAGCCAAGGTGGGGCTTAGAGTGCATGAGTGTGGTGCCTGGAAGACGGAAACAAGAGATGCTGTATCTATACTAGGGCCACGTGAAAGCCCCCTCTCTAACAAGGGTCTGTCTTGCCAACCTCTGACAATCAGAGCCGTCAGGGCTCGGCCACCACTAATGCCAGCCTTGGGGCGAGTGGGATTTAGAGGCAGGCAGTGGAGGTATGGCTCTCAGCCTGCCCTGTGAGAGCTCTGCAGCCTTGGTCCAAGCCTTGGTCTCCCATATGTAGATCAGGATAAGTGCTCCCAGCTCCCAGCATTGTCCCGAGCCTCGAATCAATGCATACGTAGTGCCTGGCACAGATCATTCTTTCGGGCAAACTCTATCCCGCGCCCCCAGAAGCAGATGATGTTTCCTGTCTGAAACACACCACTTTTGGAGCCAACAACGGGTTTTGCCTGATACTAGTGAGGCCTCAGGTGGCGTGGGCAGGACTTTATTTCTAAAATCAGAACAGGAGAATTCACTTCAGATGTGTGGTGGCGGGGGTGGCAGAGGCTCAGGGTCTGACACAGGCCACGCAGACCTGAGTTCACAGCCTCGCTGAGGGGAGGGGTATCTGGTGTGACCTTGGGCACCTTGTTTCCTCACAGGCAGAAAAGGAAAATGGCAAAACCTCCCTTCTGAGGGTCGTTGCATCAAATGAGAAAACTGCATAAAGTGCTTAGCAGCTCAATACATCTTGCTTTCAAAAAAAAAAAAAAAGGCCTCAGGGTCAGAATCCAGCTTCTATAACTCACTGACCCAGTGGCTAGAGTCTCTGGCTGGGGAGCTGAAGGCTGGGAGGGGTGATTAAGGGAGAGCGGGGCGCTGAGGAGACTGGAGGAAGGTGGCAGGGAGGTTCTCCTTCCTGTGTGACTCCAGAAAGGGCATTCTTCTTGCCTTGGGGAGCTGAAAGGACAGAACTGGCCCCAGTGTTACAATCGGAAACAAGGAAAATAATGGGCCTAAAAAATTAGTTTCTGGGAAACACTGTCACGAGATGACATTAGCACCTAGTACATCATCCCAGGGAGAAGTCAGGACTGAGGTCTATGAATTAAACATTGATTTTTTTTCTTTTTTCCTTTGGCTGTCAGTCCGAGGCTTCGTGGTCAGCTCAGCTGGCTCCGAGCACACTGTAATCTTTGCATTCTTCCTCAGTTACTCAGCTGCCAAGGGTTGGCTCTGGAACAGTGTTGCCTTTCCACAGAACTATTAAGTGTTCTGGGTCAGTGACTGATAGGGCCGGTTTGTTTGCCTTTGATAAAGATAACGCTTGTGGAAAGCAGAGCACTCCCCCTGTGCTTGGGGATTTACATGTCTGCTCTAAGACAGATGGTGCCCTGGACCCAGGAGGACATGAAGTTGGGACAAGAAGCGAGCGAAGCAGAGCTTGGCCCTCGCGGGATGAAGCCTGACTCTCCAGGTGGCCTCCCGAGCCAGTGCAGGTGCCAGAGCCGGGTCCAAGCAAGACAGCAACGCCCCTGCCTCGGGAGCTTACAGTCTGCTGGGGAAATGAGACACTGAACTATTCACCCAGCAATCCAGGCCCCTACCCATGTTTGATGCTCACTGAGCACCTGCTCGCTAAGTGTCAGCACCGGAGGGCAAGACGAGCACGGACCCCGGGGCCTTCCACGCGAGTGCAGGGCAAGCGACACAGACAAGATGACAAATGGGTCAACTTCAGCTAATGGCAAGGGCTCTGAAGACCGTGGGAAAACCATCCCACTCTGATGTAGACATTCCAAAGAACCGGAAACAGGTGTTCAAATAAAAACTTCCACATATGCACTCACAGCAGTGCTGTATGCACTCGCCGAAAGCTGAACGCCAGCCACGAGGCCATCAGCGGGTGAAAGAATGGATGAGTGAGATGTGGTCCATCCACACAGTGGCTAGCTCTGACACATGCTACAACATGGAGAAACCTGGAAAACATTACGCTAAGTGAACGAAGCCAGACACAAAAGGCTATGCAACGTAGGATGTATATGAAACGTCCAGAACGGGTTAAGTCCATAGAGACAGAAAGCAGAGCAGTGGTTGCCAGGGGATGGGGAAGGGCGAATGGTGAGTGACCCCTCAATGGGAATGGGCTTTTATTTGGGGGGCGATGAAGGTATTCTGGAACTAGCAGAGGTGGTGGCGGCACACAAGACTTCGAATGTACTAAATGCCACTGTATTGTATCCTTTCAAAAGGTTTTATGTTATGTCAATTTCACCTCAATTAAACAAATAAAAACCAGCACAGAGAGGCCTGTGGGTGGGTAGGGGCCCCCGGCGGAGGTATCTGAGCAGAGTCCTGAATGCTGAGAAGGAACCAGCCACACAGAGGGCTCCAGGCAGAGGTCTGGATTAGAACTGGGAAGAGCAGGGCGGCGGGGAGGCTGAGCAAGAGGGACCATGGTGTTCTGCCCACCTCCATGCCACCATGACCCACCAGGTGAACACCTGTGAGCAGCCCCTGGGCTAGAAGGAGTCCAGAGTGGGGGTCAAGGCTGCCCTGGGAGGCTGGAGCCCTGGCCCTCTGACTGGAGGCTGCTGCCCACGCCCCCCACCCTCCAGGGGCACTTCTGGGAACAGCT
This sequence comes from Ursus maritimus, assembly GCF_017311325.1. Lineage (NCBI taxonomy): Eukaryota > Metazoa > Chordata > Mammalia > Carnivora > Ursidae > Ursus > Ursus maritimus. Next base: position 30,218,641 of record NW_024424452.1, read on the forward strand.
TCTGCTCTGGGGTGGGTTGGTCCACTTGGTGTTTATGGAAAGATGCCTCGGTGGTCCAGTTTCGGACACCCCGCCTCCCTTGGCAGATTCTAGCAATAGCTGTCACCATGGGTTGGCAGGACAGGTCCTCAAGGGCATGAACCATGGAAGGCTGCATCTCAGAGGCTGACTCTAGATCTGGTCGTGCCTGTACATGGGGACATACTGTTTGCTGATGACCCAGCGGCCCCAGCCAGGCATGCACCCAAGCCCCTATCCTCGTGCAGTAGAACGTTCTGCAGGGGCAAGAGCCATGAACATAAAATCGGCCAAGGCAGAGAATTTGTGATTTCTCTCCAAGTCCAATGGAAAAAGAAAAATATACCAAAGTAGCTAGTCGCCTATGAGCCCTGATTTATATTCTACTTTAGCATCTCTTCCAAGGAAATGAAAGGTACATTTTCATCAAATACGATCATTCACAGCTTGTAAAGGGGGGACAAACTGCTCTGTGATGACCACCTGGGCTGCAGATGAAATTGGAAGATAATGTCATAACAGAGCTAACTCCTCTCGCAGTCACCCTGAGGCAGACAGCCAGAACTGTCTTCTCCACTGTGAATTACCCGCCAGGCGGGAGTGAGGGTCCCTCAGGGTGAGGGACACAGAGCAAGACCATTCCCGAAGTGGGGGAGGGGCGACAGGGTGGCACTCACAGGCCCAGACGGCTGCTGTGGCTGCCACAGCATCAGAGGCCAACCTAGGCTGTGCTTCTGATGACCCCCTCTGGCCCCACTGTTTGGTTTTTGAAAACTTCCAAGCCGAGGGTGAGAAAATTCAGTTGGGGTGCAAGCAACCGAAATCTATCACGTGAGTTCACTTGCTCGCCCCGGATGCATAACTTGTGCACTCTGGTGACAGGAATGAAGCAGAAGAATGCTTAAGATCTTCTGGAGTCTCCGTTCCCTGGTCTTCCTTCCCTAGTCCAGGGGCCACAGACTGAACAACCCGAGGCCTGGGGCCCCAGAGAGAACTCCGTCTTCCTGGAGTTCACGCAGGAGGAAGGCATTAGTGGGATCTGCTCTAAGGCTGTGCAAAGCACAAGCGTGGCTCATTCTCCATCCGATAACTCCTGAATGGGGGCACAGTGCCAGGCGCCAAAGCACAGCAATCAACAGGACAGACCCGGTCCCCATGGAAGTGACCTTCTCGCAGCCAGGGACCCAAACATGCCATCCAGGTAAAGAACTGCAGAGAAAAGAAACCAGGCTAATGGGATAGAGGAAGGAGCGGGGAATCAGGAAAGGCCTCTTGGAGGAGGTGGCATGCAGACTGAGGCCTGTGGAGGAGAAGGAGGCAGCCACGCACAGATCCAGGGAAGAATGTTCAATGAGGAGACCCTCAAGCAGGAGAGAGGCCAGTGACTTGGAGGAGTGGTTCTCAAAGCATAGTTTGGGGAACCCTGGGGGCCTCCCAGGGTTAGAACTACTCACATAAAAATATTAAGATGGCGTTTTCCTTTTACATTCACTCTCCCAGGAGTATATGGGGGAGCCTTCCAGAGGCCACACAATGTACGCTATGACAACAGATTGAAAGCAGAAGCAGACGCAGGGGTCCAGCTGCCTTCTATTAAGCCAGATATTATAGAGATTTGCAAAAACATAAAACATGAAGTTTGTTGTGTTGTTTTTTTTTTTCCACTTTGGAAAAGTTATTGTTCATTAAAAACTATGTTATTTATATTTACATGTGATGGGTTTATTTTTATTTAAAAAATAAATATGTAAATAGTTAAAGCACTTCTTAGTTTCAATTTTTACTACGTGAAATATTCATAAATGTAAGCCCATATAAACTATAGCTCTTTGGGATCCCTGATACTTTTTTTAAGGGTCTAAAGGGGGTCCTGGGGCCAAAACTTTGAGAAGCACTGGCTCAGAGGAGCAGCAGGGCCTGGTACGGCTGGGGTATGGGACGGAAGGAAGTTGGGGGGCTGCATCTGAGAGGCCAGCTGGGGCCAATCTCACAACAACCACACAAGACCAGAATGAGAGATTGGGATTTTGTTCCAAGTGCAATGGGAAGTTGCTAGAGGGTTGCAGGGAGGGGCATGATGTGATCTGATTTATGTTCTAGAAAGATCCCTCTGGCCAAAGGGAAGAGGTGAGGCTGAGAACACTGAAGAAGCTCCTGCATGATCGAGGGCGAGGGCTAGTGGCCAGAACAGGTAGAAAAGATGTGACATACTCCAGAGGCAGAGGAGGCCAGTGGGGATGGGACGGGAAAGAGGAGGATCACAGATGATTCCAGATGCTGGACGGCTGTAGGGCAGGCTACTGAGACAGCAGGGGGTGAGGAAGGGCAGGGCGGGGAGAGCTTCCCTCCCTCTGTCTGCGTCATGCCGAGGCTCACGGATTTCACTTGCTCTTTAGGTCACATCTCCAATACAGACCAGTGCGGGAAGGCAGCAAGGCCTCTCTCCCCTAGGGCCCACAGCAGAAGCCCTTGGGGGCCCACTGGCGTCAATGTCCCCACTCCCCCCAACACAGCTGAGCAGCACTTCCAGGGGCTGTCAGGGGCAAGAGACAGGGAAGGGGCAGATGGCCAGCTTTGGCGGCTACCTTTGCCCTGCCACAGTCTCAAATGGCTCGACCTCAAATACCCCAACCCTGGGACCAGCAACAGGATAGAGGCACTCCAGCTATGCCAGCCCCCTGCCAGGCAGGCCTCGGCCATGGTAGACAGGACCATACCCCCACACTGGATGACCTCACTTCTCCCCTGGAGCCCAGGCAGGGTGGGAGAAGTTTGCAGTCAGGCACTGTAAAGCCTTCTGCAAACAGAAATATGATTATGCAGATGCTGAAGAATGTGACATTTGCTCTATTTATTTATTTACACTTGCCTTGTTCCAAAAAGCATGGAACGGAAATAAGACCCAGGTTTTTCTCCTTAACCCGTTCGTTCCTGAGATGAAACCCTAATGACCCTAAAGAAATGATTTCTTAATATAATGTTAAATATCAATTATATCTCAATTACAGAAATCACAGGACAGTGCTTACAGAAATGTTATAAATTATAATTGTGTGTAGAAAAAGAAGAACGAACGAAAAAAAAAGGGAATGATTTCTTACCAAGCCAATCTGTATTTAACCCAGACTCAGGGCCATCATTTATATTTACTTAGCAACCATCTCTACAGAACGTGGAGAAATCTGGACAATTTTTAACAAAGAATCCTCCAGGAGCACCTGGGTGGCTCAGTCAGTTAAGCGTCCGACTCTTGGTTTTGTCTCAGGTCATGATCTTGTCAGATCAAGCCCCGTGTCAGGCTCCACACTCAGTGCAGAGTCTGCTTGACATTCTCTCTCCCTCTCCCTCTGAGGGCACAGTGCCAGGCGCCGAAGTACAGCAATCAACCTACCCCTCAAATAAATAAATAAATAAATAAATCTTAAAAAAAAAAATCATCCAGACCCTGGAGTAGGCAGAAATCATCTCACATTTCATAGCTGAAAACAGAGGTGGTGTCACAATCAGTCTTAGAGACTAAGACTGGTTTTAAGGATGAACACAGTCACAGGCAGTGGGTAGGGACGGGAAGGGGTACACTTTTCCAGAGTGCATGCTGGGGCTAACATATGTCAAGAAGACAAGCCTCCCTTCTGACTCGGCAGATCCACTGCTGAGAATTTATCCCACAGACACTCAAGATTTGCAACAGTTATACCGAGGCCACCCCAAGGATGTTCTCTATGACACTGGAAGAGCAAAGCACTGGAAATGACCCAAATGTCCATCAATGCTACATGACAGAAAAGATTTTCTGGTCCAGCCATACAATAAAATACCACGCAAGAGTTCATTATTAATTACCATAAGTCAGTCTAGGTGCATGGACATGTGACATGGAATTAAGTGGGGAAAAAAAGGCAAGGTGCAGAATTACGTATGTAGTACGACCCCATGTGTAAAAACAGACAAGAAAAAACATGGCATAAAATGAACATTTCTGGAATGATAAGCAAGCAACTGTTAACAGTGACTCCTTCTGGGGCAAAGTTGACTCATTTCTCATTTTATCATGTCCTGTTTGGGTTTTAAAATATCATATACTGGGGCGCCTGGGTGGCACAGCGGTTGAGCGTCTGCCTTCGGCTCAGGGCGTGATCCCGGCGTTATGGGATCGAGCCCCACATCAGGCTCCTCTGCTATGAGCCTGCTTCTTCCTCTCCCACTCCCCCTGCTTGTGTTCCCTCTCTCGCTGGCTGTCTCTATCTCTGTCAAATAAATAAATAAAATCTTTAAAAAAAAATATCATATACTTACAGTATATACATTTCCAAAATACGTTAATGAAATCAAAGAACAAATATAGGATAAATCACAGAGTGGAAGGAAAAGAAGGACCCTGATTTTGGACAGGTCCTTACAGCGGCCCTTTAAATCAACAGCTGTTCTTAAATTGATAACTGCTTTCAAACACATTTTATAATGTATCAATTGAAGTTCAAAACCCTGAACGCTTGCAGGGGATAGCCTCGCCAACTTTTGTAAGTTTTGTAATCAAGGGCAAAGTTCCCTTTCAAGGGATTGGGGTGCACATGGATCTACTTAAGGTAGACGCACCAGAACAGGAAGGGGAGGGCCCACCGGCCCTTCTGGAGAAGCAAGCTGGCCTTGAACTTTCTCTTCATGTTTCTCTTTTTGGGAGGGAGGCGGTTTCGAGATGAGCTTTGGAGAGAGTGGGCAGGGGTGCTCCCAGCTCTGGAATGGAAGACCCTGGCACCGCCCGTTGGGAGCTCTAAGAGGAACCAAATATACCATCTCTCGAGTCATCCTACACGGAGAAGGAAACTACTCCCCCACAACCTCATTACTAGCAATCAAAGTATTTCCAAGAAATTTCCAAGAAACTTCTTAGACTTAATTCTGAGAAGTTCTTCCACATCCCCAGAAAATCTCTGGAAAACGAAAGCCAGGCGGCAGGATACCAAAGGGAAAGCCAAGATTTATTCCTAGGGCTTGTGTCTCATCTTGTGCTATGCTTCGATGAGTTCTAAGAAACGGGCGCTTCCAGCCGAGCAGACCCTGAGAGGGGAAGGGAAGCTTGCTTGTTGCACAGGCTCCAGAGAGAGCCATCCCTGGAGGCCCAGGTGGGGACGAGAGGCGGCGCAGGGTGGGGGTGACTTACCTGGCACCTTGTCCACGGACGCGAACACGGAGCGCTGCACCGTGGGGTCGCTGCTGCCCCGGCGGCACTGGTCGTAGAAACGGAAAGGCAGGTGCTGGGTGGAAGAGGAGGAGCCAAGCCTAAACCCCAGGACTTCGGTCGTCGGCTGGATCGGGAGGTCCAGGAGGGCTATGTTCAAACAACACCGTGGTTCATGCTCATCGCGCGGGCCAGGGGTGTAGGCGACGGGGCTGGCTGCGGCTCTGCCAGGCACAGCACTTGGACAGTGCCAAGCAGGCAGCCGGCAGCCTCCAGCTGGGGAGATCAGCGTGACCTCAAAGGTCCCGCCTGAGCTCAAAACAGCCGGTGCCTAGCGAGGGGTTCAGAAATGCAGGCTGGGCTATCTTCACTTTGGATCCTTGGCTTCCGTACGCAAAAGACCCTTGCCAGCCTTTGCCGAAGGTGTCATTTCAGACCCCAAAGCAAATGGGGCCAATTCTGCCCTGAAAGTTCACGTGTGTACATGTGCGTGGGGAAGTGTGTGAGGGTGACTCTATCCACGCGTGTGTATTTATGAGCGTGTGTTTATCTGTCACAGTTGCTGTCTTCCCTTCCACAAACAAATCTCATGATATAGCAATTTGGAGGGGCTTTTTAAAATCAATTTAAGGAATACCCAAGGCGTTAGTTCTAACAGCCACTTTACAGCATAATTCTCAATTTTCAAATGAAATATTTAGCCTTCGTGCCAGCGGTGAGAAATTGCTTTACATTAAAAACAACAACAACAAAAAAACCTTCTGAAAATAAATCTTCAGAGAAAGGACTGAATGATTTAAGTCATTTTGCACATTACAAAATGCTTCTGTAATGATTTCACAGGCCAAGTTTCAGCTAAGTGAGAAATGAAACAGGGACCGCATGGGATGCAGGCCTGGGCAAATCAACAGGGCACTCACGGTAAAGAACCGAATCTGTAATGTCCAGAGACCCAGCCCGCCAAGTGTTTATTTTTCGGTAATCTGTTTAGAAAGCGCCCCTCCTCCCCAAGTGGGCTGGAAAGCCTCCCAGCAACCACACCAGAATGACCATCGGTGCTTGGACTGAAAGGCGTTGGTGTCTGGAGAAAGACTATTTATAATTTGAGGAGCTGATAGAATGCCCTTCCCCGGGGAAATGCCGTGCTGTCAGCCCTGATGAATGGAACACCCTTGTTTTAATGCCTTGATTTCTAAGAAAGCTTGAGCCTTCCTGCAAGGGGCAGCCATAGGACTCCTTACAAATTCACCACAGTGCCTATGACGCATACACCGACTTCCCAGTTTAGTGCTGGGTCATCATGGCCACCTCACCAAGCGGGGAGAGCTGCCTCTCACGACAGCTGGACGGACAGGGGGAAGGGATGAGCTTTAGAGTCAGAAGTTCTGCTTTTGGGTTCTGCCAATTAGCTGTCTGTATGACTTTGGGCAAGTCACTGAGCCTCAGGTTACTCTTCTGAGCAATGGGCAGAACAGACCCTAGTGATCTTAAGGGTTCAGGATCAAAGGTAGAAGAGGAATGTCCAAGCATTTTCTAAGTATAAGCTAGAAGACTCCAGTGTGCGGGAGAACAGCTGTCCCACACGGACACCTGTCTGCTCATGGCCTGTCGCTTGGTGAGGGAGGGTTCTCCTTCTCTTCCATGCAGCCCTAGAAACTCTCGAGAAATCAAACACCTGGGGAATGGGGATTCTGAGCAGATTCTCTGTCCTTTCACCAGAACACAATGAACTCGTAAGCCATAGGTGTCCTCTTCTAGAGGTCAGTGTGAGAGCCCGAGGGCTCCAAGGACAGCCGCCAGAGCTGGCCACTCACCGGCTATCCTCTGCATCTTCATGCGCCTCGCCTGGATGCGGCCCTTGGCCAGGCGCTGCTTGGCGATGATGCAGCGGATGTGGTCCGAGAACACGAAGGTGGCCTGGAGGATCGGGAAGGGCTTGGAGTGGGGGCTGGAAGCAGGCTTGTGGATGGTGATGTTCAGGGCGCGGCTGTCATCTTCCACGCCGGTCACCTGCATGTCCTACAGAAGAAGCCAAAGAAAGGGTGTTCGTGAGGTTCAGGAGGACGGCAGCGGCTCGGAAGCTGTGGGGTCTGCATCTCATCAAGAAAGGGGTTCCCCAAATTCAGCTTGGCTTTTGCTCGGAAGGAGCAGCCTCCCAAGCCTGAGTCAAGGACGGGCACCCACCAGACCAGGCCTCGCGGAGAGGACACTCAAAGTGAGCCCATGCTGGCTGTGGGGGCTGGGACCCTACCCACGAGGACCTGAGTAAGCTAGTGAATGAATGGGTGCTCCCATCAAGGGGCCACGGGGACTCAAACAGTTGGACTCCAGCAGTTCTGACTTCTTCTTCTTCTTTTTTTTTTTATTTTAATGTTTTTTTATTATATTATGTTAGTCACCATACAACCAGCAGTTCTGACTTCTGAGAAACGACAGATAACAAACCAAAATGCCTATCGCCATCTGACGTGATCTTAGATATATTCACGCATCTACTGACCAGCTTGTTCCTGGCTTCTCTTAAGAAGGGGGTATCCCTGGCACCCATTTGTATGTGTCTGAAGAATTTCTGATCCCTGAAGGAACATGCAAGCCCTCAGAAAGGGACAGGGAGGACCATTTAGCAGGCACGTCAAGAAGGCTGCATTTGAAAGGAATGGAAGAAAACTCACGCGCAGCAAGTGTACTAAGGACGGATCCCCTGTAAAACCTCAGAGTGGATTCTGCATAAAGAACCTGTCTCCCACAAGCGTTTGAGGTGATGTGAGGTAAAGGCATGAGACAGGAGGTAGACGCGGAAGTCGGACATGCTACAGGAGCTGGGGAAAATGCTAAGAAGGCTCCCCAAGTGAGATCGTTGTTGTTTTAGGCATGAAATCTGGCGCGGGTGCTTGGGAAGAGTATCTGCCTCGGAATGTTGCAGCGGGGATTAGATGAGATATTACACATCGGAAGCAGAGAACCTGGCACACAGTATGGCCTGTCAAATAAATAGTAACTACTGGAAGGCGACCAGAAGGAAAGGTTTATGTGCCTTTCATTGTCTGATGGAGGACATGTATTAATTCTTCGAGGGAGAAAAACACTTTTCCTGCCACTAAATTCTAAAGGAAATTGATCCTAAGTCTAGATAAATAAGAAGCACTACATCACCTAATGGACAACCTCTTACACGGGAGTCTTTTTAAATGAAAGATCCTTCATACGGTTTCTCACATCATCCTCTGTAAAAGATATTTTTTAAGTGGAAAAATCTGGAAAAAGAGGAGGTTGGGGAAAACACGTGGGCAGCTCCCTAAGAGAGTGGGATGCTGCCGACACGTCACACTGTGCAGGGGTGGACGTGGGTCAGCCTGAGTAAGACTCTGCCAGTGACCAGAGACCGCCCAGCAAGGAAATGGGCTGCCTCGGAGCAGGGCAAGCCTCAGGCCAGGGAGAGTTGGCTGGACGCTCAGGGACTGGGGGTTCTGACAGGGGACAGGAGCTGGAAGGCTGTCTTCAGGACTTCTGGTCCTTCGCTCCCTTCAGTCACCCATCAGACAGACACATGTTAAGAAAATCCTAGTCCCAACTTGGTGTTTGGCAATTTTGAGCCTATCTCTGCTAGAAAGGGGGTGAGGACAAGGGGACTCCCGTATGTTGCCGGTGGCAACAGTCACTTGAGAGAGGAATTTGGCAGCACCTATGAACACTGAAACCAGGCACACCCCAACTTCTTGATAGCTGCCTAGGGGAACCTTGCTCAAGAAGGAAGGACGGTTCTGCTCATGGCAACACTGTTTGTAAAGGTAAAAAGCTGGCCACAGCCACAGGGTACTAGCTAACTATGCCTTGTATGGTCACGCAGCAGTTAAAAGAATACTAGTAAGTCTGCATATACTAACGCGGTCAGCTCTGAGACATACACTGAATGAACAAAAAAAGTTTAGAATACGTTCACTGTCTGGGGCGCCTGGGTGGCACAGCGGTTAAGCGTCTGCCTTCGGCTCAGGGCGTGATCCCGGCGTTCTGGGATCGGGCCCCACATCAGGCTCGTCCACTATGAGCCTGCTTCTTCCTCTCCCACTCCCCCTGCTTGTGTTCCCTCTCTCGCTGGCTGTCTCTATCTCTGTCGAATAAATAAATAAAATCTTAAAAAAAAAAAAAAGAATACGTTCACTGTGACACTATAAAACACACACCCCCCCTCAAGTATGTGTACACAATGTTTATAAACAGCACATGCAGTTGTATTTATATGTGCATTTGGCGGAGCACCAGCTCTGGAAGGACCATACTGACAATGCAGGAGAAAGTTTAAGAACTGAGGGTTTGGGTCAAAGAATACTTGATCCTTATCTCTGTAGTGTTTCAACTTTTTTCAGGGACAGCCTGTTCGTGTATTCCTTGTATCCTCAGAAATTAACTGTGGAGATGATTCTTCTGTGTGTGTGTCTGTACAGCCATCCAAGAAGAGCGTCGANAGTCCTTCGCCATCATACCTGCAGGAGGCCTGCAAACTTGACCACTCCCCAGCCGAGCCTGGACACATCGGGCTCCACTAAGCTCATCTGGTAAATATCGACAGCCAGGAAGCGCTGGACCATGCCACCGTCCTTGGTGATCACCGTGCACGCGATCAGGTCACTGTTGTCTGGGGAGAGGGAGAGGGAGAACAAAATGAAACACAGTCTGGTGGCCCAGCCTGATGCAGACAGGCGCTCAGTGGACTTGTGTTCTGCTGGGCAGCAGAGTCTGGTCAGAGCCCAGGCCTGGAGTCACACACCGCTGGAACTGAGTCCCTCCTCTGAGTCACAGTGGGCAACATTTTTTTGTTTGTTTTAACCCTCCTGGGTTTCACATTCCCCATCTGGTAAATGGCAATAATGCCCACCCCCTTCAAGGTGATAACTGAATGAAGTACATAAAGCATTAGTACAGCGTTTACTGCACGTGAGGCACTTAAACTGTAGCTAAAACAACAACCGAGAATCCCTGTAACATTTCAGTGCTTCCTTGCAGACAAATGGTGTTTGATGGTTGTGATGGTGTTTGCCTAAATTAAGCTAAGACCGAAAACAAGAGTCCCCTACTTGGTTATAGAACCATCAAGCTTCCAATCTGGTGTCTGGCAACTTAGAGCCAAGCTTTGCACTAGATGGTGTGTGATCTTGGGCAAGGCATTTGGCTCCTATGAACCACAGTTTTCCATCTGTAAAATGGGAATAATCTCCATTTTCTTGAGATGTTTGGTGCTTTAAATGAGAACAGACTGATAAAGCATTTAACACAGAATCCTTACTGTATGGCTGGGTCCCTTCTCTCACTTGGAAATTATCCCCAAATTTGGTATCTAATTTAGTACCAGTCCTTGATGGCTTTGACATCACCAGAGCAATACAGGACCATGTAATCTAAGGTCTACTTTGTATTTCCTCCAATGGAATCCTCTGCCCCATGTTTAAAAAAAAAAAAAAAAGGCAAAACAGGAAACAACCTAATGTCCCCAAATATGGGAAAAAGTTATGATTTTTCCCCCATCACATGCAAAATTATATACCCATTTAAAAATTATATTTAACCAAACTGTGAACAGTGGTTGCCTATGGAAAGGGAAGTGAGAATTGATGGTGGGAGTGCATGTATGGGGTGGGGGTATCAATGGGAGAACTTAAATGTTTGTACTGTATACCACTGCATTCCTTGAAATTATTTTAAAATGAGAAGGTACTCAAGATATATTTTTGAAGTACATATTAAAAACTGGGGTGTCTGACTGGCTCGGTCAAGAGAGCATGTGACTCTTGATCTCAGCATTTTAACTTCATGCCCCATGTTAGGTGTAGAGATTACTTAAAAATAAAAGCTTTTAGGGGCACCTGGGTGGCTCAGTCAGTTAAACAGCTGACTCTTGAATTTGGCTCAGGTCGTGATCTCGGGGTCCTGGGATAGAGCCCCATGTTGGGCTCTGCACTCAGCAGGGAGTCTGCTTAAAGATTCTCTCCCTCTGCCCCTCCCCACTTGAGTACGTTCTCTCTCTTTCCCTAAAATAAATAAATCTTTTTTTAAAATGAAGTACATATTAAAAACCCAAGTTAAAAAAATCCTGTTTAAGAATAATTGCAATGACATTGGAAAAGACTTTAAAATTTGAAATGAAAAAGGATAAAACTATATTAATTATGATTTTGCTATGTTAAAAAAAAAAAAAGTAGCCCTACAAAGAAAATACAAGTGCAGAAAAGAAAACAAACGCTAGAAGAACTTTGATTAGAAGAATGGTAGGTGGGCTTTTTTTTGGCAGCAGCTTTACTGAGTTATAATTTATCTACCATAAAACGCACCCATTTTTAAGTGTACAGTTGGGGTTTGAGCACATTTACAGCTGCACATCACTGCGTTCCAGCTGTGGGACACCTGTGTCACCCCAGTGAGTTCTACCGAGAGCGCCGGAACCAAGTATGCGGCTTAAATATTGGTGGTGGGTGGCTGGGTGGGGGGAGGGGAGGAAGGTAGTAACACAGTCAGTAGAAATCCTGGCCCCGAAAGCAGGTGATGACAAACCTGGGCTCAGGTATTCCCCAACGGTTTTCCCCCATTTTTACTTTTCCTTCAGCTCTACAGAGGATAGGTGAGTCTCTCTCCTCTCTCAGCACCATCTCCCCCAATACGGCTCAGTTTAATGGTCTGAAGGCTACTCTGTTTGGGATTGTGGCTTCATGGGGATGTCTTCCAGTGCACCCTCTGGGCTTTTAAGGGCTTCAGGCTCTGTGTGCTCTCCCTGGGGCAGGCCCGCCTAGGATGGCCAGCAGCCCTGTGGCAAACACCAGCGACCAGGCAGGATCAACTCTCTGGGTGCTGCTTTCTTCGTATTCTGTGGCAGGAATCTTCCTCCCTTTCCCAGCCAAGGACCTTAAAATATTTCTAAAAATTATGTCATCCAGAATGTCCAGTGAGGGCCCTACTGGAACACAGGCAGCCCTCTGTCTTCAGAAGTGAAGCCAGCCTCTTCATTCTTACCAGCATGTTTGCTGGGGCACGTGGTTTATTTTCTTTACTCAGTACTTAAAACATTTCCTCAATGACAATCTTTTACCTTTTCAAATAGAAAGCAAAACTATAAAGGATACTTTTTCTTTCCTTTTTCCCTTTCCCCCACTCCTCACCTTCCCCTCTCTAAGCAGGACTCCTAGGATTTCTTCTCTCTTCCCATTCACAGAAGATGCGCCCCTGAGGGTGTGATCAGGAAAAGCAGGCAAACCATGGGTGTAGGTGTCAATGGGTTTGGAGGTAGGCAACCCCCTCCTAAAGCTCGGGGACCTTAAAGCCTTCAGGGGGAAAAAAAAAGACCCACCATCTCCACCACTAAGAACAAAAAAGGAAGGACAAAACCCCAAAGCGGAACAACTTTCAGAAATGCAATTGAGACATCAAACTCCCACGAGGGATTTCATAAGAAAACTAAAAGGTAAGTGTCCCCAGGGAGCAGGACCTCCGCAGTGAGGGAGGCTCTGGCTTTTCAGCAGCTTTGGGGCAGTTATAAAGTAGGCTTCCTCCTGAGAGACCAGGGAATGCTGGTGGGGGGGGCTCGTCTGTGGGCCTCTTGGTGTCATCTTGGGGAACTCCTTCCCCACCTCTGCCCTCGCCTGCTCCCACGCCAGCTATGGACATTCCCTGTGTGGAGCCCTGGGGACACGAGCTGTCTGCTCCTCTCTGGATGGCCACAGTGTCTTAGGTGAAGGAGGACCCAAGGGAGAGCTGCTAAAAAGAACCCGGTCCCGCCCACAGTCTAGTCCTATGCAGGTTGCCTTTATGCAGGTGCCCTGGATTTCGCTCCGAGACGGAGGAGCCATGCCAGTGCTGAGGTACCGGGAGGGACATGAGGACAAGGGGAGGACTGTCAGGGTGTGACGGCCTCAAGAGCCTCCCTGCCGACTCCCAGGAATGGCCTGTGGCCTGCACACTGGCACTGCCCAGATCCTGCTGCCCATCCGAATCCGTGGGACCCTCCCCCTACCAACATCACTTCAAAAGGAGTAGGGCCTAGGATTCTAGTTCAAAAATTTACAGAAAATTGCCAGAAGACAATATAGGAGAATATCCACGTGATCTTAGGGGCAGGAGAGGGTTTCTTTAAAAAGAAAGAATCAACACTTACAAAAAAATAAATACCCGGGGACGGGTGTGGAGACTGGTAAACTGATTACATCACAATTGAAACTTAACTCATATAAAACAAATGACTTTACAGACTCAGTGAAATAACTAGAAAATGTCTCTAGGAGCCAAAGATCTTGCAGTAAACGTGAAGGACTCCCAGAGGCCATTCACAGACAAGAGAAAGGAGACAGCCAATGAACACACACAGAGGTACTCAACCTCACGAGAACACAGGAAAAAATTTAAACAAGATCTCAACCTTTTACCCATCAACTGGGGAAAAGAAAGGTGTTTGCGAGGACACAGAGAAGCCGACATTCTCAAACACGGCTGGTAGGAGAATAAGCCAACATAGCCACTTTGAAGGGCACATTAGCGTTGTTTATTTAACCTGAAACTTTCACACCATATGACCTGGCAAGTGGTATGTTCCCAAAAAAACACCCACGAGGGCCAAGAGACGCGAACAAGGACGTCGACAGCAGGATTTGGGTCTACCGTGACCCAAATCTCCCACAACAAGGGAAAGTCTAAAAAAAACAACCATACACGTCCATTCAGTGCAAAACCAGTGACAACAAGGAATGACTTCGATCTCTGGCTATTTCAACACAGTGAAGCCTCAAGAACATACTGGAGAGTGGAAAAAACAAGTTGCAGTAGGACCTGGGCAGTGGAACGCAATTCGTGTAAAATCAAGCCTCACAGAACCAGGCTGTCTATTCTCTACGGGTTCCTGCATGTGGGTGTAAGAGAGAAAGTTAAGAAAATGTCTGGCAGGGTACACAGTGATTGCCTTTTTGGAAGGGATGAGGTGGGACTAAAGGTGGGGGGGGGTCAAGGTCATGAGGGTTTAAATGCAACATTCTGATTTTTCAAAGGAAGAGGTGTGTTATCTTTGCACTTAAAATTAAACAAAGAAAAAGTGAATCTCTTTCCACACTCCTACACATAGGGCCTCAGGTCCTTCTGGGGCCCAGCAGGGCTGGGAAGCAGCACGAGGCTGAGCTGTGGGCCAGCCGGCTCTGCCTGATCTGGAAGGCGGTGACCACCACCACGAACAGGGAGATGGCGGGAAGCCAGGTCTCTCCAACAGCACCTCTCGGTACACAGGTGTGCACATTTCCAAACGGGACAGACGTGTGTGAGCTTTAGAGCTCTGGCAGCAGGTTCAGCAGAACTGTGGGCATCAGGCCTTGTCCTAGGGAGCCAGACTGACAAGAGTGAGGCTTGGTCCCACCTCAAGGGGCTCGGGACCAGAGGATACCATGCAGACCAAGTCTCCACACCCTACAGGAAGACCAGGTGGGATGACAGATGTCTCCATCACACCCCAGGGCCCCGGAGGCATGGCAGGCCTCCAGTGGAGCCTCACTGCAGGGGGAGAGGACATGTCTCTCTTCCCCTGGCACTGCCTTTTGTATCATTTATTTGGAAGGGAGATTTGCCATTTAATTTTATTTGAAAGTATGTAGATTCGAACACACAACACATTCTTATGTTCCCATTTAAGAAAGTATGACATTTTTTACAGTGGGTGGTAAGTCTCTCCTGCCGTCTCTCCCAGAGGCAACCACCACCCCAGTTTCTTGGCATCCATTCCCGTGCATTTCCAAGGGGAGCTATGTTCTCGCCGCCTTGCCTGTCCACAAAGGGTAGCATGCTATGCACTCCACCTTGTGCTTCTTGCCACATAACCGTGCGTCTTGGGGACACATGTGCAGACAGACCTGCCTCACTCTTGGTCACAGCTGCACCCTCGCCCACTGGAGGGATTACTTAGTGACTGAACAGCTCCCCAGCTGATGGCCACTGAGGTTGTTAAGTTTTGCTGCAGGGGACGAAGGAACCGCCTTGTCTATGCGCGCATGTGAGAGTCAGTCTAGAGCAGCAAAGTAGGGCTTGTGCTTACTTTTTCTCTTGAAAGCACTCACATTTTGCTAAAATAAGTTTATTTTAAAAAGAAAATGTCATACCACTACCAAGAATGAAAAACCAGAATTATTTATTGTAAATAAAGCAACCAAGAAAACAGATTAAGAAGACCCTTCATTAAACTGTAGCCGAAAGCGGACTCTTTTGATAAACAGAGAGAACCAAGAGTTAGAGAAGTTCGAAGACAAACCAGAGCCAATCGGAGGCCTCCCTGATGTCATCGAAAGGATCAGACAGGCACTGAAACAGGTTTCTTTACGGACTACTCTTTTCAGAGATGGCCAGAGCAGTACCTCCCACCTCACATGCTCTCCTTACAGTGTGACCTTGGCCCTCTTCCCATCAAGTGCTGGGGTCTTTTCTCCTGGAAGCTTGGTGGGCCTGTGTGATTGCCTGGACCAGTGGAGCACAGTGTATGTGGTCTTAACATGGTTTCTGAGGCAAGGTCACCAAATGCTCTTGGAACCAACCTACCCACCATGCCATACGGAAGCCCAAAGAGCCATGGAGACACGCACAGGGACAAAGCAAGACCTCAGGCCCAACTTGCCGGCCTCCAGCAGATGCCACGTGGAGCAGAGATGCACTGCCAAGCCCCACTGGGCAAATTCTAGGTCTGTGAGCAAAATAAATGGCTCTTGATGTTCTCAGGCACTACATTTGAAGGTGGTTTGTTACTTGGCAATTGAGAATTGCGAAAGCAATTGTTTCGATCTATTGTAATTTCGAGCTGTGTCCAGGCACACCTGCAACGCTACATTCTTCCCACACCACCAGGGGCTGTATACCACGTCATGGAAGGCCAATCTGGAGCAAGAGCTCAGGGCTGGCCATCTGGAAGGCAGGAAGGGTTCTGCAATGTTTTGTGGGACAAAGGGAAAGGAAAGGCAGCCATTTTCCAACAGCAGCTTACGGTGTTGAGAGAGAGGAGGAGAAAAGGAACAAGCATGGAAGAGCCACTTTACTGTGAAGTGTAGACGCAGGAAAAGCACACTGGGCTCGGAGCCGTGGGACCCGGGTTTAAGTTCCAGCTCTGGCACTACCAATGATGTGACCCTAAAGCCACTCCCCTCTCTGGGTCCTGGGTTCCTTCCTTATGAAACGGAGACCCGAGCCCTGGCAGGGCCGTCGAGCTCCAGGCTCCAGAGAGGCCTGGAGCCCGGCACCTGCAGTGCCCAGCGTGCAGCACAGACACACGCTGTGTGGCCCTTACCAGCCGTGGCTGGAGCTTGGCAGCACCCTAACTTTCTGCAGCCACTACACTCTACTCAGAGCCCTTCTGCCTGGGGCAAAGTTATGCTTTCTGAATGCAGGCTCTAGACTAAGCAAGGCTCTTCAGAGGGAGAAAATGATTCATGGTTTTTGGTTGTTTCTCAGAACTCCTGTGGGGTCATAGTAGGTGAGCTACACAGGCCTGTGGCCTCTCCGAGGGGCCCCCGCCCTGACCCCTCATCTGTGGCTGTCCCACCCACCCTGTCCCTCTCCACCCCATCTACGCAACTCACCCCTGACTGCACCCCAATGCTCACCAGTCCCCAACATCCCGTCCACCCCTTCCTTCCTGGTTGAGGCCTGCTCCCTATCTAGACGTAAGGCCCCGGAAGGCAGGGCCCTGGCTGGTCCCTTCACTGCTACACTGCTAAGAGGGTTCTGGGCAGCATCAGGCATGGAATAAATATCTGTCAAGGAGATGGAGGGACACTAATGACTGCTGGTCCTCCTGTGTGGAGGCAGAGGACTTCCCAACCACTGTCATTTCAGCCCCCGGGCTGAGGCCTTCCTCCATGGCTCCCTCTGACAGGCTATAGCTCATTACCGAGTGATAAATGGGGCTGATTGACTTTTGCTGTATTTAAATAATCCCTTCATAATAAAATATGGATGCCAATACCGTAATTTAATTCTTGGCGGTGGTGGCTCCAAATGCATTTAGAAGCGAAGTCTTTATCCTTACTGTGGGATTTCTAGGCCAGCTGAATTTCCAGAGCTTTGAAATCCAATACTCTGGGCTTTAGGGTCAATTCTTGGAACACCACCACAGCTGGAGTTGAGATTAGCAACTCAGTAACACTATCAAGTCTCCCAGGCGTGTGCTGTTAACCAGAGGTCAGGAAGGGCTTAGGAACAGGGAACCCAGATTCCTTGAGAAAGGCAGGCCACCCTGGGATTCCTAGATATCAGGACCATCGTGAGACTTCGCAGCTGACAGGAGACCAGGATTTCTTTGCATGCAGAAAGCCACATGACTGCTTTCGCAAGGAACGCGTGGTTCCGCTTCCTCTGTATGTACAAACGGGATCACAGACTCTCTCTGCAGCTGGAGGCTCTGTCCAGTGGGGATCTCGTGTCACGGCAGGCTTTGGTTCTCCACAAGCACAGGCTGGAAGATTGTCGAGGCTGGGTTTTTGGATAGGGGAGCCCTCCCTCCAGCAGTTGACTGGTGCTACCGGCACCCTAAAAACCCATATGGAGCGTTTCTATACGCCTGGTGCTGAGCTCCCACCTGACACGTTCCCGGGATCCTGTAAGGTGGGATCACTGATTGCAGAGGACACAAATGTGGGACAGCAAGTAACATCCCAAGGACACAGGACTGATAATGACACGGCGAGATAGGAAGCCAGAGCACACACGTGACCTGAACAAGGTTATTGTAACCTGGGGTCTAGTCGTCTGGATGGCGCCTGAGAGAGGACCGACCCTCATTTCCCCCAGAGAAGGGGGTGTGCCTGACCTGGGCTAGCTCTTAAGGATGCAGGATGCTGGCTCGCTCTGGCAGGGGATATCCAAATGGCCTGAGCTCTCAGTAGGCAGGCCCTGGGGGTTCTGATCTCAGGAAGGCTGACTTTGCAAAGCTGCCTGTGTGTTCCCGGACCGTCCTTGCCAAGTTTCCCCCGCACCGAGCACTTGGTGGCCCCCTCAAGTGGCAGACCCAGGCCCTTCTCTAGCTTGGGGAAAAGCTGTTTCTCTTCTGCCCTTGAGGGCAGGGAGGGTAGATTCAGGCTAGGTATTTGTGCCTCCTGGCAGGGAGGGTAGATTCAGGCTAGGTATTTGTGCCTCCCCTCAGGCTCTGTTCAGGAGCAGGGATACAGGGAGAGCAAGGCAGGCTGAGCCCAGGGGCTCCTCGAGCCTCCAGACTCATAGACAGATGGCAGCCCTTTGGAGCTGTCCGACACTCTGGGAATTGGCCTCACACCAAGGTAGTGGTGTGTCTCACACCACTGTGTCTCACACAGAAGGTAGTCTGTGGCAGTGAATAAAGCTTTGACGGTGGTTCCAGGGAAAGCCAGCCTGGCACGGCTCCGTGATGACAGAATGCAACTGAGGGGAGAGGCCATAACTGGCCAGTAAGGCACGGCTGGGAAGCGAATGATGACTCATGGGACTCCGCGTGGCTCTCTGGGGGGCAGGTAGCATGAGACGGTCAATCCGAAGCCTGGTGGGAAGGGGCAATCCATCTCCCGAATGTCACCACTCCATCAACATCCACTACCAAAATGACAATAAGAGGCGTCCTGGAGCGAAAGAACATTACTCACACAAGTTTCCTTGGGAGCTGCACCAAGGGCTTGGAAAAGGGGGTCTTGTCCTGGGGAGACAGGGACCAGGCCCTGGTAAATTCTACAAACCCACCCAAGGAGGATGGTCTTGCACCAGCAACCCCAGCCCTTCCCAAGCCTGATGCATGCCAGGGGGAGCCTCCAGGCACGGCGTGTGACGTTCTTTAGCCCGAACAGGAATGAGACTCAATTGCTCCCACTTAGGGTGCGAACAAGCACACTCAATTAGGTTGGCTGCTTCTCCTGACAGTCAGATCAATCCTTTGAAGAAAATTAAGTAACCATTTCTCCATCAACCCACGGACAGCTTATGGGTTATTTGCTCCAAGTAGCAATCAATTACTTTGTCTTCTTTGAAGCTCCCTAAAGCTTTCCTTCCCAGCACAGCTTGGGGGCCGTTGTAAAGTGTGAAGCTTCCTGGATGGAGAGCAGGTCTTGGCACATTTCTACTGCCAGGCATAGGAGTCAGCTCCCTCCAAGAGGAAAGGGAAAAAAAATGTGCTGGTGCTAATCCTCGGATTTGCAAAGGGGAACAGTAATCAGGGACGCAGATATTAGGACGTGTGCTAGAATCTGGTCGCCCAGGGAAACTGTGACCTAGTGCTGGCTCCAGGATTTCTAGAAATCCTAGAATGGGCGCCTCTGCCACCTTCTGGTGTGCTGACCCTGGGCACGTGACTTTGCTTTGGTTGCCTCATCTGTAGGACAGGGTAATAGAACGACTTTATAGCTCCACCTCATACTACGTGTGCTGATGTGTTTAGGGAGAAGGGTACGGATGTCTGCAATTTACTTTACTTTGTAATGCATAAAAAAAAAAAAGAGTTGATGGATGGAGTATATACGTGATAAAACGAGTGGAGGAAAATGTTAGCAGCAGAACGTCAGTGTTAGATATAGCAGAAGACTGGTCGCTGTACAATTCATTTAACTTGGTGGTATGCTTGACTTCTTTCAAAAGAAAATGCTGGGGGGTGGGGTGGTCCTGTTAGGGTTGTCAGGAAAGTCACACAAGCACACAGCGGTGCCCGTGACACTAGGGGCCTGGCAAGCAACGGTGTCTGCAATGCGATTATTCGCTCGGACCTTCTGTAGATCACACTTCGAGTGATTACTACAGGATCCCCTCACTGTAAAAATCTATTTGGTTCCCGCGTTTGAACAGAGGTAGTTTAACAGGAAGAGTAGGGTTACCTATAGCGTTCTCTCTAGCGATTCTTAATCTTGCAGAATCTTAACATCACCCTGTGGATTCCAGGGCCACCAAAGACGCTACATCGGTGCTGACTTTGTTGGTATGGGTGGGGGGGTAAGTCTGTCATGTGTTCATCTGGCAATTATTCAATCAATGAAGGGTCAGCCTCTTGGGGATTGTCAATGACCAACTGGAGGGAAGGTACTGGTGTTGTTTTCAGACAGGGAAGCCTACGGCTTGGGGAGGCCAGCCCTCTGTCTCAGGTGCCCACAGACTAGGAACAATGCTGGGGGTGGGCTTAGCTCCATCTGCTTCCAGAAGAGGGGTTTTCCATGGTTACTTCCTTTCTCTTGCTTGAAAAGCACATGCGATGTCTAGTAAAATAATGTGACCTATTTTCACAAAGTGGCCAAGAAAACCCATGTCATCTCCCCACCCTTTGAGAATTTTAAGAGACTTTGTTCGTGGGAGAACAAAGAGTGAGAATTTGATGTTTCTTGTCCCCTCCCATCTAGAAGTGTGTGGGGCAGCTCCCAGCGATTGCTTCAGTCCACATGGGAACTTTCTTGACACTTGTCCAAGCTTTATTCCCTGTTCCTTCTTTGTACTAAACTAAGTTCACAGACAGGCAACTTGGTGAAAACGTAATTACCAGAAACAGAATCCCAATGAGCCGCAATTCCAAGTAGAGCATATGGCATATCCTCTTATCGAGTGACACGCAGGCTGCCCCCAGAGGCACAGTGATCTGATCTTTATAATGTCTTGGTGGCCACACTTATCTCTACACCCGCTCTCCCCAGAATGCCACATTTGCATAGCACATTGCATAATTTCCTCTCTGAAAACGGCCCTGTTTAGCATGAGTAAATAAAGTTAGCTAACTCTGAGGCAGCCGAATGGAATACTTGAGATTTCCAAGAAAAGATTTGAATATCGAAGCTCTTCACTATGCAAGGCAAGATAGACTAACACAGAATTGACTTTCGACTTTCAGTATGGCTCCCTCCTTCCTGCTACTCAGTGGCCTGACAGCTGATGAAGGAGCCCATGTGCCCCCCTGCCCCCCGCTCCGGCCATGATTTCTCTGCTCTTGGCCCCTCCACAGGATGTGGTCACGTTGACCTGGGCTCGAATCAAGGCTCTGCCTTTCCCTTCCTTCTGCTGTTTCCCCCACCGGCCTCTTCACCCAGTATTTGCCTGGTGGCTACGAGGTGCCAGGCACTGGGTTCTATATATCCCTGTGGAGTGATGAGGGAGGTAGACACACACCTGCTCTGGGTGACTTTCTGAGCCTCAATTTTCCTCCTCATCTGAAAAACGGGCTCACCACTTCTTTCACAGGGATCCTGTGAGGAGCAAAGGAGATGAGGTATAGAAAAGTCTTGTGATTTTTCTCTATGAACCATTGTGTGGGTGTATCTTTCTCCCCCTAGATAGAGGGTTCTTGAAGATATTCCATCAGGCAAATGCACAAGGGTGCAGCTCCTGGCCCAGTGGATTCTTCCTCCTTAGGCAAGGGAGGGTCCTCCTGGCAGAGAACATGAGCTGGAACCTTTTCCCCAAGTATGAAAACCTGGGGTGGGGTTATATTGTTAACACTGCTAGAGAAGGCATCTGGGGGGCATCCGTGCCCCCACAGATGCTGGCTAGACTTTAGGGAACTCTTCTGCTCAATGGCTCTGAGCTTGACCTTCAGGGCCCTTCTCAGGTGGGGAATGTTCTCTCTTGATAAATCCAACTCAGACCCTGGATCCAACCAGGCCAGTTGTGGAAGGAAAAAAATGGCTTTGTAGACAGAACCATTTACACCCACTTTCCCCTTCACTGTCTCAGACTTTTCATTCAAACATTTCTGGGGCACTTTTCCTCCATGCTAGACCCTGTGCTTGACAAAGGGGGCCACGGAGATGGGCGAGACTTGCCCCGAGGGAGCGCCCCCTCAGTGCGGGAGACCAAGCAAGTGACAATTACATATAATCTGACAAAGGCCATGGTAGGGGAAGAAAGGCTGCAGAAGACCAGAAGAGGGGCACCAACACAGCCCAGGCATCAGGGAAGGCTTCCTGCAGGAGGTGACATTTTAACTGAATTCTGAAAGAAGCCCAGAAATTGGCCAGGCATTTCAGGTCAAATCAAGCCACGGCTGCTGTCTGGAGGGCTTGCAAGCTCCTCTGCTACTTTCTGACCCTTCCTGGCCTGGGACTGGCTTCCCATTTTCCACTAATCCTTTGGGGTTTCCAGACTCTGCATTATTTTGGTTGGAATGGCACACATTTCCTTGCGTATCACTTGGGTCCTCCCTCTACATCTGTCCCTTCTCTAGACGCTTCTTCTTAGCATCTCAGAGAGGCACAGACTCCTGGTGAGAAGCACGGGTGAGGGACCTTGGCACCCTGCTACCTACCCTCTGGTCCTCAGGTATCCCAGCCAGCAGATGGGGTGATAACAGCACTTTCCCAATGGGGCTGCCGTGAGGAGTAAGCGATACTGATAAAGTGCCAGAAGAGTGCTTGGCACTTAGCAATCATAGAATCGCTCTGAATCCAACTCAGCAAGAGCAAGCAGGGTTTGGTGAGAACCACGGGCTGAGAGCGAGAAGAATCCCAGCTGGGCACTTAGGAGGCTGCTGAGCCTTAGTGGAGGCAATTGACCTTTCGGGGTGGGCCCTCAGTTTCCTTCTCTCGCAAATGAAGAGGTTGGGACCAAACCACATGCCTCTTTTCTGATGGGAAAGAAGGTCTAAATTTCATACCAGGGGACACATTTATGGCCGTTTGGCAGAAATTAGTTCACAGAGTGAATGCTTACCGGCATAGCAGTCTGATTTTTAATTAGCTTGTGGGAATTCAGTATACTTCAAACATTAAAGTAAAATATGGGAGACCTCTGGTGGAGACAAGCCATACCTTTGTCTTAAACAAAAGCTGTATACTTCACACACCAAATTGCCTGCTTTACGTCTTTAATCTCTAGTGCTCAAACTGAGTATCAGTAAACGTTTGGCACTAGAACAACACTTCCAAGGCATATGATTTAAAGTGATACGGTTGATAGGAAACGAAGTCTTATCAGCCTAACTCCATATAATCCAACGCACCCAATCAGATGGACATCTTTACATTATTAAGCTGTTTCAAGCCAAATAAGAATCGAGAATCTCAATTATTTTTCCCTCCGTTTTCTTCTTTTACAGTGAACTTGAACATGAACTATGCCATTAAATTCATGAAGAACAAAATAAGAAAGTGAACTCAACCATTCAGTCAGCTTACTTTAGTCATTCAAGGGGAGTGGGTCCTTATAGACTCTGGAAGGATGTGGAGTCGGCAGACGGAAGGGCATGTGTCATGAATCAGAGACAGATGAGAACACGGTGAGTTTGAGAACTTCCGTCCTTCGGTGGAGCCGAGGTATGTGGAACAAGGCAGTGGGCACTGGTGGTGGCTGGTGGGGGGGGGGGGGGGTGAGGCTGCAGAGACCATGGGCTCATCAACAGGGCTGTTTATTAAGGTCATGCCAAGTAGCGTAAACAGATGTCCAGGAAATGGGAACTAAAGGAGAGTTGTCATGGCAATGAAAGGTTTTGCCTGTGGTTATTTACTGAAACTTAATTCAGGTCTTTAATTGGAAGTATATAATTAAGAGCCAGTCTGGGTCTTATAGTACACATGAAAAAAGGGCTTACTAAGGATATAAAAAAAATTAACATTTCCCGATCATGATTTTTTAAAAATTAATTTAACAAATATTTACTGGTCTGTGCTTTGTGCCAAGCACAGTCCCAGGTACTAAGGGTGCAGGGGTGAATAAAAAAAAAAAAAAGGTCCCTGCCCTATGCAGCTTGGTGGATGCAGACAGACCACAAACAAATAACCAAAATAAATCTATTAGGAATTGTGCTAACACACTGGGAGGGTAATGCTTAACCTGCTTGTATGGAAACTCTTTTCAAAGGTCCATTTGCAAATCCTGCAGTTAAAGACTGGTTTCAAAAGTTCCATTTGCAAATCCTGCAAACAGACTTCTCAAAGGTTCCACATACAAACGCATACCTATACTAATTTCAGGTAATGACGGTTACAGTTTATCGAGCAGTTTTACAAGTGCCTGGCTCTGTGCTGAGCCGTCAGGACAATGCAAGGAAGAAGGTACTATTACCTGCAGCTCACAGACGAGAACAGAGGGCCCTGATGGGGTTCCTGACTTGCCCAAGGTGGTGCTGCTGTGATTTTCAGTCAGATCAACTCCCGGGACGCCAGGCAGGAAATGCCCAGAGTGAGTCAGGTCCAAGTTCCTCCACACACTTGAAACCAACCCCCAATAGTATAAAAAAGATTCTGCAGGTCACACTCTACACTCAGTTACGTGATTCAGGACGGGCTGAGGAGACCAAGTTTGACCTCCGGGCAGCGCTACGACACAGCGGCCGAGACCTTATTTTGACCAGTCTGCGCGAACATCACTGCCTTCTGCTGCTTTGCCAATTTCTCGGCAGGGGAACTCTGCCACCGGGGAAAAGGAAAGGTTAGAGAGACAGAGATCTTGGCAAGACGGCAGGAGGGGATACAAGGTGGCGAGAGAGCCCAGCTCCTGGGAGGCATACCTCCCTCCTTGGTACAGCGTGGCCGGTGCTGAAAACCCCGGGCCTTCCTGAGCTTTATGCACAGAGCACGTTCTCAGAATTAGGACGCCAGAGATCCAAATTTGTTAGGCACAATGGAAGAAAAAGAAAAGCCAGGTTGTCCTCTAGTAAGTAAGTAAAAATGGGCAGGGGAAGGAAGGGCCAGGCCACGGAGGTCTGCTGGGATGCTGGGCAGGGGGTGCAGAGGCAGCTCCCAGAGCCAGGCCTCTAACCCCTCGTGAATCACAAGCCCCACTGTTTCTACTGTCTGCCCTGTGCTGGGAGCTTACACATGGTCCAGGCTCTGGGCCTGCACTTCCCCATCTGTAAACAAGGGTGCTAATAGCATTTAGCTCCCAGGCCCCAGGGAGCAAACGAGCGGAGAGAGGGTCAGTGCCCAATACACAGCACCGCTCTCACCAGCATCACTGTGTCACCTGCCTCCAGGTCACAGATGATGGCACTGAGGTCTCAGCAAGGTTAAAACCACGGGAGACAGGATTCGGAAAGCTTCCAAAACCCATGCTTCTCCTGCTTCCGGAACTGAGCCCCACCTGGCAGTGCTGCCCCAGAGAAGACAGGAACGCTCTGCATCTGTGCTGTCTGGCGTGGGAGCCAGCAGCCACCTGTGGCTATTTCAATGAAATGAAAATAGAATGAAAATGTTCGGTGTTTTTGTGCTGGCCACAGAGGACTACTGAGCATCTAAATGGGACTAGCGCAGCTGAGGGACAGGAGTTTTAGTTTTATTTCATCTTAATGTTGTTTTTGTTCATTGAAATCGGGATAGCTACATGCAGGAGTAGAAACCAAAGAGAAAGAGGAACCCTAAGCACTGTGTGGGGCTGTAAGAAATGGCCCCACTTCAACTCTGGCTAGGAGCACTGTGTGAGAAGGACCTGTCTCAGGAGAGCTTGGTGACAGGAGGCAGCACGACCCTGGGCCAGGGGGTGCTCCCTGATCTAGAAAGAATGGGGTGCTCTGGCCATGTACACTCCTGGCTCTCGGCTCACTCAGTGTGGGAGCCTTAGTGCCTGTGTGTCACTCTGGCCCCATGGCCCCTGCAGGTCTGACGGAGGAACGCGTCCCCACACAGCTCTCTGGAGCACTTACTGAGGAGCCTGACCATTCTCCCTGAGGAGACAGAGGGGACTCTGCAGCGACACAGGCCGGAATGGGGATACCTGGTGGCAATTGCGAACAAGAGGCTGACTGTCCCTGGGTCTTGTGTCCTGGCATGCACCGGCAACCCTCCCAGCACGCGGGCTCACCGGCCCATCCACAGAGAGGAGGCTGAGCAGGGTTTGGCTTCTGACACTCCACCATCTCCCGGAACTGGCTGTTTTCTTGAGGGTGGACACTGAGCGTCCTGTTAGTCACCATTAAGAGGCCTCAGCTACACCCTACAGTAGTGGCTCCCCAACTTGGTTGCATATGGAAGCACTTGGGGATTTTTACTGATTTCTTTAAAGAGGAGAGGGGGAGAGGAATAGAGAGAACCTTAGCTGGCTCTCCACCCAGCAGGGAGTCAGATGTGGGGCTCGATCTCACAACCCTGAGATCACGACCAGAGCTGAAATAAACAGTTGGATGCTAAACTAACTGAGCCACCCAGGCGTCCCTCACTTGGGGATTTGTAAAAGCACTGATGCCAGCTCCCACCCTGGACAGTGTGATTTCACTGGTATAGGGCATGAGCTGGGCACTGGGAATCTAGTCCCCAGCAAAGCCGCAGAGCATGGCCTTCCCGCATTGCCTGAGGAGGCTGGCACCCCTCCTCACCCCCCTGGTCCAGCTGGGGAGACAGACTTGGCTAAGACCGCACTTGACCAACAAGAAGCTCAGCCTTGAGGAAGAAGCTTACGCTCCCACTATTATAACGCAAGGAACTTGCGGCCCATTGCTAAGTCAAAACAAAACACAAAATCCTTTTCCTCATCTTATTCCCAGACACCGAGACAGCAGGGCAAGATGTTTACGGTCATTTGCAAAAGAGATGTCCAATGGGGTCAGAAAGCTGGTGAGCTTCTCAGGTGCAGGGAGGTTCGCTGAGAAAACACGGGTAAATACAGGAGGCTGTCGTCATACCATGCCAGGTCTGATGGACTGCTTACAGCAGTTAATGCGAACAGCCCTGAACGCGGTCCTGTGTGTCAGCGCTCTCTGCCATTAACGATTCAGGTAAAGAAAGACGTAAAATAATAGGGCAGGGAATGAAACTAATTGAGCTAAATAAGCCTTCTAAAAATACTTCCGATACATCAAATTCTAATTAAAGATTAACACACACAATGGAAATATTAAAAGGCACTTACAAAGGCCCCCAGAACACAGTGAGAACGCGAAATCTGTCAGGGGTGAGAAGACTGATGAAATCTTCCAGATAAGGGAACTGGTGAGTGACATGAGGCAATATCCTTACAGCTGTGAATGTAAATCAGGAGAATAGCTCCTGGTTATTCACAGCCTTCCTGGAGGGCAACTTGGCAACAGGTAAAGAAAACCTGCCAGCTGGGCTTGCCCTTGAACCCATGTGTCCACTTCTAGAATTGCATGCTGTGGCCTCACAGATTAAGCTACAGGGATATTCAGAGAGAGAGAGGAGGGGGAGGGAGGGAGAGAGGAGGGAGTGGGCAGAAAAAGAGAGAGGGGGGAGGGGGGAGAAATGGGGGAGACTGGAGAGAGAGAGGAGGGGATGGAGGGAGGAGGGGAAGGGAGGTGGGAGACGGACAGACATTGTGTGTGTGTGTGTGTGCACGCACGTGTGCACGGGGGAGGGGGGGCGCTTAAGTAGGAAAAAACTCACCGATTAAGGGAAACTTAATCTTGGCAGGCCCCTCACCATGGGGTGTTACATAGACAATTGTGGAAAATGCTGTTAAAACAGTGTTTTATTTCTTTACCACCCTAAGGATTTTTCCTAGTTGTACCGCCTGTACCACTTTACTTGCTCTTTTCCTTAAATCATGCCCCTCCCTTTTAACTTGATTTTAAAAGGAAACTTTGTATCATGTACACAAGTTCAAAATAAGCATCGGCTGTCAGTAAGGGACACCACCATTTGTAGGGAGGACACACTCACGGGGGTGCCACCCCCACCCACCTAAGGGCCCACACTGAAAAGCACAGCTAAGAGCAGCTGAGGGAGCGGAAAGGTGTGCCCCTCCGCCTGGCGGGGAAAACGCGGGTCCTACACAGTGTGCGTGGAATGACCTGCTTTCATGTAAAACAGACTCGTGTGTTATCTTTGGATTACGGGACAATTACAAGGTATCTCTAGTTCTGAAATTTTCTACAGTGAACCGATAATAATTTTATAATAAAAATAAATGTTTTTAAACTTTTGTGGTCTCGTGTTTCTCCTATGGGTCCCCACGTGCTTCTTGGAAGATGGGTCTGGAAGGATACACACCTGACTAACACCTGGTTATCTCTCGGGAAGTGGGGGTGGGGGGCAGGAATCACCTAGTTTTGCTTTCTTAGAAGGACGATGTACTTGTATGGTATTTGCATCATTAGAAGTTAATGAAAACCATAACAGTGAGAGTGCAGGCCCATTTGGTGCCCGTCTTAGACCACCGCTACACTTCAAGCTCCTTTCTTGCTCGACCGTCCTGCACACGTGGTCCACAGCCAGGTCCTGCCCGGTACACAGCTCAGTTGGACAGGATGCCAGGTCCGATCAAGGTGAAGTCGGGCAGGCGGGGAGAGCTGGGGACCCAGGGCTAAACACGGTGTGGCCGGGCTGGGGTCAGGGCCCACACAGCCTCCAGCCTTGATGGCGGCTTTTTTTCTTGCTCCTTCTTGTGCATTCTCTGCTCCCCCTTCTTCTACTTGCTGCCCTTCCTGTCTTCTTACTGGGTTTCACTCTTAAAGCGTGGCCTAGAAAAGGCAAGCTTTCCACGTTCCATAACATTACCGCCCACTTTTTCCTGCTATTTACATCAAAGATCCCAAGCTCACACATTTGAAACAGAATGTCATTTAAAAGATTACCAACTAAAAAAAAAAAAGATTAGCAACCGTTCAAAGAAGAAACAAGTCATGGAAAATCTGACTTTCATTCTGGTTCTGCTCGATCACACCTCCCAAGAAGAAAGTAGAAACTTCAAAGGCATCCCGGGGACGGAGGGAGCCCAGAGCCGTGAAAGGTTACATGCTTTGCCGTGGCAGATCCACGGTGGACAACTTTTTCCACCCCTAACAAGGGGTGCTGTGTTTAAAGGCCCACGGGCCCCTTCAGACTGGCCCCCACTTCTTCATAATAAGGACAACTTGATTCATTCTACAGACTTTATTGATTTAAATGTGATTCATGTAAAATTCACGGCAGCCATGCAAAGCTAATTTTTTACATTTGAGTTATATTATGAGCTCCACGGCAGAGGCAGTAAGGAATTGAGAGGAGGCACATTTGGGCAGTGGGGGCCCGAGGCAGGCACGCGGGGCCCCAGATGGAGAAAGGGGAGGGATTCTTTCTAAAGAACTCGGATGCACACGGGATGTACAAGGTCAGTTCTCAGGAAGGGAAATGCCTGATGTGTGTGGTCAGCTGTGGCAACCGAGACTTGGCCTGGGGGTGGGGAGGCGGTGCCTGCAAATGCCTCCAACTTCAGAGGGCAAGGCCTCCTGGGGGAGTCAGCGGCCCCTGGCTGAGCAGCTGCTGCCTGGAGGGCCCGTTAAGCCACAAGAGCACAGTCAGCCTCCTCCCACAAAGTCTGCACCTGGAGATGAGGCCCGGCCTTTATGGATCGGATAGGGGCCCTTCAAACTGTTTACTGTAATCACACACTCGCTGGAAACTTCTCAGGCAAGGCCTGATGGGGACTGGCATGGACCTTCTGGGTCAAGCCTCTGGAACCTCTGACTCATGTCACCTTTCAGTTTCCCTTTGATCCCCTGGAGCCTGCATCTTCTGTCACCTAAGGGTGACACAGCAGCAGGGCCCATTACAAGGTGGTTCATTAGGACACAGGCTGAGAAGGGCCCTACGGAGCCAGCAGGTGCCTGAGAGAAAAGGCTGTGCTTGGGGCATCACTTTGAAGAGTGGGGTCAGTCCTATGTCCTAATGGCACTGTTAGAAAAGAAGACAGAATTCAACAGCCATGGCTCTGTGTGGGCCGGGGGCACCTGACTGCCTGTCATCCAAAGGCACGCACCCCCACTCCTCCCTCTGCGACAGGGCTGGAGGGCCCGTGGCCCCTCTACCCACGGGGTGTGCTGCCATCATCCTCTTGCTCTAGGTGCAATGGGAGGCTCCTCCCCTGTCCGCCTGCCTCCCCAAGTTCCTGCCTCCAGGCCCGCCACCTCACAGTCTGTCCCATACATCCCAGCGCATCACGCCTCTGCCCGAGGCACAGCTTCTCCTTCCTTCCGAGGGTGCCCCCTGTCATAGCCCCCGCCCCACTCTCTGCTCTCCCACTGGCACGCCACTCGAGTCCAACAACACTCAGGCCCATGGGAGCCCTGCCCTTCCCTGGCCATGCTGTGTCTTCTGCCTGGTGGGCTGCTGCCCAGCCCTGAATGCCTGGCTCATGTTGACTTCTGCAGAAGTCAGCTTACTTTAACAGAGATTTATGGGGTGGCTATTTGGTGCCAAGCAGCATGGACATAGAAGCAGAGGAGAAGGAGACAACCAGGTCCGGCTGTCACTTGAGTGTCCATCGAGGCATGCTCTATGGGCAGTGATGACAGCTGCCATGCACTGGGCATTGACACTCCGGACCAGGCACTGGACCAGGTGCTTCCTGGTATGGTAAGTAAGGTGACTGTCACAATAGCCCTGGTTTACAAATGAGGAAACGGAGGTCCACAGAGTTTAAGGAACTGGCCTTGGGTTAGAGCGCTAACAGACGACAGACCCGGTGCTCAAACCCTGACAGATTCTGACTCTAGAGCCCCTACTCTTACCACTGCGCCCAGAACAAAAGGAAGAAAGGAAGAAAAAAGAAAGGAAGGCACAAGTTTTGGGGGTGAAAATAGAAATCAATTATGTTCAAATTTCTATTTGCAAATCAACTTTCAAGGAAATTCTGGAAATGCCCGCAAGCCAGGGGACGGCTTAAGCAAGGTTTCGAAGAGCTGATTTCCAGTCGAGTACGGTAGGCTCCCGCCTATCAGGCCCAGGCAGGCCCCACAGCGAGTGGCAGGCCAACCAGGCAAACCCATGGCAGCTGAGAGGGACGTGGCTCGGAGGTGCCCCCAGGGTGCCCAGGCACCCCTGTTTGGGACGACTTTCACTGGCATCCCTTTCCCGCAAAGCCAGGTGGGGTGCTTCAGCAGGGGGAGCTCAGGCCGCAGCTGGGCCACAGCTTAGTCACCAGAGGCCTGGCGGGTCATTTCACAGCTGTGGTCATAAAACTTGGGCTCACACGCCTCAGAGGCCTGCTGTGTTTCAGGCGCTGTGCTGAGGACCTTCCTGACAATTTCCATTTTCCAGATGAAGGAAACCTCAGGCTCACCTTTGGTGTCATGACAAAGTCACCTAGCGGGCAAGCAGTAGAGCTGGCTGGAGGGCCGCCCGCCGGTGGCTGGTCTCAAGGGCACACCGCCTGCCCTCTACCTCTTCTTGCCCCTGTATCAGGGGCCTGCAGAGGTGGGTGGGGGCCTGGGACACACAGCTCTGCCCACCACAAGTGGCCGGGCCAGCATTCCACGTTCCAAAGGCTCTCTTGCCCCTGGCCCGGCTCTCTCAGACCCTGGAGCACCACCCCGAAATGGCCTTCCTCCTCAAGTGGCTGACACTGAATAGGCCAGAGATTTATTGAAAGCCACACACAACTTCCCTTCCACCCTATGGAATAAGTGATTTCTTCCTCTGCACCAGCTCTCAGTCTCCTGTTTCTTTTAATAGAAGCAGTTTACGGGGCGAGGTGGGGCAGATATAAACATAGAATCAAAAAGTGCTTACCGGAGGACTTGACTGAGAAAGGAGGTTGGAAGCTTTAAAAGCAAAATCCACCCGAGCCCCCAACACAGGACTAGAGATTCCATGGTGGTGGGGTGGGGTGGGCAGGTGGGTGGAGAAGTACCAGAAGAGATGTCACCATAAAATGGCCCACCTGGGAATAAAATGCAGACCAACTATTTGAGATGCCGACCAACATCGCACTCCATTCCCTGAGGACATTCCTCATGTCAGAATTCCACTTCTGGTCCCCCAGGGTCTCTTTTTCGAACAGTCCCCAAGGATCATCCGGTGAAGCCACGAACATGGGAAAGGAATGAAACATTTTAAATCTCTTCTTCAAGCCAAGGATTTTGAAGTGAAAGTTGACGGGTCACCCACGGGACTGATGAGGCTTTACTCTCGTGAGGCAGGTCCCCCCTTCTGCACTTCTGAGGAACCAGATTCACACAGGGGACACAGTATTTTATGAGAGAGAGATCTGGCAAAGAACCAAGCATATTTCTGGTACTGTTTTAAAATAAACAACTGCCAGGCAGAGGATTGGGAATGTCTAAACAGATATTCTGAGTGTGAAGGATGGTAGGAGTTTGAGAGAACACAGCTGTGTGTCTTCTCAACACAGATAAAAAGAGTGAGGAATTCCAATGGCAGGAAGTCTTTTCTGGAACTTCTTTGATGTGCTAAGACAGGGATGGAAAAAACGGAGTGGGCACACGGTTGGTTGGCCTGGATGGCACCTCATGGGGCTGGGTGGGCTGAACCTAGGCTGGGAGCTGAGCCTGGGCTCCTTAGCCAGCGGCCTTGCTGTTCTTACCAGGGTCCTTCTCTGAGCATGGTGCTCAGGGCACGTCCATTTAATGCAACAACATGCAGATGAGTTCCACCCACGTCTCCCAACACAGGAAAGCCCCACTGTTAACTGTAAAAACCAAGCTGTGGACCAAGATGCACACGGTCCCGTTCATGCAAAAACTACAAGGAGAGCCACACATGTGATAAATACTTATCACATGCCTACGAAGTGCCAGGCCCCAGGCTGGGCCGGGGTGACAGTGGTGAGTGAGACAAGTCTGTGTCTACGAGCACGAACTTCTTTGTGTGCTGGTGCAGAGAACAGGGTCTAGAAGGACACATGCCGAGAGTGAGCTGGGGCCACTGCTAGACCGGCCGGTGGGCTCGGGGAGGGCGGCAGGATGCCTGGGAGGTAGAAAGGGTCCTTTCACTCTTTCCGCTACATGCTGTACCATTTCAGGTTTTACAATGTGAATGGGCTTCTGTATCACGTGTGACATGAAATCACAGACTTGGTGGCAGGACCCCCACCTCATTGGGCAAGGACAGGTACCCACTCTGTGGGTGGGCAAGGGGCCCAGATGGCATGACGAATGGGCCAATTTTCCAAGCAAAGCCAAGGTTTCGACTTTGCCTCGTTTCCAAGCCCTTTGGGAAGAGCAGGTGTGCAGGGCACTGACTCTAGCAGCCCACTGGTCTACTCTGGAGTTGTGGGCATGCTCTGAAGCCTGGGGCCGTGCATCAGAGGGCAAAGGACCCCCGGGGAATGCTGAGCAGGGGATCACTGCGGGCCTTCTCCCAGCACCCCTCTCTGGGTATGAGAAAACACCCTGGAGTTTTCTGGGCCCATCCTCCTCCCCACCAAGGCGTCCACCCACCCCCAGCTGAAAGTAGGTGGCTTGTTCCGCCATGTCCTAGCTATGCACCCTTGTGCCGATGGGAGCCTCAAGTCCTCAAAGACATAACATCTGTCATCTGCTTCAAAGATACAGGAAGATTCCACAAGAATGCCCCCCACCCCCATCTCAGTGAATCCATGTGTAAGGGGACCAAAAATTGAGGTGTGTCCTCCAATGCCTGGGAACTTCGCATCAAATGCAACCCTGCACCAGCTTATCTGCATTTTAAGTACCTATCGCTGGTGACTGGGATAACCTGTGTATACTCCCTGCCTCTGGAAGAACGGTTGATGAAGCAGGAGGAGAACTTTCTTCCCCGGGGCCAAAGGAATCTGGGGTTGAATCTTAATATTACTCAAACCCAGCCCTCTAAACTGATGCTCAAGCAAGCAGAATCTGTCCACATTGAATACCTACAGGTAGATGTTAAAAAAATACAAGTAATTTAGATTCCTTTGGTAAATTAAAAATGACAGTACTGAACACTAAATGTAGTTTTACAAACTGCCTTGCTGTTCCACTGCCCTAGGATGAAAATCACAGCCCGCCTCCTGGGGAGGACAAGGCTTTTTCCCAGACACCCCGGGGTCCAGTGGGGGGCTCTACAGGCAGGCAATGTGTGCAGACCGTGGGGACATGAGATGGTTTTAGAAGGCACACGTGTGCATGGTTATTTTCATTTTAGTCATTCTATATTTACTTTCACGTGTAGTGAGAAAAATACACACTTAGCTTATGGATCCCAAGATTTCATGGGTATAGGTTAGGATTGGCTTAGCCTACCCCCATCTGGCCCCAAGAGGGAGAAACTGTGAAGACATTCAAAGAAAAATATTAAATAAACGATAGTACAGTTGGTTCTTTGACCAAGGCGTGGTACCCGAATGCCTCCCACACAGGGAGTCCTGGTACCTGGTCACAGAAATGTCTCTGCCAAGCAGAGGTGCACACGGATTGAATGGAAGGGGTAAGGTAGCACTGATTTAGAAGAGGACACCAGGCTCTGGAAAGGCAAGAACAGGGGCTGTGTGGGCACTCAGGCGGTCACACCCGGCTCTCTCAGGCAGCGGTACAAAGGGACCCGGCGGCCACCACCATCAGACCTCCGCACGTCTTGGCTACGTCCTTAACAGGGAGGTAGTTACCCAGGAGTCACCATCCAGGACTTACCACGGCAAAGCGCTGTGAAGACAGCATGGAGTCTCTCGCTGAATGCTCATAACGACACCTCGAAAGGGGGAAACGGTTACTATGCCCGTGGTACGAGTGAGGTAAAGTAACCTGCTGCGGGCACAGAGATAGGAAGTGAGCCGGGTGGGGCTGGCGGGGCCCGTGCTCCGAACCGTGACACCTATGGCCCGCATCTGTCAGGCCAGGCCGTGAGCCTGGTGACCGCACTTGCGCCTTGTCCTTGGCTTTGGTGCTTTTGTGCACAGCCCAGAAGTCAGAGAAGCCAAAGCCGCCCAGACCAAATCTTCAGAGAACCCAAGTACAACCATAATGGCGAGGAAAGAGTGCGCTTCCAACAAAGAGTGCCCTGTGCTTTACACACATGGTCTTATTTTAGCCTCGGGACATCCTGTTGAGTCCCTATATAGAAATAATATTTATTTATATTAAATAATATTATAAAAATATTAACAATTGATAATATATTAATATATCAATAAGATGGTAATAATAAATAATATTATTTATATTAAATAAATAAATAATATTTATTATCCCCCCTACTGCACAGGACCTGAGAGGTGAGGCCATTTCCCACGCACACAGCCACCAAGTGGCAGAGGCTGAAACAGGACCCAGGCCAGGCCACCCCCAAAGCTCCCACTCACACCCACTTCTCTCTCCAGCCTCCCCCACCACAGGGCTTCAGCCCTGCTGCCCGTGCTATTAGCTCCCTCAGTCTCGGCCAGTTCGGAGCGCCCACAGGGTGCTCAGCTATCCGAGGGGACCCCAACTGTGCTTGCGCTCTCCCAGCTTCCCTCTTTTCCGGCAGCGGTGCTGGGGTGCTGGGGTAACCCCTGTCAGTTCTGGAGCTTCCTCTGCTGCCTGTCGGTCAGCCAGCAGCAGGGATGGTTCAGGAACATGACCACTGGCAAATTGTCATCATCCCCCGCCTCCATGGGCCTGGTCCAGCTCAACCCAGCCCAAAATTCGCCTAATGTTCTGAAATGGGTCGAGGCCCTAATTCACCCAGGTCTTCCCTTTCTCTTTCAGTCTGTCTTTGCTCTTCCTTCACTGTTAGCTCCTCAGCTTTCTTCCTGGCCTAGCAGGCGGTGGGCCTGGGTGCCCCTGATCTGCAAACACCCAAATGCCAGGCGCTGACCTCCAGAGGCTCCCAGGGACAGGCAGAGGATGTGCACTTCTGAGCTTGGCCGAGACATTCACCAGGCGCCAAGCAGCCATGGCCCCCCACCACCCTCTTCCCTAGCCGAGAGCCAGGGAGGCTGTAGGGTGGCGAGACAAACACGCGTCCCCATGAGGTGTGAGTGTGAGAGTCAGGGCCCGGGCCTCAGCTCTTTCACTCTCCTCTGCCCTTCACGCTGAGGTGAGTGCCCTTCTCACTGATGGAGCCTCCACCAGCCTGGTCCCTGAGTGGCATGGGGAGCAAGAGTGAGCAAGAAAGAAATCAGTGTTGCGTGAAGCCAGCTTGGCCTGACCTGTGGCGTAGAGCCCATGACGCTGGGCACTGGGGTCCTAAACACAGTGAGATGAAGCCACTTGAGATAAAACCGTGAAGTCGTTCTGGGGTCTGGCACCCGCACGGCGAGAGCCCCGCGCTTGTAACACACACTGTGCTGAGCAGTTCTAAATGCACTTTCTCACCATTTCCTCTGGACAGCTCTATGCTACGTTGTTGGGCCTCAGTACCCTCATTTTACCGACGGAGAAGCGGAGACTTATGAAGTTGAAGGGGTCAGGTGAGGCCTTGTGGGGAGTGACAAAGCTGGGATGTGGCCCAAGTCCGTCTGTGGTCACCAGCCTGCTGCCGCCCAGCCACCTTTCTCCCCTGGGACTCCATCTAAGGCAAGTTTTCTCTCCTTTGCTGGGAGTGTCACACCATTGGTTTTTTTATAAGCCACAGATGTGCCCTCTGACCAACCAATTAAGGCTTGAGCTGTGAAAACGGGTCTGTCATGTTACATTCTGACAGCCAGGACAAAAGCCCCTGTCTGCGGTCCTACGGGAAGGCCTCAAAGCCCTGCCCGGAGAGTCCAGCACTCCGGCCGGCAGAGAACGGGTGTCGGAGGGGTGCGTTTCAAGCCCTCAGACAACGACAGACCCTGGGAAGAGGGGTTCTGGGGCTGGCTCCCTTCCCCCACCCCTGACAAAGGCACCTGCTCGCGCACGCTCTCTGCAGAAGAACTGATTTATACGCAGGGCCAGGAGAGGCCTCCCAAACCAGGGCCCACACGGTCGTGAGTTATTCCAGCAGACGCACAGCCATCTGGCCGCGGGCCCTTTCTGCCTTCAGAACTGATGGCATGGTATTAATTTTCCTCGAGGTAATCACCAGCTGTGCCTGCGCCGCTTCTTCCTAATAAGCAGCATCTTCCAGGGGAGCTGCACAAGGGCAGGCGTTTTGAGGGACGGGAAGGAGCACCAGGTAGAAGGCAGTGAGATTTACTATGGTTTTTGACATACTGATTGACCTTTAGAGTTTCAGATCGCCTCTGTGCACAATGGCGATGACTCACGTAGTCAGGCAAGTTCTGGAGACTCATGCTGGGCCCTCGGATCCAGTCTTGACCTCAATTCCAGCTCCCCAGTGAGAAAAGAGACCAACTGAAGAAGACTGTCAGATGTGGTCAGACGGCAAGTTCGCAAGGATGCCCTTGGGCCCTGGGATCATGGTGTAGTTCTGAAAACAAGGCCAATGTCCTAATTTCTGGGCACTGTTCCTAAGCCACTTTCTCATTTCCATTCATTCATATCCAGCAAATCTTCACCGAATATCTACTGCGCTGTCAGCCCCACGGTTCAACCAGGAAGAGTCAAGGTTTCCTCACCCCCGCAAGCAGCTTGGTGCCCACATCCATCAAATAACCACTCAAGAACAGAAAATCACATGTGGTGGCCAATGCCATGGAATAAAGCAAGATTTGCTGGTCAGAAAGGTTTTTCTGGGAAGGGAGCTATCTGCAGAGGTCTGGAGGATGTCAGGGAGTTAGCCAAGCAAAGGGACCATGGTGGCTGAAGAGATCATCCCAGACAGGCGGGCTGGCCCAGGTGAGGGTCAGAAGCAGAGGGGACAGTCAGGGCAGTGTGGCTGGAGAACAGCTGAGAATCAGACTGCACAGCCCCTGGGGCCCTGTGGGTCTTGGGCCTTGACCTTGTTGGTACACAGAGAAATCAGCAAGGCGGGGGGCGGGGAAGGGGAGGAGATTGGATATGGCTGCTGCTAGAGGCCACATGTGCATGCCTCCTTGACCGGTGAAAAAGCCCACTGCCCGTTTCCATCCCTGGCAGAGTAAATGCACACACAAGCAGATTAGAGCCATCCCTTCTCTCCTCCCTATGGCAGACCCCATGACAGGTTCCCCTCAGACGGCCAGCCTGGCCCTCCTGGCTAATAAAGGAGCTCCCTAGGCAGGACAGACGGTTGGGACTCAGAGCTATGGCGCCGTGTTTATTCTGGGCTCTTAGCACCACCTTCAACCAAAACCAGTGTTGGGGAAACTGGAGATGTTATTACATGTGCTGCAGAAGGACGAGGCTTCAGGTGGAGAGCAGCTGGGCGATATCAGGATGGGTCGGAGGTCTGAGGGCTTGCTAGGTGAGAGCCTGGGTGCTGGAGCTTGGCGGGACCCCTCCTGGCCAAGGGACCTCTAAACATAAATCCTCAGGCAGCACTTGACATATGGTGAGCTGCCGAGGAGGGGTAGCTCCTGCCACCCCCACCCACCAGGCCGGCTTTGAGTCTGCAGGACTTCTCAAGAGCCTTTGACTGGGCTTTCCAGGGGGTCACTGCTATTGCAGTGGGCTGGGACCACAAGGAAAACTCAAAGACTTGCAAGAAGAGGTGCTGCAACTGATGGGGAGCTCCCATTTTCTCCCTAATTGGGCAAAGAAGCCCTTAATGTGCAGCTGACTATCCACTTCCCACAATTTCCAAAGCTAAACACAATCTCACACCCACACACAACCCAACAGCAAAACCAGGATATAGATTTGCCAAATATGGAAGTTTTAAATCTTTATGTCCATGGTGGGAGGGACCTGCTACCCTGGAGCCAGCTGTGAGTGAATGTGGCCGTAGGAGGGGCATGTCCCTTTGTTTTCACGTGAAGAGGCAAGACAGCTGAAGCGGCAGGGCCCCTCATCTCTACGCCCAGGGCCCAGCCAGGCACACAGTAGGGCTTTAGCAAAAACAGCTGCTGGTCACATGCAGACTCATTCCCAACTCTCCAGCAAACCCATCAAGTTAAGCCTTGCCAAGTCTCGCTGTCAACCCCAAGGTTTCATCAAATGAGTTCCCGTCATTGGTGTCACCCAGTTGATCCCTTAGGGGGTGGGGACGGGAGCTGTCATGTATTTTCGAGAAAAACACTTTCTTCACAACAGGAAGAGAAGTGAAAGCCTGGACCTGGGTCTTGGGGAAGGGTGGCCTGGATGGGGAAGTGGTGCCACCCATGAGCCCATGGTCCTGCCCCGAAGGGGTGAGTGACTGTACACGAGCGGGTCTGGATTTCCACAGAGCAAGTTACCATGCTTTCCCATTACATGTGCACACGCGCGTGCACACACACACGCGCGCGTTTGCACACACACATGGTCTCCACGGTTACTGTGGGTTTGGGCAAGAGCCATCAAAATCAAGGGAGGCATCTGCATAATTTGCCGAACCTCGGTCTCCATACATATACTTAAGGCCTGAACCAGAATGTTTTTCCATCATGGTCAACAATGTTCTCATTTCTTGAAACAAAACAAAACACATTTATTTTATATCATTTTTAAATCCAACCACTTTAGTCAATGACTAACATTCTGCAACAGACCATTTAATGACTGGAACTATCTAATCCTTTCCTGGAGAAAGGGCCCTCTCAAAAACCAAACTGGGACTTTTGATTAAAATTCCTTCTGGCCAAAGCTGGCTAGACAGAACCCCCACTCTCAGTGTTGCTGTCCTGGACTACCAGTGTCTGAGAAGAAACAGTCAGGGCCCCGGTGGCCTGCGGACCCAAGGGAGCGGTGCCTTGTGTGTGTGTTTGTGTGCGGGGGTGGAGGTTGGACGTTTGAGCTTTTCAGGGCAAAAAGAGATTTCGGGGGGAAAATGAGCTTGGGCTGTCTGGGAAAGTACCAACCATAGGAAGAGCCCCAGCAGCAGGAACCCAGGGGAAGGACAGAGAAGACTGGCAGAAGAGGCAGAAAGTGGCTAGGGCCCGGAACTGGAGAAGGCAACTTGGGGAATGTCAGCAGGCAAAGAGCACGGACATCCTGGGGACAGTGGCAGGAAGCAGCGAGGCAGACAGAGGAGAGTCTTAACCTGTACCACCAAAGTAGGGCCTTCCTGGGCATGCCTCAGTGCTCCATGGGGCTAGAAGGTCAGGTGGATCTGCCAAGGATGTGGCAGGGGGACAGGGCCCAGCCATTCAACCCAAGAACAACCAAGGGGTAAATGTTCTTAGCCCAGGCATCTGCTGTAGGTTCTTGGGAACTCCTCAACTGCGGGGTGTCAAGCAGAGCTCCCACCCACCTCTCTATCCTCATGTGCTGCCAATTTCCACTTCCCACCTGGCAGGTAGAACAAGGGCCCCAGAGATGCCATGCTCTAATTCCAGGAACCAGTGAATGGCTACCTTACAATAAGATTCTTCCAGATATGATGAAATTACCGACCTTGAGATGGGGAGATTATCCTGGATTATCTGGGTGGGTCCCATCTAATCAGGAGGGGTCCTTAAGACTGGAAGAGGGAGGTAGAAGAGGTCAGAGTCATGTAAGAATGCTTCAACCCACCATTGTTGGCTTGGAAGATGGGAGAGGGCCATGAGCCAAAAATTGGAGGCAGCCTCTAGCAGCTGGAAAAGGCAAGGAAATGAATGAGTTCTTCCCTGAGCTTCCAGAAAGGAAAGCAGGTCTACCAACATCTTGATTTCAGCCCAGTGAGACCCGTGTCAGCCTTCGGGCCTATAGAAGTGCAAGATAATAAATGTGGGCTGTCTGAAGTCACTAAGTTTGTGGAAACATGTTACACCACGACAGCAAACGAATACACCATGTTCCAGACATGGGGTGTTGATGTTCTAGACATGGGTTACCGACCAGGGTCACCATTAGCACTGTCGTGTCTTCACTTACAATACCCCCTGCCTGGGACATCCTTGCCGAGCTTGAACAATAGCCGGCTCAAAACCTGGGGCTCCCACAGGCAATCCCTGTTCCCACTGACCCCTGCCGGTTCTCCCTGCTGCACCTTGAAGATTCCTCCAAAGCACTCGCATCCGCCTGTTGATGTAACTCCTGCTGGGATACCAGCAGCTGCCTGAAGGGAGGGCTGTGTTTGATTCTTCTCTGTCCTTCTACCACCTAGCACAGGGCCCGCTCAGTAAATGGGGGATGGACGAGTGAGTCGGTGAGTGAGCGGGCAGTAGAGCCCAGCTTCTGCTGGCTGAATCTTGCGTGTGTGTCCTGGTTCCCCCGCTGCCTGGCGGTGCGTCCTTGGGTAGCGGCTTGCTCTACCTCTCCGTGCTTCCACCTCCTTGTCTGGAAGTGGGGATAACAGGAACTACTTGGCCAGGTTGTGAGGGTTAAATGCGCTAACCCACGCAAAATGCTCACAGGAGTGAAGAAATGGACCGATGACCCGTAGCTGTCATCAGTGCTCTGTGATCCAGCAGAGGGTGCTGGGACAGGAAGGGAAGGAGCTGGGGCCAGGGGCTGAGGGAGACCTCTGGGAGCGTTGACAAGGCTGCACAAATCAAGCCTCGATCCTTCCCTAGACACTGCCTGGGACTCCTGTTTCTACCTCCAGCTTCCTGTCCCAGTCTGGTCCTGGGGCTCATTGGAGTGGAGGCAGCAGAGGGAAGGGGGCACAGCAGGGAACAGAGAAAGCTCTAGATCTTCATCAGTTCTGCTGCTCTGGAGGGTGCAACCTACCACTGCAGAGAGGCCAGTTTTGTGAACGACCAGTTAAAGGGTAAAGGTTAACTGGAGTCATTTAAATGACATAAATATTTCCCGGCTTTATAGGGCTCTGGAAAACCCCAAGTGCACTTAGAAAAACGCAAAGCATATTATCAAACTTGAAGGCCTGGGTACGGGTGATGAAAACAGTGAAGGCACAAGATAATGTGGACACACCGAACTGAAAACCCAGAAGCTGCACGGGGCTTTTTGGCACTATGATTTGGCATTGAGAGGAAATCTCACCTTGAACCTGGTATAAAAAAGGGTGGCCCCAAGCAGACCAAGGGAGGAAGGAAGGGAAGACAGGATGAAAACTTTTAGCTCGTCATTATAAGCAAATGACTTGCAAACACTCAGGAGACCTGGGAAAGGCAGGCTCAGCTCCACTGACTTCTAAGCCTTCTGGTCTGACTGTCTGCTCCCGAGACATTTTTACAACTCTGCCTGAAATGGAGCAGGCCATTTCTACGCTTGGCGCTGGTTCAGGGCAAGCGGAGAGTCAGGGCTGGGCTGGGGCTGCCGTGATGCAGAGACTGTCCGCTCTCGTGCAGCCGACGTCCGTCATAAAGAAGGCCAAGCACAGCTCTGGCTCGGTGGCTGCCTGAGCTTACGTGTAGCTGGGGGCTGCAGGGCTGGGCCCCAGGGGTGCTCCAGGAGGCAAAGCCTGGCACCCCCGTCCCTGCTCTCTGCAGGTTGGAATCTGCATGCACAGTTAACTGACACAAACCCAACTGTATGCACTCAGGAAGGGAAGGGACAGAGAAATGTCATGGCTTAAATACTACAGGCTGCTCCCACTGAAGAAGCACATGCCCCCAGTGAAGCCCGAGGGACAGATGGCACTCTGCCTCCCTCATGGGCCCGGCTCCTCCCGCCTCTCCCCAGAGGACCCCTTACAGTGCCCAGCAGAATTCTCCCAGAGACCCCCACTCTCATATAGCACAGCTAACTCCCTCTTCCTCTGGTGCTCAAAGACAGGGACTGTGTCAGACTCATTGAGAGCCGTCACACTCCCACAGGCCACCTTCCCAAGCGGTTTGTAAGGTTGACTTCAATGGGACAAGGTTTCCACCTCAGAAGCAGACTTCAGAACCCAGAGAGATGTGGCCGCTGCATCACACCCCCAAAGCCAGCCTCCCTAGCAACATCTGGTTGATCAGGAGGTGGGCAAGGAGAGCTCCAAGAGGGAACTGGAGTTCATGGGGAGCAGCAAAGTAGAGACTAAGTGTTCACCTCCAGAACATTCCTCGGTCTAATCCAGTGGTTCTCAATAGTGGTTGCACAATGGAATCCTCGAGGGAGCACTTAAAAATAGAGATGCCAGGGCCCCATCCCTGGAACAAGTGAATCAGAACTTTCTGGAGTGGGGCCTGGGCAGGGACAGGGTTTGAAGTTTCTCAAATCATTTTAAGGCACAACTCGGGCTGAGGATCTCCACGGTCACCCTCTTCCAACAGAGGGAGCCCCAGGCCAGAAGCCACCAGCCCTCCCACCACCTGCCCAGGGCTATGGCTCTGCCCTGGTCTAGGGTGTTAGGGGCAAGTTAGATGCCCAGAAGCAGTTCCTCTGATGCTAGGCCGCAGGCACAGCAAACCAATTTTCACTTCTATTTTCAGGCAGGTCAAAGTGAAATGACAATTTAACTTTTGAATGTCCCAAGATCTGTATTCTACACTTACTAATAGTTTAGCAGAGCAAACACCATTTGACATTCATTTGAAAAAAAAATCAGTCCAGACCATCTACTGTGTCCCACAACCTTCTGGTCACCAGGAAACAGGGCAATCCTCGTCACCACTGTCGTCAAACCTTAATGTCCTGACATCTGCTTAAATCAGAGATCCAGTGGTCATTCCAGGCCTTGACTTGACCTCTACTTAGGAATTTAGGTGATAACAATAATCTGAATGGAACACATCTCCCCCATGAGAGGGAGCCAAAAGAAGGTGCTGGTCCTCTTTACCTGCTTCCTGCACTCCCCAGCGGGGACGAGGGCGAGTTGGAGGGTAAGGGCTGATGAAAGCAGAGTGGGCTTGGTAGCAGGACCGGTGCTGGGGCAAGTGGCACCAGCATCCTGGCCTAGGGGAGAGGACAGGTACAAGGCTGGTGGCCTTTCGATAAAGGTCACTCTGTATGTCACTGCTTCAGTCTCCCCAGAGATTTGTTTTGGGTGTTCTGTGGTTGATCAGGTATCAGGGCCAGAAGCCAATCCTCCCCTCCTGAGGCTTGAGCAGCCCTGTGTTGTCCCTGGTGGCCGGATGGGGCGGTGGAAGGGGACGTGTGGTGGGCGGGGAAACCAGCAGCTTCGGGGTGAGGAGCCCTGTGTAGGCAGAGCCCCAGACAGTCTCAGTGAGTGGGCTGGAGCGAGGGAGGTCTTGAAACTCAACGTTAACCCTCAACTCCACGCCCTCCATGAATTCCTGTTTCCCGTGGCAGCTCACTGCCCCCGCCTGTCAGCTAGATGTGGTCAAGGAGGCTGGCTTCAGCAGCACCATGAGGCAGAGTGGGGACTCAGGAGCCGCACTGAAGCCAGTGGTCCAGGGGGAGACTCTCCTGTGTTCCCATGACTTGGAGAAGCGCAGGCAGGAGAGATGGGGGCACAGGGTGGGGGTACACCCTGCAGGTCACAGGCAGGACTCTGGAGGGGTCTCTGGAGGGTTCTGATGGCCACTTTGAAAGGATGCCCCGGGCTCTTGTTGGGGGAGAAAGGCAGTGTAGGAGGCTGGCAAACCAGAAAGAGGACAGTTTCTGGAGTCTGCACCAGGGTGGAGGCATGGAAAGGGGGTGAGCGGGGGCCAGATTCTGAATCTACCTAATGCCCAAACTGGGAGAATTTGCAGAGAGCATGGTTGTAGGGGTGAGAGAAAGAGAGAAGACAGGATACTCTACGGCTTTTAGCCTGAGTGACTACACAGATGGACTTTCCATTTATTGACTGGGGAAGACGGTCACGTTTGAGTAGTTTCTCTGTTGGCCTTCACTGGCCAGGCCCTATGAAGTCACGCCAGGCCCTTGCTCGGCAGGCAGCGTCCCTCCCTCCTGACAAGCCAGCCCTGTGAGGTACAGGCAGAGAGATCCAAGGTTAGGGGGACACGCCAAGGTCACAGAGCCTGAGAGTGCTGGGGCCCCGTTGGCTCTCCTGACCGCCCTGGAACACAGCCATATCCACAATCAATCCGCTTCCCAATGGCCATGCCATGCCTCAGAAGATACCGCTCCTTGCACAAATCTAAGCCACGTGGCCCCCTCTGATCAGAGGAAACAAAACTGTGCCCCCATTTTCAAACACATGCGAAGGACTGGGATTTGGGAAAAACATTTCACTTACATTGTAAAGTACCTTCAACAAAAATGACCATTTTTATAGACAAGGAAGGAAAAAGCTCAAAACCAGTCTCTTCCAC
This sequence comes from Ursus maritimus, assembly GCF_017311325.1. Classification (NCBI taxonomy): domain Eukaryota; kingdom Metazoa; phylum Chordata; class Mammalia; order Carnivora; family Ursidae; genus Ursus; species Ursus maritimus. Next base: position 30,263,438 of record NW_024424452.1, read on the forward strand.
TCAAACATCTCATCTCCCCAGTTCATAGAGTGGAATTTAGAAATTCTGCTTCGTAGAGGAAAAAAAAAATCCCAATTTCTGTCTTTTCCAGAAAAACATGTCCTAGGACTACTTGAATACATAACTGACAACAGAGGGCACAGCCATTAGGTGACCTTGTGATTTCAGCAAAACGTGTCTCTCTAATGTAGTTCAATTACGATTGTAAGTTTATAAAACAGGGAAAGATTACAGGAATATACATTAAACCACATCAATGAGCGCTACTGAGAAAAAAAAAATTAGTCCAGCAGACAGGTACCAATCAAATAATCAATACGCAGGAAACAGCTACATCACCCTGCTTTAAGAGAACCAAATAATGCTGCAATTGGATTTACTTTAAAATTTTCCACTTGAACAAAACTGACAGCTGTATTATAATCACATTTCCAGTCACTTTATAAGATACAAATTTCATTTCTCCATATTTCTACTTCATTTCTGAAAAGGGGCCAGCAACATTATTCATCAAGCACACGGAGGAGCCGCCTAATTCATAGCGGGGGGGGAAATGCTGTTAATCCCATGTTTTCTGTCCCCTTAGAGAATTGGTGGTTTAGTTCAAACATGGTTTTTTCTGATCAGTCTAGTTCAGGGTCCTGGTTGCAAAGAGGGGCGTTGGGGGGGGAGAAGCACAGCATTTTAGTTCTCAGGTAAAATGATTTAGGGTAGGTTGACTGTTGAAACGAAGACAATCTATATGTTTAGAAAGCACCCAGGTCAGTTTAAGACTCTTGGTATATTTCTTTGGCGGGGCGGGGGGGGTGGTGTCTGCACTGGGAGCCTGACTATTCAAATGTCTGGTAGTGATGAACAAGCATGGTTCTTAACTCACAATCCAATGGCCTCAAATTACTCAAGACAGCATTTAGAAATGCCACTTGCATGTTAATGAAAGTGCCTTAAGTGTTTATGAATAATTAAGGTGGCTGCTAAAACTCTAATCGGTTCAATCCAACGAGCTTTCTTCGAGCGCCTACTGTGTGCCAGACCCCGTGCCAGGCACTAGGGATGGAAAAACAGCGGTCAGCGCACAGGCGAGATGGCTGGTGACCCCCGACCGTGGGGCTGGAACGGGGTCAGGGGCAGTCTCCGGGCTGTAGGTCAGGTGACGCACAGGTGGGGACGTCCACAGGCAGAGACCCCACGTGTACTGTACCCCTTTTAGGGACAAAGAACCCTGGGGGATGCAGGCTGAAGAGTCACAAACCACAGTGGCCCCTGGGGGGGTGACGTCAGTACTGCAGAACCCCGTTCTCTGGGGCTCCAGGCCTGAGTGCTTGAACTAACTTGCCCCCAAGGAGCCATCTGAGTCTGAATCAAGCTTCCCCTACAGGTTTCAGTTCTTTGCCAAGCAGCCAGCACCCACTTTCCTAAAAGTCATCTTTCCATGAAACTTGTCTAACTAACATGGCTGCGTGACCACTTCCACTCCTCAGTGTACCCCACGGACAGAAACGATCATGAGGCTTTGGTTTGTCAGAACTCCCCTAGAAAACCTTCTAATAGGACAAGTCGTTCCCCGCCCAGTGTGTAGTCCCAATGATGAATGCTAATGACTGCTTTTGTGAGGAAAGCCTGCACACGCCGAGGTGATCCCGAGCATTTCTGAGGGAATTCTCTCTTCTATCTGCAGAGCTGTCCTGAGCACACACTATCAGCCCCACTTTACTAAGAGGAAGAATGGCTCAGAGAGGTTAACTGGTTGCCCAAGGTCACACAGCTGGGATTCAAACTCGGGTTTTTTTCCCCGAATCCAAGGCCCGGTCCCTAAGCATTAACTCCTTGAATTACACGCTGGATTTTCAAGGACTCGATTTCTCTCTTGCCACTTCCTTAAGCTTTTATTTTGAAAAATTTCAAACTTCCAGAAAGGTTTAAAGAAGAGCACAAATAAACATACATATGGCCTCCACCTAGATTCACCAACTGTTATTACTTAATTGCATTTGCTTCCTTTCTCACTATAGCCACACTCAAATTTTTATTTTGTGAATCATCCTGGAGCTGCAAGCAGCATGACAGTTTACCCCTCAACACTGCCGTCTATCCTTCCTAAAAACAAAAACATTCTCCCACAGAATCACAGTGCCATTATCACATCTAAGAAATGTAATAATGACCTCAAACTACATGATCCAATCACAATCTACATGCAAATTTTCTCAGTTTAAAAAAAAAAAAAAAAGTCCTTTAAAGCTACTTGTTCCTCTCCATCCAAGCTCCAATCCAAGTGGACAGTTGTCGTGCCTCCTCGGTCTGATCATCTAGAACGTAATCTAGAACTGGCCCTCTCCCCCCATGTTTTTTTGGTCTTCCATGACATTCACATTTTTGAAAAGCTCAAGTCAGTCGTCTTTTAGAGTGTCCCACATTCCGGATCTGTCTTTCACAGGCTTTATTATTTATGCTATTTTCTCATTTTTGCCAGGATGAGGCATATGACAATGACCAGGTCATGAACAAAATAAGGCAACCTAGAGAATTTTCCAGAACTGACAGAGGAGACCACAAAACTATCATTGACCTTGTGAGAGAAGCAAATCAATGAGCTCACATTTTCATGGGCTTACAATCAGGCCACATAACGTGCTTGGGGAGCTTCAGAATACTCTTTCAGGCAAAGAATATCTCAGCCGTCCGATGAATTAGCCAGGATCTTCCACGTGGCCGCCTGTCAGGGCATCGGGATGAAGCACGCAGAGTGCTAGGAACTGGGGAAACGGGGAACCCTGCTAGGTCACTCACAACATTCACATTCATATCCATCGACAAACAAAAGGATAATCAAGAGGAGAGATGTGGCCCAAATTCAAACATGGATGCAATCTTGGTGGAGTATGGCTGTCACACATGTAAGTGTCCACAGGTATACTTTCTTCTGAGGGAAATGAGTGGTTTGCAGGGGAGGGGGGCACAGCCAGAGCAAAGGCCCTGGGGTGGGAATGTGCCTGGTGTGTCTGACAGAAAAGCAAGAAAGCAGAGAGAGCCAGGTGGTGCTAAATAATCCTCAGCTTCTCAGTCGCTGTAAAGTCAGAGTGGGAAGGAGGCCACTGTGAGCAAAGGGAGGACAGGATCTGACTTATGTTTTAAGAAGACGACACTGGGCGCTGTGTTGAGAATAAGCTGCAGGGGACAAGGCAGAAGCAAGTGACTAGCTTATGAGGCTGGTTACTACAACAATGCAGGTGACAGAAGATAGCCGGGCAAACCAAGGGCCAGGGCTGGAGCTGAGAGAGGTGGTCAGATCTGGATACGGCTGGAGAGAGGGGCTGAAGAGGTGTGCTGACTGGCTGGGAGGCAAGCTGGAGAGAAAGACGGGAGTCAGGATGGAGCTGCCACCGGCCGGGAGATGGGCAGGCTGCAGGGGGTGGTCTGTGAGGGAGCTCCAGTTCCACTGTGCTGGTGCTAAGTGAGAGGGGCTGAGCAGGCAGCCGGAGTTAAGTGGGTGCCCACGGCTGGAGACAGAGAGAGCCGGTGTGAAGTGCGCCTACCCCTGGAAAGACACGGCCCACTGCTGCTTGTGTGGATGTAGGCCCCTTGGGACCAGACCATTTCAGATTCAAAGTGAGAGATATCTGGGTTTGTATGAAAAGATGTCTTGATTTTAAAATGCTGGCAACTCACGTAAAATTGCAAATATTCTGCCAGACACCAAAGGACATCTGTGGGCCTATCTAACCGAGGGCCAGCAGTTTGCAACTTCTCCACGCCGCTATCTCCCTGCCTTACAATAATCCTGCAAAGATAGGCACTGCTACTCTCATTTTATCAATGACGGAACTGAGGCTCCAGACGTAGATCGATTTGTCTCAGGTCACGCGGCGAGGAAGAGGCAGAGCTGGGATCCAGAGACCAGATCTGTCCTCTCCTGAGTCTGTATTTTTCTGGGACCCGTGGCTTCCTCCCTACCCTCAGCTACCTTGTTAAACAGGCAGGCCCTGGGCTAGAAGCAGCAGGGGGAGCTGAGGGAAGGTCCATGGCAGCTTGCCTTGCCAGGAGACGAGAACCACTGAAATAGCATTACTGCTGTTAATAATTAGCTTCAAAGGCTCGATGGGTCGGGTTCCAGAGAACAAGCAGGATCAAACAGGATGGGTCTCCAAGCAATAAACTGTCCACGTGCCTGGGCCACAAAGCAGAACACAAGCAGGCTCCAGACCCATTCGCTGGGGCAAACCAGGGTGTGTAAGAAGTCCATGGGCACCACCTTTTGGATAACATTTCAGCAGGATTGGTCTCACAGGCCTGGCCTCCCGACGGGGCTCCCTGCTGGAATGTTGCCCCTGACTCCATAAATCTACCTTCACACTGAGGCCAGGGAGGCCCCTTCTGAGACACATGTAGGTCATCTCACCGGGTAAAAACACTCCTTGCTGTTCTTAGGAGAAAGCCCTGGATCCCTGATCCATCTACGAGGACCACATGCTGGGCCCCAGGCAATCTCGACATCACCTCACCACCTTGCCCTGCCTGGCCACACTGCTGCTTCTCATCTTCCTCAACTCCTCATCAACCCCAGGGCCTTCCCTCCTGCCATGCCCCAGGCCGCTGGCACCTGCCCTAACATCCAGCCCTCAGATGGGTGGTCGCTCCCTCAAAAGCCTCACTGACCTCCAAGCAGATCAACCCCTGCTACTTGAGCTCCTTAGCATAGTGGCCATCTGCCTTTGCTCTGTGTGACGATGTGATCAGTGTTCACCTCCCCCACAAGACTGAGCTCAAAAAAGACAGAGACGCTTCTGCTCTTGTGATTGGTCTGCACTTGAATTATTTAAGGAACAGACCCCATTAAGGCCGAGGACGTAGGCTTATTTCTTGGAATGTCTGTACCTTGCTGTGAAGTGATGCCCTTCCTGCTTATCTGGCATTAACAACGCCCTTTCTTTTAAGAAATGAGTTTGTAAATGCTTTAAAAAAAAAAAAAAAGACTTGGTAACATAAAAAGTTGGCAATCCTATCCCCAGAGGTTTTGTGGGGTTTTATTTTTGTTTTGGCATTTCACTGGGCTGTGCAGTCCCAAGGTCTGGGAACCACAGGGAAGCCCTGCTCTATCCTACATGGACATTTTCCAGGCCCCCGAACAAGGGTGCCCACGCCTGGGGGAGGAAGCAGACCTGGAGTGCAGAGATCTGCTTATGTGGAGGCTTGGGAGCCCCCCCTCACAGACCGTGGGCTCTTTTGAGGAACTGCCGTCTCTGTTGTAACACAGCACAAGTGGAAATGCCAAGAGCTGTGCAATGGTCACAGGAGACGGCTCAGCCAATGGAAGGTCACCAAAGGTAACTCTGACATTCATGAAAGTACGTGGAAAACCACTTCCAAGGAGAGTGTGGAGAGGTTTCCGAGCCTCTCCCCAGACATCCCGGCTGGGATGCTTCCCAGCACCTCTTCTCCGCCCACCCAACAACCTTCATCGTCTGTTTGGACCCAGCCTCTCCTCCAGGGCTGGCCCCTGGCTTACAGAATCACTGTCCCCTAACCCCTTGCTGCCCGCACTCTCCCCAAGCTCAGAACCAAGAAGCCAGCTGACTCTCAAGCATCGCCACCAAACACTATTCCCAGACTGTGCCCCCATCCCTCTTCCCCACTCTTGTCGGCCGCCGGAACCCCGCTGGGCCTCCTAACGGCCTCCCAGCGACTACACCAGGCACTGTTACAGGCACTCCCCATATATTAACTCATTTACTCTCATTATACAGATGAGAAAACTGAGGCACCAACACATTTAGGTACTTGTCGAAGGCCATACGATGGCAAGTTACAAGGGCAAAGCTTGGATTTCACACCAGGCACAGTCTCCCAAGCCCATGTTCATAACCACCTCCTAGGTGGCCTCCCCAGCCCTCTGACATGGCTCACGGGCCTCTGCTGGGACTGTGGGACTTGGCTGTTCCAGTGCACTCTCAGGACCCATGTCCCTGTAGGAACCCTCAGATGGCTTCCCACTGCCCTGGACCGGAGATCTGGTTCATCTCAGCCCTTCTTCCCCCGACTCCTCACCTGCTGGCTGCACCAGCTCTCGGACAGGCCGTGCTCCCTCCCACCTTCCAGCCTCACCTCTACCATCCCCTCTAACTGGCGGACCTCAGTTTTGCATTTTCTCAGAATCTTCTGGTCCCTCCCTGAACGGCACCTGACCAGAGAAGCCTTCTCTAAACAGCGTAGGAGGTCTTTTCTCCCAGTTATTCTCGAGCACAGACCCTGTTCGTCACCTCCACGGACCATCTCAAAAACCTGTGATTACCTGTTGGTGGTCCTCCCATCCTCCCCACCCCTACCCCAAAGCAGAAGCACCATGGAGCTGAGACCAAGTCAGCCTTCAGTTCCCTATCACATTCCAGCTGCCAGCACTGTGCCTGTCATACAGCAGGTGCTCAACACGGAGCTGAATGAGTAGATGGATTTTGCTGAATGGTTCTCACGAATGGATTTAGAAAATCCGAATACAAGATGAGGTATGGGAAGCACACAGGATGGGTACAACATGCACATGTCGAGTGCCCACATGGAAAAGGCTGGGAAGGAATCCAGAAGTTTCCTGGGGATGCCTGGTATCTACTTAGCATATTTAGACAATGGGCAAATTTCTCCCAACTGTGATTGGCCATATTTTCTAGAAATAAGCAAGACTCCTTTCAGAAGGCTCTGATTCCAATCCTGGCAGGAACTTGGCTGCTCCTCACAGCCTGCTTGTCCTCAGGGCACTCCCGGGGACTGTCGGTTAGTAGGCCCAAGAGGGAACGCAAGGGAGCACGCTGCCTGGGTGGGGTGCACCTCCCATCGTCTGGGCCCAAGCAGCCCCGCAGTCTTCTTACCCCTCCAAACAGTGCCATCCTACAAGTGATGAACTGGTTTCAATACGTCAGGATACGCTCTTCCAAACATTGTTAGAGCAGAAAATGCCCACCCCTTGGAGTCCTGCACTATGAGTTCTACATCACTGATCCAGCAGCCGCACCAGGGGCAAGAGCTCCTCTCAGCCCCGAGCACCTGCTACACGCCAAGCACAGTGCCGTGTGCTTCACCAACGTGATCGCATTTGATGTTCAATGGCTCTCCCTGCACATCTTTTAGAACCATTTTAAAAGCCAGGCCCCTGAGTCTCATGAACATGAAGGCCCCAAGCAAGGTCACAAGGCCGATGACCTCCAACTACACCAGGGGCAGCCAAGGCGGATGTCAGTGCAGCCGGCCACCCCTCCCTCCTGCCCCGGCTCCACCCAGAGCCCCAGCTGGGCCGGGGAAGCTCACGATCTGGAACGGTAGTGACCAATTCAATGACAAAGAGCAGCCCCAAGTCCTTCTCTGTTAGAGAGAAGTATTTATAGATGCAACGATATGAGGTCTTCCACTGGCTTTACTACACTCAGCGGGAGTGGCGGGGAGGGAGGTATTTTGGAAAGAGAAATGGTGGAGCAGATGGAATGAGACGTAGGGAAAGAGTAATAACCCTTGAAGCCGAAGGCGCGGGATGTGGAGATTCATGGTGCCATTCTCTCTAAAAGTCTCATCTATTTTATCTAGTCAAGCTAGCCTTCCCTTCCCATCCCCCTTCCCTCACGGCTGCCAGTCCCTGACCTGGGCCCCAAGCCACTCTCCTCTCCAGCGAAAACAAAACAGTCGGGAGCACAGTCAGCTCTGCCCCTTTCCGGGGAGGGGGCGGGTGATGGGGGTGGGCGATGGCCTCCGCCATGCTCCTTGTCCGGAGCCACCATGCCAGAGCTCACCAGGCACACCTGCCAGAGGCCTGACGCTGGTCAGCAGACACGTGACACGGCTTCTGTGTACTCGTACGCCGCCGTGGTTTCTTATCAGAGTGAGACAAGGTCAGTAAACACACTTTAAGTCACCTCTTTCTGGGGTGCACAGCCGACATGCCTTTGAGCCTGTCCGCCCAGATTATGTCACCTTCCATGAAAGTGGACCAGCCCCCAGCATTTCTCCCTGAGTCAGCTTTCTTCAAATCACGGCGCTCACAAGAAGCATGCCCAGCTTCCAATCATTCGGCAAATATGAATGCCTTTGCCTACATTATGATGTTGCTGACATTTTATATACATAGAAGGCATTTTGTGACATGCGAAGCATACTGACTTTTCCCCACTGGAAGGTCAGACACTCCAGCATTTAAGAACAATCACCAGGAAAAATACAAAGAAAAAAGAACACAAAGTCCAACAACAACACATGCTATCTTCTTCTAGTACCATGCGCTCATAAAATCCATAATTCCTAGTATTTTCTGGATGGCACTCTCTTTAGCAAAGAATAATTTGTGACCGGGCTGGGTAAAGACAGACAGGCATTACTTTCTTAATGGCCAACTACCCAAAAAGGTTCAGTTAAGTGATCTCAACTAGCCATCTAATCAATTAAAATTGATAAGTGAAATACTTTTAACCTTTATTTCAGCAGGCCATTCCTAGGTGGGGTAGGGGAGGGGGCAGGAAGGAATGTGAATTCCCAGCATAAAATTTAATTCCATTTCATGGATGCAAACATTCTTGCTGCCCTGATGGAGTGGTCCCCTTGAAAGCAAGCCGTTTCCCTCTTCCCTTGAATCCAATCAGAGAAAGACTGGTTTATGGTTCTCTGCAGCCAACTCAATCCATTTAAACCCTTAGAGAAATCCCTACAGCAATTTCTCAAGGAGAAAAGGACCAAAGGAGACGAGCACAGAGCAGCTCAAAGGGGACTTAGCTTCCTTGTTCTTCCAAGAGAGAGAAGAAAAAAAGAGTAAGAAGAGGGCAAGAAGAAGTTAGGGGCACCTGTGTGGCTCAGTCAGTTAAGTGTCCAACTCTTGGTTTTGGCTCAGGTCATGATCTCAGGGTCATGAGATCGAGCCCCAAGTCAGGCTCTGCACTCAACAGGGAATCTGCTCGAGATTTTCTTTCTCTCCTTCTGCCCCCCTCTCTCAAATAAATAATAAATCTTAAAAAAAAAAAAAGTTAGACAAGCGGGTAAAACCCGTAATAATCACGGAAAATCTTTTGTTCAGGCAGAGTGCTCTGCTCTTTATATGCATCACCTCGTTTCATTAGCAGGTAACATGGACTACAGTTCCCTGAGCACAGTTAGAGGCCAGACACTATGCTCCGTCATGTTATATTTCATATTCTATTTCGCTCGCATCTCAAAACAAGCCCATCATATCAGGAAGTACATCCCCATTTTCCCGGTGAGGAAATGGAAGTTGTAGGGGTTTCAATCATTTGCTCCAGGGAATACACAGCAGGACAGGGCATGTGGATCAAATACCAACCCGCCATGGTCTAGGTCATGATCACTGGCCACACAACTGAGCACTTTTGTCAAAACTCCTTGAACCGTACACTAAAACTTGGTGAATTTTATCGGATGTAAACTGTATTTCAATAAAGCTGAGTTAAAACAGCGGGGACCCTGTCCTGACTACACACCATGAAGAGTGGCCATCTGCCGCTCCTGCCTGCTTAGCTTCCATCTCTTTGTGAGTTTCCTTTGAGGGCAACCTCCCTCTTCCCTCTCAAGTGATGGAGTTGAAAAGAAATGGGCCCCACTTCCCAGCTTAGGGTTCACCACATGACTCCGGCCTCGCCCAGTAATGAATCACGTTCCTCTGACAACGACTGGTTCAGGGATGGTCCACCGACCCAAGCCAGGCCAGTGAGCCCTGCTGTGGACTTCCACAGAAGTCACAGGAAAAGGAAGCCCTGTTTCTGTCAGGTGTGCTAGGCNGGTTCAGCAGATTTTGGAGCTGCAGATGGCCACCTTGTTGCTACCTAGTGAGAGTCCTCCTGAGGATGACGCCAGAAGGGAAGCCGAGCTGAGACAGGGCAGCAGCTTCTTGATGACGCTGCTTGAGTACCTAGATCCAGCTATGCCTGAAGGCAGACGTACTCCTGGACTTTCTAGTGACACCAGCCAATCCCCCTATCTTTTTCCTTAGCCAATCTAAGTTGGGTTTTCTGTCTCTTATAACCAAAGAATCCTACCATATCACAATGCCTTTAAGAAACAGAAACCACCCTGCCCATCCGTGTGCACGTGCCCTACAGCAAATGGAGGAAAGAGAGAACTATATGTGTATGAGGAGGATTACAGGAGCTCGATCAGGCTTTATACCCACTGTCGCTTTTAATCACAGCCTCGTGCTCATGCTGCCGAGGAGACCAAGAGGCACTGCCCACGGTTAGGGAGGGAGCCCAAGGCTGCAGGTTGAGCACATGGCTCTCCAGCCTCCCCGCCTCCGCCTCACCTACAGGCTGGTGATTTGCATTTTTGAAAGTTTTCCCCTTTTTTGCAGCAGAGGCCTTTAATCATTGGAATCCTACAGAAACCTTTTTTTTTTTTTTAAAGATTTTATTTATTTATTTGACAGAGAGACAGCCAGCCAGAGAGGGAACACAAGCAGGGGGAGTGGGAGAGGAAGAAGGCAGGCTCCCAGCGGAGGAGCCTGATGTGGGGCTCGATCCCAGAACACCGGGTCACGCCCTGAGCCAAAGGCAGACACTTAACGACTGCACCACCCAGGTGCCCCCTACAGAAACCCCTTAATACACAAAACCAATCATGCTACGGTTATGTGGAGGGCAGGGGAGCTGGAGACCCCAATCACCCTGCACAGCTCCACCTGGGCTCCAGAAAGCAGAGCCCGCAGACACACTGCCAGGCACCCAGCATCCAGGGCCCCTTCTTTGAATTTGGCACGATGTGCACACTCTGTCAGCTTTTGGTGACAGATCAACCGCGGTAGCAACTCGGGTCGCACACCGACCCTCCCAGTGACACCGGAGCTGGCGTGACGGCATGTGCACCCCTCCCCTCCCCCGCCCCTCCGCCCCTCCCAGGACTTACTCAGATCCAGCACGTCATCCGTTTTGATCAGGTCCTCCTCCCGCGTCAGGGGAAGCTGGGTCTCGGGCTCCCCTCGCAGCTGCAGCGACAGGGAACGGAGCATGAAGAACACCCGGATGGCCTGGACAGACCAGGAGCAGAGGAGAATGAGACTGTAGTTATTTAAGGGCCATACGGAGAAAACACACATTGACTATTGATTTGAACAAACAAAACAAAACAAAGTCCACTTGTCGCAGTATCATGGCTCTGGTGTTTTCAGAACAAGGCAAAAAAAAAAAAAAAAAAAGAAAGAAAGAAAATCAAAGGGTACAGCCTGCTTTTAGTTCTCCACAGCTTTAGGCTACTTTACCTCAACTGAGCACCTGTCATTTGCCAGGAGCTCTCCCCTAGCGCCATGTAACCTTCACGACACCCCTGCTTAGCAGGCCGCCCCATTTTGCAGACAAGGCACTGGGACCCAAGGAGGCAAAGTAAACCGCCCCAGGCCACATGTCTAGGGAGGGCTAGAACCAGGCCTCTTCCAACTAAACCAGCACAGAATTTGGAAATCCAAATCACAAGTAATAGTGTTCTAACATCCTGCCTAGTGAACATGGGGGCTGAGAAGGCAGAAGAGGGTAAGATGCTTGTAGGATTCAGAGCCAGCCAGACTCCATTAAAATCCTGCCCCTGCCCCTCCCTGGGTGAGCCCGTTCACAGCAGAGTCTCAGCCCCTGGGCCTTACCACAGGGGGTATGCTGTGGATGGGACAACAGCCCTGGCACCTGGCCAGTGTGCCGTGACATCAGTGCCTCAAGTGCCCCTCAGACTGACCCGGCCAGCTTTCTGGGGGCAGAGGCAGCTCTGTTCAGCACAGGGATTCCTGGCCCGGGAGAGGTGTCTGGGTGGAATCCAGGATGGCCATCAGACATTTCCAGAGAATAGGAAAAGAGTAGAATTCCCAGACCCGGACCCAGAGAAGTTTATGCAGAAAGCAGCTTCTCCCCGGACCCAGCCTGCCCTGATAGCACTCCACCCCTGGGTCCCAGACTGGGGTTGAGTTGCCCACCGATGAGAGGCCAGGAAGTGGAGGTGCAGCCCATGGGAGAGGCCACCTCCGTGCCAGTTTCCCTGACGCACAGCTGATGGGTCTACTTGAGGCACATGCCTGAGGAAAGCAGCTCTGGAGTCAGACATGTGAGGTCTGTGTTGGACTCACCGGGCAAGGCCCCTGACCTCCATGAGCTTCAATTTCCACATCTGTGAAATGCGAGCGGTAGTCCCTGCCTTGCAGGCCTGCTAGGAGGCTCTGAGATAATGCTGGGGTGGAAGGGGGAAGCAGCCAGCATGTGTTCCGTAAAGGGGCAGCCATCCTTTCCTCCAGCCACTCGATAGCTGGGCACGGGGGAGGGCATGGGGACAAACCACTGTCGCCACTGGTGAGCCACACAACGATGAATTCCAGCCCACTTTCAGTCTTCTTGTTTACAGTTCTGAGACTACAGGCCTGGCCCACTGAGAGGGGAGGCTGCCCTTCCTATGACAAGGTGCCTTCCAAAACAAAGTGGGGGGCAAATTCCTGCCTGTAAAGAGCTGGGCTTGTGCGGGCTCCCACTGACCCAGGCACCAAGGATGCCCCCTGGCACATTTAAGCCCGAGTCCGGCCTTGGCCTGGAAATGGCAGGAGACCTGAGCCACTGTCTCCATTGCCTAACGCAGAAAACTGGAAGAACAACCCTACCTCCTGGATGTATTCTGAGGTCATGTACTCCCCTTTGTCCACCATAAGCGCTACAGGAGGATAAGCCTTTATATTATGACGATGGGGTGGGGTGGCAGCATTAGTACTGATCTGACTGTCCTTATCAGTTTTTTAAAGTACAGCCTTCCTGGGGCACCTGGGTGGCACAGCGGTTAACCGTCTGCCTTCGGCTCAGGGCGTGATCCCAGCTTCTGGGATCGAGCCCCACATCAGGCTCCTCCGCTATGAGCCTGCTTCTTCCTCTCCCTCTCCCCCTGCTTGTGTTCCCTCTCTCACTGGCTGTCTCTATCTCTGTCAAATAAATAAATAAAATCTTAAAAAAAAAAAAAAGTACAGCCTTCCTAAGACATCTGCAACAATCAGAAGAAAAGGAAGAGCCGTTTCATTTGTTAAAAATCAAAACAGCTTCTATTTACTAAGTACCTCCCGTGCACCAGGCACTGTGAGCACCTTACTGCAACGCAGAGCTATTACACAGGAGGAAACGGAGCTGGAAGGGCAGAGCAATCTCAGCTCATGCGGCTGGTGATGCCTGAGCCGCCCTGGACGCAGCAATGTCTGATGCTTGTGTCACTTAACCAAGCACATGAGGACATTCACACGCCTGCACCACCCCGAGTGCAGAAAGCCCGAGATGTGGGTGGCTCCTTGAACTCCATGGCCATCTGAGCTCTCAAGTAAGGAGTCATGGCCTTGGATGCGAGGACAAAGGCCCATCGGTCAGGTCTAAGCTGAGTGAATACTTCATTTCTGTGTCAAAAATCCATTCCTCTCAAAGGTTCTGAAGGCAAAGAAATCAAGCGGGACCCTCGCTGGGGGGCGAGAAAAGAGAAACACGTGTGGCTTTCTACAGACCATCACTCTGAGAACCAGAAACCTTCCAATAGAAAAGGACTTCGGAATCTGGCTCCTAGTATAGACCATTTTGGTAAACATCTGCTTTTGCTCTGGAAGCAACAAATGGGAGATATTTCCAGAAATACAAAAACTAATAATAAGACAAAAAAATCTAAAGAATATAGACCACACTGACCAGCCCCATAACTTCAAGAATCCACAAAAGAGAGATAAAACACCAGAATAAGGGTCCTCAAATTCATCCCACAGCCCCCTAAACAATTAGCATCCCCCCTCCCTCTGCTTATCTGAGGCCTGCCGGGTACTGGCGGGGCTGGACCATGTCATCTCCCTGAAGTCTTTTAATGACCCTCCATGGTTCCTATTGTACAGACTGGAAACCAAAGCCCGGGGATGTGAGGTAGCCTGCCCACAGTGACTCAGCTAATAACCAGACTCCAAAGCCTGTGTTCTACTACCATATGCCTTTCCCTTCAAAAGACTTAAGGCTTGGGACCCAGGCTTTTATTGTATGCTTCTCTTTGCTCTGCCAAATAAACATGCAATTTAAAAAGTATTAAAAAGGAAAAAGGAATTATTGCTCTTTCTGATGCTTCCACAGAATGCCAGGAAGACGGACTCTGGAAGCACACATTAGTTCTGGAAAGCAGTGACAGCTGAGCATGCTCAAATATGAAGAGGCTCGTTCCATGTGCTCCAAGGCACTTGGGAGCAAGCTCTGCAGCAGGGTCGTGGAGAATGAGGCCACTACGTGGGGCAGGATGGCTTCGGGGTCAAAAAGACCTTGGCAAGTGGGTCACGTAAATTCCCTGAGCCCGGGCTCGAGTTCTAGGAATAAGGTAGCCACCAGCCCCAATCTCATGGCCTCCCCGGAGGTGTGCCCACTGAATCCTGGGGCAGCCCTGGATCGAGCGCTCAGCTCCAGCCCTCTCTCCACTTCCCTTGTCACATTTGCAAGCCACAGAGTTCGGGGGGCCGTCACCCAGCTGAGGAGCCCACCAGGCCATGGGAGTGGCTACGAAAAACCAGTCACTGCTAATAGGGTGCAAAGCAGTGTCACGTGGGCCAGGCCCACTGTGAAAGCCCCTTGGCAATATGGAGAGCATCACGCGGAAAATGTTCGTGCCCCCTGAACCAGAAATTCTACCTCTGGGAACTTTTCCTAAAGAAATAAGCCAAAAGAAAGAAAACCCTGTATTCGTGAAGCTGCTCATGACAGTTTAGTTGAAAATAATGTAATCCTGGAAGCAACCAGAATGTCTAGCAGCAGGAAAATGCCTAAGTAAGTTACGGCAGAAGTCGCCAGATAAACTTTCATGCACCGGTCAGAAATGTGACTTAAATTACAACTGCATCCCAGCACGGAAAGCTGCCTGCTGTACAAGGGAGAGAGCAAAGGAAGAGGCTGGAAGGAAGACCACAACGCACTCTTCCTGCCGCCACGAGAAGACGTGATTGAACACAAAGACAGGGAGGAGACACAAGTCTAAGCCTTGTTTGTTTAGGGTGATGAAATCACGGGAAATTATTTCCTTCTGCTTTCGAAACCCTACGAGATGTTCTTTAATGCATAATACCCATCCAAAGAATAAAGAAAAATATCCTATTTCCTTGCAGTGGATAGCGATAAACACAAAAACTGTTTGTGGTTTTATGCGGGAACAAGGAACAGAAGTCAGGGACAAATAAAATTTCACGCAACTATATTTATTTCATAATGGCTTCCAAGATTACCACAGAAAGACAGCCAGTGGCTTACATTCAGATTTTGAGATTCACCAGAAATTCCTCTCCCTAACTCTCTTCTCTAACCTGAAGCTACAGTCGATGGCTAGAAACTCTTTTTCTTTCCCTCCTGAGACACTAGACTGCTCCACCCCTGTTCAGCCAAAACTTCCTGAGCTCTTCCGGCCTGCCGGGCACCGTGCAGTCCCTCTTTCTTATCTACTTTGGGCAGGAGCTGAGAGACAGGACACCTCAGGGAGGGTAAGGAACTTGCTCAATGCCACACAGTTGGAGCTGGGATTGAACCTTGGTTGGTCCCACGAGCCTCTGTTCTTTCTTAACTGCTTCTCTCACCTTCCCCTGGGACAGGTCCAGCCCACGTCCCCATTTCTGCCTCCACGTTCTCATCAGATCCCAGCAGTTCCCATGATCTTCGTTTCAATGTGAATTCCCCTTATCAGCTGGCATGGCTCAGTGGCACTCTCGCTATTTGGGGTCTTATTTTATATTAGTTGTTCACGGTCTATTCTTGCATTTTGCATAGTGCCTGGCTCCTAGAAAAATGCTCAACAAATATGTCGAATGAAAGAATAAAGAGTGTAATTTGCAAAATGCAAGAGGGACTCTGTGACTTTTAGTGTTGGATGACTCCCATTGCCTGCAAGGCCTGGCCTTCCTCCTGCCCCGTCCCCTCCCCTCACTCTGCTCGTCACTCTGCTCCCTGAACTGGCTATACCCTTTCGCATCTCAGGGATTCTGCACTCACCGTCCCCTCGGCCCTGCTCATTTCTGTACCCTTGGACCCAGCATCTGGCATCCAGTAGGCACCCAGTGGCTCTCTGGTGATTGTATGGAGGACTATTTCACAGTTAGGAATGATGTATTAGTAAGGGTTGTTTGAACTTCTTTAACAAGTCGTTAAGGAAAATAAAAGGTGGGATTTCTGAAAAGTGTCAGCCTCCTAAAAGTTAAAAAAGTCTACTTGGTGGAAAAAAAAAAAAAAAAAGAAGGAAACCTTTGAATCCAAAAGGATGAAATGGAATGTTCTTTGGATACAAGCAAAGAACTTGAAACAAACCACATAAGCCTTCAATTGCTTGCTAAACCATACACTTCCTTTAGCTTAAATTCAAAGCACACTGCTGTGTTCTGATGTCTGAAATGGACTCAGGAGCTAAGCTTCTGGATGATTCTAGACAGCTGCCTTTAACGGAGACCGGACTGAGGTGAGTGGTCAAAATCCCCCTTCAGAAACTGATTCCTGAAGTCACAAAGGGAAGCTTCTCTAAGGTAGATGGCTTCACTTTGAGATGGTCAGCCCTATTTTATATATTCTGCTACCTTCTCCCTGGCTCTAAACCCAGGGACCCTGAGACTTGAGGATTAATTGTATAAACTCCTCAGACAGACAAAGGCTGGACAAGAGACCCAGAGAAGTCCAGGTGTTCCCAAGGGCTGCCTGTGCTTCAGGAAGCAGCTGCACTGTGCCTCCCATCTGGGACAAGGGAGGTGGGCAGCAGGCCCTTGGGAACTTACAACCAAGTGAGATGTCAGGGGCCAACGGAAGAAGGAAACCCCTACCCTCGAGAACTATCACTGGTCTTCTATGTTCTGCCTTTCGCTGAGTCCCCACAATGACTCTGGCAAGGCAGGTACATGCTGCTTTGAGATGGGAGAAGGAACCCCAAAGCCCAAGCGACCCTCCCTCTGCCATATGCCTCACCCCTGAATTTCTCCCATCCTCTCCTGTGGATCAGGACCATCTGTCCCAAGCCGGCCTGATGTCAGGAATCAGCTAACAAGGCCAAGGTCCTCACTGGGCTCTAAGGCCCCGGAGCCTGGCTCCCTCCAGCCTCTTCACTTCCCACAAAGCCTCCCTCACTCTGAGCTCCAGCCGTGTCCCCTCCTTGGAGGTGCTGGAATGAGCCACATCTGTCTGGGCCTCAGCCTCCGCTGCTGCCCAACCTATCCCTCTGCTGCCTGTTCCACCTCCCTCCCCAGGGGGAGGGGCTGACCCCACATTCCTTCGCCAACAGCCTCAGCCACACGGACTGGCAATGCTGCCTGTCCTACCTCGCCCTCTAGACTCCGACTCCTTGAGGACCGTGGCAGTGTATGTTAGGCCCCTGGTGTCCAGCACCAAGTAGGGCTAATAAATATGATGAAGGGAGCGGTGGGAAGCAGCAGGTCAAAGTGGCTAAGAGTGTGGGGTGCAGAGGCCACACTGCCTGTGAGGAGTCCTGGCTCTGCTACTTACTCACTGGGGGACCGCGAGCAAACCACTTGATCTCATCATGCCTCAGTTTCTTCCTCTGCAAGATGGGTTCATGTAATGCCAACTTCCTAGACGGCCGTACAATTACATGAGGAAGTTCACATAAAAAACTGATGTGAATGATTTACTTGATATCGGACAGGAGCTCATCTAAGTGTTGAGAAAACTGGGGGCCCAGGAACCAAAAAGAAGGCAGAGTGCAACCCAGAGCAGCAGCTCTCACCATTCACAGCCTCCAGACCTCTGGCTCAGGGGACCAGGCGGGCCTCAGGGACAGGACCTTCGCTCTCGCTCTTGCCTCAAGAGGGAGCATCTCCGAGGCCAACCAAAGGCTACAGGTGAGCAGGCCCACCCGTTGAAGGAGTTGCCAACACAACCCAAGTTTGTCAGACCCAGTCCTGTGGTGAAGCCAGTGCCAATGATGCCCAGTGCAAACAGTGCCACCCACACACATGCTCGTATGCCCGGCCACGGGGCCTGCGGGCTGGCTGGGAGCGTGAGGAAGGAGCGCGTCACTGGCTCAGACAGGGTGCGTCCTGTGGTGAGGTCTGCGGGTTCGGTCAGACAGCAGGGAATGTGCACTGACTTAAAACACACAGGTCGGACTTCCTCTGCACCCTCCCCCACCCCAGGCCTCTGAGGCAAAATAGCTGCCTGGGCAGAGGAACGCCAGGGAATTCTCCTGTTTGAGGCAGATCCAGTAGGTCACGCCTGCTTCTCAAAATCCCAAAATTAACACCTCCGCTGCTCTGGTCAGATGCGGATTAACTGAGAAGAAGAGGGCAAGGAACTCAGCTGATTTATCCACTCATGTCTCCAAGGAATGATTTTCTAGGAAGAGATGATGGTGCTTTCTAAGAAAGAAACTGATCTTACGCAAGAGATAAACTACCGTGAACAGCTCTGAAGAGACCGCTTCAGACAAAAAGTGCTGATAAGGGGCGCACACTCCAGCAGGGTTCTGAGAACTCCTCTGCTTTTCACACAAGGGAGCAAGCGGGCTGGCAACAGTCACAATCTCACTTGTGTGTGCCTTGCCCCCAGATCCCTCAGATACCTTACCCTCACGCCATCTTACCATCTCCGGGGGTCCTGAGCCTCTCTGGAAGAGGATTTCACACCAAGGCCGCACCTGCACTACCTGTTCTTGACTCACTCCCCCAGGTGCCTGGCAACAGCCCTGCCTCCCCCCAGAGCCTGGGGCCCTGCTCTGCACCTGCCTGGCTCTCACATGGGGGAATCTCCATCCTGCTTTAGGAAAGGGCAGCTCGCCTTGGGAAGTTCCTCCTGGTGGCAGGGCGCCGGGGGGAGGGGGTGTCGTCCGCTCCCTGTCCCGAAGTGGGCTGGAAGGTGGGCTCTTGACCTGGTCAGACTGCAGCCCAGGAGAGGCGGGTCCCGCCTGCCCTTACTCACCCGCCGGGTCTTCTCCACGTCACCGCACGGCAGCCGCTTCACAAAGTCGATGCCGGTCAGCGGCGTACCCGTGGGAGGCAGCAGGATGGAGGCGTCCATCATGAGATACTCCACGTTCATGGGCTTCATCTAGAAGAGAGACATCATAGGAAACCTCACCGAGGGGACAAAGAGCATGGGGCAGGTCACGCAAGCCCCTCACCTCCACCCAGCAGAGAGCGGGTCCCGGAATGCAGCCCGCCTCCCTCCCTTTGTACTGTCAAGAATGACGACAGCAGACACAGTGACAGCAGCTCCCCGTAGCGTTTATCCAGAGTGGACTACGGACTGAGGGCAGGCAGCGAACTACAGGCTTTGCGTGCATGATCCTATTTAATCCTCCCGAAGACTCCAGAAGGGATGTTTCCCAATCCGTTCATGAGAAAATGGAGACTCAGCTAGCGGGTGACAGAACTAAAATGCAGACCCAGGCCTGCCCTACTCCAGACCCCCTGATTCCCGCCACATGACCACCATTCCCCTTCCTTCCTCACTGCCTTTACCTGGGATCATACAACAAAGCCACTTACTGAGCATCTACTCAGTGCCAGGAGCCTGCAGGGCTCACCTCCTGCTGGACAGCAGTGCTGATGCTGTTCCTTATTACAGAGGGGGACACACTGAGCTCAGAGGAAGGGCATATGCCTACAGCCCCTGGGCCACACGGGAGCAGAACTCTCTGCCTGCTTCCACACCACCTCTGGGAAGCCTTCTCTGCTTACTGTGACATTTGATAACAACATCTCCCCTCCTGGACCTCTGCTGCATCAGTGCGGACATCGAACGTGCATCCGTTGTTGGACAGGGACACTTCATTTCCCGGACATCATGAAGGAATGACATTTCACAAGGCAAATTTCCTATAGAATTAACTTAACTCCTTTAAGCAACACATGC
Source organism: Ursus maritimus (assembly GCF_017311325.1). Classification (NCBI taxonomy): domain Eukaryota; kingdom Metazoa; phylum Chordata; class Mammalia; order Carnivora; family Ursidae; genus Ursus; species Ursus maritimus. The sequence continues at coordinate 30,283,270 of NW_024424452.1, forward strand.
TTTTTGTGTTTTTTGGGGTTTTTTTTTTAGAAAGTGGGCTTCAACCGTATCACACTTTCTCCCTCTCCTAGAACATACAGCTGACTACACTGGGCAGTTATGGTGAAGGCCCAGCTGTCTGGCCTAGGGAGCCAAGGAAACACTTAGTGCATGCTGCCTGCCTTTTCTTTTGGCCACCCCCCAAAGGCCTGGGGTCTCCCATCCCAAATCCCTTTATGCCAGGGCTGGGTGGTGGAGCCCTGAGTCCCACCCCGGGGCTGCCCGTGGCATCGCCTACCAGCAGTGCCTTCCAGCCTGCCTGCCGCTCCCTAGCAGCCCCCCTGCGCTCTGCCCCACCTCTCTCCACCACCTTCCCGGTGAGCAGTGCTGGCAGCCAGCTGTTGCACTCATTACACCTCTGCATTCAACAGGAGGTAAAGAGAGAAGTGAGCGAGGGTCAAACATGAAGGCCTGGCTTCAGTGCGGCAGTCTCCATGAGCACCCGCGGGCCTATCTCCCCTTCATTTAGCTCAGCGGCTGCTTTCCTCAGGTTCGACCCCAGGACTGACTTTCAGGTGTGGGGGTTGGGGGGTGTCCGCTTTCTATTTCTCTAGGGGGCCAGGCACTGTGCAGACCACACAGTAAACATGGGACAAACCAACAAAGCCCGGAAGCTCTCCATAGCGGGAGGGAAAGGACGCAAATACTCGCCGTGCACACACTATACAGGAGGAGACTCACAGGCACTGCACGCGTGGGCGCGTGGCGCAGACCCCACCTTACAGATGGGAAAAATGAAGGCTCAGAATGTAAGCAGCCCACTGGAGGTCACGCAGTTAGTAAGTAAAAGAGCAGAGGGGTGCCTGGGTGGTGGTTAAGTGTCACACTCTTGGTTTGGGCTCAGATCGTGATCTCAGGATTATGGGATCCAGCCCTGTGTCAAGCTCAGAGAGAAGTCGGCTTGAGACTCCCTCCCTCTCCCTCTGCCTCTCCTTCTCTGCCCCTCCCCCTGCTCACGCACACACCATGTGCTCTCTCTCTCTCAAATAAAAAAGTAAAATCTTAAAAAAAAAAGAGAGAGAGAGGCAAAAAACTGAGCAAGGGTTTAGGAGCCTGAGCTTTTCCACGTCGTCAAGTGACATGCGAGCCTTACGTTTCCAACAGGAAACCCAAATGGAGAATTACGCTGCAGAAGGGGACATCATAGGGGCAAGCTGAAGCGGTAGCTAACCCCCAAATCCACTGCACTCTAACTAGCAGTCCAAGGAGCAGAAGACTAAGACACCATTCCAGGGGCTGGGGGAATAGTGGGGAGCAGTGGCCATCGCCAGGTGGGAGGCACACCTGGGCAGCCTGCACAACACCAGAGGAGGCCTTGGGTGCTACTGGAGTATTTCTGAGATACTCTATGCCAATTTACAATTTTCCCTGGAATGGGCTCTGCGGAGGCCTCGGAAGTGCCGAGGGTGAGAAAGTGGTAAGGGCCCAGCGGTCCATACCCGGTGAGAAGGCCTTGGGAGGCAGAAGCCACTTAGAGCAAGCTGCTTTTGTCTTTGTGACACTTTAGACAGTTAGGTTGACTATAAACTTCTCGAATCACTTCACTCTTTGATGAGCAATGTCCATGAAAAGGACATTTATCATCTCTTTACTGAGTGCCAGCTAAGGGTCAGATGATAGGGATGTACGGAAATGAACAGAACAGAGAAAGCCGCAAATCTTCTGAACCAATCTTTTCCCATGACTGTGCCTGACAGATGGAGGGAAACAGGGCAGACTCTGAGATGGTGCTGTGGATTCAAGGACAAGCAACACGCTGGAACATTCCGGTGACACAGCAAAGAAGGGCAGGGCACTGGAGGCGAACTACTCTGCTTTGGAATCTTGGCTCTGCACCTCACTGGCTCGGCAGGCATGGGATCTCACTCAACCTCTCTGATTCTCACCTTCTGATGGGCGACAGGAGTCTATGCTAGCAGCTACTCCCATCAGGGTGACACGGGCAGTAAAAGGATGAATACATACAATGTGCTTTATACTCCTGACACGGCACGAGTCCTCAAAGATTATTCGTATCAAAGTGAATCTTTCCAACTCATCTAATGGCACAGCCCACAGAGGGGGAGTGAGGGTCATCTGAAATTTCACCAGTGGCGGGGGTCAAAAGGCACCATTTCCAATTCACTTCCCCACCAATCTCGGTCAGAAAGGCCCCAGTTAGACAGCGGTCTCTCAGTTTTTCAGGACAAGCTGTGCAGGCAATCAAGTACGTCCTGGACCCCCACTTACTGTCATACTCCTGTACTCATCTTCAAACATGTCCAAAAAAATTTCTTCTCCCTAAAAAGAAAGGAAGGGAGAGAGATTATGCATATTTTTTCTATAAACACCAAAGTATTATAAACTCCAGTTCATGGCTGTTGGGGCCATCTGGTTCTCATTAGTGAGTTCTCGTAAATCACCAGGAAGTAAGACACACACGTGAACACAAACGCACACACTCCAATGAAAGCCCAAATATCATATTGCACCTCTCAATGTTTCTCTCCCTTTTTTTAAGCATGTAGAATTAGATTCCTTCTGTCAAGGCAGCTAATTGAAACGACAACAAAAATAACACCATATATAATTAAACTACACAAGTGGGTGAAATTAGGAGTGTTTCACTTCATCTATGTGTTGAGAAACGGGAAGCCTGGTTCAGGTGCCATGTTAAATCTATGAGGCTCCACGCCTCAGAAAGGAAGCGTATAATTAAGCACACTTAACACTAAAGTTATACAGCTCGTTCCGGTCACTTCCGAAGCACACCTGTGAGGCTCTGTAGTTCCGCAGGGCTGCGGTGGGTAAGACTCTGGCTTTGAGACACGTAAACCAGGGGCCAAAATCCAGCTTTACCTCTCAGATCCTCTCTCTGGTTCACTGCAAGACTGGAATGACAGCCCACATCTATGCGGGTCACTGCAAGGATTTACCCGAGTAAAGTGCTGACCACAGAGTCTGCCACTCAGCTGGGGCTGGTAAATGCTAGCACTCATGGTCATTATGGTCACCCTTGGACGGAGCAGGGCTAGGGAGGGGAGCAGAGATTCAGATGAATGCATCATGACTATTGAAACTGTCCTGTCTCTCTCCTAAGTCCTGAATCTCTCTCTCTCTCTCTCTCACACACACACACACACACACACACACACACACACACACACAGAGTCAGGATGGGAAAAGGAGCAAGTCCTTTACATATTTTTCCAGTTGTCAGAACTGCAGATAAACTTGAATATTCTTGTGTGGCATAAGAACCACAGAAATCACACCCCTGAGAACATCCAAAAGCTTCTGAGATATTATACTTAGGGTATAACCCTCATAGGACAAAAGAACAATCTGGGTAGGGAGAAAGAAGCTCCAATTCAAATACAGCTCTCCTTTGGCTAAAGATAACCCTCTGGGAAAATGCCTACCTATATATATCTATCTTTCTGACTTTGCAATGCAAAGGCTTTCTAGGGGGGAAACAAACTAAGAGCAATTATCCTGGAAAGAGACCCAAAGATGACTAATGCGGCCATGAGGCTCCCACTCTCCTCTGGGCTTTGCTGAGGACTTGTGTCCTCCCTCCGAGGCCAAGCCCCTCGGGATGGTCTAAGGGGAGCCTGGAATCTCCTCCCCCATGCATGGGGGCACACAGCGGTCCACCCTCATCTGGGCATCCACCATGCTGCGGCCGCATGGGGTCATCTGCACCTGGCGAGGTGAATTTCCAGATTGTAAGACCTTGTTTTCTCTCAACGAACACTGACAATAATGGACAGTGGCTTAAAAAGCTTCCTGCAAAGAAAAGGGGTCTGGTGCCCATGTGCCTACAATTCACAGCAGTTCATAAAGACTACAGATAATGAAACAGGCTGAACAATGAGAAGAGGGCAGCACCAACACCTTCCTCCTCCAGGGAGGTTCTCTGTATCAGCTGAAGGATGAGGGGAAACCCTGGCTAACTGGATCTGGAGAGACCTGACGCGGAGGTCAAAAACTCAGGGAGGGGGTGCCTGGGTGGCACAGCGGTTAAGCGTCTGCCTTCGGCTCAGGGCGTGATCCCGGCGTTATGGGATTGAGCCCCACATCAGGCTCTTCCGCTATGAGCCTGCTTCTTCCTCTCCCACTCCCCCTGCTTGTGTCCCCTCTCTCGCTGGCTGTCTCTATCTCTGTCGAATAAAAAAAAAAAAAAAAAAACCTCAGGGAGCCCGGGGGCCCATGTGAATGCGGATTAATCCATCTACTGCTGACGGAGGATGAGCTTCCCTAAGGATATATCACGTTTTAGGTACAGCCCAAAACAAAACCATCTCAGCGAGATATTTCAAAACTAACCATCTGGAATCTGAAGAGGAAATCTACAAATTCCTCGGTGACTCAGAGCTGTGGTGGTCCTTTACAAATCTCACTAAACTCAATGATAAAGGTTTAGAAGCCTCTATGCGGTGTCTTGGCTTACGTGTCTATAAATAAGATACATGCATAGAATTCATAAGTAATTCAAAAGTTATTTTATATGGAAAACCTACATCCCTCATGCACATATTAATTTACGTGTGTACCTCAGTCCCGTGCACGCATGTAATTTGCATTTATATGTAGATTCGTCAATAAACAAATTCATAGATCATTGATAGACTGTCACAGACTAGGGGTGAGTCCTCAGAAGGTGCGCCACTAAGAAGAGCACGGGCGGAAGAGTGCAGGGCCCGCTGCTCGGGGGTTTTGACATGGCGCGTGCTTACTCAGTACCCACGGGTACAAGAAGTCACCACAGACTGTGATTGGTACGTGCGCACGCCTGGATGTCACAATCCCGTGTCTGTGACGCACGCCGCACTGCCTTCCCCTGCGCTCTGGCAGCTTACCTTATAAAAATGCCGCACCAAGTGAACACTTTCTTCTCTGGCGCCCTGTTGAGAGAGGGAAGGCGGGAGGCAGGCCAGTGAGTTGGGTAAGTTACCAATTCCAAAATCTGAGTGTGTATCAAGGAGATGAGAGGCTGGGCTCATATCCTTAAATCTATAAAGTGGTTTATAATAGGGAGGGAGAGGGAGCTTAAAATAAAAATGGGCAAAAGAGAGGGGATTCTGGGCGGTGAGATGGAAAGTTGTTACCCTACAGTTAGGTGGGGGAAGTGGGTTATAAAGTATGGCCATGGTGACTCTTACAAATGTGTCAGTGTGTGGATATCTGGAAAGACGCACGCCAAAGTGTCAACTATAGTTGTTCCTTTTTACCTTTGTACTTTCTAAATTTCTCAAATAAACAGGAAAAATAAGGGGGAAAGCAATAGAAAATAAACACAATGAATGCAGATATCAGCACAATAAACTATAAATACACAAAAAGCGTGCATGTGTTTGGGTATGTATACGATTTTTGTAATACACAAAGGAAAATAATAAAATTCTGGTTGACAAATACAGGGCCAACAATTGTCACAGAAGTTACTGAAATTCAATAATTAAGAGGGCTCATCGAGCCAGTCTCAGAGGAAGGGTAGTTCCACCAGAGCAAGTGGGCTGCAGGGTGGGGTCAGGGCTATTAGGCCCTGCTTCTCGCCGGTACCGCGGACCCCAGGACCGGGGCTCCCGTCTGGACCCAGCAGCTTCCTTCCCCCACACGGCCTCCTGCAGAACCCAGGCGGCGGGACAGGGCCCTCACCTCCAGGCAGGCTAGGTGCACGTCCTTTATGATGCAGCCTGTGCTGGTCACCACTTGCTGCTTTAGGAGCAGGCAGCTCAGCTCCAGCGTCGCCAAACGGATCTTCCCATCTGCAGGGGAAAGCAGGGTCAGCCTCGCACAGCCTGGTGGGAAGCCCTTAAACACAGTCTCTTGCTTTACCCACTTTGAGGTTAACAGGTTAGCTGACTGGCCCTTGACATCCAGTGGGGACACAGAGGGACCTCACATGCCAATTACAATAGAATGTTCCATCCGAACCACCCACACCAAATACTCCCCTGCACTCCCTTTATCAGGGGAGGGGAGGCAGGAAAAAGAATATTACTAATTATTCCTGAAGGCTGGGAAAGTGGCCGTCTGTGGTTGCTTTCCTTGGCTGGGTTCCCTCCCCTTTTCAGGAACAAGCACCCCTCTTTCCTTTGGAGAATCACCAACCCTACTCTTGGGTCTCTAATCTGGGTGGAGCCGGTCCCTATGCTCTGTCCCAGGGAGGGGCACATCACCCAGGCCGGTCAGGGTGCTCTATTCCTCCGGTCACGGTGACTGGGGAGGAGACGGGCAAGGAGGCCAGTCAGAGCCAATAAGGCTCAATTCCACAACATGCCGGGACCACTGAGCAAGAGCACCTTCTCCCTATGCTGGGCTGAGGGCAGGACAAGAACAGTGCTGGGGTCCTGAGCGGCACAAGTGTTATAACACACACTGGCCACCTCCGCACCCTCGCCAGCATCTTCTATCTTTTGTCCAAGTCCACCCTTCCCGCCACACTGCCCAGAGTATGTCTCCTACAGAGAGTCCCGAACCCCAGTAGGGAAAGCGATGGCTGGAGCTGCTGTTGGCAGTTATCCTGCTAACACACAAAGTGGGAGAGTCCAAAAATAGTCTTAAAAACATTGTTCGAGCTTCTGTATCCAGCTGTGCCTGAAGCCAGGCTCCAACAGACTTGAAGTTGTACAAGCCAGTAGTTTGCTTGTTCGTATTGTTTTAGGCCGCCTGAGTCGGGTTTCTGTCGAAACCATGCTCTGACTGACCCGCCTGCTATGCTACTGTGAGCCAGGCACAGTGCTGGGCACGTTACAGACCCTCCCTCCAGAAGTCTCTGGAAGAACCCACTGCAATGGGTGCTCTAACGACTGAGGTTCAGGAAAGTGAAGTGACTTGTCCAAAGTCTCACCCTGGGGGTTGGGGGACCCCAGGTGCTCCGAATGCCAAGACCCACACTGGGCATTGCTCCTAGAAGCATCTGTGGCTGCCTGACAGGAGGGCAACCTGCTCTTAAGCGAACTCCTCCCTGGGGCTTTAAGCACATTTCTGGGGAGATGTCTCAATGTGGAAGAGGGGTCAGGAGAGGAAGAAGCCTCCAGCCACACTCCTGAGGCCCTGGAAACCCCAGAGGTCAGGACCGGCTACTGGGAAAAACTCCAGGCAGATGTAGCACCGCATGCCTTCCTGCCCACCTTTTCCTGCTTCACGTGTCAGGTGGGGAACAGGAGAAGAGGGACTCATTTACCGGGAAAGGCAGCCTGGTCTCAGCTCCGTGGCTCTCTCCCCCTGCTTAGCCCCATCAGCCCAGCAGGAACGCTGCTTCTGTGGCACCGCCCCCCGGCCTCGCCCACCTGCCTCCCACTTCTAGCTCTCCAGGCACAGTCTCACTCTTGCCTGTCCCTCTGCAGAACCCCACTGGCCCAGCCACGACAGCCCTGCTGCTGCCTCCAGGGAAGGGGAGTGTGATCTTCCAACAAGACCCTCCTTCCTTTGCAAGCTCCTGCCAGGTGCTGACTTCCTCCCACTGGTCCCCTCAAGGAGCTGGCTGTCCCTCCCCACCCTGGAGGTGCCTCTCTACCATCCAGGCCACGCACTGACTTCCCTGACCACGGGGCCACATCTCCTCGGATAGCTCCCACCAACTGCCCCCCCCCCACCATCCTCAGGGATGAGCTTTGCTCCCTGTGCTAGACCTCTCTGTAGAAAACTGACCCCACTGAGCACCCTCGGTCCTGAGCCACATCTCTCTTTTTCCATGTGGGACCTGGCTCAGGCTCCCGTGCTGGCTCCCCCTCTATGTCACCTTGAGATACTTGTAGTGGCCCAAGGCTTGGTCCCAGACATGTCTCTCTTCTCTCCTGTGGCTTTAAAAACCACCCACATGTCTGTGAGTCCCACAGTGTGAGCTCTGGTCCTGACCCCCCCACCCTGCCCCGAGCTCTAGATTCTATCTCCCCATGGAGTCCCAGGCCCCTGGGACTTCAGACCTCCCGCTGTGGCTCCTGGGAGGCAGGAGCCACATCTGTCCTGCACTTCCTATACCCCTGTCATTTGCACACAGCGGGTGGCAGGTAGGAGGCACTCAAATATTTGTCCATGGACCCCATTCCCCAACCCTTTGTACTCTCTCCCCGAAGTCCCACTGGGCTTCTGGCCACCTGGCGGAGCCCAAGCCCCGTGAATTCTGAAGTCCTAGCCTGCAACCACAATCCCTCACCCCTGTCCTTCTCTGGAGTCTGACCTGGGTCACCTCCATACCGCTCCTACGGTACAGCTCTGTGGTTCTCTCTCAACCAGGCCGCATCTCCATTGGGCCCATTTCTGTGCCCTCACTCACACCCTGATGGCATCTCTCGCTGCCTCCACAGAGAACCGGCCCTGCCATCGGGGTTTCTCAAGCCCAGCACTGCTGACGTTTTGGGTCAGATGACCCTCCATCGCTGGAGGCCATCCTGTGCACTACACGACGTTCAGCAGCATCCTGGCCCCTAGATGCCAAGAGCACCTCCTGCTCAAGCTGTGACAACCAAATACGTGTCCAGACGTTGCCAAATGTCCCCCGGGGGGGCAAAGTTGTCCCCACTTAAGAACCACTGCACTAGGTCATTGCACCTGCTGTTCCTAGCCCTCGCCATGGCTGCAGATCCTCAGCCAGAACCTCAGAACTGGGCTGACAAGGGCCAGACACTGGGCATGTCTCCTGATTCGAATCTTCCAGCCTTCCCTCACGCACACTCTCAGCCTGGTTCATGCTCAGACGTGGCCTTGGCCACCCCGAGAGGAAGGCTGGAGACACTGGCAACACCAGCAAAAGAAGGGCTGGGTGTGGAAGGAGGGGAAAGGCAGGGTCTAGCCCAAACACAACAGGGGAGGAAAGAGGAAGAGGCCCCGAGGTGAAGACATGGCTGGACAGGACAGTATGGGTGGCCCAAGGTATGCACGCACAGCCCAGGGAGTGGCCGAGACCAGCCTGCATTCCCAGAAAGGCCAGGTCTAGAACCCAGGACTCCTGGTGCACCGTCCAGGGGCCTGGTCTCTCTACCTCTGCCGCCCCTGTGAGCGGCCACACCCCAGGCACCTGGCTGGGCCGCGTTGTTCATGATCCGGATGAGTCTCTCAGCCAGGAGATGGTTGTAGGTGGTCTTCTCGGCCGCACCGGGCACTGGGAGCTGGATTTGCTCGAGTTTCTCAGGATCCATGCCTGGAACGCAGAAAGGGGCAGGCTGTCAGTGGAGTGGCCTCATCAAGCATTCTGCTCATCCTGAAACGCGCCTCAGCGCGGGGCCGCCCCACCATCGGCAGCCGTGGTCCATCTCTGGGATTTCGGCCATGACTGGTGCTGCCTGAACCCTCGCTTCCTGCAGAGTCCTCTGTGAATGGAACTTAAATCCACAGATTAAAACGCACATTTTCTATCACCATTTGTAAACGGGAAATCAGCATTGCTGCAACACTGACAGTCTCTGTACAAAAGAAAAAGACAATGTTTTTACATTTTAGCCAAAGACGTGACTGACTACTCATCACGGTCTGAGACCTGCTCTCTTTGTTAAAAAGGGGGCACTGGCAGATGCTTAAGAGGTGCGGAAGACGTGCCAGCACCAAGTGGTGACAAGCTCCTGGACGTAAGCAGGGGTTCGGAACAGGGACTGAAAAGGAGGGGCTTCTGCACGGCGTGCTGCTCCGCCATCCCACGCCAGGTCTGCATGCCACCAGAGGCCACCCCCAGATCAGACACATTCCACGGTGGGGGAAATGCAGACCGAGAGGAACGGACCAGATGGAAAGGAAATTACAGTCATGCCCAATAATTGCACCTCAAGCTCTTGGCAGCCAACTCAAGGAGCCAGGCCCGCCACGCAATAAGCGCGCAGGCAGGGGCAGGGGCTGCACAGGGCAAGGGGCATCGCTGGCAAAGAGACATCAGGCTACATCCTACGACAGACAGGTGCAAAATCAAAGATGCCAATAGCGCGGGTCTATCTTGAAGAGGCAAAGGAATCGTTTTTCTGCCAGTAAAGACGAACAGCATTTCAGAGACAAAAGCCAGGATGGGGGAGGGGTGGCTGGGCAAAGAGAATGGGAGCGCACACAAGTCCATCTGTGAACTCAGGGTCATCTCCCCTAAAGCAGAACCTGGGGGCCGCGGCGGCATGGGGGACCTATGCGGGCTACTTCAGCAGGCCAGGTGCGGGGTGAGGGTTGCCCTAAATCCTTACCACTCTTCTAACGTGGCTCTGGAAAAACACACTCACAGAAACAAACATTTCACTTGATCCAAGGTTGGAGAGCTGAATGGATTGTTTGTGCTGAAAGCACGTCTTTTCCTGTTATTCTACAAAAGGGGGGAAGGTGGCACTTCTCGGAACTCTTGAAATACGGCCCCTTGAGTACTAGATGACGCTTCATTTAGAACCTTGACAACACAGCGGAGGATAGCATTGAAGAGCTGACTGTCTGGATCCTAAGTGACTCCTACACACACACACATTGACGTAATAAACCATAGCAATATATCTTGCTTTATTGAATTCCTTCCAGCTCTGAACCAAAGGCTGAGCCATGCCAAGGAGATGACACCGGTGAGGGACGGCCTGAGGGCTCGAGCCGGGCAGTTCTCACGCGCATGCCTCCTCAACGTGGCTTCATCAAAACATCTCATTGCAGCAAAAATTTAATTTGCGGATTCTATATCCCATTTTGATGCTCCGTGTCCAGCTCTGAAGCATCCTGGTTTATTAAATGGCAAGAAGAACACCAACCGAATCTTTTTGGCAGCTGGTTTTTTTCCCAGAGATGTCAACACCACCCTCCTATCTCTCTGTCCTCCCATTTCTGGCCCTTTGGGAACTGTTAGTCGGCCGTTCTGGGGAAAAAAACGCTCTTCGGTCGGACCGTCTCTCATCCCCCCTCAATGAGGCCAGCAGGAGGGGCCCAGCTGCTGGCTCCCTCAGGAATGTGGCGGTGGTCAGCAGAACCGGGGCTTGAATTTCCATTTTGTCTCTTTCCTATGACTGCCCCCACTTGAGAATTTGTCAAAAATGAGGAAATCTGTGGCAAAATCTTCTCTCGACAGGAAGAAAAACATTCCAAGGTTATCTTGACCTTCCTCAACGAGTGGCTCCACTCTCTGTGAAGAGGGGGACCCCAAGGGACAGAAACACTTCAAGAACTTCACAGGACCGGATTCCAGGGCAACCTCCGCCTCTAGTTGGAAACTGGTGCCCAGAGACGTTAAGTCATGTCTCAAAGGTCACAGAGCAAGTTGGCAGCACGGTTCGAAGAGGAGGATTCCAAAGGTGGACAAGATCCAGCTAACTTCCCAACGCTATGCTGCTTGGGGGCCAACTCAGGGACGAGCTGCTCAGGTAGGAGTCTAAGGATGAGCCAGGATTTGCCTCGAACTGCACAAGGAACTCCTGCATGGAGTGTGGTAGAACTTAGGGAAGGTGGGGCGATGGGGGGGCTCTGGAGGGAAGCGATGAGGCAGACGCTGGGGGAAAGGGACAGGCAAGACTTACCTGCCAAGATCCCTGGAGGGCAGTTAGCGGGAAATGACATGATCTGGCTGTGCTCATGCCTACTCTGGACTGGTGTCCATTGCCCCCCGACCACTCAAGGTGATCTCTCTGCTCAAGGCACTCTCCCCAAAACAGACTTGGTATTGCAACGCATGCTACCTGAAGTGGACTTTACCGCCAGCCACTGGGGAGACAGAGAACAGGGTAGATTCCATATAACACATGGAAAAACCTTGCCAGAAAAAAGAAAAGAAAAAAGAAAAAAGAAAAAAGAAAAAAGAAAAAAGAAAAAAGAAAAAAGAAAAAAGAAAAAAGAAAAGAAAAGAAAAGAAAAGAAAAGAAAAGAAACCTTTGAGAAGCTCTGTTCTTTCTCCAAAGTTTCTCCTGGGCCAGGTGCCTCAGTTCCTCCCCGTCTCTCTTTTTTCTCCCACCACAGCCTCTAAAAGCCCCTCTGTTACTCTGAATGACCCCATCCCGGCCCTTGGCTTTCAAAGCCTGTGCAGCCATCGAAAGCTCCAGATGTTCTTCTGGGTCCGTACAAATTAGTGGCTGAGAGCTGTTAATGAACAAGGTCGATGTCACAATATGACAAGAATATGCATGTGAACAGGGAAAGGGCACATGTGTGCACAGACACACACACACACACACACACACACACACACACACACACACAGGTTTTTAGGCACTGAAAGGCCGATTTTGTTGCAAGCCTGATTGAGTTTCTTTGCTAGCCATTTCCCTCCGACTGAAATAAACAATGCAGATAATATATTGTCCTATTTGCTTCAACCCTTAAGTGCCGAAGACAAATTCCAAAGAAACCCAGATGTACTTCACATGGTCTGGGAAGACGCGCTAGCACGTTCAGACTTCCAGCAGACCACATGCTGCCTCGTTCCCTTCCCGCTGGGGTCAGATCCTGCTCTGTCCAAGTGACTCAGAAAGGGCCTCCCTTTGCATCGCTTCCACCCAGCGATCACAGGGTTCGGGGGAAGGCGGGGGGTGGAACTCCCAACGAATTCAAAGAGTCCAAAACAGAAGGGAAGGGTGTGGCTCCGTGACATCAGAAACCAGTCCTAAGCTTCCCCTCTAAGTTCTGACTCCTGGATTCAGCCTCCTTAACAGGAGCCCCCACCCAGGAGAGGGGTCAAAAAGACCCAGACCAAAGCTACATAAAAAGACGTAGACAGACACCCTGGCCAAAGAGGCCACAACAGCACCAGGTAAACGATGGGCAAAAAATGTGTTTTGTTTTGACCACGCAAGGTCTCCTTGGCTGTAGTCACACAAGCATTGCCAGCTTTGGAAAACTATAGACCAACTATTTCGAAAGCTAACCAGATGTTGGGCCGATTTCCAATGTACTTCTAGTTCTGATTATGTGTCAGTCGAGATCCAAAATGATGGTTTGCCAGCTCTCTGCATGGCGAAAGCCTCCTTTTATCCTATTACCTTTCAGCCTTTCCCATACCTCACATCTGTGTTCCAGTAACTTCTCGGCAAAACAAAACCAAACCCAAAAAGCCTGAGATTCCTCGTGGGTAAACAATGATAAATGGATGGGGCAAGAGGGTGGTGGGTGGAGTGGGGGAACCTTTAAGAATACGAAAGCTGCAGAACTCCCCCCCCCCCCCGGGCCAGGCCTCTGCAGACTTGACAAAGGAGAGAAGGCTGCATTTGCTATTACAGATATGAACCAGAATTCATTATGTGGCCCAATTGAATCACAACGAGTGCCTTCCTCCAACTGGTCAACCCTTTCCACAGTGGGATATTCATTTCGGTGCAGCATCTAATCTATTATGATTTACTGGAAGGCCTGAGCTAACATTTGGTTTTTATTAACATTGCTTTTATGTAAAAATTGTCTTATGATGAAAAATCTATCGGAAAGAGACCATTTCATTAGGGGCCCTGCTTGGAGGGTACAGATCTAGGGAAGAGAGGCTGAAGGTTAAGTGCAGCTAACTGCCTGTTGCCTAACCAAAAAACGGACTGACCAATCACCACAACCAACAAAAGACTCCCACCAATTACAGACCCTGTGCCTAGAGGCCAGGACTGGAGCACAAAGCGGACAGCAGCTTCGTGCTAGGCAGGTTCCTTTGGGGCCTCCTGGGCTCCTGGGCCCCAGGTGGCAAACCTGAAGTCTCCAGCTTCCTCTCCAAACCTGGTCCACGGCCCATGCTCGCTGTTTCTGGAAATGGCACTACCAGCCACACAGTAGCAGGGTCAGGGACCTGGGCATCACCTAGACTCCTCCCTTGGTGCCCACTCCCATCCAAACCAAGCAGGACTCCCCTCCCCCAGTCCTGCTCCTTTCCTTGTCTCCCCACCTTCAAAAACAGCCCCGCACAGCTGCCCAAGTGTCCCCTTCACTTTACTGCCACATCCAATTCATCAGTTCATCCTGGCCCCAGGTCTAAAACATATCGTAAATCCTTCCAGTTTTCTCCAGCTCTACAGCCAACATGCTGATTCAACCCACATTATCCCTTGCCTGGACTACTGCAACGGCTTCCTACCGGGCCTCCCACTTTTCCTCTTGCAACTCTCTCTCTTACCCCCTTCATCTACTCTCCATCCAGTAGCCAGCCTGCACCTTCAAAAAATGTCCATCTGACCACGTGACTCTTCTCCTTAAAAATACTTCAGGGTTTCAGGGGTGCCAGGGTAGCTCAACTGGTTAAGCAACCAACTCTTGATTTCAGCTCAGGTCATGATCTCAGGGTCCTGGGATTGAGCCCCATGTCTGGCTCCATGCTCAGCCACTCTCTCTCTCTCAAATAAATAAATCTTAAAAAAAAAAACAACAACAACAACAACAACAGAACCGCTTTAAGGTTTCCCACTGCTCTTGGAATAAAATCTAAGCTCCTTTTCATGGCCTTCAGGGCCTTCTGAGATCTGGGTCCTACTCAGCTAGTCAGTGCATCACTTTGCTTGGCCTGCTTTCTGCTCCTCAAACCAGTGAGCTCTTTCCTACCTCATGGCCTTTGCACATGCTGTTCCATTTGTCTGGAGCACTCTTGCCCCAGATCTTGGCAAAGTGGACTTCTTCTCACCCTTCAGACCTCCACTCGAATGTTCGTTCTTCAGGGCAGTGCTCCCTGACCGCCCTGGCTAGTCACCCTTACACCCCACCACCACAGGTTTATTCTTTGTCACTACACGACCCGATTTCTTCTCGTTCACTTGTTCACTTGATGGAGGCTCCTCAGACTTGTTCTAGGACCTACAACAAGGCCTTGCATATAGTAAGTGTACAGCACATACCTATTGAATGACAAGAAAGCCCTTTAGTTTTGCCTCCTCACCACTGCCCACACCTGCCCCTCTCTCTCCATCCTGCCCGTCTTCTGGCTGAACTGTTGTGAGCCCTTACCAAGGGATGCAGCGAGGTCAGGGGGGCTCCTGGCTGCACTGACCTTCAGCATCCCTCACACAGCCCGTAGGATGCAGTTCCCCGCCACTGCCCACCCACTTCCTGCATGCTGGCGCCAGCCCGCCCATCTCTCAAAGTACCCCTGCTCACCATTGCCTGTCGCCACCCGCCCCCCTGACAAGTGGACAGCAATCCCAGACTCAGTGGGCCTGGAGTTTGTAGCCCCCGGACTGGGCGTACTGCCTGGCATGCAGCCGTGCCCACATGAATAACCGAGTAACTTCAAGCACGAATTCTTCAGGATCGACGCAGTCTTTTGGAACCAAAGGCGATTTTAGACAAAGCAGTCACTTTCAAAAGAAGGTAAACACGGAAGTCACACAGATTGCACAATGCTTTCCTGCCTGAACAACCTTGAGAGCTCCCGCTGCGTCAGAATATAGTCAAAGCTCCTCACCGCCACGGGTCCCCGCCACGGGTCCCCGCCACGGGTCCCTGCTCACCTGCCATGCTGCCTGTACCTTCCACCCCTCTCGCATTGCTCCCTCCACTGCAGCCACACTCACCTCCATGAAAGCATGAGTTTGGTTCACCACTGAGTTCTCAATATTAACCACAATAACTGGCATCGAATAAATAAGGCTTCAAAAAAATCTTGGTTAGAAGGCTGAGTTTGTAAATAAAAGACCAGGAGCAGCAGGAAATGGAAGAAGGAATTAAACTCCCTCAATTATATACTTCCACTCTTTTAAGAAGAAACCTCTTAGATGTCGAGGAGGAAGAGAAGGAGGAGGAGGGGGAGGGAAGGAGATCTCAAGAAAGAAAGGGAGGCTCGCCCCACACAACCTGGGGAGGGTTGGCCCTCTGGGGCACAGCCCTGGATGAGGGAACACTGCAGGGTGCGAGGACTTCCCACCCTGGCACCCAGGTCGGGGCTCCTGGAAGGAAGCCCATCAGGAAAGGCAGTCACCAGAATGACAAAGGATTCACCCACGTGCCCCTTGGCTCTCTGGAGCCTGGCACCTTCACCCTGAAGATAGCACCTTCCCGGCTGAGGTCCCAAGGACAAGCCACCAGAAAGAGCAGTCCAGCCAAGCTGCCACGAGGCTGAGAGGCGAGCAGTCAGCACACTTCAGCCGAGCACGGACCGGGGGCCAGGTGCTAAGTTGGGTACTGCAGGGGGCCATCGGGAGATACGTGGTCTCTGCCTCCAGAAACGGGGCAGTCCAGAATGGGAGAGAAAAAAATGGGAGAGAAAATGAGATATAAAAAGTGCCACAGGAACTCCATGGAAATTAAAAATGTCTGCTCTTCAAAGTACATTGTTACCGAATGAAAAGACAAGCCACAGACTGGGAGGAAATCTCTGCAATACTCAACTGATAAAAGATTTGTACCCAGAACATATAAAAAAATTTTCAAAACTCAACAGTAAGAAAATGAACCACCCATGAAAAAATGGGCGAAGGATTTGAAACAATACTCCACCAAAGAAGACATGCAGAATGGCAAATGAGGAACACAGAAAGAAAGTCATATTGGGGCGCCTGGGTGGCACAGCGGTTAAGCGTCTGTCTTCGGCTCAGGGCGTGATCCCGGCGTTATGGGATCGAGCCCCACATCAGGCTCCTCCACTATGAGCCTGCTTCTTCCTCTCCCACTCCCCCTGCTTGTGTTCCCTCTCTCGCTGGCTGTCTCTATCTCTGTCAAATAAATAAATAAAATCTTTAAAAAAAAAAAAAAAGAAAGAAAGTCATATCATTAGTCATTAGGAAAACGCAAATGAAAACCACAATAGGACACTACTACATACCTATTAGAATGGATAACATTAAAAAGATGGGCATACAAGTACAGGCAAGGACGTGAAGACACCAGAACATTCATAGACTGGTGATGGGAAATAAATTATACGGCTACTTTGTAAAAGAATTTGGCAGTTTTTTTCTTTTTTTTAATAAAGTAGGCTCCATGTCCAATGTGGAACTTGAACTCCCAACCCTGAGATCAAGACCTGAGATCAAGAGATGCTCTAACCGACTGAGCCACCCTGGCGTCCCTGGGAGTTTTTCTTAAAAACATACAAATTTACAGTAATCAATGATTCAACCATCCTATTCCTTGGTATTTACCCAAGAAAAAAGGAAATATATGTCCATAAAAGACTTGTATATAAATGTTCCTAGTAGCGTATGCTTAAGAACTGGAAATAAGCCAAATGCCCATTAACAGATGAATGGATAAAAAAATTGTGGTACATTCACACAGTGGACTGCTTTCAACAGTAAGAAGAAATGAACCACCAATACACAGAACAACATCATGAATCTCAAAATAATTATGCACATTGAAAAAAGCCATACCAAAAAAAGAGTACATATTGCATGATTTTATTTACATAAAATTCTAGAAAGGACAAACTAATCTACAGTGAGAGGGAACAGCTCAGTGTTGCTTGGGGAGAGGGGTGAGGAGCAGACAGGGAGGAGGGGTAACAATGGGGCAGGAGGGAATATTTGGGGTGATGGATACGTACTCTGTCTTGACTGTGGTGATGGCTTCCTGGGTGTATACAAATGCCAAAACTTATCAAAGTGTACACTTTCAATGTGTGCAGTTTATTGTATATCGATTAGACCATGATAAAACTTTTTCAACTACCATGGCTTTCAGCCAAGATGGATTAGATTTACCCTCCTGATTCAAGCAACTAGAAAACTGGACAAAATACATCAAACAATGATTATGACACACTGGACAGGACAACAAGCAGCACGGAGGGCAGGGGGTGGTGCCTGGTGAGAGAAGAAACGAAGGCAGTGGGCCCAGGAAGTGCTTCAGTTCACCATCTGGAGGGAGCTTCCAGGTCTCAGCAGAGAGAGAGAAACCCCCAACAAAGGCCAAGGTCTCTCTGAGATGAGAAGGCAGAGTTTGGAGCTCAGATGGGCCGAATGACTGGAACTGAGAGGAGAGAGGACCGGAGAGGAGGGGGCTGTACAGAGAGCTAGAGAGGGGTCCTTTGAGGCGTCAGCTAAGTCCTGCTCTGCGCATGCATGTGAGGGAAGGGAATGACCTTCGGAAATGAAGCAGGTGGAATAATCCCAGGCAAACACAGGATGAGAAAAGTTCCTGTTCCCAGCAGCCAGCATGGAAAGACCGCCCAACCATGGCCCATCAAGTATAATCCTCAGAAAGGGACTGACTCAGTAGTGGGGCCAAGTGAGCCTGAGACCAAAGGTCCAGCACCAAAAAAGTTTTTAAAAGCCTCAAGGGGCACCTGGGTGGTGCAGTCATTAAGTGTCTGCCTTCGGCTCAGGGCGTGATCCCGGTGTTCTGGGATCGAGCCCCACATCAGGCTCCTCCGCTAGGGGCCTGCTTCTTCCTCTCTCACTCCTCCTGCTTGTGTTCCCTCTCTCGCTGGCTGTCTCTCTCTGTCAAATAAATAAATAAAATCTTTAAAAAATAAAAAAATAAAAAAATAAAAGCCTCGAAAGGATCAAACTGATTCCAAGTAACTTAACCATGACCCAGGACAGAGCCCAAAACCCAAACCGGGAGAAAAATCAATAACAGAAACAACTAGAAATTACACAGATGATACAACAGACAAGAATAAATCAAAGGGAGATTATAAAATATTTTAAACTGAATAAAAATAAAACCACATATATCAAAATTTATTGCATGCACCTAAAAGCAGTGCTTAGATTTACAGCATTAAACTCTTATCACAAAAGAAGAAAAAGTTTAAAAATCAATGAGTGGTATGGGAAGGGTATGACTGAAAAGGAATAATAGCATGAGGGAATTTTTTTTAAGATTTTATTTATTTGGCAGGGGGAGAGGGAGAAAGAAACCCAAGCGGACTCCACTCTGAGCACAGAGCCCAACATAGGGCTCAATCTCATGACCCTGAGCCGACACCAAGAGCTGGATGCTTAACCAATTGTGCCACCCAGGCACCCCTAGCACAAGGGAATTTTTGGCTGATGGAATTATAATGTATCCTGATTATGGTGGTGCTGATCAAACTCATACCTGTGCTAAAATTCATACAACTACACACTATACATTAATTTAAATAAAATAAACTGATAATCATTTTTAAAAAATCAATGATCTCAGCTTCCATCTTCAGAAGCTACAAAAAGAAGAGTAAATTAAATCTGAAGTAGGCAGTTGAAGGTAAGAAAGAAGAGGGGGCGCCTGGGTGGCTCAGTCGTTAAGCATCTGCCTTCAGCTCAGGGCGTGATCCCCGCATTCTGGGATCGAGCCCCACATCAGGCTCCGCCTACTGGGAGCTTGCTTCTTCCTCTCCCACTCCCCCTGCTTGTGTTCCCTTTCTCGCTGGCTATTTCTATCTCTGTCAAATAAATAAATAAAATCTTAAAAAAAAAAAAAGAAATAAAGAAGAGAAATTAATAAAATATAAAACAAACAAACAAACAAAAAACAATAAAGAAAAATCAATGAAACCAAAAGACAATTCTTTGAGCATCAGCAGGATATGAAATTGTTAAATCTCTGCCAAACTGATCAGGAAAATGCAAATGAAGACCTAAACAATCAATACCATGAATTAGAAAGGGGACATCACTACAGATCCTACACACATTAAAATGATAATAAAGGAATATAATGAATAAATCTATGCCAATAAATTTGACAATTTAGATGTAATGACAAATTCCTTGAAAGACACAAGTTATCAAAGCTCACACAAAAAGAAATAAAGCTTCATTAGCCCTGTATCTATTGAAGAACCTGAGTAGTTAAAAACCCTCTCTCAGGGGCGCCTGGGTGGCTCAGTCATTAGGCGTCTGCCTTCGGCTCAGGGCGTGATCCCAGCATTCTGGGATCGAGCCCCACATCGGGCTCCTCTGCTGGGAGCCTGCTTCTTCCTCTCCCACTCCCACTGCTTGTGTTCCCTCTCTTGCTGGTCAAATAAATAAATAAAATCTTAAAAAAAAAAAAAAAACCCTCTCTCAAAGAAACTCTAGGCCCAGATGGATTCACTGGTGAATTCTACCAAAGAGTTAAGGAGGAAATAATACTGGTTCTATAAAAACTCCTCCGTACAATCCAGGAGTAGGAAATACTTCTAAATTTATTCCATAAGGCAAGTGTAACCCTGAAAGCAAATAAAACAAGAGAATTATAAGACCATAAACCAATATGACTCTCAAACATAAATGCAAAAATCCTTAAGAAAATTTTAAGCAAATCAAATTCAGCAATGTATAAAATGTGCCTGCCACATTAGAATGTACCAACCAAAGTGAATATCACCTGAAGGGATCAGAAAACACTTCTGAGCACACCCTTGACAGGCAAGCAAAATTTCAGCTAGTGATAACACTGGGGGAGAGAAAATGGCAGGAAGAAACACAAATGAATACAAGAACGTAGAGGACTAGCCAGGAACAGGTAGGCATGTTGGCACTGACTGCAGTGGCTTCCAGGGTTCCAAGGAAGCTCATTTCTTTGGGAATAGTCCCAGACAGGGACTGAGCCCCTGAGGGCCAAGTCTGTGCTATGTAACCCTGACCCCCAGCCATAACTGCATTTTCCAGAGTCAGACACACCACCAACCTGTAACAATCAGATCTCGTGCCCAAGAACTGGAAACCTGAACAGAGACAGACTCCCAGCTGGGGATCTGCTGGGGCAAATCACGATCTACCTTGAGGGAAGTCCCCAGAGCTGGCTGGTTCCTGCCCTTCCCTCAGCTTTTCAGCAACTTCTCGGATCCTGGGAGCTGCCCCAGGGGCCTTCCTATAGACTTTCCCTTTTACTTAAGTTAATGAGAAGTAGTTTCTGTTGCTTGTAACCAGAAGAACTTTAAAAGAGTTCAGTGAGTACCATGACAGCATCCCCAAGTTTATCTCTATGGAAGAGTTCTATCACTAGATAAAAATTTGAACCCAGAGCCAAGGGTCTGTGAAGGGAAGTCAGAGGAACCAGATCAAACTGGCATGGTGGGTGCCATCTGGATACTCAAAATGGTAGGCAGAGGAGAGTGGGGTTTAAGGGAGAGAAGGCACGAAGGGTTTTTGAACAGGGGAGGGATGTCGTCAACACAGTCTTATGGAAGATCACCTAGCAGTGCTATGGAGGATGGATTATGAAACGGCCGGTATGTTTGACCCCTTGGGAGGCTGTGATAATGGCCACTGGAATGACGTGCCCAGATCTCTCTTGCTCTCATGCCTCCAGTTCTCACCTCCAGCATCTGGTTTAGGACCAGGCACCAAGTCACACTCAGTTAAGTTCTGCTGATTAGACAGGCTGAAGATGGAGAACTGACAAAACCTGATGACTAAACGCTGGGATCAAAGGAGGGAAGGAACTAAAGGTCACGGCAGTTTCAACCTTGGTTGGCAATTTCAACTGAACCAGAAATGGCAGGAAGTGTGATGAGGTCAGGGTATACTGAAGGGGGATGAGCGTAGTGTTTCAAGGTGGTATTGGAACACCTGGGTAGGAGTCTCCAGCATGCATCCAGCAGGAGCTCAGATGCAGACAGTACAGAACTCAGGGGCCAGGGGAGTGGTGGGCGATCCCTGGACGGGAGCCGGTCAGTCTCATGGAGTTCTGTTTCCGCTCAGAAACCGAGGGCTCCTGTGTGTCACGCACCAAGCCAGGAGCTGGAGGGGATCAGAGAAGACATGGGGGTGAACGAGACTGGAGGAAAACGTCAGCAGGATTCAGAGCCCGCTGGGCTCCTTTTAGAGGTCTTAAGTTGGGTCTACAGACTTGCATGTGAGCACAATGACTTACCTTGAGAAGAGCCATCAGGGTGTATCCTAGTCATAAGGGCAAATCCTGGGAAGAGTTTCCATGCCGTTCAATAGGGGAAGACGGCAGAATAACTGATGCCAGACAAAGGATCAAAAAGAACAAGGCAGGGGAGCCTGGGTGGCTCAGTTGGTTAAGACTTCGGCTCAGGTCATGATCTCAGGGTCTGAGATCGAGCCCTGCATTGGGCTCCACACTCAGTATGGCATCTGCTCGAGATTCTCTCTCTCTCCCTCTCCTTCTGCCCCTCCCCCTGCATGCTCTCTCTCTCTCAAAATAAATAAATAAAATCTTAAAAAAACAAAAAGAAAAAGGCAGTTCTCCAGAGACGTGAAATGATGTGTGGACACATGATGATGTGAGAAACAGGACAGGAACAGACAATAAGGGATACCTCTATAAATGTTTAAGTGGGGGACAGTCGTAGAAATAAAATCATATATACTCATACTTGGGTTTGCATGGGTATCTTTTATTTTTTTTTAAAGATTGATTGATTCACTTTAAAGAGAGACGGTACAAGAGCAGGGCGGGGGGTAGGGGGGAGGGAGAGAGAGAGAGAATCCCAAGCAGACCTGAGCCTGGAGCCTGAGGTGGGGCTCAATCTCACTACCCTGAGATCATCAATGAGCCGAAATTGAGTCGGATGCTTAACTGACTGCGCCACCCAGGCTCCCCTGCATGGATACCTTTAAAAAGGCATACAAGAAAATGCTAAGATGAACCACCTTAAAGAACAGAGTGGAGGACAGGGATGGGAGGTGAGGCTTTTTTCACCACATATTCTTTTGCCACTAGTCCACTTATTTATCAGGATTAATGATTTAAGAATAAATACTTATTATGTTGAGTGCTTTTTAAATGTCTCTAGACATAGGC
The DNA here is from genome assembly GCF_017311325.1 of Ursus maritimus. Taxonomy (NCBI): domain Eukaryota; kingdom Metazoa; phylum Chordata; class Mammalia; order Carnivora; family Ursidae; genus Ursus; species Ursus maritimus. The sequence goes on from NW_024424452.1 coordinate 30,305,821, forward strand.
TGTCTAGTAAAACCCACCTTCACCTACCTCCCAGCTTATGAAAAACCTACTAAAACATCACTTGCCGCAAAGTCTCATCTATGCCAAGGTCAGGTCTGGACAGTGGCCAGGAAGAATGTTCTCGACTCTCTGAAGAGCTTCTGATGTGGGGGTTTCAGAAACTGCCCGTGTCAAGCCAGGTGGGGGCATACACCAGCGGCGGTGCCCAGTGAGGAAGTGAGTGAATGAATCCTCACCAGGTCTATCAGCTCCCCAGGACTCTGATCCTGACCGCTCCGCCTCCACGGGGGAAGCCAGAGAACCACACCTTTCTTCAGAAAGGAAACCTATGCTTCCACCCAATCTGCCCAGAGTCTATTTTAGCCCTCAACCCAGGGCAAGAACATCAGCTATCATAAATAGCAAAACCAAGATTACAATTTGACTGATTTCAGTTCTGATGTTAGGAAGAGAGGTCGGATACTAAGCCAGTCGTAAAAGCCAGGGGTCGAAAGCAAACCACAGCGTGAATAGAGTCATGCTGGGTTAGACAGTCACTTGCACCTTCCCTCCCACCCCACCCCACCCATACTGCCTGAGTAACCAATTCCTGTGGCTTTGGTCTGCACAAAAGCACCTGAGAAATTCTAACAAGGCGAAGAGAAGTTTTGTGGGAATTTGCCAAAACCAGAAAGGACATTCCTCAAGGAAAGCGGCTTTCTTTTTTGGTTCCACAAGGCAGAGAGGGATGCCCCGAAGGCAGGCGAGGCGAGGAGGCTTACCTTTGTTATGAGACATGGCGTAGAGGAGGCAGAGCACAAACAGCGCATGGTAATCATCATCTGGGCTGTCCAGGGCGTGGTAGACCATATCTAGGAAGGGTCTGGAAAAGAGGAGGGGCGCGCATGAGCCTCTCGGCACACACAGTGAACAGCTCTCCTCTCCCACCTACACACAGAGCGCTGGCTGCCTTTGCCTTGTCTAGCTCTGCCACCAGCATGCAGTGAGTCCACTGAGGGCCCCGTCCAGCACCGGGCGTGGAGGACAGGCTCTGCCCGTGGGAAGCTAGCTCTAGGGGAAACTGAGGAATGGACTGCTTAATCACTCAACAATCGTGGCCCAGCTCTTCCAAACACGGAGGGTAAATGATGCAAAGTCCCTGCTCTTGGGGCACTCCCACAGCAGAGAACAGATGGACGACATCATCACTTTGAAAAGTAAAAAGAGGATGAAGAGAACAGGGCGGCGTAGTAAGCTAACAACAGCAGAAAAGGCCCCAACAAGTCCAAACAATTTCAGGACGTGGGCCCTGGAGCCAGAGTGCCTGGGTTCTAGTTCGGATTCTGCCTCTTCTGAGCCGCGAACCCTTGGGTTAGCTACCTAGAACCTCTCCATTTCCCCATCGGGAAGGGCTCCCAGGGGGCTTCAATGTAAAACGAGGAAGGAAAGGCATTTAGCACAGGACCAGGTGCCCAGTGCAAAGGGTGCCCGCACATGCGAGCTGGGACCAGATTTCTATTTCGAGCATTCCAAGGGCACTTCTCCAGGAGCCCACTTTGGCAGGTCCTGGCCCAGCAACTTCTTGGACTGACTTTCCCTGACGGGTAAGAATCGATGTGAGGGTTCACCTCTGATGCTTTGTGGGAGAGGTCTAGAGAGTGGCTGCAAATATCGCAAACTACACACCCCAAATGCTGCCCTTCCAGGTGAAGGGCCTGGCCTGGAAAGATTCTTCATCACAAGGATAACAGAATATGCACGGGTCTGGCCCATCGGCAGAAGGCTCTGAGCCCATGACTGCCTGCTGCCGCCTCTGTGGAGGCCGGGCTGAGGCCAAGAAAGCAGATCACCTCGAGGAGAGACCGAGGGCACATGTAACCCCTAAAGGACACACAGCCACTATCAACATCACCGTCCAGGGGGAGTAGAGAGGTGTGGCAGAGAAACGGGGAGACTATTCACTGCATCACCTTTCATACTTTTAAAAAACTTGAATTCCATTAATGGTGCAGTGATTCAAAATATTAAACTGCAAAGTGCAAAAGAGAAAGTGCAAATGTTCTTGTAACATTTCAAATAAACACATGACGCTGGGAAATTAAAGGAAGAGCCCTTCCTTAAAGGGGACATTCACATCCGGGCTGTTTCCCCAGGGCCCCAGATCCTCCCTGCCCCAGACGGGGCACCTTTCAGATGCACGAATAGTCTTGCCAGGTGTGGATCTGAGTTTCTGCAAGTGCCTGGCAATAACACTTCCAAATTAAGAGAGGGATGAAGTAGAAAACGTTTTCTTGTAAACCAGTCACCTGGAATGTGGATTGTATTTTCATTTGAGAGCAATGCAAATAACCAAACGCCCAGTCGCAGAGGGAGGGCTGAGTGGACATAACATCTTCTAGGAGATGAAGTAGCATGAAACCATTAGCATTTTGTTTTCTGAGTGTACAGCAAAGCGAAAAAGATGCCCGGGGTTTGGTATTAGAAAAAAAAAAAAAAAGACGAATGACAGGCATGGTCTGGTGTAAGTATTGGGGACAAGGAGGGTACAATTCCCACTGAGAAATGACTGGCAGGAAATAACTGAAATGTTAGTGACAGCTGCCTTTGAATGCTGGCATCATGGAGACCTTCTTCCCTTCTTTATGCTTTTTTCAAAATGTTTTTACATTTTCTGCATGTGTGTTACTTTTATAATTTTTTTAAGAAAAGAAAGAATGCTTTAGACATTTTTTTGTTTCTTAGGCCTGTGTTTAACCCTGAGTGCAGACAACAGCCCATGGTACGAGGAATAGGAGAATAGTTCCACTTTGTACTATGCTGTGTCTTCAGACAAGTGGACCAATGTCAAGATCCAATTAATGTTGGGGAGAACACACTGGCCCCTCCTTCCTCCAGAGCACCCTCCTCCCTGCTCAGGGCCCCGAACTGGGAGGAGAGAAGCCTGTGGCAGTGTTGCTGACAACCAACAATTCAATACCTTCACAAAGGAGAAGGCAACTTTCCACCTGGGCCAGTCTCTCCTTGGCATGTGGTCTCAGAGCCAAGGTGGGCCCCGGCCCAAGGGTCCCAGGGCCACAAGCTGTGTGTGAGGCCAACTCAAGGTACAAGGATCAGCTTCCATTATAAGCCACACGGTGGAAGATGCCAGTTAAAGTCACCGAAAGTTAAGAAGTAATTTCAATCAACTCTAAGAAAAGCCCTCTCCTTTACTAAAAAATCAGGAAGAAAAAAGAAGTCTCAACCCAACATTCAAACACATTTCATCTGTTCGCTTTTTTAAATAATACATGGTTATTTTTCTTCCTTTAGCCAAGCTATAGTATTACCGTACTATGTAAAATAGGTGCTGTTTCCATGTATTAGATCCTAAGAAACCCAACACACCCTGAGAGTATTCACTTAAAAGTAGCAGCTCCTATTCTATTAAAACAGATGCAACCCCATTTGCTGATGCACCCCCCCACCAGTCATTCGTGGTTTTTCCAATTATTCATATCCTCACTAACGCTCTACCAAGCAACAAAGGTCGTTTTCCCCTCCCTTTCTGTGTTTAGAATGATTTCCTGAATTTTCAGAGCTTCAGGAGTTATGTTTTTTGCTGCCACACAAAATCAAAACCGTCTTTGTAAGTTCCAACAACTGATAGCCCACACCACACTCGGGTGTTTTTTAATTTAAACCCAACTAAAAACGGCTCCCTTGTGCATCTGATAGAAATTAATCCTGACTGTTAGATAACGGAAACATATGCCAAGCAAAGAGAGGTGGAGGGAAAAACTGGTGTGCTCCAACACTCCAAGCTGGACTCATAAATAGGATGGGGCGTGTGTGTGTTTCAGCCACTCCGCCCCGAGGGGTCAGGAAGGGAATGCTTTGTAGGCTCACAGCGAAACCCCGAAACCCCGCTGCTGGGCGTTTATTTGCACTACAGTGGGATTAGGTTACGGCAGGGGTCTGTCCTGCGGGGAGCTCCGGAAGGAAATAATTCTGAAATGAAAAAGTCCTCCTAACAGTTCACTGCACACTTTGGAAGCCTTCCACCCAGTCCCACTCTGGAAGGGGTGGTGCTGCAGCAAGTTTCCAGGAAATGTGGCATCTCGAAGGTTTAAGAGGATGTAGCTTCAGCAGGCCATCAATGAAATGAACACTCAGGCAAAAAGCCCAAGGTGGACAGCAGCATGAAATCACGCTGGCTGAGTCATGAGGGCAGGCCCTACGGACGGCAGGGTAGCATGGCAGTGAATGAATGAGACAGGGAGTTCCAAATGTGGCCTCCAAGAGGATCCTTCCTGGGAGCAGCAGAGCACTGCCAGGGGCGGCCAGGACAAGGCTGTGAGGCGGCCCACACCCTTTAGGACAGGGCCCACCACCAAAGGGCTTGGGGGAGGTGGCGCCATGTCTCAGTCTCCCTTTCCAAGGGGTGAGCACTCCCTAGTTCAGTGCCAGCTCTGCCCCTGTGGTCTCCTGAGAGGGGCTGGAGAAGCGAAAAGCAGGAAGCAGGACAATTTTGCTGAGAGGCAGAAGAGGCCATCTGGGCGGCGGGAAGAGGCCCCGGGTTACCTTTGGTGGGTACGTCAGCCAAGGCACCCTCCCTCACCGCTCAGCCCATCTCCTCATCCCAGCCATGGAGCAGCAGCCCTCTCCCCAACTGGTGGGCTGGCCTGCGGGCACCCCCCGCCCCCCGCAGCACCAGCCCGAGCGCAGGAGGGCTGGGCCCGCCGGTGGCACCTGTTCCACTGCGCACTCTCCAAGCCCGTGGCGGCGGCGCTCTTCTCCTCATCCGTGGTGTTCTGTTCCTGCACAGAGGTGTTGGCCGCCAACTCAGGGAGCTTGCCGCGCTCCATGATCACCATCTCTATCTCTAGAAGCAAATACAGAAACGGGGATGAGCCTGGAGGGCTTCACAGCCCTAGATTTACAGACACATTATCCCAGAGACAGAGGCCAAGTAGACCGCTCCCAAAGCGTCCAGCAAGGGCGCGCCAGCAGTGAGAAGAGCATCAGCAACGAGCTGGGGAGAAAGAAGACGGAGGCCAGAACCTCTCTTTCCTTTCATCTCGGCAACGCCAAGAAATGTGGCCCTGATTTTAATAAAAAAGTGCAAATTGCAGTAATTTATTTCACGATGTTTTTTAAGGCACTTAGTTTACTTTATTGACACCACACTTCCTTCCCAGAGGAGTTGAGGCAGCAGAGGAAAAAAATGATATGTGGTTAATAAAACATAACCAAATTCACTGAGAAGATTCTCAAACTGTTTACACTCTAGAAAAGGCTTTGACGTGCCTGACAACTTCCAGAAGGCAGAGGGAGGTTAGGAACCTCGCTGTATTTTTCCCAATTAAATAAGGGCCACTTGTAGCAACCGACATAAGCATGGTGTACGTTTTTAGTTTTCAGAAGAAGGTAGGAACCAACAGAGATCAGTTAGAGATGGTCAGCTATTGGTCCGAGTTCTCCGACGTGCAGGTGTGGACCTTCAAACAGCTAGTTCTTGGAACCCAGAGTTCAAGTCATCTCCCCCATCTTCAGGAGACAGATGTGGGGGGAAAGGACGCTGACGTGTGAAGCTGCACTTGTATCTGGAGGGATGGGAGGACTCCCGGGACTTGGACGGCCCCCGCCATCTATGATCTTCCCCTGGACTCATGCAGAGGCCTCCCAGCTGGCTTTGCCTTCCTTTACCCCCTAGTTTGTTCTCCACACAGACCCAAGTGAGTTTAAGTGGAAATTAGCTCAGGTTGCCCTTCTGGTCAGAGTTCTCCACTGCATTCCCATCCCACCGGATATGAAACCCACATGCCGTCCCCAGTGTTGAGGCAGCCTTTTGTGTAGCCTGGCCCCTCTCCACCTCTGACCTTGCTGCCTGGCCTTCCCCCCAGCACTCCTCTCCACCTGTGCTGAGCTTCTTCCAAGCTGATTTCTGCCCGAGGGTCTTTACACGGCTGCTTCCTCTGCCTGGAATGCTTTCACCCTTGGTCTCCCCTATCCTGGCCTGACTCAATGACATCCTTCAAGGCCCAGCTCAAATGCCACCACCTCAGAGATGTCTTCTCAGACTCCCAATGCACTGGTTTTTCCTTTACCTCCTTAAATTATTAGCAAAAATCCCTATTTCGTTCATAGTTCCTTAGGTTTTTCCCTACTGTCCATTTTCCATTCCAGGATCCCGTCTCGGGGACCATGTTACATCTAGTCATCATGTACCCTCAGGCTCCTCTTGCCTGGACAGTTTTTGACTTCCCTGCTTCTGGTGACCTTCCGGTTTAAGGAGAGAGAACTGGTCAGTTATGTTGCAGAATGTCCCTCAATCTGAGTCTGTCTGATGTTTCCTGATCATTAGACTGGGGTACAGGTTTCTGGGAGGAAGCCCATACAGGGCAAGTACCCTTCGCAGTCCACCGTAGCGAGGGTGCAGGTTACCAACGCAGCCCAACCACCGCCAACGTCAAGTCTGCACCACTTGGCCAAGTGAATGCTGGTCAGATTCCTCCACCAGAAAGTTACTTTCCCTCCTCCTTTCACTGCACGCTCTGTGGGAGCAAGTCATTAAGCACAGCCCATACTTAAGGAGCAAGGAGTTATGGTCTATCTCCTGGAGGGAGTAGCTACGTAAATTATTTGGAATTCTTCTGGATAAATCTGATCCTTCCCCTCTTATCTCGATTTTACTTTATAGCATTTATGATTGGCTGCATTTCCTATTTTCTACTTGTGGTTTGTGTGCTGCCTGCCTTTCCCCACTAGAATGGGGTTTCATAAGAGAAGCCGCCTTCTCTGTCTTGCTCTCCACAGGAACTCTAGTGTCGAGTCCAGCACCCGGTACACGGCAAGTGCTCACTAACGGGATGGACAGATGGATGTCTGGGCTAGCCCAGCGTGGGAGGCTTTGGTGGCAGGCAGGGCTGGCAGTGACGCACGACCACTAGGACACGTAGCGGGTGGCCCGGGGCCCCACCCAGTCTGCGCTCAGTGTGCACAGCATTCTCACGGGAGGCAGCGCGTGCCCACCACCCTCTGAAACTTCACTAGGCACGGCTGCGCCTGCCACTGTCCTCCAGCACAGAGGAGTGCACCACCCACCCATCCACCCGGTCCCGGACCACCAGCCCCTTCCTCCCAGTGTGCACTGGAGCCTCCCACGGGGCCATCACACAGGTGGGGGCTGACCCATGAGGTTCAAGTGCAGTGCGGACAAATGTTCTATTTGCATAATTCTCTATTTATTTTAATGTGCGTTAAAAGATTCTAACCGCACAGAAAACCTGTTCTGTGGCCATCACTGCACAGGAGAAGGCGAAATTTAAGGGAAAAAAACCGAGTGAGTCAATTCACAGGGAGCTACTGAGTAAACAGCAGTCTGAGCAGCATGGTCTCGGCAGAGCTGGTGGGGGCACAGACTGCTGTCTGAGAACCACTGCTCCTTCCTGCGCCTGCACCTTCACCCCCACCGCCCTCCTCCAGCTGCCTCCCGACGAGCCTGACCTCTTGGCGGTGCGGATAGTCTGCCCCCACCGGGGAGAGGAGATGATTCACGGGGCAGTACCTCTCTTATTTTCAATTATCCTCATCTTTAAACAATCTGTTTTGTTTGTTTTGTGACTGTATCTAACCTTGGCACAGCAATACAATATGTGTAATTTACAATAAATGTAACTATATTGGGGAGATGTGTGCTTAAATGACATTTATTTGATTGTGTTTACCGAAAGAACATGCCATCAAAAAGCTCTGAAGACTACCAAGCAGGACTGTGGTGCCAGCCTCGGGCTTCCACCCGGGGACCTCTGACACACCTCCTGTCCTGCTGCGAGCTCCCCTCCCTCCCATCCCGGCTGACAAGGCAGGAACTCAGCTCCAAGGACTCCCCAAGGCTACAGGGCCAAGCCCTAGTGCCTTAGCCTGGAGAATACGCCTGCTGTGACGTGGTTATTCCTTTTTAATCTCCCTGGACAATCAGAATACTGGAGCAGACAGCCGCTAAAGATAATCCAGTCTAGGGCTCACCAAACTCAGTTAAGGAGTGGCATATTAATTTTGAGTGACAATTTCCCGTGGCACACCACCACAGATGGGAGCAGAGCTGCTCTGGGTAAAGGGTAGGTGGGTTCCCAAACGTCCCTGGCCGCGGGTTTCCTCCTGCACTCCTTTCTAGAATTCTGGAGCTTCACATGGAACTGCTAAAAACTACTGGTTTAGTCCTGCACACTGTATATGAGGAAACAGAAACCCAGAAGCATAGTGACAAATTAATATAGCTAGAAAAGTAGCAGCAAAAGCCAGGACTGCTGCTCTGCCCACTCCTGGGTCCCTCCTCGTGCAGGACCAGGCCCACGAGGATCTCTCCACACACAATGAGGTTTCTGAACCTCGGTTCTGTCACCCTGGTTCCTACAGCCGTATCCCACCCTCCCTATCCTCATCCAGCCAGCACAGCTATAGAGCGAGCTGCTCCAAGGGGATTAATTCTCTAGATGAACGTACAACAGTTTTTCCAGTGCCAACGCAGGTTTCCCCTGCCCTCTTCTTTTTCACAATTTTGTCCAAACAACTCTTAAAAGTAGTGATTCTTACCTAGCGTCTGTCAACTCCCTGAAACTGTATGCAAAATGCCATGTGGGCATGGGCGGGGGGGGGGGGGGTAAGTTTTTGGGGAGAGGGTCTCTCTAGATTCTCACCATTCTAAAATGCATTCCACAGTCATCTTTAAAAGAGCATGCCAAAGAAGATTTGACCTTTCCTCTCCTGGTGATTCAGGGTCGAAGTGAACCTCCTCTTTATGCCAGACAACAACGACCGGCACTGTTCTGCAGAGCCTTCTGGGCCCCCACTCCCACACCGCCCTGCTGATACATGCCTGTCTTGGTGCAGGCTTGCTCCCTGCCAGGGTACATGCGCCATGTTGCCGCCACCCAGGAAAGCAGATCAGTGGGCTTGCGTGCATGGATTTCCATGGACGGTCACTGAGGCCAGGACTCAGCTCTGACGATGAATTCCCAGGGGCTCCATCTGAACCTGCTACAGTATACCATAAGCCCCCATCCCATCTGGGTTTCTATTTTGGAATTTGAAGGGACTGCGGCAACAACCCAGCTCAGTTTTGCTCCCACTTCAGTCATTTGCCCGGCTCTAGGATGTTTGCCAGGTCTATGTGTCGCCTGTACTATTTGTTATTTACCTCATCATTTTATCCGATCTCACTTTTATTTTCTTTTGATTTAAATACATTTTAAAAGTAAACTTTAGGGGCATCCGGCTGGCTCAGTCGGTGGAGGGTGCGACTTGTGATCTTGAGGCTGTGAGTCTGAGCACCATACAGGGTGCAGAGATTACTTAAAAAAAATGAAATCTTTAAAAAAAAAAAAAAGGGAAACTTTAAATCACCATTATACCCTTCAACTGAGCAATCCCACTTGCAGGGATTTATCTGGAAGATACACCCCTTCACAATATAAAAATGCACACACACAAGGGTATTTACTGAAGTATTACTTATAATTGCAAAATATTGGAAACTACCTAACTGTCCAAGCATAAAGATCGGTTGAATAAACTTTGGTACACACACACACACACACACACACACACACACACACACACAGAGCGCAGCTGTAAGACAGAACGAGGAAGACTGCGGTGAGCTGATATGGAGTGATTTCCATAGAAGCCGCTAAGCCAAGAGAAGAGAGCGTGCATAGACTGTGCTACCCTGCGAGTAAGAGAGAAGGGAGAATAAGAAAACATTTATAGATCGGCATTTTCTTAAGAAAACAAACGTGGGAAGGATATTCCAGAAAGCAATCAAGTTGGTTATCTACCAGAGGAAGGGGAATATGGGATGGAAAATGGAAGAAGGGACACTTCTTGAACATACCCTTTTGCATGGTTTTAAGTTTGTTAATAATCCATATAGTAAAAAAAGAAAAGAAATTAAATCTGTAAAACTGGGAAGGAAGAACCCTAACTGCACTCCCCCCCCCCAAAAAAAAGGACGAACGTTTTTTTCAAACGAATACAATACCTACTCTGACGGGGAATAAAGAACAAAGAAAGGGCAGACTAATCCAAGGAGCTTTAAGCACACCATACTCGACTCTATACCCTCGGTTGGGAGACGGGTGAAGTATGCACGGTTGGGGGGATTGCAAACCATCCTGAACTCTTGTTTATTAAACAATAAACAAACTGAAGCTTTTTAAGATGTATTATAGGATTGAGCACACGAACATGTTGACATTGTTGGGAGCCAAGGCTCTCGCTGAAGAAGGGACACACAGATTTGGAATGGGGGAAGGCAAGGAAGAACCCTCTGGGAACTGCTCTGCATTGGTATGAATACTGGCGGTATTGGCATGCATTCGTGACTTCTAAAATACGTATATGCATACGCATGTCTGTACGTATGTATGTGCATGCACAAGTAAATGTATATTTTGTGTATATACACGCATCTGTTTTCTAGATCTGTCCATTGAAAGGGCCAAAAAGCAAAGCACCGCGGTAGCCATTTGCACTTCTGGCAGCCAGATCTTGGCCTTATCTAACACCACTGTCCACTGAGAGGAAGCAGGGTTTGTCAGAGAAGTGGCTCATCCCGTGGGTGGGCATTCCCCACCCGTCCCAGGATGAACCTAGAATACCTTATCAAGCCAGAAAGTAGAAGGATTGCTCAAAAGAAATGACGGGAGCTTAGCGCAAGGACACAGCAGGCAGCAGAAAAGGGTTCCCAATGGCCAAGTCTGGGACAAGTTGAGCATCAGATGAATTAAATCAGTAATGAAATATAAACCACTAAAAACTGAAATCCTTGAGTCTGTGCCAAGAACTGATAAAGAAAGAAATGGGGAGAAGGGAGGACTCTCGCTTACAGTGGAATGCTGAGGGCTGACTTTTAAACACAGAGAGAGTGCTGACATTGGAAAATCAACATTTTGCCACCAGTCTGGTAAAGACTGGATCGGGCAGGTATCATCACTGGATGCCAGCTCCCAGGGCACTGGAATGAGGCACAGCATATCTGCATTATTTCTAAGTGTCTCCCCACAGATTGCAAATTCGTTGTAAAGAAAAGAGAAAGCAATTATACAGCGGAAAGACGGGGCAATACCGCAGCCAGGTAACCAATATTCATGTCACCCATGAGGTCCAGGGGGACATCACGTGCCTCCAGGTGGGACACACTGAAAAGGACATGACACCACCCACACCACAGTCCAGCCAGGAATGCATGACCTCCATGTAATCACAAAGAAAACATCAAAGACAGAATAGGGAACATTTTATTAAAACAAAGGAGGAGAGGTTCTGCATTCTTCAAAAATGTCACTGTTGTAAAAAAAAGGCTGTGGAAAAATGTTCCAGACTCACGAAGGCCAGAGAGACACGACAATTAAAGGCACACTACCTGACCCCAGACTGGATTTTGTACTGGTGGGGGAAATACGCTAGAAGGGAGATTATTGGGCTGACGGACAAACTGGAACAGCAAAAGCAGAAACCCACACTGGAGTGGACGGCTGCCCTGGGGCCATGAAAGCCAATGCCTGATCCTTAGCAACTGCGTGCTGACGCGTATAGGAGCAAAGCAACAGGATGGATGCTACTTACCCAGAAAAAAAGTGTGTGTGTAGTGTGTGTGTGTGTGTGTGTGTGTGTGTGTGTGTGTACAGAGGGGAAACATAAATAAGAAAGCAAATGGGCTATAATATGTTAAAAGATGAAACCAGGTAAAAGGTAAACAGGTGTTCTTTATACTATTTTTGTTTCTCCAAATTCTTATAAATTTGCAATTATTTTCAAATTAAAAAAAAAGGGGTCTCATTACCCCTCTAAGCATACAAGCCAGTGTAAATAAGCAAGTGTGAATGTGTATGTGATGAGGGAACAACCAGGAGAGAGGCCTGCTATGTGCTGGGAAAGAAGGGTGCAGGGACGTGAGGGAGGCGTGAAGGACAGCACGTCAGGCTGCCCGGAGCTGATGTCAACAAGAATGTTCTCACCGCCCCATCCCATCTAAAGCCACCCCCGTATCCTGCAGCTCAGGCAATGCTGACCTGGCCTAGCGTCTGCATTCTACAGAAGGGCAGACTGAGGTGCAGAGGGATTGAGGAGGTGGGCCTCTGTCCCACTGCTGGGGGCCCCTCTCCCGGCACGGCCCATCAGCCATGTCCTGGAAAGGAGCATACGTGAGGTTACAGTCCCAGCACCAGGCCCTGGGGCCCATAATCTTGAAGGCTCCTGCACCCCAGCCTGGTGGGTTGTACGACCCCTTTACACAACTGGAGTCTTGAGCCTCTGGGAGTCGAGGAACATCCTTGTGAGGCTGAGCAGCTGGGTGTGGGAACCCAAATCCTCAGCTCCTCTGGCTTCACAGGCCCCACCCCTCCTCAGCGTCTTATCATTTCCTCAAAAGCCCCCAAAGCAGGAGAGGATCTGCACACCCATGGGCATAGCAGCACTAGTCACGATGGCCAAAGGGCAGAAGCAACCCAAGTGTCCATTAAGGAGTGAACGGATAAGCAAAATGTCATCTATCCAAAAAATGGAATACTGGTCAGCCTCAAAAAGGAAGAAGTTCCTGACACGTGTGACCACACGGAGGAACCTTGAGCACATGATACTGAGTGAAGTAAGACAAGTCGCAACAAGACAAATACTGCATGAGCCCACTTCTATGAAGTACCTAGGACAGTCAAATTCAGAGAGACTGAAAATGGAAAGATGGTTGCCAGCGGGCGGAATATGGGGAGTTAATGTTGAGTGGGGACGGAGTCTCAGTTCAGGGAGAGGAAAAGAACTGTGGAGACGGACGGTGGCTTGGGATGCACAGTAGCGTGCATGTACAGGAGAGGCCGGAGGGCCCTCGGCACCCGAGGATGGCAACCTCTCCCCCTCAAATGACAACTCTGGCCAGATCCGGGAGCTTCCCCGATGCTCTGACACTCTGATTTTTTAAATAACAGCAATAATCCATCAACTTGCCCAGGATGATGTACATTCTAATCTGATTAATATTTGGTAAATGAAGTGCTTTTCAGGGAAATGGCAGGCATGACCTCCCAACAGTCTTTGACTTCACAAATTCAAGGATTTTCTGAGGTGCCCTCTGTATTCTACATTCCAGGAATCAAAATGAGGACAGACAATAAAAGGGGGAAGGGGAGACTCAGAAGGCCCTATCGAGACCGTTCAGGGAAGGAGGAGAAAGATGCCCTTGCTGGTTACCTAGGAAATAGGGGAAGGACTGCATGCTATTGGCTGGCTCTGGAGCAGAATTTCAAGAGGCAAAGAGCACCTGGCAACAATAGGGTGTGTATGAGCGGAGGATTTAGGGGAACCTCTTCTTTTGTTGTTTTCCTTGACTGAACAGCACAAGGAGAATTTAAAATGTTTTTTTCTGGGAAGTTCCTTATACTAGTTAAGCCCATTCGAAAAGGTGGCACTCCCACCTCTCTACAACGGCAGGCCAGCCTCCTAATTCTTCTCCTCCCTCCCTTCCTGCTGTCCCCCAACCACACACACACACACACACACATGCTCACCCTCTCACCCACCTCACTAATTCATTATACAAATGAACACAGAGCTGGGCTTCACGGAAACTCGCAGTAGGGGCAGGGGGTGCCCAAGCACACACGCCCCTTCCATGTTCCTCACTCTGCTCTCCGCCTTGGCCAGGCTGCCTTTTCATGCTCGTGGGTCACACAGTGGAGTGCTAAGACAGTAATGTCTCATTTCTGACAACCTGAGGGCTGGGCATCGTGAAGCTCCCCCATCGGTGGAGAAGCAATGACTTGCCCAGGGTCACAGAGCTGCTCAGGAGCAGCCCTTCCAGGGTCTAGGATTCAGACCCCAACCTCCCAATGGCTAATCCATGGCTCATCCCAATCAGGAAACTCTGCCAGCCGTGGGGTTGGCTCTGTCTTTGCAAAGGGAGCCAGAAATGAGGCCAGGGTTCCACTTCACTTCAATAGAAACTTAAAAAAAAAAAAAAAAAGGCAAAGCTGGGGTTCCCAACTTCTGGGCACCCCTCAACTCCCAGCTGACCTGGCAGTTTCAAAGTCAGTGTTGTTCTCTTCACCCTGTGCCCTTGCTGGGATTCAAGAGAAGAGCAGGTTTTCCATCTGAGGACATGAAATCGGTGCCTACGTTTCCATAGGCAAAAACCAAAAACTAAACCCTATTTTTCAAACAAGAAGTTCAAACAACTCATTCTCTGGTCCTAGGTCTGTGTATTAAGTCACTCCTCCAAGTGACTCCAAAAAGAGACGGCTGTCCTTTCAGACTGACTTGCATCGAGTGAATACTTCTTTGGCCACGGGCACTAGGGTACCCCTCTTTATCCTTTAGTGTGTAATTTCTGCAAAGTTAGGGGCCCTGTGATTTTCTTGGTTTCCGAATGAGTCACTCCTCAGTTGGGACCTGAAGCCGAGGGAGGGTCCAGAGGCGCACACTCATTTCACACTACTTCCTTGTCTGGGCTTAAATGTGGAGGAGGTGTGAATTCTGGTTGCATTTGTAGAAGAAGAGCATGTTAATGCCACATTTAAATCAGGTCATGGCAAAATTGTGACTTGTGACCACACGCCTTTTTACGCCTGTGCTTTCTGCAGCCTTGTGAAGGCCAGACTTCCCCGCTAGCGTGGGGATGGCAGGGTTTGCGAGGGGGAATGGGTGCCAGCATCTCTTCACTCAAGAGTCGCCGGTGCCTGTCTGTTACAAGGAGGATGTCAACGAGCCTCTAAATCCAGGGACAGGGCGAGAAGCCCGCTAGAGAAAAAATGATCTGGAGGGGAGAAGAGGCACACGGCCACATCCAAACAGCCCCGAGGGAGATAAGGAGCACACAGAAAGACTGCGGCTTTCTCGGAGAGCATCTGCTGTTTCCGCTGGCTCAGCATCTGTGCCCCCTTCTTCTGATGAACACACCCTAGTTTTTACTGAGGGAGTCATCATCATAGGATCAACAAGTGACCCAAGCCTGGCCGGTCGGCACAGAACACCCCTCCTACAGCAGTGGGCGAGCCAGCCCATCCGAGTCACAGAGCATCGGCCCCCAGACTAGAGCTGCAGCTGATGGGAAGGAGCAGCTCCTTCTCCACTCGGGGCTAAGTTGGCAGGATGCAAGCTGGGCACTGCCGATGGCCATCTACACCCAGGGCCAGCCCTGCTCAGTCCAGCGACGTGCACAATAATCACTCTCTTTAAGCCAGTCTGAGTTGAATTTCTAACTCTTACAACCACAAGAATCCTAATATATATTCATTAAAAAAAAAAAAAGCACCACATGAATTACATTTTTTATACTCAATTTCCAGACGGGGAAACTGAGGTGCAGAGCATGGAGAGACCACTGAAGGCTCACAATAAACCTAGACGTGACCGCAAAGCCGGTAACCCGTCTCTTAGCATCTCCCATATTGACACCGTGGCCTGACACCCTTCCAAGTCCTGGGAGCTACCAGCTGCACCGGTTCACCCAAACACAGTCTGAGGAGAGAACACCCAGCAGCTGCATCTTAAACCTGAGAATAACCAAGAGATCAAAGACATCATTCACCTAAAAGCTGCCGCGGCCCAGTTAGGTGTCTCTCTGCTGGACAGCCCAGTGAGGGCTGTATTTATTTATGTTGAGCTGGGTGGGAAGATGACAGGTCCATAATATTTTGGAATGACTAATGTGTATTCGAGAAAATAGGAAGGCACCAAAATGTCAAGGGGGGAGGGGTCGCTGAGAGTCATGTTCGACTAAGCTCTAACATCAGCATCAACTGTTCAAGCAAACCTCTGGGGGAGATCCCGGGGCCCTGTCTGGTACAATCTGGCTGAGTAAGCACTCGGAACACAGGGTTTTGGAGGCTGGTGAATGTTTCTCCTCTTGCCCCCGGCACAGGACAGGCAGGCTTGGCATCTCGGGAGTCATCACCCAAATCCCAACGGTGAGCTGGAATAGCAGCCCGGCCGAACCACAGAAGCCCCGCATACCAGGACCGGCCGCCAGGCTGACTCACTTGACTGTGCGTTTGCGGCCAAGCCTGCCCTGTCCACACCAGGGTTAGTCATGGCCAGGCCTGGCTAGAGAGCAGCCCTTAAAAGGATTGGAATGAAAGAGGTAGCATCTTTCCAAACAAAATCGTCAAGAACACAGAGTACAAAATGGGGTGAAATCCTCCTTTCCCCCAGTATGGCCACAGGACAACTAAACCCCAGGGTTTGTGTAGTTTTCTCCTGAGTTTAAAAAAAAGGAGAGAAAAAGAAAAAAGATGCAAATAAGCCAACTAAGATGGCTTGCTTACCTTGCGCTTGCCCCTCACCTCCCCACCAAAGTCATACTTGTTGGCATCCGTGTCCTGAGCCAAACAGAATTCCGATGCCAAAATGCTTCCTGTGCACTTTAAACAGAAATAAAAGCATGCTGGGGATCTCAGCCTTAAAAAGAGGGCCAGGTGGCACCAGAGAGATGCTTTGGTTATACTTATCAAAATGGGATCGTGGCATTCCCTGAGAACTGCCAGGGAAATCAGAATGGGGCCAGCAGGGTGGGGACAGGGGACAGGTTTTGGCTCCATAATCGTAGCAAACTCCCCAAAACAAATGAGTTCCCAGTCACTGATTTACAGCTACTCCATTTTCCAGCTTCAGACCCCCCCCGGACTAGGGACTCACGCAGACCAGACTGATGGGCCAATGACAGCTGCTGGCTTTGGAGCAGCCACGACCAGCCCCGGGGCCCAGGAGGACAGCCCACAGTGGGAGCTGAGGACAGCCCATGTCCGTCCCACGAGGCATGGTGGGAGCTCACGTCCAGCAAGCAGAGCCCGCATCCCATTTTTACCCTGTCCCCTGTCCCACCCCAAGTGCCCGGGGCTGTGGCCAAACACCCCATCTGTGTGGCTGTGCACCCAGCCCCTGACACAAGAGCCTGCAAAGCTGAAGCCTGCCTCATTCCATAGCAGACACTGCTCTCCAGATCGAGAAAGTGTGAGCATCTAAGCCAGAGGAAGGTGGAAATTAAACCAGAATCATCCCCAACACGAACCAAAAAGAGGACTGAATGATTCTGCTTTTTGAGCACGTGTGCACCAAACCCCGGTGTACCTCACTCTCAACAGACAGGACTTTGGGCAAATCTTAATTTAAGAATCTAGGGGATGAGATTTGATTTATTTGATTCCAAAAAAACATAATCGTATTAAAGGCATGTAATCTCATTAAACACGGGTTTTCTCCCTGCAGCGCCCTGGAAATAATGACTCATGTCAAAAATCAGAACCGCAGGTGACGGGGAATAACCACCTGCAATAAACATGATGAGAGGAGTACGAGCAGCAAATGCTTAGGACACTGCTCCGAGCATGGCACACATATCCACTCATTCAATTCTCAGGATAACAAAGTAAATGCTCTCTGGTAGCCTCTTCTTACTGATGGGGATACGAAGGCACGGGGCTCTGAGTAAAGAACCCTGCTCCGGGTCACCCGTGTGATGAGGGCAGGCCTTGCAGGCGGCCTGCCCACAGCTGCCTGGGAAGGGCTGGGTCCACAGAATGAGGTACAGCGGCGTCGGGAATGGACAGAAGTGTCCACGGACACACAACAGGGACCAGACACAAGGGACAGCCTGGCTTGCGGCACAGGCGGCAGGGCGGCATTCGCGGGCGCACTCACCTTCACTCTCCCCACTCGTCCTGAGGCCTTTTGAGCCACCCTCAGTACCTTTAGTCTTCTCAGCGTCTTCCTGGGCATCCTCGGCGGGCCCCTTCTCCTCCTCGTCTTCCTCCCCAACGTTTTTGTAGTTGGGTCTCTTCTGCACCCGCCTCTTGCCCTTGTGCTTGTTCATCTCGAGGGAGCGCTCTAGCGTCTCGGTGGGCTTAATGAAGCACCGGATGCTGGGCTTGGCCTAGGGAAGTCAACACAGGGATTGGAACCTTGGAATCGCGCCAGACGCTATCGTCAAGCTGCCTGAGAGTTGCTGCCCCAAGAAATCCTATTTCCGAAACAGAAAAAGGCTACCTCCTACTTTGTCTTCGGGACTACGATTAACACCACCATTGTTAAGTCATCAAAACAAGCCCGGCGCCCTAAGTCAGAAACTCTGTACTTTACCAACACCAGCCACGTGCTTCCCAAAAGCCACTGCTTGTTTGGAAACACACTTCTGGTTAACCCATTCACGGTACTTTGCATGTGCCAGATGCTGTTCTAAGGGCTCTGACCATATTATCTCACTTGAACTTGACAACGACCCCGAGGTCATCCTATTGTTTCCCTCCCTTTTACAGATGATAAAACTGAGGCTCAGAGGTGGTAAAGGACCCACCGAAGGTCCAAGAGCCAGGAGGCAGCAGAGCAGGGATTCAAACCCACATACTATCCGCCCAATTTAGGACTTAAGTACAGCATGCTGGTGTTACTGACTTCCTTTTTTTAAGATTTTATTTATTTGAGAGAGAGAGTGAGCGAGCACACAGGGGGGCAGAGGGAGAGGAAGAAGCAGACTCCCCGCTGAGAAGGGAGCCCAAAGTGGGGCTCAATCCGAGGACCCCAAGATCATGACCTGAGCCAAACACGGCCGCTTAACCAACTGAGCCACCCAGGCACCCCTAACTTCTAACTTAAATAAATTTATTTTAAAAGAAACTGTATACCGCTTCAGGGCAGGGAACACCAGTGTTTTCTTGCTGTTGTAAAAATAAGTAACAGAAAAGAAAAAGGTATACTGTGTATAGCCAAATGCTGGCTCTTTAGAAAGGGGGCTTCGCAAGTGCCAGCAGGGAATCAAAGCTCCTCCCCGAAGGAGGATGGCCCCAAAGTAAGAAGTTCTTCCCTGAGAAAGCAGGAGGCTTTCTAAGAGAAATCAAAGATGCCTGTGTGCTGCCAGAGGCTCATGCCCCATCCTGTGGGAAACAGAGTTGTATCTCAGTCCAGGCAATAAACATGAGATAGACGGATCGCCACTCCCATTTTACAGATAAGAAAACAGAGGCTCCGAAGGACAAAGTGACATGCCCGCTGTCACACAGCTCCTGAGCCAAGAGTCAGACTTGGAACTGAAGCTTGCCCAATCCTAAAGCCCAAGTTCCTCCTGAAATAAGGGTGCTCCATCAGGAGCTCAAACTCAGTTTCCCCGCTCAGCACCCTTTAAAAAGTATTTACATGCAAATGGACCGGGTCTAGAAGGGGAAAAAAAAAGAGAGAGAAAAGAAAGAAAACTGGTTTGTTTGGGGCAGGATTTTGACTGAAGTATTTTTCCCTTTTCAGGATCTGGATGATGTCCAGATATCATTTTGTCATTAAAAAAGCAAAAAGTTTTAAAGAAAACGTTTCCATTATCTTGATACGGTTTATCCATCTTCTGAATTGATCCCCAACCAACCACCAACTGTACTCTGGGGGCCACCATACCTTGCCAATAAGTGGAATGTGTTCAAGGAGCACAGATTAATTTCAATAACGCTCAAAACAAAACCTAATTGGAAGTTAAATTAGCATCCAAATCCAAACATTAATTTTTATTTATTCACTTTGGATTATTCACATCCACAAAAATGACAGATACGTTGAGATAGGATTCTACTGCCGAGGAAACGCAGAGAGCGCATTACAGACGCCAACAGCCGGGAGCCCAGAGATGGGAGCCCCCGAGCGTGCAGCACTTGACAGACAGCATCCATCAGAGCCCACCCAGGATGCGGTATGATCGAACGCCACCCTGGACAGCCCCCTCATCTTCTGCTGAAGGACTCGAACCCACGAAATGAGGGTCCCAAGATAAAGTCACTGCTTCCTCTGATCACCACTTAACTCCCAGTGAATCTTAGAGTATGCCATACGCAATCAAAGCTTTCCGAAACAGAAAACCGAGAATAAATGCAGAGCAAAACATCACCCAGTTAGAAGGTCTAAGCAAAAGTTCACGTGGATGGATGTAGAACCCTCTCCCTGAGCTCTGTATGAACTCGGATGTACAGAAGTGGCAGGACAAAGGGAAGCGAAACAGTGTGTGAGGCCCAGGGCTGCTCAGAGCAGTGTGATCTCCAGCGGAACCCTGCCATGAGCTGTGGGGCCTCTCTGAGCATCAAGAGTGCTTGTCTAAAACACAGGGCAGATAATTCCGGCCTTCTAGAACTAAACGTAATCACGGATATAAAAGTTCTTTCAGTGAGCATACAATATAGGAGAGTCAACTTCCTCTCCCTGCCTTAAAAAAAAAAAAAAAAAAAAAAAAAGATAAGTGTCAACTGTGAAAATAAATTTAAAAACTTTCCAAAGGGATCTGCTTTTCTCGATGGTCAGGTATTAGGAGGACATGTTTACTAGGGAAATTTCAAACCTTTAAAATGCAACCTACCCAGTGAACAGCTGGAAATAACCTAAATGTCCATCAAGAGGGGAGTGGTTAGGTAATTACGGTCTGTGCATAGAATGGGAATCCACGTATATGTTACAGAGACCCAGGTCTTTTGGTACCTACATGCGCAGATACAACCGGTACCAGGGTGGAAAAGCAAGAGCGGGGAAGCTCAGTGGGGGCCCCTGCAGGTAAAGCTTTTCAAAGGCTACACATGATGCTGTGAACAGCTTTTCCTGGAAAGCGGCCTATGAATATCGCAGGATTTCATCTCTGCAGGATAGAGAAGGCAGGTGGTCCTGTGTGTGCACACCCACACAGGCACACTTGAATTTTTTAATTTCTAGACCTTTCCATTTGGTTTGAAATGTCTCATCCTGTATGCATGTTAACTTTTTAAAAAAAAATTCCTCAGGGATCATTTGGACATTAGAATTTTGGAGTTTATTTTTCCTTTTATATTCAAAAGCCTGATTGTATTTTTCTTAATACTAATAGCATCAAAACCCCGCAGTTACCATGGAGAAGCTGACAGGTCTTGGCTGGGAAATGTGAACAGAGATTCATGACTGTTCCTGCTGCTCCCGTCAAGAGCCTCCCGGCTGCTGGCCTCCCAGGAATCTCCATGTGATAGTCGACAATCTCAGATGGTCCAAATGGAAAGCCCCCAGGAGAAGGGCCCATCCACCTTACCCCTGCCCCTGCTATGCTCTCAACACACAACCAGGAGCCTGGAGCAGGGCAGGGCCTCAGTGGGCTGCTGCCGAGTGAATGCATGGCTGTGTGTGCCCATACTGTACCCAAAGTGAGAGAGAGAACCACAAAGCAGAAAAGTGAGGGACGGAAGAAAATGGGAGCCTGATAGCCTCGGGAGACTAAATTTAGCACAGGGCAAGAGCAAGGGCCATGAAACTAACCAAAAGAAGGGGAACAGCTCACTTCAGAGTCAAAAATCAGGAGGCTTTGGGTTTATCTTCTCATAAAGCGAGCCATACAAGTATTCTGCAAATCAGGTCTACAGTTCCCGAATGCCACAAGCTTAGGTTTCGCCCAGGGCTCGTCTCCCAGGGACCTGGAGCCTGAGCTGCAAGAGGAGCGTGAAGATATGGGGCACAGATTCAGCCAGTTACCCAACCAGGGGATGTAGCAGGAGACCCCTGGGCTCTAGGGCTAGGCATTTAGCCTGGCTCCTGTGGTCAGAGCCAGTGGAAGGCCAGCAACGCGATTACAGGGGTCACCCAACAGCCGAACTGCTCCCTAAAGTATCTGCTTCTGCCTGCTAGTTAACAATACCTTACTCTAGTCTCTACTCCTCCACCCTAAGGCTTCCATCCTTGTTTAAAAGTTAAATACTCCAGAAGGTGACTCGCCAGGGGTTGGCAGTAACTAAGGTCTTTCGGGGCTGTGGGATTTGAGAGCCGGCTCTGCACAGACAGCAACAGGTGTCTGGGGCAAGGGGTCAGGAAGAAGGACATAAACACCTAAGGCCCAAGCACTGGACGCACAAGAAGCAGCAGCACCGCTAATGCGCCAGATGTCAAACAGAACACCCTCTGTTAGGTCTGGGGGCACCCCCCCCAGAAAGGCCACATACAGATATCACATGGAAAAGCAAGCTGCAATCGGCAACCCACCCAGGTTTCCATTTACAATTTAAAAAACAAAATTATCGGGGCGCCTGGGTGGCTCCATCGTTAAGCGTCTGCCTTCGGCTCAGGTCATGATCCCAGGGTCTGGGATCGAGCCCCACATCAGGCTCCCTGCTCAGCAGGACGCCTGCTTCTCCCTCTCCCTCTGCCCCTGCTTGTGTTCCCTCTCTCGCTGTCTCTCTCTCTCTCTGTCAAATAAATAAATAAATAAAATCTTTAAAAATAAATAAATAAATAAATAAATAAATAAATAAAAACAAATCATCAATAAAAACATATCCATCTGTATCGTGTTGTCCTGTGTGGAGAGATCTGTGTGTGACAGTGCACACAGCAAGGTCTGGAGGGCTACACACGCTCCAAATAGCAGTCCCTTCTAGAGAAGACAGTGAGGTTGGGGGAACTTTCACTTTCTCCTCTAGTTGTTTCTACGTCATCGAGTCCTTGTACCCCAAGAAAGTATTACCAATGCCACTTAAATGTAAAGAGTAGCTTTAAAGCAAGCACCTAATGCCACTGAACTATATACTTAAAAATAGGTAATCCACGGGCGCCTGGGTGGCACAGCAGTTAGGCGTCTGCCTTCGGCTCAGGGCGTGATCCCGGCGATCTGGGATCGAGCCCCACATCAGGCTCTTCTGCTATGAGCCCGCTTCTTCCTCTCCCACTCCCCCTGCTTGTGTTCCCTCTCTCGCTGGCTCTATCTCTGTCAAATAAATAAAATCTTTAAAAAAAAAATAGGTAATCCATTATTTTTTTATGTATTTTACAATTTTTTAAAAAGGCACCTTTAGAAAGGGCGTGGCGTTAGAGACTGAGGACGAGCTACCAGAAATATCTCCATCTTGCCCTAAGTTACACAAATGTAATAGTAAGCACAAAGCCACTGACACCCTAAGATCACTGCACTTGATTTACATCATCCCTATAGGTAAAAAACATTTACCTACAGAGTTTTCAATGAAATCAGAGTGTCCAAGTGCCCTAAATACAAGCTAGAAACAACTGAGACAAGTGTGAAGACTGGATTCACAGCAGTCACCAGAGGCCTGACCTCACTCACTGCACCAAACTGAACACCAGGAGCAGGCAGCGGTCTGCCGCGTGTCCACGTGGACACCGGGGGCACAGAGGAAGGAGTGAGGAACTATGCCAGGCAGGGGAGGCGGAAGCGCAGGAGGGCTTCACCGAGAAGGAAATGACTGGTCCAAGTCTTGAATGGTAGCAGGAGTTCACCAGAACACTTGGGAAGAGAGGAGAATGGTAGGAAGGCCAGCTCAGAGCTCTGGCCATTCACCCTTTATTTCTGTCAAGGCCAGGGTCACTGGAGCTGGTGTGCCTGGTGACTACAGCGGTGCTCCGGGACACAATGTGCTTGGCCAGCCCCCCAGGGAGCGGCAGGCACACAAGAAGTCAGGGGGTGGTGCTGGGCCAGCTGGATGGCCCCTCCAGTCACCGGCTCCTGATGGGAGTTCACAGTGCTCATGGCCTGGGGAGAGTTGTCAGGGTACCCCTGCCTCTGTACCTGGTAGATCCAACCTGCTGAGTGCGTTTCTTTGTACCTACTCAGTGGTTCGGTGGGGAAGGGAAAAGGAGTGGCCTGGAAAAGCAGCGTAGGGACAGCAGGCAGGCCGCTCCGGGAAGAAGCAGCTGGTGGCTAGAGGGGGCGGATACGGGCTAGGACAGGTGACGTGGCCCCCGTGTCTGGCTCTGTAGGAGCTATCGCAAGGATCTAGGAAAGCTCACCTTTCAGGCTCTGCCAGGCCTAACCTGCTCACCTTCTGAGGAACCAACTAGAATCCTTTTGTTCAAACAGCTCTGGTAAGGCATTTGAGAACTAGGAGCAAGGTCTTCCCCCTAAGAAAGGAGGCCAGCCACACTAACAGAAACATGCCCAATGTATGGGCAGACCCAAGTCCAACCTCACTCTCACAGGTCCAGGGCCCCTGACCAAATGAGCCTCAGTCTCCCCATGAGTAAAAGAGAGACAACAGCAGCTCCGCCACACGCGGCCACAGAGCTAAAATGAGATCCCGAATGCAAATACGCCTGGCACGATACCTGCCACAGAGAGGCGCTCTAGAAATACTTTGTCACCTTCGAGCCCAGAGGGATCACTGGGGTGGAAAAGATGCCAGGGGAGGGGCTAACTTCTAAAAAGCAATCACATGCTGTTTTAAATCTGGCTCCCGGGGCGCCTGGGTGGCACAGCGGTTAAGCGTCTGCCTTCGGCTCAGGGCGTGATCCCGGCGTTATGGGATCGAGCCCCACATCAGGCTCTTCTGCTATGAGCCTGCTTCTTCCTCTCCCACTCCCCCTGCTTGTGTTCCCTCTCTCGCTGGCTGTCTCTATCTCTGTCAAATAAATAAATAAAAATCTTTAAAAAAAAAAAAAAATCTGGCTCCCTAGCTCCTACAAACTTTCTGCTCGCTGGCTTTCTGGTTTGTTAGTGGGCTATACTCAGCGTCCCCAAAGCGCTCCTGGGCCCCTGGCCAGCCTCCCCAGCCTCTAGCCTCGGGGCCGGGACTGGCAGAGCGTGCAGCACAAAGGCCGGGTGGGATCCGCAGGGATGCTGGGGCAGCCAGCGCCCAGACTCAGTGTCCCACCGCTCACCAACTTCTCCCAGGGCCTCAGTTCCCACAGGCACCAAACAGGCCTCACAGCAGCATTTCCCCCACAGGGCTGCTGTGAGGTGCCCAAAGGTAGCACACCTCCTTATTACATGCTTCCGGGTACTAACGACCATCACTAATGTCCAGTGGGCAACAGAAATGTGCCCAGTGCTGCTGTGAGCACTCTACATGCACTGACTCGCTTTATCCTCCAACAGCCGACTAGGGGAGGGTGGGAGCTGCAGAGGGCAAAGTTCTGGCCCAAGGTCACCCGCTCAGCAGAGCCAGCGCCAGAGCCAGGATTTGGATCCAGGGAGTCTGGCTTCAGTGCCCACAGCCCTGACAACTCTGCAGCACTGCTCCAGCACTCACCCCCTTCAACGAGCACTTGGCAAGCCTGACAACATGGGGCCAGCCTCCTGCAGGGCCGACGTAAGGGCCCAGCCAGGCCCCAGTCAGGCTAATCAGAGCAGCAGGTGGACCCATGCTGCAAAAGCTCAGGGACGGCTGACATACCACTCACTAGGAAGCCTCCTGACCTGACCATCGTAACGGCCACCCACAATGTGTCATGATTCCCCACTTGGTCTCGTATACACAGGGCTCCAAATGTCATAGGGGGTCGCGGTGACCCAGGCCTGTACCAACCATAACCAACAGCCCGTGGCTTTGCAACCGGCTGTGAAGGGAAGCTGGGCTGATAACCGCTGCAGAGCGAGCCTCTTCTCATTCCAGAAGGTGGGGATCAGCAAGCAAACATCAGCGAGCATAAAGGCCAGACTGATCCCTGGGCGCATGTGCCCATGCCGAACCCTGCGTAACACAAGGCTGCTGAACTGAGGCCAACGCATGGCCAGAACGCACAGCTGCGACCACATCAGAGAGGCAACTGGACAATGCTGCCAAATGTTAAGGGGGAAAATAGAACCCATCGGGAGAAGCGTGAAAGAGGTAACGGGCCGCTTCCGTTAACAAGAGGAGGGTGGCATTCTTCTCCGTGAACTGGCCAATTATCAGGGAGTGTTACAGCTGCAGAGGCAAAACCCAAAGAGATGCCCATCAGTCTGGCACCAGAATGATCCCAGAGCTCCAAGGACTCGCACTGCACACACACCAGGCACCATGATCGTGTGAGAAGCAGCAGGTAACAGCAAGACGGTGCTGGGGCTGCCTAGAAAGCAAGGTCTGAGGTGCTCCCAAGCCTGCAAGAGACCAGCCTCATCTCATCCCCAAGCCATCGTTTCTGTCCCTCTCAACACCTAGTGCTGCCTGGTCTGTCCCTCCAGTGCTGTGCCTGGCATGCAAGCTAATGAGTGCTGGGGGAGAAATTAATTGCAAGATACTTAGGATGGAAGAGGTGTGTTCAAGGCTTATGCAAAACTAAATACACTCTTTCTTTTTTTTTTAAAGATTTTATTTATTTATTCGACAGAGATAGAGACAGCCAGCGAGAGAGGGAACACAAGCAGGGGGAGTGGGAGAGGAAGAAACAGGCTCATAGCGGAGGAGCCTGATGCAGGGCTTGATCCCATAACGCCAGGATCACGCCCTGAGCCGAAGGCAGATGCTTAACCGCTGTGCCACCCAGGCGCCCCTAAATACACTCTTTCAGTAAACGACAACACACCAAACACTTGCGGCATATTTCCTCAGGCCAGTGTTTTACTGTTATTCTCTAGAAAGAACTAACTGTGGGATACTGGGAACTCCCAGTTACCCCAAACATTTGGCCCAGAAGCCCACATGTCATGCTAAACTGGGAGTGACTATCACTGTAGACGGTGACAGAGGGCATGAAACAGAAGCAGCATGGGAGTCTGGGGCTGGACACCTGCCATCCCCAGGCACTGGGGGAGGACAGGATGATCACCTAAGGTCTGGGGGTGGCGTCTAGCTCATGCACAGAATGTGATGAAAATACCACCACACTCTAGGTTATCAGAAACCTAAAAAGAGACGTCAGAGGAGATGAACAAGATGAGAAACACCCCCGTCTCCCACTGACCCAGTATTTCCTGCGTAGTGGCCCCTCTTCTGATCCTAGCCAGCCAGCTCATGCCCACAAAGGTGTCTGATTCACCATTTTCCACGCCTTGCCCGTCACAACCCGTCCTCCGCCCCCCTCAACCCCCAACTCAGCTCTTCACCCTTCAGTCCTCCAACCCAACAAGGCCACCTCCTCCGGGAGGCCTTCGCTCACCTTCCTCTTCCAAAACTGGTTTCTGTTTCTTCCCAGATCTAAATCTTCAATCTGTGTTGACATGCTTAATACTGTCTGTTTCCCCCTACCAGAACGTCAGGAGAGGGACCTCGTTTGTCTCATTCGTCCTGTATCCCAAGGCCAGCACAGTGCCTGCCTGGAACGTGTGGGTGCTCCAGAAACACATGTGGGAGGGGGAAGAG
Source organism: Ursus maritimus (assembly GCF_017311325.1). Lineage (NCBI taxonomy): Eukaryota > Metazoa > Chordata > Mammalia > Carnivora > Ursidae > Ursus > Ursus maritimus. The sequence goes on from NW_024424452.1 coordinate 30,332,814, forward strand.
GGGTGAGCAAGCCATCCAGCCTGGCACACAGGAAGTGCTGAACAGAGGGGCACTGCTTTTATGGGGGAATGACCCATCGCGGTAGTGGGACCAGGGCAATATCGTGTGAGCCAATAAAGCCCTGTAGCGTTCTCTTCCCTTCTCTTTTTCATGAAGCTGGAGGTTTCCAGCAGGGTCCTCTGGGGTAAGGTTATGAGCATCACAGCAAGTGGTCAGCAGGCAGTCAATCTGTCTCCCGGGATTCGAGTTATGTCCACCTGCTTCGTTTGTCGTCTTCAGTTGGGCAGTGAGTTGATTCACACCACTCCTTGGCTCACAGTCATTAAACCACTGGAGCATCGGAGAGGGAAGTGAACGGAGTGTCCCTTTCTCACCCCTGTGCGGCCCCCCAGCCTCCCATCAGACAAAGCACCCTGAGCAAAACCAAGTTTTCCGGTAGGAGGACTCCAACACGGACCAAGACTGGATCTCCTTGGCTCATTACAGACAAGGTGTTCAATTCCCTCATGGAGATTTGTTATTTCAAGACCTGACGTTTATTGCAGGAGCCATTCTAAACCCTGGGGACACAAAGGTTACGATGCTTCCATTTCTCCTCATCTGAACTCTGGAGTCTCCCAATGGCTCCCAAGGCACCACATGCCTCAGAAGCTTGTTCCTCACTGACCTCACCCTACTACACTCTGCCTTGCCATGCTGCACCCTGCTGTTCCTGACAAACCAGGCACACTCCTGCCTCAGGGCCTTTGCACTGACTGCTCTTTCTGGCCAAAGTGCTTTTCCTGCAGAAATCTACATGACTCACTCCCTTCACTTCCTTCACATCTATGCTCAACTGTCATCTTCCCAATGAGCCCTACCCTAGCCACTCTATGGAGAACTGCACCCCGCTCAAGCCTCTTGGAGCTGCCCTTTCTCCCTTCTCTGCTTTACTACTATCGCTTTTCTAAAGCACTTCTCACGTTCTAACATGCTACAATGTTTACTAATAGTTTCATTGTTCCGCTCTCTTCCCATTATGACAGAAGTTCAGGGAGGTCTGGGGTCTTTGTTTTGTTCCCTACTGCACCAGCGTGCCTAGAACAGTGTGTGGTACCTGTCCAATAATCATTTGTCAAATAGATAAATAAGTAATTCTGACCGGGCTTCAAGAAACTCAGAGTCTTGTTTAAAAACTCAAATGCCGGGGCGCCTGGGTGGCACAGTTGTTAAGCGTCTGCCTTCGGCTCAGGGCGTGATCACGACGTTCTGGGATCGAGCCCCACATTAGGCTCTTCCGCTGGGAGCCTGCTTCTTCCTCTCCCACTCCCCTTGCTTGTGTTCCCTCTCTCACTGCTGTCTCTGTCAAATAAATAAATAAAATCTTAAAAAAAAAAAGAAAAGAAAAAGAAAAAAGAAAAAACTCAAATGCCCACAGAGGCCAGGCGGCTGATAAAAACTATCCAAGTCCCAGGACAGAGACACCAGAAGTACTGGGTGCCTCATTTTTCCATCCCCACCCCCGATTTTCTGAATTTTCACAGAAACCTGGAAGAATTCACCAATGGCTCAATGCAGGCTAGGGACGGTCCCCATTCAACATTGGGGAGGGTGAGGGGGAGGATGATAATACCGCACACCAGGGGGCAAGCAGTCCCCAGCCTTGGGGCCACCCCAGCCCACTCTGTGTCATGCTGCCCGGCAATTGCAGAAAAGACAGCTAGGGTCCAAGCCACGGAATCTTCTCCACCCCTACCTCACCCCCACTTTACCCACTCTGCTTTTCCCTGCTGGCTCCTCCCATATATGGCCATTCCAAGAACCCCTGGCCCTTCTCGGGCTCACTGGACCAGAGGCAGCCTCCCTGGTCCCCAGGTGGTCAGCCACAGCGCTGGCTAAAGGCTATTCCCCCGTGAGCCTCCATACTATGGGACTTCCGTCAACTGTCCAGCCCCACCTGCACAGGAGAAAGGAAGAGGTGACTGCTTCTAAGAGGTCTCCCATTCACGACAGCACCCTACTCGGTAAATGGAAGGTGCTACACTCTGGATTCTCTTTGATTCTGTCACATCCTCTTACGCATGAATCAGTACCGCCACGCTCACTACTTCTGCGGGCACCGGTGGTGACAGGGACCTAGCATTCCATTCAGGGATGAGGGGACAGACCACAACAGCCCCGCAAGAAAGGAAGAATACACAGTGAGTTTGAATTCTTTTGTGGGAATGTTTGTATCTGTGCCAATTAAGGCCCTTGATTTATAGCGGTCTGTCTTTCCCTTCGGTGTGCACCATCAGCCGTCTCCCAGAAGCCTCTTACCACTTTCAGGAAGAACAATGTGTGCGCTTCAGAAGCAGCATTGATTAGCCAGGGATCATGAGTAAGGTCAGGGTCACTGAAAGATTCAGTGGGACTCTAATTCGGGCTGCAAACGGAGTTACTCTGTGTGATGCATTCAATATGCAGAAGGCCCGGCTGACGTCTGATTCAAGCCTGGTTTGCAAAGACAGCCCTGCAACAGTGATCAGGGGACCCAAGCCAACGACCAGTGCTCTGCTTCTGCAGACATGGAAGCCGGAGGAGTCAGACTGCTAGTTTTTCAGCTGCTGGCTCCATATGCCACGACCCGATGAGTGTTCTGCTAGCAGCTGACCCAGCTCCCAGGAAGACAGATGTCATGCAGAGAACTGGCAGCTAACATTTTAGCTGTGCACTCCCGCATTCTTTGGGATCCCGAGAGAATCACCTGGAGACCACTGCAACTGGCTGAACTGGTGCCTATAGAGGGGTGGTCGACATCCTCATTTTGGGACAAACAAGCCTATTCTGCCCCAGGATTCTCAGTCCCCATTCTGAATTCACAACCATCCAACCACAGGAACACATATAAGCTGGTTAAGCATTTGCACTTTCCAGAGATCGAATCTGGGGCTGGCTGAGTTGCAGAGCCAGGAATGCAGAGCTCAGCCCACTGCCACCAAACAGCAACACTTAACTGTTAGTGCTATCATTGTCATCATTGTTGCTAACACCCGGCCCTCGGTGTCTTTGTGCCTTGTCATAAGGCACCTCCCTAAGGGGTGTTCTAAGTGTGCCTCTACCTTAATCATCCCAAGAAGGGAGGTCCCAAGTAGGGAACACGGGATTGCTGCGTGGCTTCAGAAACTAAGATAGTTGTACTGATAACATCTAATATTTAGGTCTTGATGTGCACTAAGCTTTAGCAGAAGCACTCTACCCTGCATTTAATCCTCTATGCAGGCCCATGTCCTTTATTCTAAGCGGAGAAGGGAGGAAACGGAGGCCTGGGGAGGTAGACTAACTTGCCCTGGGGCATACCTAGTGAAACCAGGAACCAGGACTTGGGTGGGCTGGGCAGCCTAACTCCAGAGTCCACTCCACTAGACTGTCCCTTAAGGCAAGAAGCAGAAGAGTACGAAAAGCAACCTGCTCTAACACTCCCTCCCAAAAGCCTGCCGCAGAGCAAAGAGAAGACGGCATGTGAGGGTTAGGCTCTGAAGCTATTTCTGTTTTCAGAGTCATTAAGAACATCACGAGAGCCCTTGTGACCCGACCCCCAGTTCATCCATCGAGTTGCTCGTTCCTGCAGTGAGCACCCCTGAGCATCTCCAGCAAGCCCATGATGGCACAGGTGACGCCAGCATCTCCAAGACACGGCCCCCTCCGGCCTGGGAAGCCCAGTGAGGCCAGGGGTCATGTCTTCCCTGTGCACCACGGCGTCTCTGCTTCAGAAACGGACTGAATGAGTGGAAAACGGAGGAAACTATTCCACAGAAGTGGAGGACAAAAACAGGCCCTTTAAAAAAAAAAAAAAAAAAAAGCACCTGTAGGTAACGATGCATATCCCATAATCTCATCTATATGTTCATGTTGCAAAAATAACGAGACGTTAGCAGTTTCAGGATTAGTGTTCTCTTTTTCTATTTCCCTCAACAAGAAACAGGATCTGCTCTGCATCAGAATTATAGCAAACTGGCCCTTAGCAGGAACCATATGATTTTAATGCACAGATGAATTTCAATTAGACATTTACCTAACCATGCTGATGTGTTTTGAATTTAACCCTAAATTACAGACTTTTCAAATAACTCTGCTCTTCCCTCTGCTTCTCTCTCTTCAATTTTGGTTTGGTTTTGTGAAAGGTCTGCTGGTAAAAATGAAGCAATACCAGTAACTTATCTACAAATTACGGGAAGGAGAAAGTAGGTTAAAAAAGATCAAGAAACTTAAAACAAGCATGATCAAACCACATCCGAGTTAGGCAGGAAACAATAGGAGACCGTTCTTGCTCAGAGGGAAGGAAGGTGAATCTTACCAGGACTATTGTCAACCAAGTCATAAATGGGGTTCACCTCCACTCTGCCCAAGTTTCAAGTGCAGTCATCCGAACACAACAAAGTTCGATTCTGCACCCAGGGAAAGGCGATACCCGGAAGCAGAAAGCCGACACTTTCACTTGGGCCGGCAATTCCTTCCATGCTCAAAACAATCTCATTTTCAGGTCAGGCGCCCACCACAACGAGCAGTTGTGTGTCTATCATAACGGAGGCAGGAACTTCATCCCAAAAGGAGGCCGGAGGGAGAAAGAACAGAAAGAACAGATCTCCTAATGCTCCCTCCCATTAGAGGGTTCGACCAAAGTGGATATCCCAAGCTGAGCGGTTGCCAGGAACCTTGTGCAATTTGCTTTTGCTCACATTGCAAACCCCAAGCGTTGAGGCTAGTATCCCACTGTGATACTGTACTAGAGTTTTGCAAGATGTGACCACTGGGGGATGACAAGGGCAAGGGTATGATTATTTCTCACAGCTGCATGCCTATCAGTCGCAATGAAAAAACCTGCAAACCCCAGCACCCCAAAGATCTCTGCATTCATCTCTTGGAACACCAAGTCAAACTGTGGCACTGAATGTCTTACGGGAAGACATTCTGGGACAAAGCCCAAGCAGCGACCAAAGAAAGTCCGGAGGGACTCAGTACATCCCAGCTTGCTATTAATGTAAATGCCGTACGGGTCTACAGCAGGCTGCGTGGGGACTGGGCACGTCCGATGGCAAACACATGCCTCGTCTGATGGCGGGGGCCACCTCGGAGAAGCTTGCTGCGGAAACACGTGTATAATGAGGACCAGACCTGCTAACTCTTCAACGCAATCCCAAGATCTGGATTTTCCTGTGAAACTTCCTAAATGTTAAAGTTGGTCATTCATAAAATTTTCTTTCAAATACTGCAAAGACCAAACCAAACAGCTCTGAGGGCTGTACTGGACCCCTCGGGTCTTGATGGACACTTTCGATGTATTTCCCTCCCGTCCTCACCAACGCCCTCTGGAGTAGGACCTGCTCTCCCTGTTTTCTAAATGGGGTGAAACAACATGTCCAAGGGGAGCCACTGGCTGGCAGGCCCTCGGCAGCCCTGACCGGGAGGCCCCGTGGGTTCTACGCAGTCAGCACGCCACCGCTCGCATTTGGTCAGCAAGACGGAGTTCAAGAGAGTTGCAGAAAAATACCTCCAGCTCCATAAACACCAAGTCAGCCCCACGTTTTCTCATCTGTGGTGCCCTGGCACGGGCCCCGAGGGGAGTCCTTCCCGGTTCAACACTCGTCACCCCTGTCGCCTCTAGGTTACACCCTCTTGCCAAGAGCTACTCCTTTCCTTTAGAGCACTTGTAAGACTTACGATAGTATATTTATTTGTCTATTTGATCAACATCTGTCTCTCCTACCCGACTATAAAGCTCCAACAAGACAAATCCTCTTTAGGATTTTGTATATTCGCAGAGCTAACATGGTGCCTGATCCAAAGAAAGGGCTTAATAAACACTTGTTGAATGAATCAAAGAAGGGATAGGCCAGACAGGGGCCATGAAAGGGCCCCTTTCAACTCAGCTGAACTAATGCCACCACCAACAAGGACAGAAAGTTTCTGGGAACCTTTTCAGAAGCTCTATGACTCCCTTAAACAGCAAAATGGCCCGGGCAAGCCGCCGTACACCAGAAAAACCAGCAGGGCAGGGACTCCCGTCGCTGCACTCCGGGCGGTCCTGGCCTTTCATGTTATAGGAGCATTCTCCACCCACCTGCTAGCTCAGGTATGGCAACAGAGCCGACTGCCCAAGGGCAAACCTAGCCCTTTTACCTTTGTGCCTATTGCAGACACAGAGCGCTCACGAAACAGCCTTTGTGTGAAACACTGTGCTCATCTCAGACACAAATGCCAAGCCCAAGCTGCAACAGATACGAGGAGACGAGATGCCTGCCAGAGCTGCTGAAAGCTGCTTCAAGGAGAGGAACTAGGAGCAAGGGCCTTCCAGGGTGCAGGTACTGTAAAGGCACAGGGACAGAGGCAGAAACACAGGGCATGCTGGGGAAAAAGGAAGCTGCACTGGTACCAAGGAAGCCTGAAGCTCAGGACACAGAAGCAGGATGGTAGGAGGGAAGACAGGCCAGAGACACAAGGGCCAAGCTGGGAAAACCTTGGAAGAAATCCTAACACGGGTCTCGGGAGCCTTCCTTTAGCAGAGCACAAAATGCGCAAACATGCACAAACCACAGACATGCTCTGTTTAGGCCACAGCTGGGTGATCATTTAAAACTTGGGAGTGTTTGCATCCAAAGGCAGATTTCCAGCTTCTCTGGAAACATGAGGAAACCAGGCACTACTGCATCCATATTCCTGCAGAACTGCAGGCGGGGGTGGAACAGCAGCTGCTGACAGACGATGCATACGCTCTCCAACTTGCCACAGTCCCCACCCTTCCCTACTGATCTCTCATGGGGGCTCACATCATTCATAGATGTTCTCTGTCCAGTCTCTGTAGGTATTTGTGCCTTAGACAAGGTATTCTCTCATTCCGTCCCAGTAACAGTATCTCACAGATACATAACCTGGGGCCCAGAGGAGTACGGTTTCCTGTTCAATGACACACGATCAATCAGATCCACTCAGTACCCAACCCAAGTTTTCCTGGGTACACATTTCAAGATTCTGATTAGGTTCCTTGAATCCCAGACCAGCTTACACATCATCGTTGCCGTACAGGCAGAATGTTGGTTTCTGGTTTTAGAGAAACACACACATGAGCAAAATGAGCAGCGGCTTCTTATCAGGGTCTAGGAACAGTCCCAACGCTAATGACTTACACAACTTCTCTGAACATCCTGTTCGGTCTTAGCGTACGTCTCAGACAGATCACCGTTCAGAATGACTTCAGCTAACGAGTTCACCAGGGGTGCATGATGTATAATTAGGAAGACCTGGTGAGAAAGAAGACATCAGATTTGCATTACAGCCTGCAATCTCTCCACCGCTTCCTTCCTGGATCAGAAACAACTAGACTGGGCTACTTAGGTCCCGTGTTAAGCAGCATTCCCCGTGAAGCAAAATCCAAAGAATGGGTCCCATTTAGGAGAAGCCAGTTATGCCTCTCTCCTTCCAGGGTCGGCCCCTCCTTCATTCAGACTCTCGCCTATTTGGCTGGCTGCTCCCCAGCGGAAGGAAGTTCATTAAAGCAAGACTGTCCCTCATGGCTGGGTGAAGCCAAATCTGCCTGAAGTGGAGCAACGTGGGAACGCAGCAGCCAAACCAGCACACTCCTTCCTCTCCACAGGCATTTTAGTGTCAAATTTGATTATGCTAAGACTGGAAGGCACAGGCCCAATATTTCAGTTATACGGGAAGAAGGGGCCGGCGAGTCTTGTTCCAATCAAGGACTTGGCAAAGGGTCGGCTACCCAGAGATCCCATCGCTGGAATGAGCTCTGACCCCCGCGGTGGGTTTCAGCACACCAAGATTCCATGGCAGCGCTGGTAGGTGTGGACACTGTGGGGAAGGAAAGCCACACGAGCCAGAGTCGGGCCTAGTTGTGCCAGCATGCAAAAGCAGAAGGCGCTGGGCTGTCTGGGATGGCCCTGCTACCCCACCCTGTTGTCCAACACTCAGAAGAACAGCTTTGGGAATCAGGGTGGTCAAAACTGCCTAGCAAAGCTGGCTGAGACACACCTGCTACTTTGTTGTAAAATATAAAGACAACACCAGTGGTGTAGCACAGCTTGGGACGTACCTGCCGCTTATACAGAAAAAGGCTGTGTGTGCACATCTGCATTTGTTTACATACACATGGAACAGGATTTCTAAACACTGGCCATAGAGGCCATAACTTTTTGTTGCTGGGGAGCTGTCGTGTGCATTGTAGGATGTATGGCGGCATCTCTGGCCTCTACCTAACCAGAACTGTCTCCAGATGCTGCCAAACATCTCCGGGGGGGCAAAATCACCCCCAGTTGAGAACCCCCCCCCTGCAGGCAATGTCTCTGGAAGGGCACAGGAAAACCCTGTAACTATACTGGGCTCTGGGGACAGAACTCGGGCAATGAAGCAAAAGTAGAAAGAAAACCTGGTTTTCACCTGTTTGAAATATTTAACTTAAAAAATTTATTAAAAACATAAACATTGTTAAGAAAGAAAGAAAGAAAAAGAAAGAAAGAAAGAAAGAAAGAAAGAAAGAAAGAAAGAAAGAAAGAGAAAGAAAGTAAGTTAGTTAGTTGAGTCAGACCCTGAAACACTGCTACATCTGGGGAATGGGACCAGGTGCCTGGGGAACGGGAGTAAGAGGGAGACTTCTCCAAGGACAGCATCCCCGGTCACACTAAATTAGCATCGTTAACATGAATTTTCTTGGTTCTGCAGCTGTGCTTGTCAAATATTTTGTAAGGACGCTTTGATGCAGGGACCAAAGATATGAGATTTCTACCTGATTCGAGGTTTTCACACATTTTGGGAATCAACATGAAAAAGCTCATTGAAAATGCAGGGGAGGATGAGCCCTGTTGCTTCAGCTGAGAACGCCGAATCGCACGTTACACTTTTTTGTGAGATACTGAGACAGGTGACTTGGTGCTTGAGTTGCTAGTCCTTCTCGAAGAAAACAGGAGCAAAGGGGTTCTCAGGGAAAGGGTATGGCCTGACCGCGCGCTCCTCAGAGGGGACTCTGTCCGTGCAGCACTCCAACAGCTACAGGGTCTTGGGAGTGCTTTCCACGGGATTCCTGTGGCTGAGCATCTGGCTGCTCGGGCCCTGCCAGACTCCCAGAATCCCAAGCAGGAGGCTCGGGCAGATTTGTAATGAGGCGGCGGAAAAGGGTGCCAGGAGAGGCTGGGGTTTGCACCGAGCTCCATCGCACAGAAGGGCATTCAGAAGGAGTGGGCACCGGTGCGGAGCTCCGAGCAAACAGAGCCCCCAGGACAAGACTCCGGGGGGGAGCAAGGAGCAGGCCGCGCGTGGACCCCGACTGGCTTAGACACCACGGGGGAGGCCAGGGCTGCGACGCTTCTCAGCCCCGCTCAATCTCCAAATGGCCCAGGGACCAAGGCAGAAGGACATTCTCTCAGCAAAGCCAATAAATACCTGCGCCATTGCAGAAGTGGGAACAGAGCTCTGGTCAAACGTTTGACTACTTGACAGTCTAATGAGATGGCCTGAAAGTCTGGACTGCTTGTAATAAAAATATTTTTAAAGTTATGTAACTGGGTCACCATGGAGTTTTTCCCTTCTTGTAAATATTACATAATTACGAGAAGGAAACACACTTGTTTAAGGAGGGGGAGGCAGACAAATTGGCTCAAGACACAAATCTGGGAATGGAGGCTGCTACAAGATACCTTCCAGAAGGTAATCTGGGAACTACAACCATGACAAAAGTCTTTAAAAACAGCCTCATTAGTGGAAGTTTGTTAAACCAAGGCTGCCGCAGGATACACACACTGGACCTTGCAGTTTGGGGCTTATTTCAAAATGCCGTGAATAAGACCCATGCCGCCCACATTTCCAGAGTATTTAGAACACTCCTTGGTTGTTTAAAAACCTCAGTCCCCATGGTAAAAACCAAGCACATAAGTACCAGGTTTGGTTTACTTTTCATTTCTCTTTCAATGTCTACCCACTACCATGAAGAAGATACCAGCCCCTCTGCTCAGTGTCTGGAAAACAGAAAGCCCCCTCCCTTTTATTGTTGTTTTACTTCAAGATGGGGGGACGCAGAAAGAAGACAGGGCGATGTGGCCTAGTCCTCCAAAGGACCCCCAAATGTGGCTGGGGACACAGACAAATGATGAACCATACCTGTGACAGGAGATAGAGAGAAACTGGCAGGCTGATCTTCGGGCGTTCTCCTCCCTAGTGAGGATTAGGGGAAAGAGACAGAGAGAAGTCCAGGTCACACATGCGAGCAGCACAAAATACATGAAGCCAAAAGCCACCTGTCTGAAGGTGAGACGCCCTGTCCCCCACTTCCCTCACGCCCCCAAGGCTGTTCTTTCCTGGTACTAGTGTAAAGTCCACTCTGCAAAATAAATTCGCAATCTAATCCCATCCGATACCATTCTCCAGGCCTCTGTTTTTCCACCTGAGAAATCCTTCACCATTAGTCACGAATTAGAGGCTGGGTCCAAGAGAAGAACTCTAGCTCCTTAAATTACCAGGAATGTGAGTTTCCCTTAGCTGGGGCACAGAGCCCACTGCCCCACAGGAGAGGCCTCTTCTCAGGAAGAGCTTTCAAAATGGGGCAAGGAGGGGTTGAGGTACTCTGGCCTCGGAAAAGCCCCTCGTTTGTACTGAACTTCAACGTGCTCCATCCTGTATCAACCCTGTGAGGATCTTCAGGACCCTGCTGTGGTTCACAGAGGTTAGCTGCCTTGGCCAAGGCCACAGAGTGAGGAAAGGGAAGAAGCAGAATTTGAACCCAGGTCTGAAAACTCCAAGTCCCATGCTTTCTCTCAGCCTCCCAGAGCTACCTCTGAGAGATCTGGTTAGGGCTGCAATTTTTTTCTATTTACTGGTTTTTAGAAACAATCTCCATGTTCCATCTCCAAAAAGAAAGCTACAACCCCCCGGGGCACATCCGCAGAGGCCTGAGCCCCCGCATAGTAACAAACTGGCTCCAGCCTGCCTCCTGCTGAAGTCTCTGCCCCTGAACTCTGGAAAAGACTACTCCTGGTAGGATCTGAGAACCGCCAGCTCAGAACGCCCCGGGGGATGTTGTGGGGGAGGGGGGGGGAGACAGGGTAAAGATGCACACTGCTGGCCCACTACAGATCCACTGAGCCAGAATCCCTGAGATGGAGAGCGGGCCCCCGGGAATGTGCATTTCAATACCCACATGGGATTCTGAGCCTAAGTGCGGACAGTCACTGCTCTGGGATCTTTTCCCGAAGCGCACTCCATCCCTTCCCACCCATTCTGTGCAAGTTCTGTGGCTGGCTGGATCTTCTGCAGATCAATCTGCTCTGGCGGCTATCAGAAGTTACTGGGGATGAGAATACCTCCAGAGAAAGATGCACAGAAACCAAAAACCTAGGTTTCCTGTTTCCTTCTGGTGTCAGTGTTCTTTTCTCATTCACTTTTATAGCTCCCCCCACCCCCCACAACACACACACACTCCCTCCCAGACTTCCCTCTCTCCACCTACCCCTCCTCCCCCAGGGAATAAAAGGAAAGGAAAGAAAACCAGTGTGCTTTGAAAGCATCTCTCTCAGGCTCGAAGCCTTGGTCCCTTGCAAAGTTTGGTCCTATTCAAGGGAACCGTTCCTCCCCCTTCCTCCCCCTGAAGACAGCCCTCAGCCCACAGGCACGGCGGGGCCAGGCCCCAGCCCCACCTTGTCCCGGTTCTCCAGGGAGTACACATAGAGGGGCAGGAAGAGCCTGTTGAGCAGATGGTCTGTGAGCACGTCGTTGAGGAACTCACAGTTGATGATCAGTATGTCATTGAGATAGTGCAGGTGGTCCAGGTGCTCGGCCACCAGGTCACTCAGCTTCCCCCGATTCCGGTGCCTGCCAAGGAAAAGGACGGCCTTAGCCTGGAAGCTGAAGCACAGAGCCTTCGGGCCTCGGCCTGAGACTTAGGTCACTGGGAGTGTTTCATTCATACAACAAATATTCACACAACAAGCAGGCTCAAGGGACACTTACACTGGCCCTACTGGCGGCACACACAAAGGGAAAATGGGCAGGTACACTGCAATCGATTGTGGGGGACTGCTGGGGTCCCCCCACACTCTGGGGGCCTCACTATAACTCACCCACCGCCACCACTACAGCCCAAAACAAAAATGGGTAAATAAAGCAAAAACCAGCTCCCTTAGCAAGCCATTCCACAAGAGCAGCAGCTCGTCAGCGTGGCAAGATCCCCCGCCTCCTGAGATAAGGAGTATTAATGGGGCAATAAATCCTTGCTAATTAAAATGCTCAAGAGGAGTTCCAAAGAGAAAAGCAGGCCTCAGCAACCACATCCAACCCCCTGGCCCTGACCATGTGGAGGGCACAGCACAAAGATGTGACCCTCGACCCCAGGCCCCAGGGAGGTGTCTGTCTCCTTCCAGGAAAGCAACAAGCATGCTGCTTGGGCCCTATGGGTCGTCAGTCCCCCACCTGCCAAGGACAGAACCCCCCAAAACAGCTAGTAGGCACAGTTTCACTACCCCCAAAGTAGTACCACTTGCAAAGAGCAATGTAGCTGGGGTAAGACATTTTGTTTGTCTTATCATTATTACTCAAGTAATAGATGGTCATTTCAGAAGATGGGAAATTGAAGAAGAAAAAGCAAAAAGACATCAAGGTCTCCTAGTCCAACCACTAAGAGATAACATTTTGGGACTTGTGACCCTACAGTCTGTTTTCTTATTCCCATTTCTATGTCCCCCTATAATCACGTCTAAATGCAAGTATTATGTATCTATCCATCTAACCATACGTGCTTTAAAAAAAAAAAGCAAACATAGGATCAATTTTGTTTCTTTCATATAATTTTTAAAAATTCTTTCCTCTTATACTTTAATCAACTATTTAACGAACATACATAGCAAATACATGTCGTAAAGGCTAACAGTAGGATGAGTACCTAGGAGCCCATCACCCACCTGAGACCATGTTTTGCAACCTTTTCCCCCATTTAACAAGATACTGTGGGAATTTTTCCTCCGTAAAGATAGTTAACACACTTCCCTTTTTAAACCTTTAGTTTAAAAAAAATATATGCAGATGGGTTTAAAAGTTAAAGGGTATTGATAAGCTGATGATAAAATACAGCAGCTCTGGCCCAGCCTCCCCCACCCTGCCTGCTCTCCAGAGAAGGCAGGTTTTCACTTTTGAGCTGTTTCTGTGGATAGTTCCCCCCACACCTCTAGAAAATCTGCAAGATCGTCTATTTTGAATTTGAACCATTGTAGATATCGTGGCCCCCCCCCCCCCCCCCCCCCAATAGTCATCAACAACTGGAGTTGACATCATCACGACCGTTCACTGCAGGGCCACAAAGAGGATGAGGAGTCCACTTCCTTCCTGGAATAACTTTTTGTCTTTTCTGGAATCAAGTGCTACATTATGTGTCACATCCATGACCACTCATCTCCATAAGGTCCTGCTTTTCCCAAATGCCCTGTTGGATCTGCCACCCACCTACCCCCGCTTCTTTCCCAGTACTGGGGCTCACATTCGATGGCTTTAGCCCCATCCCCCATGAGACCTCCTTCCTGGATCCCCTTATCACCAGGGCTCTGCTGAGCCGTCACTCTGGAGCAGTGGTTCTCCCCGGAGGGCGATTTTACCTCAAGGGAGACATCTGGCCATGTCTGAGGACGTTTGGGGTTGAAACAACCGGGAAAGGGGCACCGCTGGTATCTAGTGGGTAGAGACCAGGGATGCTGCCAAAGATCCTACAGCTGATAAACAGAGCAAACTGGAGAAGTAAGGAACGGCAGGACAGCCCCCCAGAACCCAGAATTCCCTAGTTCCAAAGAGCGATACTGCTGACTTGGAGCAACCTTGCTCTTGAACTTGCAGTCATCGTTCTAGGGCCCAAATCACCACCTTAATCTGTTGTGCTGTTTGGTTTTTTTAACAGATTCACCGAGATATAATTCCCATACCATAAAATTCTCCCATTTAAAGTGCACAATTTAATGGTTGTTAGTACATTCGCAGTCTTGTCCAACTGTCCTCCCGATCCGCTTTAGAACATTTTTAACTCTCCTCCCCTAACAGCCCTGTATTCCCATTTCCCGTCAACACACCTCCTCCTTCAGCCCTGGGGAACCACTAGTCTACTCTCAGTCTCTCCAGACTGACCTGTTCTGGGCATTTCATATAAATGGGGTCACACAGAGTGTGGTCCTTAGCATCGGGCTTCCTTCCTTCACCGATCATCGCGCTCTCCCGGTCCAAGCAGGGCGTGCCCAGCGTCAGGCGTGCCACGTGTCAGCCCTTTGTTTTACTGTTGAGAACTATCACAGCGTATGCAAACACCGCGTTTTGTTTATCCGCTCACCAGGTGGCAGAGCATCTTACTCTTTTTACCGGCTGCCTGCCACCCCATTTACAGGTGTGCTGAATTCAGTAACCTCTTCCGCTCTAGGAGGTATGAGAGTTGTTTCTAACTTTCCACAGTTATAAAAAGTAGAAAGGCGGGTGGAACCTTTCAGAGAACAGAAGTCCACATTCTGCCAACACACAGGTGGGGGAGTTTTGCACTAGTGTTTTATTTGTCCTCGATGAAAATGGAATTCTCCCCTAACTACACTCTCTGCCTGGGAAGCCCCCCCCAGCCCCACCGGCGGTCACTTACTCCTCATCGGTCTGCACACAGTTATCAAGTTCGATCACGTGGCTCCCAATGAACCAGACCAAATTGGAGAAGTAAGGAACAGCAGTTTTATCTCTGATATAGTGCAGCATGGCCTGGTTATCCACTGAGAAAATTCACAAAAAAAAAGAAGAAGAAAAAAAAGTCAAGCTACCAAAAATAACTGGGGGAGATTTAAAAAAAAAAAAAGCCACAATGCAAAAGCTCTCTGCTATAATCTGAACCTTTTCTGTCTTTCCTGGGAATACTTGAAAAATGGTTATCTTATTCATGAAACCAGACACATCAAGGCAGTTCTTATGCTATTTTTATAATTAACAAAATGAATTAATTGGGCTAAACATTAATACTGCAATCAGAAAGCCTACTTCTCAGCAATGCATTTAGCTTGACTGTAATGGAAACCACGCCATTCTCAGGCAAGTTTCCTGTATTTACATGTAAGGATAAGTTAAGAAAGCAGAAAACCAGAAGTTAATAACTTACATGACACTGGAATAAGGAACACGGGAATCGTCATTGAAGGAAAGGCAAAAAACAGACAACAGTTAACAGGGTTAGGAACTGGGATGGTGAGACAGTTGCTCAGAGGGACAGAGGGCTAGGGCAGGAGGCATCTAAGGATATAGGCTGGAAGAGAACAAGAGAGAGGAGAGAGCAGGGGCTGCAGAACTGGGGCTCCGACCAGGGCACAAACTCAGAAGCCTGCTGGGTGGGCTGGTGACTCAGTGAGTGAGGCCGGGAGAGCCAGCCTGTGAACTAGGGAGCCCAGGCCTCGACCCCAGGGAGAGGCGCTGCTTGTCAGCACCAGCTCACCACTGCCCTACAAGACTGTGGGCCCAGAGCAGCCAAGTCTCTACTTTCAAGTCAGAAATCCAAAAAATGACCCAAGAACTCGCCGTGTTTAAATACTGGCAACTACGTATCTTTTCAAGGAATACCTAAGCCAATCTAAACACGTCTGAGGGCTGGATCCAGCTCTCCGGCCCTCAGTTTGCGACCCTGGGCAGGGGCCCACCTGCCCAGGCTCTTCAATTTAACACAATCCCAGAACTAAGCTGGAGCGAGTCCCTGAGGAGCTCCCCCCAACCCCAATTAGGGGTCAACTTAAGTAATAACATCATGACTCATAACCCGTGAAGGTCAAAGCCCTTTAGTCCTTGAGAATATGGAGTCCCAGCTCCAGTGTGGTGACTCCAGGGGGAATAACCCCAGTGTCAGGCAGAGAAGGCGTGCCGTCGGAGGCCAGTTTCAGGCCGGGAAACTTGTGTCCAGGCACCCTTTGTGCCAAGGTGGGCAGGAACCCATGCAAGGGCTTTCTCCCGGGGCGATGTTTTGGGCATTAAGTACATCTGGACAAAAGGACAATTTGTTGGGCTTTGCAGTAGGTTGAGAATACAATGCTGCCCCCTGCCGTTAGTGACATGAAATGCTTCTATGCATTATTTAAAGATTCCACAACCCCAGACTGTACTTAAGTACACTTTACAGCCTGAAACACAAAAGTATAAAGACGACATTTAAAAGATAACTTCGCTTTATCTAAGTATCACATGGCTGCTCGGAGTCCCACATATGCCTTTCTTAGGACATTACTACTACCATGTGTCTCTGTACGGAGACTTCAACATGCAGGACTGAGCGCACTCGAAGGCAATGGAACAAAACTTCACGGAAGGGGCCAGTTAAATGTTCCATGATCACAAGCCTTTCATGGGACATGCAACCCCAGCTGTCATACACGAGCTCCCTGTCCCCACCGGAGAAGTGTGTATACAGACTCATGAGAGCAAGCCCCAGCTGTCAAGTTAGAAATCAGACGAGGCATGAGCACCTAAGGAACCTTACCTTTGTAGACGTTCAAAGTGATGGTTCTTACAGCAATTCTAACCATGCTTTCAGGGTGATTGAAAAACTTGATGGCTTCTGTGTACAGGGCAAAGTCATTAGTGTGCTAAAAAAGAAAAAAAAGAAGCACCAACGACAAGTTACAAACCCATAGGGCAGGCCTCCCCTCACCCAGCTTCCTGAATCCTATCAGACTTCTGTAAAAGACGAAAAAACCATTATCCCCCACGAACCTCAAGCTAGTGATTCATTCCCAGAGAGAGGATGTGCAAAGGAATGGCAAGGCGAGACCGTCCCAGAACAAATACAGAAAGGGTCCCGACAATGCCAGACCTGGGCCTGTGATCTCTTCTGCCGCTTTGCAGCTGTGTGCTGTAAAATTTCAAGCCTCTGTGCCTTCGTCAATAAAATGGGGATAACAATTCCCACTTCACGGCTGCTAGGAGTCACTGAGATGATTTCAGGGGGTGGGGCCTCCCACCGGACCTCCTACCTAACAAGCACTCAGCACCAAGACTGGTTGTTACAATTAGAGGCCACTTCAACTACTGAAAGGCAAGTGTGAAGTTTTACGACATTCGGAATCTCTTCTGGCTATGACACATTTCTCCATTTAGAAACACTAAAAGTAGGGGTGCCCGGGTGGCACAGCGGTTAAGCGTCTGCCTTCGGCTCAGGGCGTGATCCCAGCGTTCTGGGTTCGAGCCCTACATCAGGCTCCTCGGCTATGAGCCTGCTTCTTCCTCTCCCACTCCCCCTGCTTGTGTTCCCTCTCTCGCTGGCTGTCTCATCTCTGTTAAATAAATAAGTAAAATCTTTAAAAAAAAAAAAAAGAAAGAAAGAAAGAAACACTAAAAGTAGACACGTAATCATGGAGGAGGAGGGTTTGGGGAATCTGCTGGCATTAAAAAGATATCATCAGAAGGGATCAAAACAGTTCAGAAATATAGAACTGCACTGCTGGGGCCTTAAGAAAAGCAGGACCGGATCTGGGCCTAGAGCCGCACGGGACGAGCTCTGCTGCCCTCTCCTGGCCAGTTTTCCCACATGGCTCTGCAACCTTGCACCAAGGGCACCGGTGGGCAGTGAGGGCGTAGGGAAGAGGCAACAACCAACCTACAGCAAGGTGACAACTGTCTAAGGAGGACGATGCCACGCAGAGCACTAGATGTGTACCCTAAGCAAGTGGTAGCTGTAGCACTGACCCACATATGAGGAAACTGAGCCCACCTCAAAAATAAGGCTCTTAGCTCCTCTGGTGACCAGCAGGATGTTCTTCCAGAAGCAAGGCTCTGGCCCCAGAATCTCAGGGTCTTGCCCTCCCATCCTGGGGAACACAGGCCCAGCTGTACCTGAGTGGAGGTACCTCTCTTTGGACTGAATTTCATCCACCTGGGGAGCCTCTGGCACAAAGCAAAGACCACCTACATGTCTCTGGACAGGTTTAATGAGCGCCTACCATCTGCCAGAAACCGGACCACGCAATGTTAATTTTTCAAACTGCCATACATTATGTGGTTGTGGCTGACAACTAATATTTCTTCCCTCGGAGACCAGTCCTTCCCCACTCCTAATCTAGACAAGGAAAACCAAGGTTCAGGCCGTTCTGGCCGCATCATGTGGGGACAGCTAAATAGATTTTGCTCACACTCAGGGACTATGTTTGAGAGGATGGTCTGCCTCTAGAGAGAGGCTGTACAGCATACATGACTGCCGATCAGAAGACAGCTGCCATGCAGACAGCACGTGGCTGTGCAGCAGCCCACCTCCAGGACGGCCCAGTGACCATCACGGCCTGTACTCAGGCCTCTCCCACATGGAGTCAGGGCCCACCTGTGTGACCTAAATAATATGGCAGGAAAGATAGTGTGTGGCCTCTGAGGCTGGGTCACAAAAGCTCGGCTTGGTCTCTTAGATGGTCTGTGCGGGGGGAAAGCCAGCTGCCACGCCATGAAGGCACTCAAGCAGCCGCTGGAGAAGCCTACGGAACTGAGGCCTCCCACCAGCAGCCACAGGAGGGGTCCTTCTTGGAAGCAGATCCCCCAACCCATCCAGGCTTCACATCTAGCCTCATGAGAGACCAAGCAGAGCTGCCCTGCGAGGCTGCTCCCAAATTCCCAACACCCTGCGAGGGAGTGTGGCACGATGCTGACCAGGAAGACACAGCAGGAAGTCTGCTGGGGGGCTTCTGGGAAACAAGTGTTTTTGGAGGTCAGAAAGGAACACAAGAAGGGAAGCAATCTCTTCAGACTTTTTGGCAGTGGTACATGAATATGTGATGTTTGGAGCTGCTGCAGCCATCATGAGACCATGAGGGGTCGAGCCTGAGGACAGTTGCCAACTGTACGGTCAGCAGAGCAGGCAGATACAACAGCCTACATCCTCAATAAAGCGGCTGAGCCACAGGATGAACCAGCCCGAAGACAGCCGGCATCGGTACCTTCTAGTACGTGAGATAAACTGACCTTAGCAAGTACCTGTTCACTGGGAAAACAGCAGCAATTTATTTGCTGAAATTGCTAGTAATTCTCCCAAGGAATACCAGGAACATTAGCTGGTAAAGGACAGCAATGGCTGTGATTTTAAGGAGCCAGGTACATAATAGGGGCTTTGAAGACATCATCTCATTTAATCCAACCCCTGGAAAATCCTGCAAGGTGTGGATCATCATTCCCCTTTCTCAGAGGAGAAGACTGAGGCTCAGAGGACGGAGACTTCTCTGAGGTCACGCAGCAGGTCATGTGTTTTTCCCACAGAGCAACACAACCCTGAGTTAACTTTCAGGCACTTCTTCCTGCTGAGAATGCAATGCTCTTGGGTAGTACAAACTAATGTTTACATTAAAAACAGAGGTAACTTTCAAATTAAAAAAAAAAATGTTTTTAAAGCAGGTCAAAATCTAACAGTGTCACTAAGATCAAGTAACGGTGAGCACACAAGCGCTTTGTCAACAGACACGAGGCCACCTGGCCCGAAGGTCCTGCTCTGACCGGCTAGCTTCCCGCCCCAACGTACCCCTCTGGCATGCACTTACCTCATTGTAAAAGAAGTGGACGGTGTGGTTGTTGAGTTTTAACGAAAGTGTTTTCAGGAACGATATATAATATGCCATAATCTCCTCATCGGAAAAGTCAAACTTATGGACAATGATAGAATTTACATAGTTATTAGAGAGCAAATAATCTAGAGGGAGGAAAAAAAACACAAAGCAAAATAGGTTAATTCGTGCTGGAGGCAAGCCAAGCAAAGTCAGGTAACAGAGGACTCTGAATGTGCTCGAACCCATCAAGCTTCTGGGTCGCTGGGGCGTAACAGGCCAACAGGGAGCAGCTTCACCTTAGCCAGCACAGAAATCAGGCACCCACTATGCACAGCCTCAAGAAAGTTCAAGAGCCATGAGAGAGAAAGGCCTGGGCTACCCTTTCTTCCTACACCAAATAGAAAAAACATCTGAACACTTTTTTCCTTGCTGGCGAAGTTCAACATAGAGCTGGGGTGGGGCAGATGTGCTGGTGTGTGGGCATTTTCACAAACCACCCACAGATGGGGCGGGGGGAAGCACTGGATTTTATTAAAAGCTGTTCCATGTTGCCATCAAGAGTCACATTGCCATCCCCAAAGGCTGCAAAGGGCTACATGGTTTTTCTCCTCCCATATGGCAGCGTGATTTCCTAAAAGCTGCTTTATGCCTAACCCCCACTACGTGCCCAGCACCAGGCTGAGCGCTTTACATCATCACCACAACGATCCGATCCGGCCCAGCAGGTTCGTTCTCCCCATTTTGCAGAGAAATAAAAAAAAATTCAGAGAGGTTGATTGACTTTCCAGAGGTCACAGAGACCATTAGTCCCAGAGACAGAACTGGAAGTCAGGTCCTAGGTCAAAACCTGTGTCAGTGTCATGCACTAATGGGGATGAATAATGAATGGGTGGTGAGGGCCTGACGCGCTAGGGATAACTGCAGAATGGCCACCCCCCTCCACACCCCCAGCCCCTGCACAAGTGCAGGCCCGGCACCGGGGGAGCCTCAGACTGTGCAAGGGAAGCTGGAAAACATCTGAATGCTGCATGCCCTGACTCTGCCATGCCGGCCATGGGACCAACTGGTTCTTCACGACGGACTGGCGGGCTGCAGCCTATGGGCCTGCAGTCCGCGACCCTGGCCTGGGGTCCTTTCCAGGCAAGTCCTGGAATCCTCACCAGCCACCCTGCAAAGCGGGCGCTGCCACCCCTACTGTGTGTCCTGTAGGCTGCCAGTCTGAGAGCTCTACACCATCCTACCGCCCCCCCCACACACACACCAGTGGTTAAAGGCAGAACAGGACCAACACCCACACCTGCAGGCATTCACGGTCAGGCAGTAAAGCTCAGTCGTTTGGAGCCTGGCTGCTCAAAGTCTGATCCTCAGACCTGCAGCCCAGCATCACCTGGAGCTGGTCAGACACGAGGAATCTTGGGCCCCGGCTCCGCCCACCGACTCTGGGGTGGACCTGATACGCTCCACATGTTAAGGAGCCCTGCCTGTATTTCAGAGGCCTTGCATTCGAAGGGGACTTAGATACACACTGCCCCTGCCATCTCCTAGCTGGGTGACCCTGGGAGAGCCGCTTACCCTCCCCACTCTCCAGTTTCCATGTCTAAAAACAGGAATACCAGTACCTTCCTCAGGGGTCTGCTGTGAGGATAAAGCAGATGAAGCACTAAGGAGAGTGAGGGGCACAAAGCAAGCACACAGCAATGGCAGCTGCCACCATTTCTCTTAGTGCTGTTATGCGGAGACCCCTAATCTCCACCACTGAGCCTCCAGCCACCAGGACTGAATACAGTTGCTCTTAGGGGGAACAGAAAAGAGACCGTTATTTGGTGCCAAAGAGGGACCCAATCTAAACCAGTCAAAGTACAACTAGAAAGGCTGACATCACCAAACGCACCCCAAAGAGCCATCCAGGAGCACAGGGCGGCGAGAAGGGCCATGGCAGGGCCCGCTGCTGGGTCCTGCTCAGAAGCCAGCTCTCCAGGAAAGCCACTGCCTTCAGAAAAGCATACTGGGTATTCTTGGCTTTACAGACAGGCCCTGAAGTCTGTAGTCGTAGCACGGTTTTTCAGTACCTCCTGATTCTAACAATTTCTGAGGGAAATCTTGGGGCTCCAAGAGAGGAGGCAGTGGGTCTGGGGTGGGGGTCTTAAGAAGCTTAATTGACTTAAGTGTTTAAAAATGATATTATATACACCATGTAAGGACCATCCAGATCAAAGAGAACATATTTCTATCTCCACAGAAGGCTCCTTGACACCTGCCCAGTCAATCCCCTCTCCCAACAAGAAGCCCTGGTTTGACTCGGATCACACAGACTTGTGTTGCCTGTTCTAGAGCTTCATATCCAGGGACCACACAACATGCACGCTTCTCGAGTCTGGCCTCTGGCACCAGTCACCACATCCGGGAGGCGTCCGCGCTGCCGCACGCAGTGGCAGTAATTCACTCCTTTCCTCCATTTTGCTATGTAGTGTTCTATTCTTTGCACAGGCCACAACCTACCCGCCTAGAATCTTCACTGGTAACAAGCAACCCAGGTGATGCTGAGGCCTAGAGCCCTTCTTCCTCATTCTGTCCTGGCTGTGGCTGGGGATGAATGAGCTGGCAGGAGAATGGACTACAGAGATGTCACAGGGAGCCCCACTGTGACTGGTTGGCGGCTTCCGGGCCACCAGAGGCACAGACGCCGATGCTGGCAGCTTCAGACAGACAACCATGAGCCTTTTAGCTGCACTCTTGAGC
Source organism: Ursus maritimus (assembly GCF_017311325.1). NCBI lineage: Eukaryota > Metazoa > Chordata > Mammalia > Carnivora > Ursidae > Ursus > Ursus maritimus. The sequence goes on from NW_024424452.1 coordinate 30,355,073, forward strand.
TGGAAAAGCCACATGCTCCCATCATTCCCCAGCGGGGACTTTTCCAGGGCCTCCACAGGATGACTCTGTGGGTGGTGGGGGCCACCGTGGGGCCAGCTGAGGTGCCTCTATTATACGGCTGGGATTTTTCTACTACCCCCTCACTGGGTGGCCAACTTTCTGTGGTATCCTTTTCTCAACCCAGGAGTCGCTAAGTAATCTCAGTCTCTCGGGCCCTCTGTGACTTAGGTCACCGAACCGGACAGGCAACAGGTGCATATGTGAAATGGCTGCTGGTAATAGTGAAAACCCGGAAACCACCTCGATGGCTATAGGCAGGTTGAAAAACTCAGGGCTCAGCGAGATACAGCTCCGGAGCCAAATTAGGTGGGGGGCATGTGAACGGGCTGCATGAAGATCTAAGATACAGCAGGAAGTTGGAAAAACAGAAAACAAATGGCAAAATGGTATGTGTCCGCTGAACTGTGAAGGAGAGGCTCTGCGGAACTTTTGCTTTCTATACTCTCGTGCCGGTTGATTGGGTTGTTGTTGTTTTAGAACGAAGACTTTTCTTCCTACGATTGGAAAATGAAAATAAAAGCCAAAGTCACGTGTCCCCCTCACCCCCACCAATCGAAGTGCTGTAAAAGCAGTGATGTCTACTGCTTCTGCAGGGCTTACAAAAGCGCTCCGGTGGGTTCGCTCTAAAGACAGTGGCGTCTGCCTGCTTTTCTTACAGCGCAGCACCCTTTCCAGTCCTAATCTGAGAAAAGCCACGTGACCCAGAAACTCCAGTATTTTCTACCACCCCAACTACCGTGGCTAGCTGGGCTGAGGCAGCATTACCCGAGAACAGACATTTGGGGGAATGCTGGATTTAACGATAAAAGCAGCTCAAGTGGCCGCCTCCATCTGCCAGACCCCAGGCTCCGTTCTGCACATCCACTGTCACACTTAATCCTCAGACCACTCTATTCCCCAGATATGAGCATCATCTCCCCTTCACAGAAGCAGAAACCGCAGCTGGGAGCGGAGAGTCCACCCCCGGAGCACACCCAAGGCCACTGTGGCAGAGCCGGGCCTGGGACCTGGTGGGTCAGAGTCCAGGGCCTACACCCCTGAGCTGGGTCTTCCCCGCTCGGAGTTTTCAGAAACCGCACACAATTCATATCCAGGGTAACAAAAGCTGTTAACACGGGAAACCACTCAGGGAGAGTGAGTCAACTCACATTCGTGGGGAAGTGCAAGCAGAGACTCCTGGGATGGCAGCACCACCTAGTGGCCGCTTCCCAGAGCCACCGTGCACAGCCCTTCCCCGCCTCTCCCGCTTCCTCCTGAGCGGGAATGCCGCCATCTCTACCTCCTTTCACCCACCAGAAACTTTTTTCTAAACCCGTCTTGGGGACCTAGAGCCTGCCTTTGATACAGGCATTCAGTGACTTGTCTTCTCTTCCCGGCTCCTGGGGGGCAGGGCCTGGGGCCTGCAGTAGTCGTCTTAGAGTAATAAAGCGAGAGGTCAAGCACAAAGGAAGAGGAGCTAAACCTGGTTTCTTGCCCTGGGCACTGCTGACATTTTGGGCTAGATAATCCTTTACTGTGGGGGGCTCTCCTGTGCGTTGTTCAATGCTTAGCAGCACCCCTGGGCTCTACCCATCAGATGCCAACAGCACCCCCACACCCCCACCCATTACCACAACCGAGAATGTCCACAGGCACTGACAAATGGCCTCCAGGGGCACAATCACCCCTAGCTGTGGACCCTGAACTAACTTGGCTGCGCTGAAGCCGCTTCTGGATCCGGGCCTTGCTAGAGCTGTCACCATGGGCCATTGACTGGAACTCCCTGGGCACTAAGTGAGGGACAGACAGCACCTGCCTCGCAGGGCGGTTGTTTCAGATGAAGAGCTGGGGCTTAGTGAGGGCAGAGAAGCAGCTCCGAGCCGCACCCGGGCTCGTCAGGCAGTGGGGCTGAGGCAGGCAGGTCAGCTGCCAAAGCGCACGCCCTTGCATGCTTCTGGGCCATTCTTCTTCACCCAGCTGCTTCTAGTGCTTCTTCCACTGGCTGATGATTCAGCGACCTCAACCAGTTATAAAAAAAAAAATGTGAACAGCCCAGAATCACTGAGCAGAAGGGAACCCTCTCAGCCCTTCACGGCATGGTACCAGGCAGGGATAAACATGGTGTTAGGGACCAAACTGCATGCTACCACCATTCACACAGGGAAGCCCTAACCCCCACTGTGACTGTACTTACAGACAGTGGCTGCAAGGAGGTAATTAAGGTTAAACAAGGTCCTAGGGTGGGGCTCTGATCAAAGAAGACTGGTGTCCTTCTAAGAGGAAAAGACCCCAGAACTCTCTCTCCACGTGCGCACACACACACACACACACAAAGAAAGGCCACACCAGAAACAAGAAGATAGTCATCTACAAACCAGGAAGAAGGGAAGGTCTCACCAGAAACTACCCCTGAAGGCACCTTGGTCTTGGACTTCGCACATCCAGAACTGTGAGACAGAAAGCTTCTATCTCAGCCCCCAGTCTGGGGCATTTTCTTAGAGCAGCCCAAGCACATGAAGACATACACAGTAAGCACAGACATGCAAAACGCAACACGAAAACCACGCCGAGCGACACGCGCCAAAGCGCAGCAGCGAGGAGGCAAGGGTCAGGGACTGTCCTTACAAAGCGAGGTCTCGTGACTGATATTCTCAAAGAGGATGTTCAAGGTCTGCAGCAGCTGAACGCACACGTAGCGGCCTGACTTCTGCCGCAGGATGTTCAAGAAGAAAACGAACATGTTCTTCTCCAGGAAGAAGCTGGGGAGAGAAAGGGAAAGCATCAGCGGTTGGCTTCTACACGTGGAAATACCAATCATCCGCGGGCCACGTGCGCCGCACTCAGGCGTAGACCGCCCCGACTCCCAAAGGCATCTGCAGAGCAGCCCGATGACCCCGCCTGCAAGGCCCCGGCTTCCCCGCCGACGCCGTCCTTCACGGCAAAGGGCGGCCGCTCGCGCTCTCTCCCCAGAATGTGAGCACAGTGCTGATCCTGGGAAGCAGAACGGGGAAGATCTTTACACACTAAATGATTACACAGTGATCTACCTATGCTGAGAAACCCGCCAGCCAGCTCTTCCCATCCAATACTCTCTACCCTTAGTTTTCTTTACTAGGCCTCTTTCCTTTGCTTTCCTATCTTGGCATGTTAAACAGCACCACCTGGAATTTCCTACAAAGGGGCAAGATAACGCTAGCAAAAGTTTCCAAATCTTGGGGGAAAGAACTGGAAGGGATTGAAGGGGCTCATAGAAAAGAGGCAGCTACCCAGCCCCCAGGTCAGCTTCTGCCTTTCTTTTTCTAGACAGGACATCTGTGTACATGCAGCATGGAGACACAGACTTTTGGGGGTACACACTGGCTCTTTTAGTCTTGCAATGGAGATAGAACCCCCTGATGCCTTTCTTGAAAGGCAGAAAATGGTGTTTTCTAGTTATGTGTTCTCTGTATGCAAGCTAAAACCAGGTAACCACTCGTGTGGGTGACTCAGAACAGGTCCCTGCAGTCACGAGTGTCTGTCACTTGATTCTGGGGGTCTCTCTCCCCTCAGCTGTCAGTTCCACAGTGGCAGGATCACTGGCTCTTGTTCAGTGCTATGTAACTTCTGTTTGAATTCATGAAAAGGTAAACGAATCAGCAAACCAAAAAAACATGAATTCAAACCTTTTCCAATTCTGATTCTGGGAGCCTGTCTGCCTACAAATGCCCTGCAGGTTGATCCCCAGAATATCTCTCTCATTTGACCTCTTTTGTCTTCCTTTGCTTCGGGTTGAAGAAATTAGTGACTCCCAAGCATCCCCCAAGAAGCTCACTGCAGCACCATGACCAACTTGGGAACCTGTTAGAATGTTTGTACCTAGATCAGGCTCAGGGACAGATTCTGCATGTCTAGCGTGAAATCCAGGAGCCTGGATTTTTAAAACTCCCTAGGAGAGGCAGGCCTTCCTTGGAAAAATGGCTAATTCTAGATGTGGGGCAGGGAAAATACAAGATGAGCCCCCAGCATCTTAGAGTACAGAAAAGTAAGGAAGTGCTCAAAAAAACCAGGATAGGGTGTGTCGAATGGACACGGGCCCAAACCTGAAAGAGCCCCCAGTACCCAAAGCTGGAACTGGAGCAACACAATAAATAATACAGTATTGGATCCAAAGTCTGCTTTAATCCAATAACACAGTATTGCATTTTAATTTAATATTAATGACACAACACTTAATAACACCGTACTAGATCCACAGTGTACTTTAACCAAAGTATAAAATAAACATCCACAGCCCATATTGATATAAGTAAACCGGGAGAAGAGACAAGTCTTCCATGCAGAAAAATTTCAAATAATATATGTAGATACTAACCCCCCTTCCAGAAGGCGGAGCTAAGTTCTCATGCCCCCAGGTGGGCTAAATTGAGTGACTAGGCGAAAAGAATAGGTTTACAGTAGAAAAACCTGGCCGACACCACCTTAACCAAGCCACCAGATTAACCTCACCAGAGAGCAGGTGGAGATCCTGACTGCTGACACTGTGGGATGAGAAGCGCCACGCACCTGTGTGGTGTTCTTCCCCATAAACCCCGGCTAATCATGAGAAAGGCATCACCCCCCAGACGGGGGTAAGGGCCCTTCTACAGGACCCTTGGCCGGTGCTCCTCCAAACCATCAAGGTCAGGAAAACAAGACTGAAAATCTGTCGCAGCTCGGAGGAGGCCGGGTAGACGTGGCCACTAAATGGACTGTGTGAGCCTGGACCGTGCCGCTAGAGCAGCAAGCGGGGCTTCCGGAAAAACTGGCGAACTCCAGTTCAAGTCGGGAGTGTACTTAATGCTAACATACCAGGGTTAGCTTCTGTTTCCCCAAACGCACCCCAGTCAGATAAGACATTGACAGCGGGGGAGACAGGGTGAGGGGTGTTTGGGAACTTTCTGTACCATCTTTGTGACTTTTCTATAAATCTAAAATTATTCTAAAATGAATGGATTAAAAACAAGTTCTCCTGGGGACCCTATTGGGGAGCCATTTAGGAAGCACTGGGCCTCTCAGGGCTCAGCGGTTTTTCTGAGACAAAAGATGGGCTCAGAAAGTCCACTCTAGTCAAAGGGGACACAGTTTCTAACCTTTAATCCAGAGGTCATTCACATTTCCAAAACAGACACCAACCAACCTATTACCCATGATCCTCAAAAGAAGCCAGCCCCGTTTGCAGACAACACCTCCCTCTTTATTCACGTTTTTCTTTGGGGAAAAGGCCAGCGTCACAGGTTTGCATTTTCCACGAATAGCTTTATCTTGGATAACCCTACTGATGAAAACAGAGAGCTGTCTGGAAAATCAGAATATCTAGTAAGACGCCAGGCTGGAAACGGAACACCTTTATTTGTTTTAAATGGGTTTTTTAAGTGGCCTCAATACTTACAGTTGAGATTATTTTATATAAGAATAAAATCTGTATTTGGTGGTTGTCATAACCCAGATCCCTCTGCACTCAGACAGAGACAGGTCTACTGGGGAAGCTGTCCACAGCTTCTAGCCTTTTTGCTTTTTAACTGTCCAATAATACGGACATCTTTATGAATTACCGTGTGCTAATGATTCTTGAGTGCCTACTCTGTACCAGGCACTGGGCAGGAACTTTCTCTCTAAAGATGTGGAGGGGCACCTGGATGGCTCAGTCGGTTGAGCATCCAACTTTTGATTTCAGCTCAGGTCATGATCTCAGGGTTGTGAGACCAAGCCCTGCGTTGGGGCTCTGCACTGGGCATAGAGCCTGCTTAAGATTCTCTCTCTGCCCCTGCCCCCCTTTTTAAAAAAATGAGGAAACTGAGGCTGGCTTACAACTGCTCATCGAGGAAGTACACGAATGAGGAGAAGCCCCTTCGCTGCTACCAGCTGTGCGACCCTGAGCATACATGGCGATGCTCATGACAGGAGGGCCTCCACCCGGGAGCAGTTGGGAGACTTAGATTATCTCACCGAGAGCTCAGCACTGGGCCTGCCCAGCAGTAAACACAATAAATATGAGCTCTTCAGGTCTCTCCAGGGCAAGGTCCTTTCAGTTCACACAGAAGCTAACTTCCCAGGACATTTTCACCTTCCGCTGGGGGAGACTGTCGGACACTATTTGGAAAATTATCCATCACATTTTCAGATTTTTCGAGAGACACTCATTTCCCTGACGTTCCCACTGCCAGCTTACGTTTCTCCAGTGTTTCAAGGACACTTTATATAGAGATACAGATACAGATCTGCTCAAGACCCAAATGGGTGTCAAATCCTGACGTCATCAGGAATGACTCATGGCATACATTTCAAAGGAAGGAGAAAAATATTCAAAGGAAGGAGAGTCAAAAAACAAAAAACACTGGAAACCCTTACTCAAATACAGAGCTGTCATTTTGATCTCCCCAGATCAGGATCTCAGTGATGGAACGGATGGTCTCCACGAGCAGGTTCCGGTTCTGTTCTGTGACTGTGGTGTTTTTGGTCAAGACGTGGTACAGATACCTGACAGAAAGGAAAGAAAATTAAGGATTACCAACTGAAATATATGCCAGGCTCAATGACCACTACTGACATTCTAGGGATAATTTGGCTGTGCTTTTTCGGATGTGGTTAGCCCAACTCCCATTCAGAGAAGAAGCAACTCGCCACTCAAGAAAAATGGCAGACAATGCTGTGAAGTGTTAACCAGAAACACGCCAACCCAAAGAGATGTAAGAGAATCATCAAGCTCTTGAAGATGGCCATCCTCAAACTCTGGTGTGCAAGAGAATCATCTGGAGAGCCAGATAAAGTGGAGCTACTGGAGCCCATCTGGAGACTCAGAACCAGCAAGACTCACGGGCCTTTTCACGCCCCCAGGTGATCCTGATGCTGGTGGAGCAAGTGGAGACACGTGGCCCAGGCCAAGCGTCTTGCATAAAACCCTCAGCCAGGCTGATGCAAAGCTTCGGAGAGATGAATACCAGGTTAGCGAGGGGAGGTCATAAAGCTAGTAGCTGGGACAAAAATCGCGTACAATCAAGACGATCCTTGGGGGAGAGAGGGGTGCCTAGGTAGTTCAGTCGGTTAAGCGTCCAACTCTTGATTTCAGCTCAGGTCATGATCTCAGGGGTGTGGGATCGAGCCCTGTGCCGAGCTCCATGCAGAGTCTGACACTCTCCTGCTGCTCCTTCCCCACTTGCACTCGCGCTCGCTCTCTCTCGCTCTCAAATCTTTAACAAAAAAAAAAAAAAACATGGGCACGTAGGTGGCATAGTCGGTTAAGCGTCTGACTCTTAGTTTCAGCTCAGGTCATGATCTCAGGATTCTGGGATCAAGCCCTGTGCCTGGCTCTATGCTCAGCATGGTGTCTGCTTCAAGACTCTCTCTCCCTCTGCGTGGGGGCTCGCTCGCGCACTCTCTAAGAAAATTAAAAAAAAACCACCTTTGGAATGCCTATGAGAACTCACAGCTCAAACGAAGTGGGTAGCTTGCAGTTCAAGGCACTGACCTCATTTGCTGGGTCTCCACTGTTGGGTGGGTCTGGGAGGCTATGGCACTGTGCTTCACCCACCCAAATATTCCTGGAAGGCCTCTGCTGCTCCAGCCCTGTGCCTGCCGCTGGGGTAGAGGCAGGTAGACCAAGTCCTAACCTCAGGCCTCTACCAGGGGTCAGGGCAACCGGAAGAATCACTGAGGCCAGTCCTAGGCGGTATGGGGACTAGTGCCCAGCCAGATGCCCTGGGAGTGCCACCTGCACAGCTTTAAGAGGGTTATTGCAAATGGCAAGACTTCACTCTTTTCTATGGCTGCATCATATTCCATCGTGTATGTGTACATCTTCTTTATCCGTTCATCTAGCGATGGGTATCTGGGCTCTTTTCCATAATTTGGCTGCTGTTGATAATGCTGCTATAAACATCGGGGTGCATGTATCCCTTCCAACAGGACTTGAAGATGCTGACATCCCTGCTTCCTGGCTCCCAACGGCGCTCCCTCCCCTTCCTCAGGGCTGTCCCTTCCATTTTTTTTTTTTTTTAATTTTGTTTTTAAGTAATCTCTACACCCATGGTGGAGCTTGAACTCACCACCCTGAGCTCGAGAATCTCACGCTCTACCAACTGCGCCACGCAGGCGCCCCCTCTCCCTTCGAGTTAGTATTTTTGTATCTGATGTGGATGTAGCTAGAAAGCATAACACTAAGAACTTAAGACAGAAAAACAAATAGCACACAACTTCCATGTGGAATTTAAGAAACAAAACAAACATGGGGAAAAGCGAGGCAAACCAAGAAACACTCTTAACTATAGAGAACATACTGCTGGTTACCAGAAGGGAGGAGGGGGGGGATGGGTGAAACAGGTGATGGGGATTAAGGAGTGCACTTGTGGTGAATGCGATCATTACATTCTACACCTGAAACTAATTACACTGCTAACTACCTGGAATTTAAATAAAAACTTGAAAAATTTAAAATAAAATAAAAAGATAGCATCTCCAAGGGCCACAGACTGACTTCAACTGTCATGGTTTGGGAAGAAAAGGGGGCGACCAAGCGGGACTGACTCAAAAAGAGTCACCTTCTGACTTCTTTTATGGCTACCTTCAGTTTGGAGGTGGGGCTGGTGAGAGCAAGGCAGGGGAATAGACAGGATCCTACCATCGAGAATCTCTAAAAACGGGTAGGGTATAAAGAGGTAGAACCTTGCAGATGAAACAGTAAGGCCTAATCTGCTTCAGGGGGGTGGGTTTTACTTAATATTGCTGCTGTTTGTTATATTTTAAAGACCGTATAGTGAGTCACTTAATCATTTAATCAAAGATTGCATGCAACTTTTAACACACAGTAATAGAACAGCTCTCCAAATACAGAAATCTCCACCACCTGTGCCCAAATCTACCAGCAGGGCTGCACGTGGGCGTGGAGGCCAGCGTCTCCCTCTGCGAAGGGGGCTCCACAGCACTGAAGCACCCCGGATGAACTGCAGGAGGACCCACTCGTGAATCTCTGCCTCCACCTCCCCTCCCGTGCATTTTCCCCAAGAAGCTCAGAGGAGTTTTTCCAATTGTGCTTCGAGGGCCCTCTGTGTCCGAATCCCCTTTCAGTTGCAGATTCTAGCTCCCCACCCCAGACGCACCCACCGCACCCACCAAAGCTGCCTCCTGAGCGCAGGGCCCCAAGTTTGCATTCTGAACCAGCTCCCACTAAGCTGTCCACATCGCTGCATCACTCACCCCATGGCCATCAGTGACCCACGGTATGCCCCCTAGGCATCGCTGGGACAGGCATCGCTGGCAGCCCAGGGGAAAGGCAGATCCTCCCCACTCCAGCGTTTCCTTCTGCGGAGATGATGGCATCCACAGCATCCCACTAACACACTCCTGGCCCCGTGGGAGAGGCAGTGGCTTTTATGGCTCTGAAGAGCCCCAGGAGGGATGGGAGGGTTTAAAATCTTTAGCACCAGCCCTGACTTCTAACTCCTGGCATCTCCTGGTGAAGCCTTCTGTGTTGGGAAGCAGAGCTGGTGTGCTTAATTAAGAAAGTGCAGTTGAATGAAGAGGCACCAGCCACCCACACGGGGGCAGTAGGGAGCTCCTTAGCATGGGCGCTCCCACCCTGAGGAAGTGAAACCCACTGGGTCGTTTTGATTGGAGGTGTAGTTTCAGTACACCCATGCAAAGAAGTAGAGTCACAAGATTTACTCCTTGCAGATCCCAGAAGCTGGGGGCCAGGGGTTGTGTGATGAGCCAGAGGATGGGCAGTTCTCCAGCCCTGGTCAGGGGAGCAAGAGACAGACAGTAGGGTAGCAAGCACCTGCTACTGCGACGTTTCTGTTTTACTTTGAAATTCTGACTTAGCATACATCTGGAACTGATTTTTCTGTGTATGGTGTAAGATACTGGCCAAAATTCATTTTTTCCATGTGGAAATCAAGTTGACTCAGCATCATTTACTGAAAAGGTCTTGAGTTCTCCAATGCGCTCTGTCACCTCTGTCATTTATCAGATGACTGCACATGTGGGAACTTTCTGAACGCTCTAGTTCCACTGATCTACTCATTTACCTTTGTGTTGATACCACGCTGATTACTGCAACTTTATGATAAATCCTGCTGTGTGATCGTGGAAGTCCTCCAACTTTTCTCCCTCTGTTTTTTTTTTTTTTTCATTATTATATTGGCTATTCTTGGCTCTTTACATTTCCACATAAATTTTAAAATCACCTTCTCAACTTCCACAAAAATACTTGCTAAGATTTCCCTTAAGATTGCCCTAAATCTCTAGCTAAATATAGAGGGAACTGACATCTTTACAATAAGGTAACATCATGACATTTACATTTCTTTCAGTGTTGGCTGGATCCGGCCTGGCACATCTTTTGTTAGATTTATTTGTAGGTAACAGATGTTTTTTGATGCTCTTGTAAATGGTAGCATCTGCAATAATCATTTTCTAAATGTTTGCTGTTGGTAGATACAAATACCCACTACATCTCAACTTCGAAAATTCTATGATGATTGTACCTGCACCTTGCTCATCTTTTCACACCCACTGTGCCCTATTACCCATCTTAGGTAATGTTTTAGAAATGGGACCCTCAATCCATATTTGCTTAAATGTACTGGGTGGGGGGAAGCTGAATGGATTAAGGTTTAATAGTTCGATGCCACATCTAATTCCAGAGCTTTGGGAGATCAAGTAATTCAACTACCCAGAGATATCAATACAGCTTAACAACTTTCTGATATTGAGCATAACACTCATTTTAGGAAGGTTGACTACTTCAACAAAAGAGAAATGTCAATTACGCCACCGCCCTGAGATGAACACTGCTGGAATGTGATGTATTTCTTTGGGTCTTTTCCTTTGCTGTGGATACTCACAGTAGTTGAGCTCATACTGTAGAGCCGTTTCCCTGCCCATCTTTCCCACCCCTTCTTGGGGTGATAAAAGCATTTTTGTTACAACTGTTCGCAAGCCTCTGTAATGGCTACATAGTTCACTGCTGACAGGACAAGCACAGCAGCTACTCCTCTGCAGGACATTAGGATTCCTCATTGTTCAGATGATCAACAATGTTACCGGGGCTATCTCTGTGTGCAATGCTGTGTCCCTATTTCAGATAAGTTTCCAAGGTCAGAAGGACAGTTTTCTCTTACAATGATCACTGGTACAATGAAAACATTTTCTCTCAAACTCTGTGTGTGCACATTTTTATCATCATCATCAAAAACAGTTGCAGCTCGGCCCTCCTTTTGCAAGGCGCTCTTCTGAGTGCTTTAGATGTATTCACTCATTAAACCTTTAAAATAAGCCGGCTTGATGCTCTAGGGATCTGAGGTTCTGGGAGGCTAGGACCTGCCCAGAGTCCCGACGCAGGGGACGAAAGCAGTCTGACTCCAGACCCCTTGCATATAACCATGACAGGATAGAAAATGCAAACAATGAAGAAAGCACTATTATTAACCAAGCATTTACATGAAGTTATAAATGAATGCCTAGCATGCAAGGAAACGAAGCAGAAAAACAACAAACCAAAAAGGCATGGAAAATACATATCGGAACTTCGTCCTTATAACGGACCCTTACTCTATTTCTTTGGAAAACAGCCAGCATCATATCTCCAGCACAAGCTCTGTAGAACGTAGAATCCCAATATCAGACCCGTGCACGCACGGTACTCTACCTTGAGTGATAAGCTGGAGTCTGAAATACCTGGATAGAAAACCATAGCCTGTTGCCAGTGTACAACCAACACACCAGAGGCTCCTCGCCAAGGACAACGGACTGTAAACGAATTCTGCCTCCACAGACGCTGCTCTCAAGAGTCCCGTATTTCACAGGTTCAACCATTACAGTCAATAATCATTATGTCCACTTAGACACACTAAGTTCATACAAGTTTTATGATCTGTATCATAATGTGCCTCTTAGGATGTTCCTACTGGAAGATCCTGAAACTTACCCTGAAACTTACCCGTAAGCTAAAGTGTGAGGAAGGATAAGGGGAGTGGCAGAAGCTTAAGGAGACTAGAAATCCACTCACCCCAAAGCACACATCCCAAAATAACAATGTCTGGGGGACAGAGGAACTCGGAGCCTTTGTTCAGGCTGAGCGTCCGCTCCGTGCCTTGGGAAACCACACGTGGTCAGTGCCCGGCCCTCCAGCCAGCAAAACAAGGAGACGCTCCACATGGGGTGCAGTGAGACCAGAGGATTGGGGAAAGGTGTGATAGGCGGTGCTTCTCCCGATGAATCACCCCAGAAAGATGTCAAACTGGGCCAGCCAGTGAGACTGGGTCTGACATTTGGGATGCTGACAACCACACAGGGGTGTAGGCAGGGCTTGCAGCCCTATACACAAAGTCACAGCTCCAGCACAGACACTGGGACCAAACTGGCCAGAGCAGGCCTTTGTTAAGAAAAGTCTGGCCAGAAGTTGCCTCTTCCGTTCATCCTGTGACAAATACTCACTGATCACTCGTTGTGTGCCAGGCCCTGTGCCAGCATCTGACAACTCCCAGGTGAACAAGCCACCCAGGTCTCTCTTTATGAAGCTTATGCTCAAGTTGGGAGAGACAAGACCATTTCTGATAGCAAAAGGATAAGTCTGAGGAACCCTGGCCAGCTTCCTGGGGCTCTAACTCCCGGCTGGGATAAAGCTTGAAAAGCCCAGAGCATCTAACAGCTGGTCTAACTCTGGCGATGGGAAGACTGTACGTGACAATGTGGTAACTGAGTGGGACCGTGGGAACAAGAACAAGTGACATGAGAGATGACAGTAGAGCTTCCGGCTGGCTGAAGTCACCAGGGCAATTTTTATGGAAGAATTGGTATTTCAGTGATAAAGTGGGCATTGGATGGGCAGGAAGAGGAACAGAGCTCAAGTGGAGAGAGCAAAGATGCAGAGAGGCGGGTGTATGAGGTGTGTGTCAGCGAGACAGGAGGTCCATCAGGGCGAAGTGGCACGAGAAACACCCCTGGATTAGGGGAGGCGGCCACCCTCACTCCCCAGAAGACGGCAGCAGTCCAACTGGATGCCCACCTCCTGCCAGGCCCTCCCCCAACCTACCCTCCAAATTTCGGCTGGACCAAGACACTCTAGTTTAAAAAAAAAAAAAAAAAAAGAAAGAAAAAGAAAACAAAAAACAAAAACAAAACAAAAAAAAAAAAACTTCAACAGCTTCCCACTGTTCTCAGCGTGATGTCCAAAGTCCTTAACATGTTTTAAGAAGAGGTCTCTGTGACCTCTCCTGCCTCATCGATCTGCTTTGGGGTCCTACACTTCCCCGTCCCCCCATATGCACCCCCTTGCTGAATGACCTCGGCCTCTCTCTCTCCTCTAGGTCTCTCAATCGCTGTTTCCTCTGCCTACAGCAGACCCCTTTCCACCCTCCCCCCTAGAGTCTGGCACACTCCCATCTTTTAGACCTCCCTTTAAATGGCTGTCTGTCTACCAAGGATGCTCCTGACTCCCTAGCCTGCATTGGAGGACCCTCACCAGTGCTCCAAAACTAGACGGATGGCAACAGAGTCTAGAACACTCTGAAGGCCTGGAAGAACTTGGACTTGACATAATGGGTGCCTCCGGCTCATTATAAGTGATATGATGAATATGATATCCTCAAAAAAAAAAAATCAGTCTGGCGATACTGTACCCTTAAAAATAATCAGTGCTTGGGGCGCCTGGGTGGCTCAGTTGTTAAGTGTCTGCTTTCGGCTCAGGGTGTGATCCCGGCGTTCTGGGATCGAGCCCCACATCCGGCTCTTCTGCTGGGAGCCTGCTTCTTCCTCTCCCACTCCCCCTGCTTGTGTTCCCTCTCTAGCTAGCTGTCTCTCTCTCTGTCAAATAAATAAAATCTTTAAAAATAAATAATCAGTGCTATCCTAGACAAAAGTTGACTAAACCGGGGGGCGCCTGGGTGGCACAGCGGTTAAGCGTCTGCCTTCGGCTCAGGGCGTGATCCTGGCGTTATGGGATCTAGCCCCACATCAGGCTCCTCCGCTATGAGCCTGCTTCTTCCTCTCCCACTCCCCCTGCTTGTGTTCCCTCTCTCGCTGGCTGTCTCTATCTCTGTCGAATAAATTAAAAAAATCTTTAAAAAAAAAAAATTTGACTAAACCGGGAACAGGTGAGCATCTGCCTGCTAGATACACATTGCCCTTCTCTTTGGGTACTAACCCCGGATTTTCCCAGGGGGGAACCACCCCTTTCTCTCATTCGCTCTCCACTAGCTTGGAGGGAGCTGATGCCGCCCCGGTTCTAGGCAAGGGCCAATTAGAGCACCCCATGCCCATGGCCGCAGTGACTAGCTCAGGCTTGCGCATGAGATCCCAGGTTGGTCCAACTAAACTCACTTCTGGACAATATTTAGAAAAGAAGCTCCCTTTTTCCCCATGGATTGCTAGACTGGTAAGATGTAAGCCTGGAGCCTTCTGAGAAAGACACCAACACAGAAGAAAGTGGAGACAAGAACTGAAAAGAGACAGATGCTGACAGCTTTGTCTGAACACCTGGACTTGGCCATGACTTAGCTAGGACGGACTGCTCAGTGACAGGAACCAATCAATTCCGTTTGGGGCATAAGGTAATTCCAGCTGGGTTTCAGTCATTTGCAACCAAGAATTATGACCCCCCCCCAAAGGTCAGAATTAAGGCAACAGCACAACACAACACCAACATAGTTTTACCAGTCTGTGGACTCACAGTTCTGCTAAAGGTGATCTTTCAGAAACAATCACACAACTCCATCAGTAAAGGTTCCGTTTGCTGGTGGGCATTTGTTAGTCCGTATCACGGCCTTGCCACTAGTCTGGGCAATAAACCACCCGTGCCGTGTAGCCAATAACCTCTTCCTATCTCAGTCTGCCTCGACTGAATCTCTAACTCGATTCAGTACACAAAGACCACAGGTGCACAGTTTCCTATTTTGCAAAAGTACAACCCTAACAGAAAGGTTCCTTTCCAGTTTGAAAGCTGAGAATGTTATAAAGAATAATGTTGGTTCAAAAGCAATTCTAGCTCTCTACTATCTTCTCGATTTTTCTTTAAATCTCAAACTGTTCTTAAAAATAAACTTTTTAAAATGGGGAGGGTTCCTAGGTGCTTTGCATGTCCAAAAAAACCTTTTTTTTTTTTTAATTCTAAATTCTTTTATTTATCTTCTTTCCTCTCCACCCACAGTGCCCTTGGTCAAGCCAAGAAGTCTACTAGGGTGACCAGGACTTTCCCAGTTTTAGCACTGAAAGTCCCATGTCTGGGGAAATCCCTCAGTCCCAGGCACACTGGGATGGTTGGTCACCCTTCGTGTCAGATGCAACCCAAGCCCCATTCTACCTCCAGCCTTATTTCCTACAAGCACCAGCCCCACCTCGATATTCCACAAACCCAGGATTTCCCTCCCACATCCTGCAGCCCCACATCATGGCTCCTGCTTGTCCTTCAAGAGTCTGCTCTGGTGTTGCCTCCCCCCGGAAGGCTTCCAAGGGTTCCTACAGAACCCTGAACCTACAGAGATCCCAGCACTTGTCAAGCTGTACAGTCACTGGCATTATGGCTCTCTCCCCCACCAGCCTGCGAACTCCCTCAGGGAATGAGCTGTTCTGTACCTAAGTCCCAAGATGTTTACTATCAGAGCCAAATGAACATCACAAGCACTGGGGTGAGCACTAGCTGTTCAGGACACTCTTCTCCAAGTCATTCTGGGATCTTCTAAGCCGCACAGCAGTATGCAAATTTCCAGGCTCCTCAGACTGTAATATGGATTAAGCTGATCTGCCTGACCCAGGACAGGCAGCTCAGGTTTCCAAAAGCACCCAATGGCCTTTTAACCTAAACCATGAACCTGGGCAGTTCCCAGATACTTCAACAGAATCTGAGAACCTTTACCATTCCCTGGCTGGCTGGAGGGTGAAGATGCCCCATCCAGCAGAGACTCAACCAAGCTGAAAGTCCTCCCAAACTGACTTAGGCCGTTTCATTCAGAAAGACAGTGCTATCATAGACTGTGGGTACGAGCACTGAAGTCAGATCCTGGCTTTGACCGTTTCAGTTGGTGTCACCTTGTGGCAAGTGACTTAACCTCTTTGAACCTTAGTTTCCACTTCTATAAAATGGAAAACAATAACAGTTCCTATAACTCACAGACTTGTGAGGACTAAAGGAAACAACACACAGGAAGTCCTGCGTAAGTACCTGGCGCCAAAAAACAATGCATTCAATAGTTATTAAAGTACTTTACAAGGGCTGGAAGCAGGCAGGTGAAAGCCTGCAGGTGCCTGGGTACTGGCGAGAGGCCCAACCTCCTTCAGTTAACCGTCCCCCCCTTCTCAGCCACATCCACCCACTCCCTAAATTCCTGAAATCCCTCTGCCTCTCCCTTTCCAGTCCAGCTGCCCTCCCATTTAAGATTCCTGGCTTCCCTACACACCCCCACCCTGTTCTGTGCTTCTCTTCTCCGTGTGTCCTCTCTCATCACTCCCCTGAAATCATTCCTTACTACATACTGATCCCTCCTGCCTCCCCACTCTGTGAGACCCACAAAAATTTATGAAATGCCTGTTCCATGCTAGAAAAGACACAGCTGAGAAGCAAAGCACCCTGACCCCTGGCCAAATGAGAAGCCCCATCTAATTTCCCTCCCACCAATCCTTTCCCTGGGCCCCTGTCTTTCTTCTACAGCTCCCTGCCTCTCCCCTCCATCCTTCTTCCTTCCCATTAGTAATTTTCCGACCTCCCTCTGGAAACCAGTCTGTTTCTTACCACCAAAGGACTTTCTACTCCCTACCCAACTGCCCCCCCCACACACACACTAGATTTTCCTCCCTGAAGTCATTCCCTCCAAAAAGTCTCTATTTTCCAACGCCTCCCCCCCACCAAAAAAAAATCCTGGGTTTGTCTGCATGCTCTGCCCCTGTCCCCAATTCACTCTTTTTTCCACTCTTTCAGTAGCCACTGAGCTCCTACTGTGTGCCAGGCACTAGCGCTAGATGCTGGAAATACAGCTGTGAGCAGAACAAGGGGTCTTTGCTCTCCTGGAAGTACCAGTTTAGGAGCAGACAGAAAAGGAATGAAAACAAACAGGGTAAATGAAGGTAGTGGAGATATACATTGAATGAAATCAAGAGAAAGATCAGACGGAAAGGAATTGAAGTGGGGAAGCACTTTAGGTAGGGTGGTCTGGGAAGGCCTTACCTAGCTGATAAACACAGCTACAAACATTAGCCACCTACTGTGTAAGAGACACTGGATCGATCTCTTTCCATGCACAACATTATTAAATTCTTGCACAGTGTATACCATCCCTATTTGCAGATGGGAAACCAGAGGCTCAAGGAGGTGAAGTAATTTGTCCAAGGTCACACAGCCATTAAGCGGTAGAATCGGGATTTGAATGCAGGTCTGACTGCAAGGCCATTTTGTGGACTCCTGCTTCCCAGGACCACAATGGCCACCTGTCCTCCCCCAGAGCTCTACTTCTGATAGTCCCCTCTTCAGACTCCCCCCAAAAAAAAAATTTTAAACGACTGCCCTTTCTTGAACACTTGTACATGCTTCCAGTTTTACGTGCATTCCCTTACCCAACCCTCCAAACAATCAAAGGGAGTAGGTGCTGTCACTATATCCACTTTACAACTGAGGAAACGGAGGCCTAAGTTCACACACTTAAGAGTGGAACCCCAATCTGTCTGGCTCCCAGGTCCAGATCTCTGAGCCCTAAGCTGTCCAGCCTAAGAAGTACCACCCCCGGAAGCTTGGTGCCCACCGCTGCCCCCGGCAACAACGAAGTGTGCGCATCCGTAAACTGAAATCTCTCCCCTTACTTTACAAATGGGGATACTGAGACTCCGAGAAGCTAAGCCACTTGCCCAAGGTCACACAGCGAGGAGCGACGGTGTCAGGGTTCAATCCCAGGCGCCTTGACTCCGGAGCCCTCACTCTTAACTGTGGTACTGCCTCTCCCGGGCGTCTCTCTCCGCCCTCCACCTCGCTCTCACACCTCGCAGCGCCCCCCGGCCCGGGGCTATGCGCCCCCATCCCCACGTCCAGCCCCGCGGCCTGCCCCCCTCAGTCCCCAATACACTCACTTGAGGTGGTCCAAGGAGTGGATGTTGCGGGAAGACTTGCCATGGCCCCCGCCCACCCAGCTCCGCGAGCGGCCAAACATGTCGGCGGCCCCGACCCGTTGCCCGCCTCACGGTCTCATGCCCGAGCGGCCGAACGGCCGGGCGCCCGCAGTGGCAGCACAAGCGGAGGAGGCAGCGGCGGAGGTGGCAGAGGGACCGCCAACCACCTTCCTCCCCGGCGCACAGCTCCGCACTGACATTCAGCCGGAACCGGCCGTTCGACCGCCGCGCTTTACGGCCGCCGCCGCGAGAAACGCTGGGAAATGCAGTTCGCCCGCGAGGCCCCCGCCGACAGGACTCTGCGGACGAACTACAGAGCCCGGCGTGCATCGCGCAACTGCGGGCCTGCGGCCTCGGAGAAGAGGAGGAGCGAGAGAAGAAGGAGGAGAGCCCGCAGTATCGGACGGTGGGCGGGAACGGGAAACCTGTGCGCGCAGCCCTGAGGAGGGAATCGGTGAAGATGGGTGCTTAAAAGTAACCGCAATGTTTACAATCTTTAGCTTGTATGATAAGAATAAGAACAGCTATTGCATGGCGTATACTATGTGCCACCGTCCTGAGCACCTTACATATACTGCTATTTAAGGCTAACAACCAACCTATGCGGAGGGTACGATCATCCCCAGGCTACCCACGGGGAAAAATCACAGAGCGGTTGTCCTACCCAAGGTCATGCAGCTAGGAAGTGTGTGGTTCAAACCCTGGCACCCTCATTTTATGCCCCAGTAAGCTAATCTGTGTCAAATCGGTAATGGTCTGGACTGTCCTTACAGCTTTTTTTTTTTTCTTTTTCCACTTCAACTTAAAAAATAGATTTTGAAACGCCCTCAGGTAACAGTGTACCAAAACTGAACGTCCGGCGCTTTCAGAGGATTTCTCTAGTCTTCACCCAAAATCCAAGCAATTCCCAAAACTATGACATTAAGAAGAAGAAAAGGAGAAAAGAAACACCCAACTCCCCACATGAGCCTATTAGATATATTTAAATTTCCATCCTGGAGTAGGATTGAGACGCTCCTTGGAGGCAAGACTGCCCTGTTCACCATTCATTCATTCCTTTCTACCCCGCACAGTTATCTAAGGCCTACTGTGTCCCATTAACTGTGCTCAGAGTCGGTCTAAGGGCCCATGTTTTCCCTGCTGCCTAGCACAAAGTTTGGCACATCACTGGTGCTCAACAAATACTGGCAGAGTGAATGAGTGACGGAATGAAGGTTTGCTTCACCTTCAGCAGTTGGAGAATTAACGGTTTCCTCTGTAATTCGTGTAAAGGGGCAAGGAGACAGTAATGGAGAAAAAAGGGCAGGTCTGATCTCCAAGCACACAGAGCCCTAGCATCTTCCTGGGCCCTCCCTTTTCTCTGGCCCTAGATTTCCTCATCTGTAAGAAGAGGTAGCACACTACCCAGACACGTCTAGCTGCAATTAAGCAATGTCTGAAAAGCACCCAGCTCAGTGTGACCTGAGACTTAAAGGTCTGTTCAGTCAGCAGAGCATGCGACGTTTGCTGTTGGAGTTGTGAGTTCAACCTCCACTTCGGGTGTAGCGATTACTTAAAAACGAAATCTTTTAAAAATCATAAATGTTTGTCGAACTGCTCTGGAAGGCACTTTGGGCAAGATCAGTCTCCTGAAGGATATACAAGAGTTGCTCATGAAAAGGGGAATCAACGAGTGCGAGACTCACTTTTCTATGTATTTCTTGGTTGTTTCCATGTTTAACCACGTCCTGTTTACCAACACGGTTTACAAAGCAAAAACAAGCAACCCCACGGCTGCAGGTCTGACCTGCCTGGGAATCTCTTTATTCGGGTGTCCCTGAACCCTGTTATGCACATCCTCGCAGTGGGCGGTCCTTCTGACATCCAGAATTCGGAGAACTGAAGGAGG
>NW_024424452.1:30375108-30403586 GCF_017311325.1 Ursus maritimus
GGCACTGATCGATCTTCCCCACCACGGAAAATTGCCACTTTGGAAAGTCCGAGATTTTCACTGGTAAATTCACACCCCCCCACCACTGCCTCCTTTTGACAGGTAAACTGAATCCCAAAGAGGCCATATCCAAGTCCAAGACGGGGCGGGGGGGCTGCTGACGAAGCTCAGTGTTTCCTTGAGCTCTCTTAACCTTTAGGATACGTCTAGTTTTGAACTGTGTTGGGTCTCTTTCCCCTCCCGCCACTCCGTGGGGGATTCGCAGAGCCAATTGCATTTGAGACCTGGGCGGAGCCCGGAACCGGGGAGGCAGCTCAGAGGCCGGCGTCCCAGAGGGGCGGAGCGAAGCGGTACCGCCCCCGGATGTCTCGGGCCAATGAGCGCGGGAGTGGAGAAGGCCAATGAACGCGGGGCCGCTCCGGAGGCGGTGCTCGGAACGCGACCAGGAGGGCGACGCGGCGGCCGCAGCCATGGGCGCTGGGCCTGCGGGGGCGCGGAGGGGGCTCGAGCAACTGCCGGGCGGGGCTGGAGAGACCGCCGCCGGGACTGGCCCTCGACGCTGAGACGCGGTGGGGTCCCCGCCAGCGCTGGGAGGGCCTGTGAGCGCGAGCGAGGCGCGTCGGAGGAGCCGGGCAGCGGCCGGCCACCTCAGTGGGGGGCCTGCCTGGTAGCTGAGCGGATCGGGAGGACCGTGTGGGCACATCTGGGGGTGCGTGGACCCCGCCGGGCACGTTTCAGGGGCAGGGTCGCTTCCGCAGAGGCCGCCGTACACCGGCGGGGACACCGCCGGGGCCGAGCTCGGCCTGGGTCGAGCCCCCGGGGCGCCCCTGGATGGCTGAGTTGACCCCTTGCCGGCCGCCCGGGCGCCGCAGCGGCTGAGATCGCTGGGATCGCCGGGCCGCCGCCCTCGCCGACCCCTGCATGCCCGGCGCCCGGGTCGCGGCCCACTTGGACGCGCTGGGCCCCCTGGTCCCCTACGTGCCGCCGTCGCTGTTGCCCTCTATGTTCTACGTGGGCCTGTTTTTCGTCAATGTGCTGATCCTATACTACGCCTTCCTCATGGAGTACATTGTCCTCAACGTGGGCCTCGTCTTCCTGCCCGAGGACATGGACCAGGCGCTCGTGGACCTCGGCGTGCTCTCCGACCCCGGCTCGGGCCTCTACGATGCCGATTCGGAGCTCGATGTCTTCGATGGTTACTTGGAGTAGGCTTGGCTACCGTCCTCCCTTCCTCCCAACGACCCGCACCCCTCGGCCTGGACCAGCCGCCCAAATCATGCCGCCGCTGCTGGTTGGGGGCATCGTCGGGCCAGGGATGGGATCCCCAGGACGAGGCCCTCTCCGGCCTCCAAGACCTGTAAGTGCTCTCTCTGCGACAGATGAGGGTGGGTTGGGGCGCTGGCGAAGAGGCTGGCATCTCCAGACCGGACACACACCCTTCCCCCAGGCTCCTGGAGGTCTGTTTGGATGCCAGGAATGGCCAAACCCCTGTTAGGCCTTTAGCTGGGGCTGGCAAGCTTTCCCTGATGAAGGTGACAGTTGTTGAAGAGGGGAAGGGAGGCAGAGCCTAAGTGGTGTTTGGGTTAGCCATGATACCTACTGCCACAGCTGGTGGAAAAGCCTTTGCACCCAGATCCCTTTGAGGCAGAGCTGTCAGCTCCTCCCTTCTGCCTCAGTCTGGCTTGATGGTGACCTTGGCTTTCTGGGGATTCCCATAGTTCTGGAAAGATAAGAATTTGGAGTGTCGGAAGAGATAGCAAGCCAGGCAGTGACCATCTTTGTCCTGTGGCCCTTGGGGGAGTGGGTGGTGACTCGAGAGCAAGGGCAAGGGCCCCGGCTGAAGCAGTGAGAGGAGAAACCTCCTTCAGCAAAGTCTGCACTTCTTTTGGCGTTGCGTTTGCTGCTTCTTGGGAGTCGGGTTTCAGGGTGCCCCAGCTCGGCAGTTCTGCAGCTCGCATCTGCAAAGGCTGCAAGGGCTGCCAGTTTCGCAAGTTGCTTTTGCAGACCAGGCAGACTGGGGCTGGCTTCGCCTGCAGTGTTTGCAAGGCCTTAAGGAGCTCTTGGGCCAGCAGGAGTAGGGACCACAGGATCTTTGCACTGAGGTGTTCAAGTCCTGCCTCTAGGCTGTAACCAGGAAGCTGTGTGTCCTGCCCCACCTTGTGTGTTGATGGGAGGGAAATGAAGGTCCAGGAAGGAGAGGGACCTGGCCGAAGTCTCAGAGCTGGAAGAGAGGCAGCTGAACAAGATGGGGAGGAGGGGGTAGGCAGGCTTTTGGGTCTGGTGAGCGTTCGTAGGACTTGCAGACACTCTTTGGCTGAGCCTTTCCACTAGACAGTGTGCAGTGTCACTAGGCACAGGGCCTGAATGGCAATGAAGGGAGGATACTGAGGTGGCAGGAGCTCTTTCTAGAAGACAGACACTAATGCCACTTTCCCCAAGCAGGCTGAGTTCACTCCCCTCCTCTGTGGGCTGCCTTTGCCAAGTGACCATAGTCAGGGAATGCAGGGTGGGGCAGGACCTGCTGGTAGTAGTGCTGAAGCTGGGGGCTCCCCCTGAGAGGTGGACAGTGAGATTTCTTTGATAAAAGCTTCATTTGAGCTCAGTGAGACCTTAGCAAGAACCAAGTGCCAGGTGGAGAATGGGTCAGCTGCTCTGCATACCTACCCAGTCTCCTTGCCCACCTGTCTGCCTGCCATCCATCCATCCACCCGTTCTTGGGTTGAACAAATGTTTACGGAATACACACTGTGCCCCCTGGGTGAACACAGTGAACAAGAGAGACTTAGGCATGACCTCCTGGCACTTGGTGAGAAAAGACAAGGAAATTCCCAAACAAGATGATCAGATTTTTTGAGAGCCATGAGAACATGTAGGAAGGACCTGGGCATCCCTAGTGAGTTCCTGCTGCTTTCTTGGTGCTTAGAAGAGTGCCTGGAATCTAGTAGGCACTCAATAAATGTCTGTTGAGCAAAGCTGAAGAACAGAAATGGGCTGCATTAGAAAGGAGGGTCAGAGAAGGTCTCTTTGAGGAGATGACACATTTGAGCTGAGCCCTAAATTGGTAGAAGGAGCCAGACGGAAGATCTGGGGAAAAGCATTCGAAGCAGAGGGAATCACTAATGCCAAGGCTGTGGGGTAGGAGAACTGGTTTTTACAGCAACCAAAAGGAGGCCAGTGAGGCTAAAGAGCAGCCCCAAGAGAGGCCTGTGGGGCAGGTGAGGCCAGACCCTACAGGACCTGGGAGGCCATGGCCATGAGCAATGGGAAGCCATCAGAAGGCCTGAAGCAGGAGATGACACAATTTCAATTCACATTTTGCAGAGATGACCCTGGCAGTTGTGGGCAGAATGGCTGTCAGGGCAAGAATGGAATGGGGGAAGCCAGTGAGGAGCTGTTTAGTCGCTCAGGCTGGAGGTAAAGGGCGCCTGGATGGGGCAAGGTTGCTGAAGATGGAGAAACAGACTGAGAACACCTTTTGAAGGTAGAACCTGTGGAGTCCATTCAAAACCTGGACTGAGTATTGATCATGGACCATGCCTGGTTCTAGGCCCTTTGTGTGTTCGCTCAGTCAGCCATTCAACAAACTTTGCTTCTGCCTGCTCTTCTACCAGGCCCTGTGCTAGGCCTAGCAGATCCTAAACTGAATCTCTGCCTCCAAGCCAAGCGCTTGACTTTGAGACAGTGTAACTTGGTGAAGAATGTCTTATTTTATCTCTTCACCACATCAACAGAAACACTTCCCCTTCCAAATGAAAACATTGGCAGACTTGAAGCCCAAATGCTTCGACAAACTTTGCAGCGAAGGCTGTTTGTGCAGAAACGCCAGGAAGCGTGTCTCAGGGACACCCTGCCTTGCAAAGCTGTCAGAGTGCCTGGGCCCGAGCTGGGAGGCAGGGAGGCCAGGGGCTGGGGGAGATACTCAAGCCAGAAGAAGTGGGGAAGCCACGCACAGCATTCCTTCTTCCCCACTCCCGAAGCCAGGCCGAGGCAATGTTGGCCCCAGGACCAGGGAAGCCCAGCCTGGGGGAGGGGAGGGGTGACCAGCAGCAGGACAAGCCTTTGGGAAAGCTCTAGAAATGGTCTGACAGGACCTCAGCTCTGGGCCCCTTTCTGTAAGCAGAGAAGCATCCGTAGTCAGATCTCATTCTTTCTGGCTCGTTCTCAGGTGGACGTATTCTCATGTTACGCACGAGAAGGTCATGGAAGCACTGACTAAGGGTGTGGGGCATGCCAGGCAGTGGGGACTGGGGTGGTGCACTCACTTGCTCTCGTTCTTTTTTCTTTTGGGTGTGTGCCCACACGGTACGGTCCACCCAACATCTGTTGAGCCCTTACTGAAGGAGGCAGTATTAGGGTTGGGGTAAGGAACAAGAACCTGGTGCAAATCCCAGTCCTGGCTGCCCTTGGGCATGTTCTGTAGCTCCCTGTGTGTCAGTGTTCTAAAGAGTGCGATAATGTTCCTCCTCGTGAGGATTAAGGGAGATGTACGTAAAGCTCGCAAACCTTCCTGTGTGCAGTGAGTGATACATTAATATTAACCGCTGCTAGCATTAACGGTCAGATACAGTGGGGAGTGTGTACACTCGGGCCCTTGTAAGTGTATAAACCTGCACGTGCACACATGCATGGATACTTACAACCCAGGATGAGCTGAAGAGGACTGCCTGCCTGAGTGCTGGGTGGGTTCAGGTGGGGACCACCAGGACAGACTTCCCACTCTGTCCTCCTGCCTGGGACCCTCAGGACACCTTTCCCGTGGCCTGTGATCTCCACAGTCCACCAGATCTGGAGCCCCGTCGAGCCGTGGCTCCGCGATTTTCCTAGAGTTGTCATTGTTGCCCGGGAGCAGGAAGTGGGGAATCAGGAGCTCTCTCCTTCGCAGGAGAGAGGGCCACTGCGGCTGGCCTGGGAGCCAGGGAGAGTCCTCATATCCCAGCACTTCCGATGCGGGGGCAGAGCAGCTGGATCGATCTGTCCCTGTTCCTGGCACAGGGAGGGCTGTGGGAGAGAGCCTTTGTGCAGCGGAAATGGAGAGACTGCAGAACGTTGCTGCTGGGTCGGGAGGGCCTGGTGTAGCTCGGATACAGAGCCAAGGAAACGGGCCCCATCAGTCTACTTACCACAGGGTCTCCCGGCTTCCGGGCCCTGACTCGGTGCCGCAGCTGGTCCTTCTGATCTGTTCTGACCCTGGCCCCGCCATCCCAGTCTGCAGCCTGCGCCGGCAGCAGAACACCCCGGCTGGCACGTCACTGCCCTGCTCAGAATCCCAGACCTTCTGCAGGGACATGGACCATAGATTGAAGTCACGGGAGAGCCCACAGGCAGCTGATAGAGCTGTGGGGAGTGAGGGGAAGGAGAGCGGTCAGGGCAGGTGAGGGAAATGAGTCGGTCTCCCGTAGCTGTGGTCCAGACAAGAGATAGGTGATGGTGGCAAGGGGAGGCAGGTGCACCCTGGGCCTGGCTGACTTTCCAGCTCTGTCCTAGCACAAGGCTCACCTGGAAGCGTGCTGGCCACAGGGTGCTCGGGTGCTGGCTGCCCCTGTGGCCAGGAGAAGGCCCCGTTAGGGGTCTCAAAACAGCTGAGATGCCAGGGGTTCAGCTCCCTTGGCCCCGAGTTATGCAAACTGAAGGTTTCATCCAAGGAAGACCCTCACGGTCCTTGTGTCAAGGAAATTAAGGGCTCCTCTCAACTTGACCATTCGTATTCCTGGTTTACCTCTGTCTTTCCCCCAGAACTTCCGAAAGCTTAGCTTGCTTGTGGGAAATCAAGATCACAGTTAAAGGGAGAGGCAGCTGAGGCCCAGAAAGGAGGAGTGAGGGGCCAGGGTAGCAAAGCTGAGTGAGACAGCTGAGCCCCCCAACCCAGTGCTGGGTTTGCAGGGGCTGCAGGGGGGCTCCAGGAAGGGGCTCCCAAATCCCACCTTGGAATAGCGCTCACGGCTCTGCCAGGCCTGCTGCATAGACCTCACTCCTTTTTGCTGAGTTTCTTAAATAAAACTGTATTTTGAAATCACTTCACAAGTATACAAAAGTTGCAAGAAGAGTGCAAGGAAGTCCCCCCACCCTTCACCCAGAGTCACCAGTTGTACGGATTTACATTTTGCCACATTTGTTCATGTAGACAGTGTGTGCCCACGCTGTTTACGTGCGTGTGTATATACACATATGTGTATGTGTTTAGCCATTTTTCGGAACCACTTGAAAACGATTGCTAACATTGCGTTCCTTTACTCCTAAATATTTCACTGTATAGTTTCTTAGATCGAGGACATTCATTTCCATAACCGCAGTACAGTTGTCAAGATCAGCAATTTAACACTTGATGCAAGCCTATGACCGATTTTCTTCAGATCTCACCAATTGTCCCAATAAAAACGTAGAGTTGAGGTCTGGGATCCCATCACACAGGTCACCCTTTGCTTTAATTCTTGTCTCTCGAGTTGCCTTCAATCCTGACCTCCTCACTCTGTCTTCATCTTTCGTGACACTGACATTTTGGAGGAGTACAAGTCTGGTATCTTCTGGACTGTCTCCATTTGGGTTTATCTGATGTACTCTTGTGATTAGGCTCAGATGATGCATTGTTGGCAGGAACCCCCGCAGAGAAATGAGTGCAGGGTATCTGGGAGACAAGTGACGTCTGTCTGTCCCACCGCTGGTGATGGTAACTTTGATGGCTTGGCTAGGGTGGTGTCTGCCAGGTCTCTCCACTATAAAATTATTTCTCCCTTTGTAACTTGTAGTTATGATTAAATCCACTAGTGTTAGTACTTTGTTTTTCAAAAATCTTTTTTATGTGAATTTATTTTTAAAAGAATGGTGTATAGCCCTTCATAAATGATGCTGTGTTGATGGTGTGTCAGACCCAGAGGGGACTCAGCCCGGGAACCCTCCCCTTTTTTCGGTTGCTTGCCTCCTCCTCTCAGGGGCCCATTACCAAGGAGGATGTGTCTGTGCCTTTAAGGCAAAGGGTGATCTGGGATGGGTTCCGGGACCTCACCTCTGCTTTTGGAAACAGACAATAACTGGTACCTGGTGAGTCCAGCTCATGCTGATGACATCACAGCTGCCATCCCCTGCCCAGAGACTGGGGAGGGGCTGGGAGTGAGCTCTACTTCCCCACAGAAGGGGAAGGCCTCATTCCTGGGATTCCTTCCTGGCAGGGGTCTTGGCTGGGTGGTTAAAAATAAACTATGTCTCCCACATCTCCCAGCTTCCCCTAAGTGTCATCTGCAAAGCAGGCAAGGCAGGGCTCATTAGCTCCATTATACAGGGAGGAAAACTGAGGCTCGGGGACGTTCAGTGACTCATCCCAGATACCCAGCCATGAGGTGGCCAGTTGTCCTCCTAGCCACACTCCCAGTGCTTCCTCGAGTGAGGTCCTTTGCCACACGTGAGGCCACCGAAGCAGAGTGTGGCCAGGCTGTCGATGCTCTGTCACTCTTGGGCACCTGCTACTTCTCCATTTGACCAGAGAAACCAGGCCCAGGCTCAGTGTTGCAGGCCAGGGGTATCTGGCTAGAGCTAATGGTTTCATTTTCATCCTATTTGTTTTTAGCGTTGCCTTCTGTTTATGACAAATGATTCTGTTTTTTATTCATTACGGTGATGTAAAGGTTCCTTTTAAAAATTTGGAGATAAAAAAAAAGGTTCATTGATATAAAGTACTAAATAAATAATCGTCCGGGCAGTGCTCAGGTGTGGCAAGACTTATGGGCAAACACTGCCCTTCAGAAGGGCCTCAGTAAGTCTGAGGCACCAACCAGCTGGAGACACGTTCTGAACCAGGAATCTTCACAAAACCCGTGGCTGGTGAGCGTCAGCAGCTGACACGTAAAGCAGAATGCGGCTTTGAGAAATGGGTCCTGGTTTCTCCAGAACACTGACTTCCATCAGGTACCCAAGCAGCCGGGCAGCATCTCCTTTCCCATCCCCCTCCGGCTGTGAACTCTTGGACTAGCCAGGGCAGAGGTCCTTCTGCCACACAGCCCATCACTGAGACGATGGTGGACACACAGGGCCAATTGGCTCTGGGTGACATCTGTCTTTAGCCACTTGAATTGGTCAGTTGGTGCATGGGAAAGAGGAATGAGCAGTGGGTTTCCAGCACGCAAGGTCTCTGGAGGGCGACAGGACTCCTGTTTCCAGCAGCCCCCCAGCACTGCAGAGGCCCCCTGCCTGGTGTGTTTGCTAGCTGCGAACAGGTGGAAGGAGGGGAGGGGCTGCTAGGTATTGATGCCCGTGTATTGTAGGCACGTGATTTCATATCATCCTCACAACAAACAGCCCAACGAGGTGGGCGCTGTTCTCCTGTTTCAGATGAAGAAAATAGGCCCAGAGAGAACTTGCTAAGGCCACACAGCTAGGAAGGGGCAGAGCCAGGATTCCCCCAGATCGACCTTGCCCTGACTTTCCCCGAGGAGGACCGTGGGAAGACAAGAGTCTCAAAGGAGAGTTTTGCAGCATGTCCAGAGCGTCGCCCACCAGCACCCCAAGACCCAAGGGCCCATCGCAAACTAGGCAGCCTCTCGCCAGAGGCAGTGAGCCGAGACGTTGCTTCTTAAAATGGATCCTTTGCCCAGCTGTCCTTCTTAATGACAGAAATGAGTCAGCTGGCCACTCGCTCTGTCCAGCTCTCTGGAGTAGCCTGGAATGAAAGGTTACAGTTTCAGAAAGAAAGAAGGGGTGGGGGGAACCAGTGGCTAATGAATTGTCTGTCATGCTCTAATGATAGTAGAAGGTTGGAGAACCCACTGCTTTGGATTCTGCAAGCTGCGGCTCCAGGATGCTCTCAGCCTGAGGCTTTCGGTGCCTGGGAGGAAAGAGATGAACCTAAGATCAGACCACAGAGGTTCAAATCCCGCCTGCGCCATTTACAAGCCCGGAGGCCCTGAGCAATTTACTGAAGCCTCTCTGAGCCCCGTCTGAAATTCCCGGTGATGAGCCTGCTTGGCCCCACCTCCTAGGGTTGTTCTGAGGAGCGTGTGAGCTAGGCCAGGAGTTAGAGCAGATGGCACACAGTAACGTAGAGGGGCTGGAGAAAGCCCTCCCATGACAGAGTCTCAGGACCCTCCCTGGGGTTTGCTGTGAGGCCAGACTTGCCAGTTAGGGAGCAAGGGGACCGATCTTTAACAGCCACCGTGGGTGGCACTGGTGAGTGGTCTCAGGACATGCTGCAGCCAAGGCCCCAGTGACCTGGGCGGTCCTTACCTTGCTGTATGACCTAGGGCGGGTCCCCACCCTTTCTGGGCCCTTTGTGGAAGGAGTGGGACTGACCCCGATCCGGGTTCCCCAACCCCATCTGCCACGCTCAGCAATTCCTGCTCTGTTGTCTGAATTCTCATTTGTGTCATTGTTTTCCTTAAACGAGCTCTTTTTAAAGTGAAGTAATGCTCTGAAGGGACAGGAACTTTGTATTACTATCAGAAGTGGGAAGCTGGCATCACTTGCCATAAATAGAAGCTGACCCTGCAGATAACACAGTGAAAACCGAGAGCAGCAGTGGATCCAGCTGGAGCCGGCGCCTGCAGGGCCCTGGGCCCGTTCAGATGGGAGATTGGCACGTGTCAGAGACATGTTCCAGCCACTGACACTCGTCTGGATCCCGTGCTGGTGGCAGACATCAAGATTGGGAGAGGAGTGGGTCCCCATGCCGGGGGTGATTCTGTGCTCTCTGACACCCAATCCACACAAGTCTGAAATGGGCTTAAGTGTGAACCCCTGCCTTGGAGATCTCTGGAGTGAGCCCTGCTCTCAAGAGCACCACCACTGACCCCCACAGGGGTTCCTTGTGGGATGGGAGGGGGAACCGTGGATGCCTTTTGAGAGGGCTGGGCTCACCAGTGCTCTGGCCGCAGCCCTGGCTTCCCATCCCCATGCCAGGTCCAGTGGGGAGGTGGGTTGCGGCCCCAGGACACAAGGACTCGGCCTGTGTCAACAGTGGGAGCCAGGGAAGGTCTCAGCAGTGGAAGGATGTGTTCCCAGCTGGCCTCTAGAAGGTGAATCTGGCAGATAGCACAAGAAACTTGGCTGACTTGGCCCCTCCTCCCCTCTCCAACTGTGCCTACCATGGCCTGCCTTCTTGCTCCCTTCCCCCACCCTGTACAAACCTTAGGGGGTTTTAGGGCCTGCTGTGCCCTCGTCACCAGCCTGTCCCCTGCCTGGCATGCTCTTCATGCAGGCTTCCCCGGGCTCTGGGCTCCATTCATCCCCTGGACTCCCTGCTGTCGGGTGTATCACCTTGGGCTGTGATTGCTCACCACAGGGTATCTCAAAAGCATGACCACGTTTATCGTGGGGTCCCCAGCACCCAGCTCAGGACCTGGCACGCAGGAGGTATGGAATTAGGTAGTGTGGAAAATCTCCAGTGGAATGAAGCCCTGGAGAACTGAGTATCCTGGACAAGTTACTTACTGTGTCTGGACCTTAGTGTCTTTGTCTGTAAAATGGAATTCCAATAGTGTGTCGTTCCAGGAGTTTTAGGAGAGCTGAATGACCTGACATGTGTAAGGCTCCATCTCAGGTCTGCTCTCCCAGGAGCAGACGCCGGGACAAAGGTTCAAGGGCAAGGTGTGTATTCAGGAGGTGATCCCAGGACTACCAGTAGGGAGTGGGTTAGTGAGACAGGAGAGGGTTCTGTCATCCCGTAGGTCACCACTGCAGCCCTGAGCTCAGTCCTGCTCAGGAACTCTGGAGACTCAGCTGCAGGGTGCAGGAGCTGGGGTATTGATCCACCACCTTCCTGGTCATCCCTGGTTGGAAGGCAGCTCTGGGGAGACATTGGCTCTGCCTGTACTTGCAGCCTGGGGGCCAGTCAGGCTTTGGAGGCAGGTCCCTACAGGTGGAAGCTGGCAGGTCAGCGTGCCCCGGAGGGGTGAGCAGAGGGAATGGCACAAGGCATCCACAGGCTCTGCCTTGGGTTCGTGGCCCATGGTAAGAGCTCAGGGAGTGGCAGCTCCCCGATTGTGATGGTTTCTACCATTGTCACCAGTCCAGTGCCAGCTCTGCCTGTCATAGTTGTGTAACTCAGGTCACTTGGCTTCTCTGAACCTTGGGGAGATGCATGGTTCTCAAGAGAAGCAGTTCTGCCCCCTCGGTGCCCCTTGGAAATGGGGCGAGGGTGCATTTTTGGTTGTCAATGTGCCCCGGAGCGCTACTGGCATTAGTGGTCTGGGACCAGGGATGCTGCTAGCGGTCTTGCAATGCCCAGAACGGCCTCCCACCTCGGAGAATTGTTTTGCCCCAAATGTTGGTGAATGACCGTCCACGTTGCATATTTAACATAGAAGTTTCATTTGGTGCATGATGATGTTTGCAGAAGGTGTAGTCCGGGCTGGCCGTGGTGAGGCACAGAGCTGGGGCAGGCGGGTGGGCGTGGGAGCTGAAGATGCCACAGAGCCCCTGGCACCTAGTATGGGAAATGGGACCAGCCGAGGGGCCAGGCACCATGGATGATACCATGTCCCAGGAGGACCAGAGCAGTGAGGCTGGTGAGGAGCTTGGCTGTGGCCACAGCCTTCCGGTAGCCTGCGAAGCATTTTCCGGGCAAGGTGGGAGGTGCTGCCAAGCCCCGCCCTCTACTAGAGCTTGCTCAGCCGCCCCAGGGCTCAGGTCGGCCCGCAGGCCCTGGGTGACCCCTGAGCACACTGCCCTCCTTCCTCAGATACCAGGATCCCCCTCTTCCCTCCCAAGTGTGGGCCATCGTTCCTCTTCCAAGTGAAATTACACTGGCTTTCCCATCCAGAGTCCTTAGAAATCAGGCAAATTCATTAAAAAAGAGTTAATAAAAGTTAAAACCCAGCCTGCATCTGGGGTTTCTGATGGCTCCCGAATGCAAGGTTTAGAGGAAGTTTCCCTGCCCCGCCCTGAGCCTCCTGAGGCCACCACCAAATAAGCGAGGACTGCGGGACAGCGCTTCCATGCTGGTAACACCCCTTTTCCCTTCTCGGTAGGCCTGCTTCCCCCGAAAGCTCCGTGCCAACAGAGAGGTTTCCGTCCGGACCCAGGAGGGTGGGGCGGAGAGATTGAAACTGAAAGCGGAGGCCCAGAAGGCCTTTGCCCCTAACCAAGGGGAAAGGCAGGGGCGTCCGAAGACCTCCCCCGCCCACGGCGTCGCACAAATGGCCTTGCCTTGGCTTATGACCTTTCGCAGTTGCGATGGATGTTTACAAGAACCCAGCCAGAGTCTGCCTCCCCGCTCTTCACCCCCGACTGCACCTGCTTCTCCCACTTAATCTTGCGAGAGGATACTTCAAACTGCGGACACACACGGAAGCCACTCCCAGCTCCGTCTGATGCCAGTGGAGCCCACAGCCCGGCTGGGTTGGGCCCGAGGCTGGTCTTAGATGCAATGACTATTTCAGGGAGTAAGTCAGAAGGAAAAGAAGCCACGGATCGTGTCAGGGGCCGAGGGTCGGGTGTGACTTATTCATTTCAAGTTGCTTGTCCTTCATCAGGTTGCCAAGACTGGTCCATCATGCCGGGGGCATGCCACGTTGCTCCTCTGGCCGGAAATATTTTTGAAAATGTGAGGGGTATGAATACTTGATGTTGATGAACCTGTAAAAGCAATACTTAGGCTGACTTCTTTCAATTAAAACATGTATGCAACTCCAGCCTGTGGGGGCCCTGCCTTTTTTTTTTTTTTTTTTTTTTTTTTTTTGAGATTCGGGAAAGGAGCCCTTAGGCAGGACCTCGCAAAGGGCAGAAGAGTCAGAGAATTCCCCCAAGCCAGGCTGGCGGGTGAGTCAAGCCAGAGAGGCAAGGGCCAGCTTCTGGGGCGTGGCGGCCCAGGCTCAGTGGCCCGGATCCCAGAGACTCGGGAGGCACGGTATCCCCTTGCATGCACACAGCACACCCTGGGAGATCTTCACTAGCCACGAGGGAGTGAGGGAGGGAGGGAAGGAGCAGGTGAATGGATGAAGTTGGGTTGACTTGCAGTTTCACAGGAAAAGAGCCCTGATTCTCAGTTCTGCAGAGCTGCTGCTTCTCGAAGCACCCTCGTGTACGCACCGCGTTACACAAAGCACGATTGGCTCCGTTGTGTGGGTGAGGACACAGGTGAGGGAGGGTCAAGCCCCTGCAGACTCCAGAGAAAAAACAGCCCAGCACCCCTTGACTTGCTGTGCTGCTAAGAAAGGGAGCTAGGGGCTATGAACAGAACACACCTGAGAGGCCCAGGAAGAGAGGTGAGCGGGCGAAGGGAGAGGTTTGTGACGGGGGAGAGGCCTGAGGATTTATTTAAAAGATGTGGCAAGGGGTGCCTGGGTGGCTCAGTCGGTTAAGCATCTGCCTTCGGCTCAGGTCATGATCCCAGGGTCCTGGGATCGAGCCCCATGTCCAGCTTCCTGCTCAGCAGAAGAGTCTGCTTGTACCCTTCCCTCTGCCTCTAACCCCTGCTCATGCTTTGTCTCTCTTGCTCACTCTTTTTCACAAGTGAATAAATCTTTTAAAAAGAAAAAAATAAAAGATGCTGTAAAATTGGAATCATGCCATCAACGTACAGCATGACTCCAGACAGATTCCCTGATTGCTCTGGGCATCGCTCTTCCCACCCAGGAAATGGCTCTCAGAGAGCAATCCCAGCACACTGTGCCTGTGCCCGTGGAGACCCACCCTTCCACAGAAACCCAAAGGGGAGTTTGCATTTCAACTCCCTCCTTTACAGGGGTGTGGCCTTAGGCAAGTCACATCTGTGAAATGGGGACAGTAATTTATGTACCTCAGAAGATCTCTTTGTGCTAATAATTACAAAGGTGCCCCACTGGGCTGACACGGCTCCGCATCAGGACTCACAGCTTGGCAAGCAGAGTCTACACTGGTTTGCAGCCCTCATTTGCCCCCTTGTTTGGGTGTATTTGTGCAGTGCACGGACCACCCAACCACACCAGACAGCCCTGCCCAGGGAGTTTTTTTAAACTTAACTAAAGTACAAGACTTCCCAGAGCAGGAACTTTGAGCATTTTATTGAGTACCCCTCTGGGTCCTCTGTACATATTTGTGGAATGAATAAAGCACACAAGCAAAGTTGTGGTGAGGATCATTCATTCCACAAACATTTATTGAGCACCTACTATGTTCAGGCACCTTGCAAGGTACAGAGGGCACAGCAACAAATAAAGTGGACAGGTGAGCTGCCCTCTGGAGCTCACATTCTAGGACAAGAGCAGACAACACAACAAACAAGCATGAAAACGATAAACTAATGACCAGTTTGGAGAGGGGGGAGGGGGAGCGTCCATTTAATAGGGTGGTCTGGTAGACCTTCCTGAGGAGCTGTTCTTTAACCTGCGTCCTACAGGATCAGCAGTTGTCCAATGAGAAAGGCCTGGGAAGAACATTCCAGGCAGAGGCAGGAACAAAATGCATATTCATACATAACAAGGACAGCCAACAAGGATTGAGCTGTATGCCAGGCTCTTGCCGTCAGTGTCTTAACTCCTTGAATCTCTGCATAATGAAGAAGGCACTGTAATTATGCCCATTTTACATGTGATGAGACTGAGGCATGGAGAAGTAATTTGCACAAGTGGTGAGCTGGGCACTGAGCCCACGTGGTCTAGCTCTGGAGTCTGCAGCTGGCCCTAGTCTGGTCCCTTTGAGTAGGAGGGGCTTAACATGGTACTGGCACAAAGTAGTAGTTGCTAATATTTATTGAATACCTGTTATATCCCTTCCACCGTGATGAGCACTTTACAGGTATCAACTTATTTAATAAATGGTAGCTATCCCACTTTAAGCGAGAACTACGAATAATCACGGCCTCTGACGATAGTTTGTCATCTCTGAACAGACCCAAAGTAGTGTGTATGATCGTGCCGTCCCCATCCAGCTGAGGGGTGCCCACGCCTGTGGACTCCACACAGTCCACGAATGCGGACACACCCTGAGGAGTGATGCCCTTGCTATTTAAAACCCACGCCTGGGTCAGAACGCCTGGTGCACTTCGCAGCAGGGCCAAGGCAGAAGGCAACACCCCTCTCTGCAAGGACTGCCAGCTGGGCAGCTGGGTCCAAATCCCTCTGACCCTCCTGACTCCTGACTCCCGCTTTCTGGGAAGAGGAGGGGAGTCTGGGAAGCGGGCACCAGGGCTGGTGCACTAGAGCTGAACAGACAGCTCCCGCTGCTGCCGGGAGAAAGCCAACTTGTCCCGAGTTGGGACTTCTGACCAAGCAGGCCATGCTCCAGTAAAAACAACAACAGCTGAGCTGGCAGCTCTCGGCGTAGACAGCAAAGCTTCCAGGTCCCTTCCAGGCTCACCGTGGCTAAGGCAAGATGCCAGCTTGACTAAGAAACAGCTCCCAGGATAGAACACCGAGTCAGACAGGCAGAGGAAAACATGCCCCCTGCTAAGGCTTAACAGTGCTTCAACCTTGCCGATCCCCAAATACTGAATTTGCCGCTAAGTTCAGGACGCGCAAGAAGACCCTCTCCGAAGAGACAGGACCCGGGCCCCAGTGCACTCTGCTGGGGGGCTGGGGGCGTGGGCGGTGGCAGGAGAGCCCCAGCCCCTGTCCCACCGGGCAAGGAATATGGAGGGTGTGGTGCTATGTGACTCCCAAGGCTGGGTTATAAAAAGGATACTTCTCCCTGTGGTCTCTGTCTCTGTCTCCCTCTTCCATGTTGCGTGATTGCCCTTCAACCCCTCTCTTGTCGGTTACTTAGAGGAACCAAGGCCCCAGGCCCCTAGCCAGCATGGAGTCCCCGAGCCATTCAAATGATGCCAGCCCCAGCTAACACAGAGTGGGGCAGAGATGCACTGTCCCCACTGAGCCCAACTCACGTGACTGGCCTGGGAGCAGAATCAGCGTGCGTGTCCTTTTAAGCCCCTGCATCTCGGGGGATTTTGTGATGCATTCGATAACCGAACAGTGGGTGCCCCAAAATGGTGATCACGGCACAAACTCAAACAGTGGACACGCCCATGAGATCAAATGAGCCCTTTATAATGTAGTGAAACACGACACAAGAAATGAAGGCCGAGAGGCAGGTGTGGTTCCAGCCCACCTCCCCCTCCCCCCCATTAGTGTACCGTCAGCTCTTTCCAGCTCAAGTCCAGTGTGTGTGCGCCAGGCCGAGCTCTGGCCTCGACAAAGTTAGTGCAAAACAGCGAGTCGTGTGGCCGCAAAGCAGCTGCTGTGAAACCCACGCCCATCACAGGCCGGAAGGAGCAGGCAGGGCTGGCCGCTGGTGTCCGCGGAGCGCGCCAAACGCGCTCTTAGGAGAGCAGCGTGGACAACTGCTTCCTCCCCAGGCCGGCGGGGACCTGGGGAGGCAGAGATGGGGCCGGCCCGCTCCCTCGCCCCGGCCTGGCCACCTCTGTCAGGAGCGACCCGCAGGGGCTGCCTCAGGGCTCCTGGGTGGACCGCAGCAGCCACCTAGCGCCCACCCCGTCTGCCAGGGCTGCCATCGACCTGGGCCCCGCGGGGGCCTGGAGCCGGGCCCGGTCTGTCCGCAGAGCAGGTCCTTCCCGCCACTGGGTGGGGGCCGACCCTGAGCCGGCAGGGCTGGGCACCAGGCTGCTTGGCTCATCGGCCCAGAACAACTGTGTCCACAGATAACCATTTCAGGGTCCGGCGTGGTCAGCGTCCTCAGAGAACGTGCTGTGAGAGGTCAGGAGAAGGGGTGGGTCAGAAAGCTTCAGGTGGGGGCAGCTCGACACGTGGGCAGAGCACTGTCGAGATTGGGGGTGAGGTGGAGTTGGAAGAGGGGGACATCAGGTTGGGGGAGCACAGAAGTGGGGGGACAGTCATTTGCACAGAAACGTGGAGAGCAAATTCCTATGTAGACCGTGCAGGGCAGGCGGCAGGGGTGGCTGGGGGGACCTCTAGGGAAGCTCTTCCCCAGACTAAGAGCTGTGGATAGCTGACCAACCGCCCCCCCCCCCAGCTGTCCTTCCCCACCTCTCCAGGCCCGGCCGCAGGGAGGAGGCTCAGGGCCCAAGTCCCCAAAGCCTTTAAAGACACCTCCACCAGTCACAGGAGGAGGCCCCAGATGGTGCATGTGCTCACCCAGCAGTCCCCCCAGTTCTCCGGTCCAAGCCCGCCTCGGTTACCTCGTCCTGGGCATCACGGAGCTCATCTCAGGCTGATCCGTGAGTCTAGCTGCTGCAGGTGTTCATGGACGCCAAACGGGATAGTGGGCGTCCACATCCTGTGATGGGCACAGCATGTGAGGGCCAGGTTAGAGGAGAGGGGGGCCCGGGTCCCTCCTACCACCCAGCCTAGAACCTTGGAGACTTCCCACCTGGCAGAACCAGACCAGTGCGGGGTTAGAGGGATTGCAGAGGCCTCGAAGCCCCGAGACCCCTTCTTTAGACCTGGTTCTGCTGCTGATTTGCTGTGTGACCTCGAAAAAGTTAGTTAGCCTCTCTGTGCCTCATTCTCCTCATCTGTAAAATGGGTCTTATAAATTCTACACTAGAAGATACGAGGGATTATGTAGGTGAAAGTGCCTTGGAAGAGTATAAAGTACTGATATCGGACATTTGACCCCATGGTGACACATAAGTTTGAACCATATGAAATTGCCAAATTTGCCAGGTCCAAAATAATAGAATATAAGTGATTTCATATCGTTCATCCTAATACGTTGAGCATTTTCAGGTATCAGACTGTTCTAAGATTAATTTGAGCCTCACAAAACTGCTTGGGGGTAAATATTATCACTTCCATTTTACAGACAAAGAAACTGAGGCCAGGGTAGCAAAGTTTGCTCATCCAAGGTCCCACACAGATAAGGGCCAGAGCAGGATTTGAACTCAGGACTCACAGGAGCTGCACCCCTGGAGAGCTGGTGGCTCTCTGCCCACGGGGGGCCAAGACTTACGCCAGTGTCTCCACATGAGGGCACTTCCTGAGGCTGGCGGCGAGCTGCTGAGCCCCAGCGGCCGTGAACTTGTTATACTGTACACTGGGGAGAGAAACCCATCCTGGGGCCTGGCCCTCGCTCGGGGCCATCCAGCCCCAGACCAAGGCCACCCCTGTGCTCTCAACAAGCAGCCCATCCCAGCATGGCAGCGGGAGACCCCGCAGTCCCCCCGAGCCCCAGACCCCTGCCACCCACTGTCCACACTCACTCCAACACCCGGAGAGACACCATGTCTGGAAGCACGTGTGCCAGGCTCTCCGCTCCCACGTCACAGATGCTGTTATTGTAGAGGCTGCCAGAAACAGAGGTCAGAGCCCATGGGGATCCACAGCCAGCCACATTCCCTGCCCCATTTTACAGACGGGCAAACTGAGGCCCAGAGACTCACACAGTGAGTCCAGGGAAAGCACCAGGAGCGAGCGGAAGTAGCTTCCTGGCTGAGACTTCCCAAGTTCAAATCCCAGCTACGGGGCTTGCTGCCTGTGTGACCTTTGGCAAGTTACTTAACTCCTCTGTGACTCAGTTTGCTTCTCCAGAAAATGGGCACAATAGAGTAATCACGGGGAGGAGTAAACAAGTTCAGGCTAGTACAACACCCAAAACAGAGACCGGCAGGTGGAATGACTAAATCCTAGCTGTGGTTATTACTACCTCCTGGGGGGGGGTAATGAAGTTTACACGGGTTACCGTAGATGGTGTGACCAGCACTGGGGAATAGTAGGGGAGAGAAAAACCAAAATCACTGGGCCAGCACGGGTTTCTGTGGTGTAGTCACAGCTGCCACGAGCAGCAGAGTAAATAAGGCGGTGGGTGTCGCCAGTGCCAACCGAAGCTATACACTCAACAATCATTCCTTAACAAGCCAGGTGCTCCCGTGGTTCTCATTTCAAGGCCATGACTTTGCCATGACTCAGCCTCGGGGCTCCACCACAGCGTTGCATGTAAAAGCAGCAGGTCTACACTGCAGCAAAGCAGATTCAGGCTAAACTCCAGCATCCCCTGCTGTCACAGGTTGGCCAGGACCAGGGCCGGAACCAGGCGGAGGCTTTACAATTTCTTCCCGGGGTGGGTCTTCGAGCCCAGGGGGCTTCCCCCTCCTCCCACTGACAGAGGATTCTTCCCATATTTCATCGATACCAGGATGTACGTGTCCCCCCTGAGTATCGTTGAGACCTGGAGATGTCTGGTTATCAATGAACATCATGGTTCAATTAGCAGTGTTTTGTCCTCTTAATGGTGTCTTACAGTGGATGGCATCTTAGATTCCATAAAGTAGGAGGTTTTCTAAAGTGGCAGTCAGATCAGATATTGCCCCCATACACCCCACTTGCTTCTCCATTCGCAATGGAAAAACTCCAAAAGCCCCCTCCGGACCTACAAGGGCCTCCCTGCATAATCTGGCCCCCCTACCCCTCCCACCTCACCTCCCACCCTCCGTCCCTCATTCCCTGTAGCCAGCCACAGTGGCCTTTCTGGCAAAGACTCAAATTCTTTCCCACCTCAAGGCCTTTGCATCTTCTGTTCTCTTCTCCTGGAATGCTTGTCCCAGAGCACCTCCCACAGAAGGCGGGATCTCCTGACCTCCTTGAGGAATTCAATACTCCCCATTCTACCCTCTTGGGCCCTTGTAAGTTTCCTCCCCAGCATGAATCTCTATTTAAAAATATTTTGTTAGTACATATGCTAATTATGCAAGATGCTTCAAGGCAAGGAATATTTGTTTTGTTCATAGCTGTATCTCTAGTTCCTAGCACAATACTGGCCCATGGTTGATATTAGAGGTAATCAGATGCCCTGCACAACCCTAGGGAGTGCCAGTCAGATCAACTATGATTTGCACAATACACAACCCATACAGCTGCACACGGTGACCCTGGCTGGAATGATAAAAGAGTGGATGTGTCAGTAACTAGATGAACCAGATACCATCTCCCCACCCCCCTGCCCCGGGAATGTGACTCTGGCTGTCCTTGGCTGGTGATGAGGGCTGAGGAAGGAGTAGGAAAGCCTGGCGAAAGAGGAGAGCTGGCAAGGCTGAGCTGAATGGCTGGGGCTGTGGTCTGAGCTCCCCTCCTCAGTCCTGGGACCACCAGGGAGCCAGGCTGGAAGTCATCAAAAGCAAGGAGTGCTATGCCAAGGCCCACCAGAAGGTGGCAGTGCAGGCACTGCGTGAGCGGCAAAAGCCCGCCAAGGCTGCCAGTGCGCGGTCAACCTTCTAGAAACCGTCACCCCTGGACTCCAGAAAAGGCTCAGTCCTGCCACCCCCTGGGGAAAGAGGACCAATATTGTGCACTGGAGCCAGGCATGGTGCCAAGGGCTTTCCATAGGCCACTGGGATGGTACCCATTTTCCAAACGAGTAAGCAACTTGCCCAGTTTGTCAGATGCATTTTCTCAGGCCCTGCTATCCTCCTGTTGGGGGGGTGGGGCACGTTCATATTGGATTTTAGGTCAAAGCCCCCCCCCCCGCCCCCCGCCCCTGTACCTAGCTGTGCAACAAAGGCCAGCAAACACAACAGCCTGACGGGATGCCTCCAGCCCCAGCCTTGGGCTCTGCGGCTCTGGCACAAAGCAGATTCTCCACCCACCCCCAGCCCTCCAGCTCAGCGCCTGAGCCATGACAGGGGGAGGCCCCACTCACCTCAGCCTGAGGAGGGACGCAGCCAGGGAGGGCAAGGCCTCGGCGAGCTTGCAGGCACCCACATCCGTAATGCTGTTCTGGGACAAGCTGCAGGGACACAGCGAGGAGAAGGGCTCAGGGCCAAACTCCCGTGCCCCTCCCCATCTGTGCCCACCTGGCCCAGGCAGAGCTGGGAAACTCTCACTTCCCCACCGGGTGGCCAGAGCAGCAAACACATGCCCATCTACCTCGCGGAGAGTTGTGGGTAACAGGGTGTGAACGACTTTGTGGGTAACACACTGGTTCTTAGTAAATAAAAAGTACTGTCCCACCCTGTGGCTGCGGGGGTTGTGGGGGTGATGATAAAAAGAGAGAGATCACCCTCCCCCCACACCTGTTCTATGATTGGATAGCATCCTTCTTTTCCCTTGGGGCCACATTTCCACACGAGAATAGAATACGTGTTCATATTATTTGTTTAGTGGTAGGTCTGTTTTGTTCGTTACTGTGTCCCTGTGTTTACATCAGTGCCAAGTACATAGTAGGTGCTCAATAAATAAGTGGGTGAGAAAAAGGAAGGAAAGGTAGGAGATGGAGGGAGGGACAATGAAAGGAGGGGTTGGGAGGGGCCGATCTAGCTTACTCACAGCTTCACCCAGAATACTCTAAATTACTGGGCAAGTCTCAGTGCCCTACAGTCAAGGAAATCCCAGAGTGAATCCTGCAGCCATCCCGGCCCGGTTATGAAGCAGAGTGTGGACAGACTTTGATGATCCCCTCTGGGTTCAGTAAACAATCACGCAGACCCTCCTTCATCACATCCATCCACTTCCCAAAACCCAGGACAGTTTGTTTTTCCCTAACTAGGCTCCACGCCCAGTGTGGAGCCCGACATGGGGCTTGAACTCATGACCCTGAGATCAAGACCTGAGCTGAAATCAAGGGTTGGATGCTCAACAGACTGAGCCACCCAGGCACACCCCCCCTTTTTTTTAATAAAGATTTACTATTTTGATGATAATGTGTTAGCGACACATGCTAGTTCCTCTCTCCTCTGCACCACCCAGCACCACCCAACGACTGAATGGGTGAGTGAACGGAAGAGGGCAAAACCCAGTGCAGCAGGAAGGGCAGTTCCACACTCACTTGAGAGTCTCCAGGGCCTTCAGCCGAGGGATGGTGGCTGACAGCTGCTCAACACCCTCGTCCCCGATCTTGTTCTCGCTCAGCGAGTCCAGGCTGTGGGTGGAAGCAGACGGAGGGGCCATCAGCCCACACCCCCGAGGCCAGCCAAGCAGCAGCCTCCTCCCATCCCCCCCTACCTTGGACACACCATAGGCAAACTTTCTAGAGCAAGTCCGCATCCCCTGGGGATGCCAGTTGGCCAGCCAGGGGACAAGGTTCTAACTCTCCATGGACCTGAATCTTCTCCCCCCCCTCCCCGGGAGCCCCATGAGCTCAGGCAACTTCCTTAACCCTCTTGGGACCACAACTGTGCAATGGGATCCTGCGCCCAGACCCTGCCTCCTTGTAGTGGTGCTAGGAACAGCATGGGAGCCCAGGGAGGGAAAAGTTTCAGAGGTCACAAAAGGATTCAATCTTTTTTATCTTGGGGATTCTCCCATCCATCCTCCCTTCCCTGCAGTGGGGTCATCTGGTCATTCACACTAGCCATACTGAGGAGGGAGCAGTAGGGAGGGAGGGAAGGAGGGAGGGACAGAGAAGGTCCTTCTGAGTGCATCGTCCCCAGGGGCAGGGTTTGGGGTAATCAAAACCAGCAGGTGCCCGTGTCCATACTCACTCCAGATGCTGAAGGGAGGAAAAGGCCTCGAGGATCCTCACCAGTTTGGGAAAAGCCTGGGGGCCCAAGACGGAGCCCAGCCTAGGAGGCAAAGAGCAGAGTTAAGACCCCGAAACAGTCACAGCTCCTCAGTGTGGCGCCAGGGTGGTGTGGACAGAAGGCAGGCCCAGTCTGAGGCTCCCTCCCCCTCCCCCTCCCCCTCCCTGCCTGCCCAGTGCCCTCCCTC
The DNA here is from genome assembly GCF_017311325.1 of Ursus maritimus. Taxonomy (NCBI): domain Eukaryota; kingdom Metazoa; phylum Chordata; class Mammalia; order Carnivora; family Ursidae; genus Ursus; species Ursus maritimus. The sequence goes on from NW_024424452.1 coordinate 30,397,623, forward strand.
CCTTAATCCCCACCAGGTGGCACCCCAATCCCTTCTGCTCTGGCTGGACTTCACCAAAGCCCCCCAAGAGGCAGCTGGGCTCCTGGCCTGGGGAAGTGGTTCCCAAATTCCGGCCTGAGGACCACCACCAGTCTGGAGAAAAATGACTTTACTTATCCGCCATTACATTTTTTTAAAATTATTTTTTAATTTGTAAAAAAAAAAATTATTTCTTTTTATAAGTAATCTCTACACCCAACATGGGGCTCGAACTCACAACCCTGAGATCAAGAGTTGCAAGCTCTACTGACTGAGCCAGCCAGGCGCCCCTGTGTCATTACATTTTAATAACAAATAAAAGCATTTATTGAGTACTTATTATGTGCCAGGCACACATGGGGTCCTTCACTCAGGTTAGATTTCACTTCATCCTCACAACTCTGAGCTAAAGGCACTTCTTATCCCCATTTTCCAGATGGGGAAACCGAGGCACAGAGGGATTAACTAATTCACACAAGGTCTCAGGGGCTAGATCAGCATTTACACCCGACTTCCAGGGAATGAGAGAAATAAAGGTAGTGCAGGGCTGTTTTATTCTGCTTTTAAAACATGGTTAAACGGACTCAACGTAAGAACCATCTTTTACTCTGAAATTGGGTCCTTTGGAGTGTTTTTGGCATGAAAATGTTCATTCTTTGATAAAATTATTGTGTGGCTTATTGGAATGAACACACTTGATAAAAATGAAAAGGTGGTACTGCATATAGTCCCTCAAATTTACTCTGAAATATTCTCTGTCTTTGCAATCTCAGAGTCTGGGAACTGCAAGCCTTAATAAAAGGTCACGAGATGGGAGTCCGACATCTGATTTGAGCCTGGGCCCTACCACGTGGCTCCCGTGGGGCCTTGTGGGCAAATCCCTTCAGCTCAGCCTTGGTCTCATCAGATTTAGCCCCAGTCTCATGAGCTTGTTGGAAGGATTAGGGAGTTTGTGCATCCAGTATTGACTGCTCGCCTACTGTGTGCCAGGCCCATACGAGCCTGTCACGTACAGGGCCGTGAGCAAACCAGAAATCCTGGCCCTCCTCTGTGGAGCTGACAGTCCCGTGGGCAAGACAGATAATCAAAGAAATCGGTAAATTATCTGGCGCGGGGGATAATCAGTAATACAGAGAATAGTACGGTGGCAGGCGGGGTAGAATTGTACTTTCAAACACGGGAGCATTTGGCTCGGTGGAAAGCAGAAGGAAGTGAGAAAGTAGTGGCGTGGGCCGTGCTGATATCTGGGGAAGAGGATCATGGGCAGAAGGCACAGGCAGTGCAAAGGCCCAGGGGCCAGACCATGCCTAGTGAGGTTGGAGGCCAGCAGGGAGACCCCTAGGGCTGGAGTGGAGGGAGCAGGGAAGGCAGTCCGGGAGATGGAGGGTGCCTCATCAAAGCAGATGAGAGGCTGAATCAGGACCCTCGTCCCCCCGCAGAGCACCTCACGGGTTCTGAGCAGCCAACAGGCCTCATCTCCAGGCCGCTGGGGCCTGCGTGGTACCAGGCACGGTGGCTGCCAGTCACACACCCAAAATAGTCCTTTCCTTCCTTCCTTCCTTCCTCAGAACTTCCTCGGGGCTTCTGGCCTCCAGGTGGCTAGTCTCCTGGTTCTGGGCCGTTCCACCTCACAGCTGCTGTTCCCCAGAGCACACTTCCGACCTCGACCTAGGGGCTTTTTCAGCTGAAAATAAGTCAAAGCCAGAAGCGGCCCTTGGTGATTGTTCTCACACATTTCCTCTTTCCAGCAACATTTTTATTTCTGCACAAATGTGGCACCTTGTCTCTGTTCAAAACAAGAAATGCTTGCCTTTTTCTGGGGTGCGGGGGAGCAGAGATCAGGACAGGCAGGTAGCTGGTGGGTGGGGGACCTTGGGCAAGTCACTGAACCTGGCTAAGCCTCAGTTTTCTCATCTGTAAGATGGGGACGGTAGTGGCTACCTCCCAGATCATATATAAATGGCACTGAGCACACTGCAGGTGTTTAATAATTTCTTCCTAATCGTTAGGTGATTTTAGATCCCTAACCAGGATCGCACACGAATTTAGCTTCTTTCTTTGTTGGAGCAAGAGCCAGGCAAGCTTCAGCCCTTGGGTCACCTTCTCCAGAGAGTCCCCTTAGCTTCCTCCTCCCCGCCCCCCACCTCCCCAGACAGGCCACTGATCACAGCAGGGGGTAATTATCTGTTTACCCTAGACTTGAGGCTCGTGAGGACATGGCCTCAGTCAGTGCAGTGTATCTGTCCAATGAATGAATGGGGAGCGTGTCCACCAATAAATGGGCCACTTAGCATCACACCCGAGAGGCCCCAGCCACAGCCCTGACCGCCTGGGCCCCAGATCCTGGAAGCCGGCTTCCAAAGAGGCAAGACAAGAGGATAAGAATGATTTGTGGGGGGCACCTGGGTGGCTCACTCAGTTAAGCGACCGACTCCTGATTTCAGTTCAGGTCATGATCTCAGGGTCCTGGGATCAAGCCCCGCATTGGGCTCCAAGCTCAGCACGGAGTCTGCTTGTCCCTCTCCCTCTGTTCCTCCTCCTGCCCTCTCTCTCAAATAACTACATCAAATCTTCCAAAAAAAAATTATTTTGGGGACCCATCTCCATTCCCGGTGGCATGGGCCCAGTTAACAATGCTGGTAAGAAACCCCACGGAGACCCGAGACAATTCACTCTTCTGCTTACGCAAACTCGAGCTTCTTCAGGTCCCGGACGGCAGGGAGTTCAGCTGCGTCTTCCGAGGGACTCCTCGTCCTGGAGAGAACGGGCAGTGTTAGCGGGGAGCAGGCTCTTCGCCTGTCCCTGAGCCCCTGCATGAGTGATCCAGGATGTCTGCCACAGTACCCCAAATTCCCGGGGAGGCCTGCGTTCCCTGGGGGCTATTGTTGTCCCCCATTAAAAAGAAATACCCCAGAACAAGACGTTATGAAGGCATTCCTATGGGTTTCACAGAAAAGAGCCTCGGAGCAGGGGCTCACCAAACCCGGCCCAGACAGCACACAGTAGGTGCTCACAGAATGGATGAAGACAGAATGAGAAACAGTTATTCTATGGTCGAGTTTCCTCTGCCCCCTGGACCTTAGAGCTCTGCCATCTCTCACATGGGGACAGCACTCGTCCCGGCTGCCTTAAAAGGTGGCCATTGGTGTCACTTCTGTTCCTAGATACAGGAGGCAAATCCTCGGCCCCTAGCAGGGAGTCCCTCTCGGGCTCTAGCTGAGGACGAACTGGGTTCACGATGGCAAGTTTTGAATGGCACGAGATGATGGGTCCTGGGGGAGGGCACAGGATACCCCCAAGTAAGGGAGAAGTACCAATGACGAACTTAATGTTGGGTCCTAGCTGTCTGAGCCACCTCTCACGCCCTCTCCCCCTCACCTCTGGATCTGCACGAGGTTGCCCAGGTCTTCCACATCCTTCGGGGACTTGGCCTTGAAAGGCTCGATGGTGAACTTCTCCTCCACCGCCCGGAGTAGCTTGGTCTCCCCACGCTGCTGTAGAGACTCCCAGAGCCCTACCGTGTCGCTCAGCGAAGCCCTGTGGAGGAAGGGCCTCAGACCCAGGCACAAGGACCGGGCTAGACCATAACGGAGGGGCAGCTCCATGAAGGGACCTCCTACCGATTCAGACACTTTCTGTCCTCAGCTTCATCCCTACCTCCTCCTGGAAGCCTTCCAGGACCACACCAATTCCTACTGATTCCTCCCTTTTCTCAGCCCACCCAGTGGTTTTATTTCCCTTTTTGCTTTGGCTACTAGGAAGCTCAGTGGCAAATTCTTGGTCAAACCACTACAATGGTATAGAACTTTAGAGCTTGGGTGAAGTATATTTGGGGGGAAGGTGGGAGAAATTCTCTTCAGATTAGGTGAAGTGATCAAATTGATCACAGAAGGATTTAGATGAGCCAAGTTAAGGAGTCAGAGGGGGGAGATATGATCCGATACAAATTCTGGGAAGACTGCTCTGACAGTTGACTACGAAGGAGAATAGAAAAGGGGTGCTCGAGAGGAAGTTGTGGCTTTAACCATGACAAAATAGTGGCTTGATTAGGGGATGGAGAGAAGAATACGAATTTGAGCCCAGATCAGTCTTACATCCTAAATGTGGCCCAGTGCCTGGCACCTGTCAGGACTTCAAATATTGGTTGAAGGGGTGCCCGGGCAGCTCAGTCGGTTAAGTGTCAGACTCTTGGTTTGGGCGAGGTCATGATCTCATGGTCATGAGATCGAGCCCCATATCCGGCTCTGCTCAGCGCTGAGTCCGCTTGAGATCCTTTCCCTCTTCCTCCCCCTCTGCCCTTCATCTCCTCACTCTCTCTCAAATAGAAAAAAAAATTTTTTTTAATTAATAAAACCCACAAATATTGGTGGAAGACGCTGTTCTTCACTGGCTGTGTGACCTTGGGCAAGCTGCTGTCCCTCTCTGAGCCTGGACATCCTCATCTTAAAAATGGAAGGAATCACTTCCGCCCCCGCCTGGCTACCACGCATACTAAATGAGACCCCACAGGGGTGCCCAGCACCGGGCACAGCGCCAAGACCACAGCGGAAGCCCTCCCCCCGCTCCCCTGCCCCCACCTGAAATGGGTGACACAGCCGAGTCCCACAAGGCTCCCCAGCCCAGAGGGGTCAATGCCCGTGCTGCGGAGGTCCAGGGAGAAGTCTCGGCCCGCCGCTGCCAAGGCACTGCACAGCACGTAAGTGTTGGGGGGTGTGAGCCGGGTGCCCAGGAAGGAGAGGCGGGCTGGGAGCCCCTGAACCACGTGCTGCCAGAGCCCGGCGTCCGAAGCTTCGTGGGCACAGTGCAGCAGCTCCAGCAGCCGGCCGGCCCGTAGCGTCCCTGGCTGCAGCCGCTTAAGGTACCTGCTGAGCACCTTCTGCTTCCTGGCCCCCAAGGCGGCCACTGCCGGCCCGGCCAGGGCTCCGAGGCAGTCGGCGTGGGGCTGGAACAGCAGCCCAGCCAGGAAGCGCGGCACGCCCTCCAGCCAGTTGTCGTAGGGCCTCTTCTTCCTCGGGGTCAATGCCAAGTACTGTGGCAGCTCCTTGTCCTTGATTTCCGTGCTCAGCGCCAGCCACACGGCCCCCAGGAAGCACTGCAGGAGGAAGCTGGAGAAGGCCAGCTCCGTGTCCGGGGCCCCCGGGATGGGCTGCACCAGGCCTCTGGCCACGGCCCAGGCTCTCACCTCCGCCGACGGGAACTGGCTGTCCTGCAGGGTGCCCCGGTGTCTGCGGCCCAGCTCCCACGCCAGCCTGGCCAGTCCTGCCAGAGCCCCCGGGGGGCTGTCGCGGGCCGCAGGGCCCAGCAGGCCCACGTAGAGTCCCGTGAGCGTGGAGGGCAGCTCAGCCTCGCCGCCCGGCTCCAGGAGGGCCTCGGAGAGCCGGCACACGGCCCGGCACACAGTGGGGCTGTGGCTGTGGCTGAGCAGGAACGGCTGGCCGTGGAGGAGCGCCAGGGCTTGCTCTCGGTGCTCGGTCGCCCCAGCGCGCTCCAAGTAGCGTGTCACATAGGTCTCGGCCTGCTCGGCTGAGAAGCCGGTCACCTCGAACAGGACGTCGGCCTTGCTCAGGCTCTGGGCCAGGCGGCCCCGGGGCCGGGCCGTGAGCAGCAGGGTGCAGCCTCGCAGCAGCTTTCGCTGGAAGAGACCGGCCAGCAGCCCCCGGAGGGAGTGGGGCTCAGTGGACACAGGTCCACCCGCGCTGTGCAGGAGGCTGTCTTGGCCCTCGAGCCCCTCGAAGGCGTCCAGGATGAGCAGAACCCGGTCAGGCCTCCTCAAGATGTGGCCGAAGACCTCCTCGTCCACGGGCTGTGGCTGGGGGCCCAGGCAGAAGAGCAGATCCTGCAGGCGGTAAGTGTCCTTCACACGGTCCAAACAGTGGCAGGGGAAGTAGAAGACGAAGTCGTACTGGGGCAGCTGGCCGCAGGCCCAGGCTCGGCTCACTTCCCGGG
>NW_024424452.1:30403596-30406038 GCF_017311325.1 Ursus maritimus
TCCCAGAGCCCTACCGTGTCGCTCAGCGAAGCCCTGTGGAGGAAGGGCCTCAGACCCAGGCACAAGGACCGGGCTAGACCATAACGGAGGGGCAGCTCCATGAAGGGACCTCCTACCGATTCAGACACTTTCTGTCCTCAGCTTCATCCCTACCTCCTCCTGGAAGCCTTCCAGGACCACACCAATTCCTACTGATTCCTCCCTTTTCTCAGCCCACCCAGTGGTTTTATTTCCCTTTTTGCTTTGGCTACTAGGAAGCTCAGTGGCAAATTCTTGGTCAAACCACTACAATGGTATAGAACTTTAGAGCTTGGGTGAAGTATATTTGGGGGGAAGGTGGGAGAAATTCTCTTCAGATTAGGTGAAGTGATCAAATTGATCACAGAAGGATTTAGATGAGCCAAGTTAAGGAGTCAGAGGGGGGAGATATGATCCGATACAAATTCTGGGAAGACTGCTCTGACAGTTGACTACGAAGGAGAATAGAAAAGGGGTGCTCGAGAGGAAGTTGTGGCTTTAACCATGACAAAATAGTGGCTTGATTAGGGGATGGAGAGAAGAATACGAATTTGAGCCCAGATCAGTCTTACATCCTAAATGTGGCCCAGTGCCTGGCACCTGTCAGGACTTCAAATATTGGTTGAAGGGGTGCCCGGGCAGCTCAGTCGGTTAAGTGTCAGACTCTTGGTTTGGGCGAGGTCATGATCTCATGGTCATGAGATCGAGCCCCATATCCGGCTCTGCTCAGCGCTGAGTCCGCTTGAGATCCTTTCCCTCTTCCTCCCCCTCTGCCCTTCATCTCCTCACTCTCTCTCAAATAGAAAAAAAAATTTTTTTTAATTAATAAAACCCACAAATATTGGTGGAAGACGCTGTTCTTCACTGGCTGTGTGACCTTGGGCAAGCTGCTGTCCCTCTCTGAGCCTGGACATCCTCATCTTAAAAATGGAAGGAATCACTTCCGCCCCCGCCTGGCTACCACGCATACTAAATGAGACCCCACAGGGGTGCCCAGCACCGGGCACAGCGCCAAGACCACAGCGGAAGCCCTCCCCCCGCTCCCCTGCCCCCACCTGAAATGGGTGACACAGCCGAGTCCCACAAGGCTCCCCAGCCCAGAGGGGTCAATGCCCGTGCTGCGGAGGTCCAGGGAGAAGTCTCGGCCCGCCGCTGCCAAGGCACTGCACAGCACGTAAGTGTTGGGGGGTGTGAGCCGGGTGCCCAGGAAGGAGAGGCGGGCTGGGAGCCCCTGAACCACGTGCTGCCAGAGCCCGGCGTCCGAAGCTTCGTGGGCACAGTGCAGCAGCTCCAGCAGCCGGCCGGCCCGTAGCGTCCCTGGCTGCAGCCGCTTAAGGTACCTGCTGAGCACCTTCTGCTTCCTGGCCCCCAAGGCGGCCACTGCCGGCCCGGCCAGGGCTCCGAGGCAGTCGGCGTGGGGCTGGAACAGCAGCCCAGCCAGGAAGCGCGGCACGCCCTCCAGCCAGTTGTCGTAGGGCCTCTTCTTCCTCGGGGTCAATGCCAAGTACTGTGGCAGCTCCTTGTCCTTGATTTCCGTGCTCAGCGCCAGCCACACGGCCCCCAGGAAGCACTGCAGGAGGAAGCTGGAGAAGGCCAGCTCCGTGTCCGGGGCCCCCGGGATGGGCTGCACCAGGCCTCTGGCCACGGCCCAGGCTCTCACCTCCGCCGACGGGAACTGGCTGTCCTGCAGGGTGCCCCGGTGTCTGCGGCCCAGCTCCCACGCCAGCCTGGCCAGTCCTGCCAGAGCCCCCGGGGGGCTGTCGCGGGCCGCAGGGCCCAGCAGGCCCACGTAGAGTCCCGTGAGCGTGGAGGGCAGCTCAGCCTCGCCGCCCGGCTCCAGGAGGGCCTCGGAGAGCCGGCACACGGCCCGGCACACAGTGGGGCTGTGGCTGTGGCTGAGCAGGAACGGCTGGCCGTGGAGGAGCGCCAGGGCTTGCTCTCGGTGCTCGGTCGCCCCAGCGCGCTCCAAGTAGCGTGTCACATAGGTCTCGGCCTGCTCGGCTGAGAAGCCGGTCACCTCGAACAGGACGTCGGCCTTGCTCAGGCTCTGGGCCAGGCGGCCCCGGGGCCGGGCCGTGAGCAGCAGGGTGCAGCCTCGCAGCAGCTTTCGCTGGAAGAGACCGGCCAGCAGCCCCCGGAGGGAGTGGGGCTCAGTGGACACAGGTCCACCCGCGCTGTGCAGGAGGCTGTCTTGGCCCTCGAGCCCCTCGAAGGCGTCCAGGATGAGCAGAACCCGGTCAGGCCTCCTCAAGATGTGGCCGAAGACCTCCTCGTCCACGGGCTGTGGCTGGGGGCCCAGGCAGAAGAGCAGATCCTGCAGGCGGTAAGTGTCCTTCACACGGTCCAAACAGTGGCAGGGGAAGTAGAAGACGAAGTCGTACTGGGGCAGCTGGCCGCAGGCCCAGGCTCGGCTCACTTCCCGGG
>NW_024424452.1:30406048-30490235 GCF_017311325.1 Ursus maritimus
CAAGTTAAGGAGTCAGAGGGGGGAGATATGATCCGATACAAATTCTGGGAAGACTGCTCTGACAGTTGACTACGAAGGAGAATAGAAAAGGGGTGCTCGAGAGGAAGTTGTGGCTTTAACCATGACAAAATAGTGGCTTGATTAGGGGATGGAGAGAAGAATACGAATTTGAGCCCAGATCAGTCTTACATCCTAAATGTGGCCCAGTGCCTGGCACCTGTCAGGACTTCAAATATTGGTTGAAGGGGTGCCCGGGCAGCTCAGTCGGTTAAGTGTCAGACTCTTGGTTTGGGCGAGGTCATGATCTCATGGTCATGAGATCGAGCCCCATATCCGGCTCTGCTCAGCGCTGAGTCCGCTTGAGATCCTTTCCCTCTTCCTCCCCCTCTGCCCTTCATCTCCTCACTCTCTCTCAAATAGAAAAAAAAATTTTTTTTAATTAATAAAACCCACAAATATTGGTGGAAGACGCTGTTCTTCACTGGCTGTGTGACCTTGGGCAAGCTGCTGTCCCTCTCTGAGCCTGGACATCCTCATCTTAAAAATGGAAGGAATCACTTCCGCCCCCGCCTGGCTACCACGCATACTAAATGAGACCCCACAGGGGTGCCCAGCACCGGGCACAGCGCCAAGACCACAGCGGAAGCCCTCCCCCCGCTCCCCTGCCCCCACCTGAAATGGGTGACACAGCCGAGTCCCACAAGGCTCCCCAGCCCAGAGGGGTCAATGCCCGTGCTGCGGAGGTCCAGGGAGAAGTCTCGGCCCGCCGCTGCCAAGGCACTGCACAGCACGTAAGTGTTGGGGGGTGTGAGCCGGGTGCCCAGGAAGGAGAGGCGGGCTGGGAGCCCCTGAACCACGTGCTGCCAGAGCCCGGCGTCCGAAGCTTCGTGGGCACAGTGCAGCAGCTCCAGCAGCCGGCCGGCCCGTAGCGTCCCTGGCTGCAGCCGCTTAAGGTACCTGCTGAGCACCTTCTGCTTCCTGGCCCCCAAGGCGGCCACTGCCGGCCCGGCCAGGGCTCCGAGGCAGTCGGCGTGGGGCTGGAACAGCAGCCCAGCCAGGAAGCGCGGCACGCCCTCCAGCCAGTTGTCGTAGGGCCTCTTCTTCCTCGGGGTCAATGCCAAGTACTGTGGCAGCTCCTTGTCCTTGATTTCCGTGCTCAGCGCCAGCCACACGGCCCCCAGGAAGCACTGCAGGAGGAAGCTGGAGAAGGCCAGCTCCGTGTCCGGGGCCCCCGGGATGGGCTGCACCAGGCCTCTGGCCACGGCCCAGGCTCTCACCTCCGCCGACGGGAACTGGCTGTCCTGCAGGGTGCCCCGGTGTCTGCGGCCCAGCTCCCACGCCAGCCTGGCCAGTCCTGCCAGAGCCCCCGGGGGGCTGTCGCGGGCCGCAGGGCCCAGCAGGCCCACGTAGAGTCCCGTGAGCGTGGAGGGCAGCTCAGCCTCGCCGCCCGGCTCCAGGAGGGCCTCGGAGAGCCGGCACACGGCCCGGCACACAGTGGGGCTGTGGCTGTGGCTGAGCAGGAACGGCTGGCCGTGGAGGAGCGCCAGGGCTTGCTCTCGGTGCTCGGTCGCCCCAGCGCGCTCCAAGTAGCGTGTCACATAGGTCTCGGCCTGCTCGGCTGAGAAGCCGGTCACCTCGAACAGGACGTCGGCCTTGCTCAGGCTCTGGGCCAGGCGGCCCCGGGGCCGGGCCGTGAGCAGCAGGGTGCAGCCTCGCAGCAGCTTTCGCTGGAAGAGACCGGCCAGCAGCCCCCGGAGGGAGTGGGGCTCAGTGGACACAGGTCCACCCGCGCTGTGCAGGAGGCTGTCTTGGCCCTCGAGCCCCTCGAAGGCGTCCAGGATGAGCAGAACCCGGTCAGGCCTCCTCAAGATGTGGCCGAAGACCTCCTCGTCCACGGGCTGTGGCTGGGGGCCCAGGCAGAAGAGCAGATCCTGCAGGCGGTAAGTGTCCTTCACACGGTCCAAACAGTGGCAGGGGAAGTAGAAGACGAAGTCGTACTGGGGCAGCTGGCCGCAGGCCCAGGCTCGGCTCACTTCCCGGGCCCAGTGGCTCTTGCCCTGTCCTGCTTTGCCCAGCACGGCGATCACCTGTGTCTCCCGCGGCCGCCGTCGGTCCCCCGCAGCTAGCAGCACCTCGGCCAGCCCCCCACGGGCCAGCTGCCGCTCTGCCCAGTCCGGGGTGGCCAGCTCCCTCTCCTGGCTCTTGCTGCTGTTTCTTTCAAGCCGCGCCCTCACCAGCTCCACCTCCACCAGGATGCCTTCCGGGCCTGCGGGCTCAGCCTGGTACTTGTCCCGTAGGGAGCTGCAGAACTGCTCCACCGTCTCTGCAAAGGCCCAAGAGTGTGCGTGTTGGGTGGGGAGGTTGCTAGCGGCAGGACGGGCCATCACGAGGTCAGCCCGACCATCATAAGTTTCTTCCCCCAGCGCCAGTCCGTCCCCACCCACGGCTGCCTTTATCACTGCCTCGTTCAGTTATGCAGACGTTCATTCATTCATTCATTCATTCACTCTCACACCCGTCATTCACCTGTCTTCTCCCTTGTTTATCTATCCGCCCCTTCATTTACTCACAAACCCCCTTCTGCTTTTGCTCCCTCACTACAGGAAGGCCATGGGGTGGGGGGCGGTGTTAAGGGTTAAGAGAGTGAATCCATGTATCTGGTTCAAATCCCAGCCCCACCGCTAATTACGGTAATCTTCAGCATGTTATAGACCCTGCTACGGCTCTGGGGATGCCCCAGGAGTCCCTCGTCTGCAAAAGGGGGATAACATTAGGGCTGTTTGCGACACGTGTGATTTAACCTATCTGCTTAGAAGACCATGCAGAACGGAGTAAGACAGGAGTTCGGTCATCCTCTCATCATCCCACCTCCCATCACCCCCTTGCCCAGAGTCTGCTCCCTCTTTCGTCCACTCTCCCCCCCTTCATTCCCTCAGCCTGGAAAAAAGATGCCAACACCTGGCATGGGCTTCCGAGGGCAGGACCTCAGCACACACGACTTAGGTGTCAGCGAGGGGCAGGATCAAGTGAGCAGGTGAGCGGATGTATGAGCCAGCCGACAAAGAGGGGTGGAGTACATGGCGAGTGAGTGCAGGAGAACCCGATCTGGGCTTCCACCTCCTGCCCCAGGGCACAGAGAGCCCCCCACCACTCACCAGGCCATTTCGGAGGCTTGCTGGAGACCTCGTGAGCTGTCAGGCATTGCGTAGGGGACATCTGGTCCTCTGGAGATGAAGAAGTTCGGGTGAGGGGCCTGCCTGGGACCTTCCTGCCTCAGGGACATTCAGTCTTCTGAGTCTCCCAAAGGCAGAACCAACGGGGGGGCGGGGGCCGCTGGGTCTCCCCAGAGACAACGGCCATAACATGGTACCCTAAGGCTGTATCCCACTCAAAGAGGCCTTTCTTGGGCCGGCTGTGCTTTCACCAATGCTTTAAAAAATCACAGTATCTATGTAAAAACCGAGATTTGCAGATGTTGCTGACAATTCAGAAGATCTGGCCACACTGGGTCTGGTTTCGTGCGGGGGGGCAAGTAGCTGAAGGCCAGTGGGAACATGGGTGTTCCTATGCCCTCCACTCCCTGGAGCCCTCCTCCCCGCTGCCTTGTTTTATCCATAAACGCAACCTCCCTGTCCCTGTGGCTCAGAGACCAGATTGAGACAATTCCTTCCCCCAGGGCCTCTGTCCTGCTTCCTGTAAGTCTCACCAGCCCCCGAGGGGCCTTACCGGTCATATTTGCCCGGGAGGTCAAAGCCGGCTCTGGCATGCCAGGAAGGTCAGCTGCAGACGGCGCAAAGGGGCTGGTGGAGCCGGGCCGCTCTGGGGATTTGGGGAGGCTCTGCATGGCGGGGCCACTGGAAGGAAGCACTTGGCTGGCCTGGGGCATCTCGCCTACAATGGGACAAAGGGAAGGGTCAGAACAACCAGGTATCCACCCAGGACCCCACTTGGGCCACCTCCCACCCCAAAGGAGGCTGTGTGGCTTGAGAAGTCTGGGGAGGAGATGGGAACTTCCAAAGTAAGACATTTCAGGACAGAACTGAGAACTCTGGAGTTACACCTAGCTCACCGTGACTTGGTTTCCCCACCTGTGAAATGGGCACAGTCAGCTCACAGGGAGCTTAGGGCAAATGCTACTATAATACTCTTCCTGCTATACGGTCAGGGCTCATTTGCCCGGATGTCAGGTCAGGGATGCTCCCTTGCTTCTGGGCCCCCAGTGCATTACACAAAAACCTGGCATACGCCTTTAAAGGGTGCTCTTGGATTGGGTGGGAAATCCCCCCCCCCCCGGGTTTCATCCTCTCTCCCATCCCTGAGAGCCCAAACGAGCCTTGCCCTGGGCAATTCACAACTCCTCAGTGTGGGAGCTCAGCCGGGACCATCCTGCTGATCAGGAAATAAGGCAATTCCAAAAAAGCCACGCAAGGATGCACACCGACTGTTTACCACGCTGGAGCAAGAGAGTGCAGACGAGCCTCATTAACTCTCGTAAGCATCTCGTTTTGTTTGGCTTGTGAATGAGCACGTATCGACGTGATTTTTAAATATAATAAGGTTTAATACAAAGAAAAAAAGGCAAAACTAAGGCTTGGTGGGGGAAAGTGATACACAGAAAGCTACAGCCGCTGGGTGGGTCACTCACCCAGACCACTTTGGGGAGCTCTGCCCTTATGCTTTGGTATTTGGGAAAGGGGATCAGGGAAGGGTGTTCTGGGGGAGCAAGGATCAGAAGAAGGTGCCAAATGCCTGGAGCTGAGGGAGGACGGGGTCAGGGAGTAGGCAGGTAGCTGTGAGAGGGGATGGGCGGGCAGGCTTCGAACACTCACCTTGATAGATGACCATCCCAGACACCCCTGTCCCAGCCCCTGAGATTTGCCAGAGTCCCTGGGGCAGGGAGGGGAGGCTGGGGACGATCTGGATGCGTCCAGCAGGAAGACTCAGGCAGCTCAGCAAGGAACTGGAAGGGGGCACTGCAGGAGACAAAGGCAGTGAGAAGGGGTCCTCCAGAGCGCCAACGTTTGCCATCCCGTCTTCTGATTATGCAATTAATATCCGACTCCCTTTCTAAAGGGCGGGCTCCACTGGCCCCCAGAGCAGCAGCTGTGTCTGTCTTGCCCACGGTGGCATCCCCTGCCCCCGGCAGAGTGGCGGGCACAGACAAGGTGCTCAGTGCATAGCTGCTGAATGAAGAGGGCTGGTGGGCAAATGCCCTCATGGTGGGGACTCCCTACTGTATCTCCCAGATGTTTCCTTCCAAGGCACATTCTCTGACACAGGGTGCACTGATGGGGACCCTGAGGATGGGACTAGCTGGGAGGGAAGTCCCAAGGCGGGGCGGGGGGGGGGCAGCCTCCCCTCTCCAAGTCCCTAATGTACCAGGCATCAGGACGGGCTCCTCCAGCCAGCTCTGGCTGGATGCTGGCTCCTTGTTGAACACGGCAGGTGGTGACAGGCAGGGCAGGGCTGAGGAGTCACTCACTGACCCAACCAGGAACGTGCCAGTCACCACAGGCACAGCGAGGGGCTCAGCTGTGAGGAAGAGGACCATGTTAGATCCAGGGGACCGTGGGCAGGGTCTGAGTGGATGCCTGGAGGGGCCCTTCTGGGGAGGGTCGCAGAAGCAGAGTAGATCTCTCTCCTGGCAGCTGGAGGAAGCTCCTGTCCTCTTCTCAGCCCTGGGTAATGCTTTGTTGGCAACTTCTCAGTGCCAGGCAGCCCCCCACCCCCCGGCCCTCTCCCTGTGACTAGGTCCTGAGAGCTTCCTGAGGGGGAAAGCCACAGGCAGGTCAGGCCCCTACCACCTTCCACAGCCAGCCACTGAGCCCCTTGGGGGACCCAGAGAGGCCCCAAGCACTCCCCAATGAAGGCAGGGGCTGTCCTGTGCCCCCTTGTCCCCATCTGACTGGGGCAGGGGTTTTTCTCCTCTATTTAGTAAGGAGACAGAAGAGGGTAAAATCTGCTTCTTCCATCAGATTGGGAGCTCTCTGAACACAGGAACTGCTTCCCTACAGGGGCTTCACAGGCAGAGCTCCTGTCTCCCCCATCAGATTGGAGGTCTTGGAAAGTAGGAACCCAGTCTCCGCCATCAGATTAGAACTTTCTGAGGGCAGTGACTAGGCTTCCCTCATTAAACTGTGAGCTATTTCCTCACTCTGTGCCCCTCGGGCTGGTCTCCCCGCCTTTGCAATAACGACTGGGTGGGATGAGAGGGGAGGTAGAGCGAGAGGAGGCAGCCTCTGGTGGGAGGAGACGGTGAGCCTGGGGAAAAGGCTCGCTGAGGCATGGGGCTCTTGGGAGGCCAGAGGGCACTGGGTGACCAGCTGACCCTAGATGACTCCGGACTCTAAAAGGAGAAGTGTGGCCTGGAGGGCCAGTGGAGTAAGGTGGGAGGCGGGGTCTCGACTCTGACTGAGAATTAAGAAGGGGTGTCGGGGAAGAGGCTTTGTGGGAGTTGAATCTCCCAGCAGCCTTCAAACCACAGAGCAGGGGCTATGGAATCAGGATCTTGGTTTGAATCCCAGCTTCGCCTCTCACTAGCTGTGTGATCTTGGACAAGTGACTTCCCCTCTCTGAGCCTTGGCTTTCCACTGCCAGTTCGGACATGCACCTGAAGAGACCCCGGCTTCCCTGCCTCACGGTCTCCCCAGGCCCACCCGACCGTGCTCACCCAGCTTCCTGTGCTTCAAGTCCACGGGCAGTTCCTCTGGGAAGGCTGCAGAGAGAACATCATGGTCAGCCACCCCAAGGAAGGTGTGGTCCCAGCCACGAGAGGCCCGTGAACCCCAGCAGCCACACGGCCTGGCCTTAAATGGCTGGGAAGCGGCCTTGCAGCCCCCATTCCCTCCCCTTCCTCTGACCCTCCCTGCCCTGCTTGTCCACTTGTGCCCAAACCCCACCTTGAAGACCCAGGGCAGCGAGGGATTAGAAGAGGCAGAAGCACAAAGGGGACACCAGACGAGTCTGAATTTAGAAAAATAAAACAACAACCTGCTTGGGGTCCCTCCCTGGCCCCGTGTCTTTGCAACAGAGCCTCTGTGAGGCTTCAATCGCTCATCTGTGAAACAGGGGTGGGGCTTCCTGCTTCGCCGGAGTACGTGGAAAATGGGCGAGCTAAGAATCACGGGCTAGCACACCAACGGAGAAAAACCCTATGCGTCTCCCTCAGCAAGGGGCTGGCTAAGCAAATCACAGTTCACCCAGCCCGCGACATTCCACGCAGCCCTAAAAAAGAACAAGAATGCTAACGGACGTAGGGGGAAGTGTCCTGGTGTCTGCAATTCACTTTGGAACGTTCCCAAAATAAAATGAATGGATGAGTGGGTGGCTAGAGGGATGGACAGATGGATAGAGACGTGTTGAGGCAAATATAACCAAACATCCACTGGAGAATGTTCGTGCTATGTGGTGGTTTGCAGTACGATTCTTTCACCTTTATTCTATGTTGAAAAGTTTCATAGTAACATGCTGGGGAAAATATTTATCAAATAAAACCAAAAAAAGCAAGCAGATGGGGAATTCCCTGGAGGGAACCAGCCACATAGGCTGTTTTCAGAGAGGGAAACCGAGGGCCTGCGGGACAGGGTGGGAGGGCGATTTTTCTTTTTTTCACTGAATATCCTTGCACTTTTAGAAGTTTTGTAGCCTACACCTGCTTTACCTGTTGACAAATCAAGAAATAGGTACCAGTCTGACACATGGTCTGGAGCATAGTAAGATCTATGTGGACGGGTGGTCAAGGAAGGCCTTCCGGAGGAGGTGACATGTTAGCCAAGAGTTCAAGGATTCAAAGGAGCCCGCGATGGGAAGAACTGGGGAAAGGGCATTCCAGATAGGACTGCAAGTGCCAAGAGCTGTGTTCTAGGAGTGGTAGGAAGCCAGTGGGGCTGGAGTGTCCTGGCCCCAGGGCGAGCTTGGAGAGGTGGGAAGGGCCAGATCCTATAGGCCTTGTGTATGTATTCTGGAGCCATTAGAAGGTTAGCAGGACAGCAGAATGGTCTGATTTGCATTTAAAAGCTCATGGGGACTGCCAGTAAGGACAGACTAAGGAGACAGGGAGACTGAGTAGGAGGTTCAGAGAGGGACAGGCACTTGCTCAAGGACACACAGCCCATAGATCGCAGACCCAAGACTCAAACCCAGTTCTTGCCGACTCCAGAATCTACAGTTGACGACACCTCCCTCAAACACAGGGGTGATAACTAAGGATGAAAGGGAACCCAGAGCCCAAAGGTCCTTTGGGAAATGGCAATCAAGACAGCCAGGGGCAGAGACACACCTGGAGAATGGCCATTAGCACCTGGGCTGTCTGCTTCCTCCCTGGGTCACCAGGATGCAGCAGTGAGGGGCGTGGGGGGTGGAACACCCAAACCCAGGCAGAACAGACAGGACTTAACAAGGGTAGCAACTGGGAGCCACAGCAGGCTCTGGAGTGAGGGCGGAGCCAGAAGTCAAGCAGGCCGAGGTCAGATCAGAGAGGGGCTTACTCACGTCTTTTCTGACTTTTCTGCCCTGCTTCCTCCACCTCCACACTCTCACTGATCATTTCTTCCAATCCTATGTGCTCAACTTTGGGGGGAAAAAAAAAGACACCAACATACAGTCAGTGGATGCCCAAAGTGAGCCTTCATTGTCCCTATGTTGGGGCAGGATCCGACCGCCCTTCGAGGGGTGGTCATCAGGTATTACGATGCTCCCCAAGGAACAAGGAAGGAAACGCACGCTGAGCCAAGAAGCCCCCGACTTACTGAAAATGTCTTTGCCCAGACCGTCCAGTTGGGAGTCCTGGAACACATACTGGTCCAGTTCCGCTGCCCAGACAAGGAAAAGAACAGTCAGTCCCCGAGTTTTCTGAACGCCTCTTGTGTGCTGGCCTTGGGGTAGGCACCAGAGAACTGTGACCCGTCCAGCCTCGGCACACACGGAGGGGGGCTCCATCCGTGTGTGCTGAATGAATGATCAAATTAATGAGGAACCCTGAACCTTCACGGGCTCTTAATCTCACTGAAGGGATGATACGCATCCACGAAAACGTAATTATTGCTACGAAGTAGTGCAATGCGGTGTGGCGGTTGTCACGGGCTTTAAGCTTAAATCCCAGCTCTACCCCCATTAACCGCACTAGCTGTGTCAATTACTTCACCTCTCTGGGACTCCACTTCCTTATCTGTGCAATGAGAATAAATAATGCCCACACCCCAAGGATGAACAGCGAGGATTAGAGGCTCCACCTCTAAGTTAAATCATTAAACACAGTGGCCAGGACACCATAGGCACTTAATAAATAGTGGTTAATTCTATAAAGCGGTACACGACTTGGATCCCAGGAGAAGACAGCTGTCATGGCAAGAGGTCAGAGGAAAGAGTGTATGGTGGCACGGGTCTGTCAGGGAGGGCTCCTGAGGGAAGGGACCCTGGAGCTGGCCCTCGAAAGACGGTCACAGTCAGAGAGGCAGAAAGTGGAGGGCTTCGGGCAGTGAGGACAGTGAGGAAAGGTGTTTGAGAAACTCAGAGACAGGTGTCTGCGGGAAAGTTTCACGTTGGGGGAAAGGTAGGGCTTGACTGCATCAGCAAGGGAGAGCCATGAAAAGGCAGCAGCGACCGTGATGTCTAGGATGACGGTGATGGTGGCGGTGGTGAGCGGGCGGGGGGCGCCTCACTTACTCTTTGCAAATTCCTTTCCTAAACACTTTACACACAGAAACTCATCCAATCCGCAGCCATCGCACGAGGCAGGTGCGATGATTATAGCCACCATGTACATGTGGAAGCCATTTTCTAGACATATTTCAAGGTGCCTCAAATGACTGGATGCTCAGGCCAGAGCCTGGCTTTCTAGAAGCACAAAGAAAGCCCACAGGCTTGAGGAGCACGTTTAGATGAAGCTTCTTCCTCCCCTTGCTTTTGGCAGCTTCTACTTCCTGTGTAGATGCCCTCAAGCGAAAAAGCCCCTAAATCCTAAGTAATGCTCAAATCCTTCATCACTGCTTCCAGTTGTGAGGAATACGAATGCCCTCAGCACCAAACACTTCTGCTTCCTCAAGTAAGTTCCCAGGAAGGAAAGGAATGAGCAGACTTCTTAGTTCTGTGATTTTTGAGACACATACTTATCACTCTCCATTTTTGACTCTGTGTGCTGCAGGATTAACTGTGCACTGGGGAAAGACTGACCACATTCACACTAAGCACAGACCACCTCAGTGATGTGGTGCTTGAGGTTGCCAGGAAAAGGGTCAGAAAGAACAGTTGTGCAGGTTGTTCACTGCACAAGGGTGCCTGCCCAGCAAGAGCACAAATGGGGGCTGCATCCTCCAGAAGAAGGGGCATCTTTTTCTAATTCAACAGAGCCTCTGTATGAGATAGTGGTGAGGAGGGAGCCTTTACCCCACTCCCCTCCAAAAAACAAAACCAAAACCAACAGCAACAGCAACAGCAACAGCAACATCTCCCTTGAAAGAGTTCTGCCCTTGTCTGAAAGTAGTAGCCGTTTTTAAACCTGCAAATCTGCTTTTCAGCTTAAGCCTTAGAGAACCTCCCCACCCTAGACACTTTCCTTTTTGTGGCTAAAAATAAGGACTTTGAAATGAGAGAGACCTAGTTTGAATCTCAGAGCTACCCGTTGCTATCTCTAATGCAACCTTGGGTACATTGCTTTACCTCTCTAAGGCTCGATTTCCTCCTCCACAAAACGGAGATACTAGTAGGATCTACTTCCTTTGTTGTAAGAATTCAGTGCAATAAGACACATACAGTGACCCGCGCGCAACGAGTGCTCCCCTCCAAATGGTAGATACAACAAATACTAGAGTAGTTTGGCTTAGGAGCTAGGGAGAAGACAGGGAGGGGTATATGGTGTGGCTGTGTGGAAGGAAGGAAAGAAGAGCAAGAAATATAAAAAGGTATAGAACTGGAGACAGAGGATATAAAAATGAGACTTTGTTTGCCCGGTGGTCATTGGCCAAGGGGTCAATCTCCCTTCTTCCCTGGGGTCTCTTTTCTAGCTCTTGCTCTGCATTTCCTCTTGCCCTAATTTAATGAGGGAGGAGCCTGCTGTGGCTTGTGGTGAATGGGTGAGGTGAGCAAAAGAGAAAAAGGAACTCTTCCCCTTAACTGGCCTTTTTCTGGGTTCAGAATGCTTCCTCACCGATATTGGCATAAGCCTCCCTGGTCTCTTCATCACCTTCCATGTCACACAACAGTCTGCTGAACTGTTCGCAGTTGATGGTGTCCATGTCGGGTTCTGGAGGGAAAAGCCCCATGGATGAAGCCGGAAAGCTCTGGGAAGAGGGCTGGTGGGGAAGGAAGGAGAGGCGGGGCGGGGCTGGGAGAAGCCCCCTTTGGAAGCAAACAAGTAAGCGTTTGGAGCTGTCCGTGGTGCTGACCAGAGCTCAGTGGCCAGAACATCACCGGTGGCTGACTGTCTCCACTGCAGGCTGGGGGGGTGAGGAAGGACTTGGGAGGGGCCAGAGGGAGGAGAGCCCACCTGAGCAGAGCTCAATCTCTTCTCTAGCCAGGTCTGTCTGGTCATAGAGGTGGTAGAGCTGCAAGGGATCGGCACTGCTGTTGAGAAGCTCCAGGTACCCGCCTTCTAGAGGCCCCAACTCCATGGTGGCACACTGTCCACTGCCTGGAAGAAAGACACATTCAGTCAGCACAGGGAGCACTGGAAAGATGCAGAGAATTCACAGCTACCACCATTCCTAGCTGGGTCACCCAGTGAAGGCCAGAGTTTGGGAGAGCCAAAGAAAGTGAGCAGACGTGCTCATTCAGCACCTCTTGTACACTCCAGGCAGTGGAGAGAAGAAGTCCTATCTCCTTCCTCCAAGGAACTTATTTTTTATTTATTTTTTTTAAGATTTTATTTATTTATTCGACAGAGATAGAGACAGCCAGCAAGAGAGGGAGCACAAGCAGGGGGAGTGGGAGAGGAAGAAGCAGGCTCACAGCAGAGGAGCCCGATGTGGGGCTCGATCCCAGAACGCCGGGATCACGCCTGAGCCGAAGGCAGATGCCTAACCACTGTGCCACCCAGGCGCCCCCTCCAAGGAACTTATAATCACTCTGGGAAGATGCCGACCATACAGGAAAGGGAACTTGGAAGTGTAGGTTCAAGATACCTTACACCTGGGATCCAGGAGACTTGACCTCCACCCCTAGTGCTGCCATGAGTGATGACAGTTGAGATTTGTAGAGCACCTACTATGTGCCAGACACATGGGCTAGCGCATTTCATTCTCACATCAACAACCATAAGAGGTAGATACTCTTACTATCCTCACTTTCCATGTGAAGACACGGAGGATCAGAGAGGTGAGGAGACTTACATAAGGTGACCCACGTCCACGTGGAACCAGGATCTGGTTGGGGGCATTCTGATGCAAGGATATGCAATTAAGTGCTATGCTGTACTGCCTTGGGTGACCTCGAGCAAGTCTCTGCGCCTCTCTGTGCCTCAGTTTCCTAATCTGTAAACTGAAAGAATTGGGGCAGATTCTAAGATTCCTCATTTGGTGAAGGGCATATCAGATACCTTAGGTACCACTTCATTCAGTCTTCCAGACATCCTGCACATGTCCACACAAAAACCTGGATATGAAATTTCATAATTGCGTAATTCATAATAGCCAAAATCTGGAAACAACTCAAGTATCTATCAATAAAGGAATGAATAAACAAAATGTGATAAATCCATACTGTGGAATACTATTCAGCCTTAAAAAGAATAAAGTACTGACACAAGCTACAACATGAATGAAACTTGAAAACATGACGCTCAGGGAAAGAAACCAGACACAAGGGGCCATAAATGGTATGATTCCATTTATATGAAATGTGCAGAATAGGCAAATCTCTACCGATAAAGTAGATCAGTGGTTCGCTAGGGTTGGGAGAGAGTTGTGGAAAAAACTGGGGAGCAACCGATCACGGAGGTGGGACTTCTTTTGGGGGGACGTCAAAAATGTTCTTTAGCTAATGTGGGGATGGCTGTACAACTGTGTGGACATACTAAAAAGACCACTGAATGGTGCATTTTTAATGAGTGAATTGTGGGGCACACAGTGGCTCAGTCGGTTAAGCATCTGATTCTTGTTTTCAGCTCAGGTCATGATCTCAGGGTCCTGGGATCGAGCCCCGTGTCAGGCTCCACACTCAGCAAGGAGTCTGCTTGAGATTTTCTCCCTCTCCCTCTGCCCCTCCCCCCCTTTCTAAAAATAAATATTAAAAAAAATAAATGGGTGAATTGCATGCTGTGTGAATGACATCCCAATAAAGCTGTAAAAACAGAAGCCAATCCAGGAAGAGAGGCATTATTGTCTCCATTTTGCAGATGAGGCCAACTAGCCTCCCTGATGATATGCAGCTCTTGCTGGCTAGAGTCACGGAGGCCTCATGTGTGCAGAGACCCGCTGGAACAAAGCACCACTAACAAAGGAGCTTAAAACCACAGAGCCTTAGTCGCTCACAGTTCTGGGGACCAGAAGTCCAAAATCAAGGTGTTGCCAGGGGCTCTAGGGGACAGTCCTTCCTTGCCTCTTGTAGCTTCTGGAAACTCTTGGCATTCCTTTACGTGCGATGGTGTGGCCGAATCACTCTAATCTCTCCCTCCATGGTCCCATCATCTCCTCTTCATGTCTGAAATCTTCTGCCTTTCTCTTAAAAGGCCACTTGTCATTGGGTTTAGGGCCTACCCGCATAATGCAAGATGATCTAATTTCAAAATCCTTAACTTAATTACACCTGCAAAGACTCTTTCTCCAAATAAGGTCACATTCCCAGGTTCCAGGGATTTGATGTGGGCATATCTTTCGGGGGCCCCCATTCAACCTCCTCCCCCTACATGAAATGCAGACACTTGCTGGAAGTGTCTTGGAAGAGATAAGAGGAGAGCTGGCCTTGAAGGCCAGAGGACCTACCAGAGCCTTCTGAATACCCCTGCCTGGGCCACAAGAAAGTGGAGGTGAGGTGGGAAGGACCGAAGAGGGTAGGGTCAGGAGAATACACACACACAACTGTGTGCACCTTCCAGCTGCTTCTTTCCTTCTGACTCATTAACAGCCCTCACCACCTAGAGAGGGTCTCTGCACAGACCCCAGACATCACAGAGAATGAACTTTCCAGTCCAACATGGGCCCTGGCTGGGGATGCCTGTTGATAATGGGTTGGGTGGGGGCTGCAGGAACCCAGACATCAGAGACTTGCCTCAAAGGTCCAGCCAGCCATGACCGGAGGAAGCAGAACTGAAAGACTGGGGCCCCCACCCTTTTCTTGTCATGAAGCCAAGCCTGGGGGAGGGGAGAGAAGAATTCCACCCCTCCCAGCACAGTGGCCTGAGAGCTAGAGAAGAAATCTGTTCTCTCCAGGGAGGTAAGAAAAGATGCCCCCCACCCCAAATCTTGCCCAATGCCTTCCTCCCCTTTCCAGTCTGTGGTATTCATGGACAGCTCCCATTGTAGCAATCTGCCTCCTTTTCCAGGCAGCTGGATCGGGCGACAGCAGCTCTGGATGGAGCCCAGCCATTTCACCACTGAGTTGGGTGACTTTGGTCAAGTTACCCAAACTGTCTTTTCACAGGGTAACAGGTCAGCCAGGGGCCTTCAAGTCCAACCTCCTTCACTCTACAGAGCAGTTGAGACCCTGAGAAGGGACCCTACTTGCTCAAGGCTGCATAGCCTGTCCCTGGCTAAGCCTGCACTTGACCCCTCCCAGCACAAGACTCTCAGTCCAGTGCTCTTTCCTGCCAATCAAAATGTTTCCATTCAATGAACAACCCCTATCATATCTAGGCCCAAGAATGGGGGGACCAGGTCCTATCACAGAGCCTGAGGAAGTGTAACCCAGCCTCAGTATCAACGGGCTCAGCTTCGAACTTTGGACAGCATTACCCCAATGCGATCAGACACCAGAGAAACCCACTGACAGAAGAGAAAAGTCCAACATGTGTGAGCTTTGGAGTCAAACTGCCTGCCTCTGAAACCACTTCCACCTACCAACTCACCACAACCTGGGCAAGTTTGTTTTATCAACCTCCTGGAGCCTCACTTTGCTGACCTGCAGAATGGGAATAATAACAAGTAACTCATAAGGATCAGATGAGTTCGTTCTCATAAAGCCCTCAGAAAGGCGACTGGTGCTTAGCAAGCGCTTGGTGAATGGTGGCTCAGAAGGGCATCCATCACATACGTGGCGAGCAAATGTGGGTGATGGCCTTCACCATCACTATTGTTATTAATGATTATTAATATTATTAATGATTATTAATTCGCTTTTAACCTCTGTGAGGTTGACAAAGGGACCCCTTCTCTTTCATTTCTTTGTAAGTCACAACATCATGAAGCCAAGCGTTCTGTTCTTCTACATAAGGAGGCCCCACAGAGCCCATAGGCACAAGAAAGCCCCACAGCCAGCAGTGTAGCCTGGCAGGTCTGCTCATGTCCCCCATCTCTACCCCTGAGAAGGTGCCTGGAGAAAGGCATCCACGGGCCCAAGTTCTGTGTCCTTGGCTAAACCCAAACAGGATGACATCTACTCTTGGGGAGCTTGGGTGGCTCAGTCGGTGAAGTGTCTGACTCTTGGTTTTGGCTCAGGTTGTGATCTCAGGGTCGTGAGATAGAGCCCCGCGTTGGGCTCCATGCTGAGCATGGGGCGTACTTAAGATTCTCTCTCTCACTCCCTCTGTGCTCCCAACCACCCTGCTCATGTGCTCTCTCTTGCTCAAAAAAGAAGAAGACGACGACATCCATGCTCAGATACCCCCCAACATACACCTCAGCATCTCCCTTCCAGCTGCCCCGAGATGAGCCCTGCACCTAATGCCCTTGTCTTGACTAGACAGGGATTTCCAGCTCAGAATGGGCTTCTGCCTCCACCCAACCCCCCAACTGAGCTCCCAAAGAGCTCTAGGGAGAAGGCAGGATTTAACGTCCATCTGATAGACAAGGAAACTCAAACACTTCCGAGAAATGACTTGCCCAGGGTCACCTGGTTGGAGAGTTTGAGTCTGAATCCTGGCGAGGAGGCATTAAGCAAGTGGCTTCACCTCTCTGAGCATCAGTTTTCTCACTACTAGATCAGGATTATGACACTTCCCTTGTGGGACCATTGAAAGGCAGAGGCTCTTGGAGGCACACAGGAGGCCCACAGTCAAAGGAATCCCATGATGTTGGGACCCTGCAGAGCTGGGGCTCAGTTCCGGAGTCTAGTCTCCTGGTCTTGATCTCCCAAAGCCACAGTGAGTCGCATTCATGCCCAGATCGACTTACATCATGGCTTGGGCCCTCCCAGCGTTCCCACAACCATGTTCCCTATGTCTCTAGATGTTTAAGAAGTGCTTCAAAGGCCCCTGATTAGACTCTTTCCCCCATGTGTCACTCTAGCGGGGACTGGGGACACAGATGGCTCAAGTCACCCCACTGCAGAGAAGAGGGTCCCCTTCAGCTGCCCCAGCACAGGGCAAATCACACAGGCCAGGAGCCCTGTGAGGGCAGGAGCCCTGTCTGTCTAGCTCACCTGTCCCCAGACCCCAGCAAGCTCCTGCACATAGCAGGCTCTCTCCATCCACAAAACTGAAGCATTAACTAGAATTCACAGGTGCCCGCTGAGCACCAGGCACCAGATGACGTGATCTACAGACCTTATTCTCTTCGGTCTAACACACACATTTATGATTTGTCTTCCCATTTCTCCGATAAAGAAACAGGCTGAGAGAAGACTGGTAGGATCTGAGCCAACTACCCGGCTCCAAAGCCACGGCTTCTTCCAGCGGCTCTTGGTCCCCAGGCACCCCAGGGAGGTGCCCTCGCCTGGTGACAGGAGGCGTGGGTGACAAGATGGTTTCTCCTTTTGCGGAGCTGTCTGGGGCACAGCAGAGAAGTGGTCTGTGTCTTTTTGGTAAACGAGCAGTATTTTTAGAAGGTCCTCTTTGAATCCGCCCTTCCCCCTGGGCTACCACCTTCCACATCCAACTTGAGAAAAAGTTCCTAATCTTTTGGCGACCAAAAGTCCCTTTGGGGGTTCATTTCCATGTCCGCTTTGTACTACAACGCAGGTTTTGAAAGACCGTAGGCACCAAGATGGTTTCTGGAATAAATTCATTTCCCTCTCCCCTGAGGGAAATCCAGTGTTACCAAACTGTTCTTACCGCTCCTTAAGTAACCTGACAGCCCGTGTCTGCTGGCCTAACAGTCCTTCCCCGCTGGAAGATCCGGTTGGGCTGGGGGCGGTGCGGGACACCTGAGATGCATAACCTTGTTTCCACTGTCACAGCAACTCTGGGAAATTGG
Organism: Ursus maritimus; assembly: GCF_017311325.1. Taxonomy (NCBI): domain Eukaryota; kingdom Metazoa; phylum Chordata; class Mammalia; order Carnivora; family Ursidae; genus Ursus; species Ursus maritimus. The sequence goes on from NW_024424452.1 coordinate 30,423,328, forward strand.
TATTATTATATTCATTTCACAGATGATGACAATGAGGCTAGGCTCTGTTTAGCAGGTGCTTTCTTCCCAGAAAAGGCAGTATATCCTTGAGGGTCTCAGGCGGCACTGGGAAGGAGAAAGGGGCACCTCTGCTACCCTCGAACTCTCCAGCACTGCTCTGCACTGTGATACAAGAGCAGGAGAGGAAATACTTCCCTGCACGTTGACTCTACTTCTCCTCCTGAGGAAGGAATGAAAATCTGCGAGCTGCACTCAATGTCTGGGGCCATGGCGTTGCCTTCCAGCTCTGCCTTTGATCTTGAGGACCCTCTGAGCCTTAGTTTCACCAAATTGGGGTGGAGCCCACTCAGTGGAGGTATTTTGAGAGTCTAGATTCCTCACTGCTTGTCAGCCTTCCCCCTTTCCATTCCCCCAAGCCCTTCCCCCAACACGGTCTTGCTCCCCAACCTCATGACACGCTGCTTCCGGGGGTCAGATGGTGGTAGGAAGCCAGGAGCCCATGGCTACCTTATCTGCCACGACCAGCCCCCAGTCAGTATCTCTGTGGGGCTGATCGATCAAACAAGTTCCTCTTCCCTTGCACCTTGCAGTCCTCCAGATAAATTCTGAAAGACACACTGCATTGGTTTTCATCCAAATCTGTAAAACAATGATTTACTGAGCATCTCATACCAAAAAAAAAAAAAAAAGTACGAGGCTCAGTTCTCCAGAGGCGCTAAGGACATTTACAACACAGTCCCTGCCAAGAAGCTTGCAGTGTAGACTCAGATAATATTTTAAGAGGGAGACAAACCGTGATGATAATAATACGGTGGTTAAGAGTGCGTGCTCTGGGTTCGAATCCCAGTTCCCCGCTAAGTGCGTGACCTCATGTAAGTTCCTCAGCCTCTCCCGGTTGTGAAACCTACCGCATTTGGCTGGCAGAGCCTCCACCTCGTTATGTGGCTGTGACTTGCCCAAAGTGACATTTCCAGAAAGCGCTACGATGATGTAAATTTCCAAATAAAAACAGCAAGCTGCCACTTGATATGGCACCGCTGGTCAAAAGTAGAAAGCTCCGAAATGCCAAAGGCTGGCAGACGTGGGCTGGGGCAGGACCCCAGCGAGCAGCCCGGCACCTGCTCAAATACCAAAGGAGGCAGAGATCCTACGACCTCACAGTTCCAGGCCGGGGATTACCTCCCAAAGAAACGCTCCCACAGCTGCACAAGGACAGCTGTCAGGCGACGCACTGGACTCTTTGCGGTGACAGCAGGGGGATGCCATCCGGGTGCTGCTGGCTGAGGGAGGGGCAGTCAAAAGTAGCCACTGTGATCCACGGCAGATGATGCTGTGTGAGAAGCAACAGACCAAACGCACACCCAGCCACGGAGCGCAGACTGAAAAGTCAGAAACGGAACGAGCTCTGAGAGCCCAAAGCTAGACATGCAGAGTGACATCCAGGCGCATGAAAACACAGCAGAGAGCTTCCAAGAACACACGCAAACACGGGGCCACACCTCGAACGCATCAGAAGGCAAATCTCAGAGCAGGTGACGCTGCTTAAAGGGGCTGGAGGGCCCACAACCTTTCCTCCCCAAAGGGGCTGCAGAGTATGCTGAAAACACAACTCTAGAGAAGCGGAGACCTTGCCCTCTGGACACTCTGACTTGACCATTTTAACTGGAGTGATGTCTTACACGTAGTATCCGGCTACAACACGGATGAACCCCGTCAAGGGGCTGAGGTCGGGGTGCCCATCTACCAGCTGCTGGAGGGCAAGGGGCTCCCAGCTCACAGCTCTGGGCATAGCTCCAAGTCACACCCCTTCTCCAAGGGGAGCCCATATCCGATGACTGGTCCCTGTGGGGTGCAAAAGTCCGGTCTGATGCCTCAATTTGCAGTAACCCTGAAGGCTGTCCCAGCTTCAGTGCGCTCTGTGGGGGCAGGGGAGAGGCTGAAACCCCTGTTGAGACTTATGGCTGGCAGCCCAATCCTGCTTCTGCCCAGTCCTTCCTCTTCCCTCTCCCTGCGGTGTCCCCCACCTCACATCTCCCAGTAAGCCTCCCACGTACAAATCAACTCCGAGTCTGCTTCCTAGGAACCTCACCGCAGACAAGCTCACTCTGTTTTTCCACCAAGGGGTCTGGCAACCACACAGAACCCCACAAAAGCACCCCCTGCCAAAGACCACCTCTGAGAGCTTGGGCAAGCCACCTACCTAGTCTGGACCCCTACTGAGGACATCCGCCTCATTGTGACTTGGAAAACCTTTGGGATTCGAATGATCCCACCTCAGCTGGTGCGTGTGCCTAGAGACGGCCAGCCACTGGGGGTGAGGGGCCTGCTGGACGCAGGATGAGAAGGCAGGAGGCCAGCAGTAAGAGCTGCAGCTGGGGGAAGATGTGTGGCCAGTGCTTGTCCAGAGTGCAGGTCTCCTTCCACTGGCCTGGCCCCTCCCACCTCCAGGTAGCCTTCCCTCTGCACGCCCCAACATTCCGAGCTGCAGTCAGTGACCTGGAAAGGAGTCCAACATGTTCCCTCCCCTGCCCCCCCCCCCCGAAGACAACTTGAGCCAGGTATTGGGATGGGGAGGGGAATGAGCACCCTGTGGTCAAGCCAGGCCCTTGGCTCCAGTCCTGACCCCCAGCTTGACCTAACAGGGTGCCTAAGCCAGCACCAGGCCCTCTGCTGGGTGCTGGAGCCTCTGAGCCATGAATCATGGGCCAGCCCTGCCAGCCAGCATCTGACGACAGACAGGAGCCGTTGGCTGTGAATCAAAACCGCCCAGTAAGGGGGCTCAACACACAGGAGCCAGGGGCCCGACTCCCAGAGAGTCTATATTTTTAAACAAGCACCCCCTATGCCCCTACACACACACCTGCCTTGTAGGGAATTAAAATGGGTTTTCTTTTCAAGGCAGCCTGAGTTTCCACTTGTCAGGAAACACGGCCCCTCCGCTGGTGTGACTTTTCTTGAACCCTGGGAGGTCTGCAATTCTCCGTCTCCCAAATGACCCTTCCAGACTCTCCCTTTCTGCCACCTTTCCACTTCTTCCCAGCTGAAAATCCTAGAACCAGACTAAACACCTTCCTTAATTCTTCTCCTTCTCCTTCCTAAAGTCCCTGTCAACAGCCATGCTATTGATGGAGAAGCCCCAACCCCACACCCTGGATTGTTACAATTGCTACTGGGTGTTTCCCCCAATCCGGTCTCCCAAACTTCAGGTGTTCATCAGTCAATTTTTGGGTCAGATCTCCCTACCACCTGTTCTATAATTTACCTTTGTATTTTCCTTGAATTAACTTTTTATTCCTTTTTAAAAAATATTTATTCATTTGAGAGACAGAGAACACGAGCAGGGGGGAGGGGCAGAGGCACAGGGAGAAGCAGACTCCCCACTGAGCCAGAAGCCTGGCACGGGGCTCAATCCCAGGACCTGGAGATCACGACCTGAGCCGAAGGTAGACACCTAACCATCTGAGCCACCCAGGTGCCCCTGAATTAACTTTTTTCAAGAAACGAATATATTTACGGTCAAAGAAAACCTTCCAGAATTGAAAGCAGGCAATCAAATGCATACCAGTACACCCACGTTCATAGCACACTTTTTGTAAAAGACAAAAGGTGGAAACAACTCAAGCGTCCATCAACAGATGAATGGATAAACACAATGGGGCCTCTCCGTACACTGGAATATTACTGAGCCATTAAAAAGGAAGGAAACACGGACACCAGGGACAACATGGACGAGTCTCAAAGACACCATGCTCAGTGAAAGAAGCCAGACGCAAAAGGACACACACTATAGAATTCCTCTTACACGAGGCACCTAGAGTGCTCAAATCCATAGGGACAGAATATCGAAGGGTGGTGGCGGGGGGAGGCGGCTGGAATGGGAAGTTAGCGTGTCATGGGAACAGAGTTTCAGTTTGGGCCGATGAAAACGTTCTGGAGACAGGTGGTGGTGATGGTGGTATAACAGCAGGAATGTGTTTATTACAGCTCAATTGTATACTTAAAACGGGTTCATTGGTAAATTCTCTATTGCCATTAAAAAAAAAAAAAAAGGAAACTTTCTATAGCTCCCTCCCATGGGGGGAAAGAAACCAGTATCACTTGCCACTAAAAACAGAACAATGTTATCACAGTAAGGTCAGCTGCCCTCCTACTCTGTTAAAAAGAAGCATCAGCCAGTACGGGTGTTGTTGAAGATGTCTACACCCCAAAATGGGGAAGGCGGATTGAGAAAGAATCTGTAAAGCAGGGATCTCCTCCACCAGGAGAACTGGGGTAAATTAACTCCTGTTTGAGAACTGTCCGTGGGCCACCCATCAGGTACATGTCACAGTCTAGAAGCCTCCCTTCCGCCCACAACTTGCCCTCAAATCTTTCCGTATAATCCCTGCAGGAGCTCTGACGCGTACTCCTGGCATCGGCGCACCCTTTGCTGACTTTTCCCAAGTTCTTCCAAGACAGGGCTCTTGTTTTAGCCGTCTTAGACATGCACCTCGGAGAGGAAAGTCATATATCCTGAGTGACTGATGGCAAGTCTGAAAGCCAAGTCCAGAAGCTTCCCCCTCTTCCTCAGGCCACTGCTCTGATTGCCCGGGATTGACCCCGGGACCCTGGCGTTGAGTCCTTTTGCTAATTTCCTGACTATTCTTCACGAGGGACCAGGGGCTGAGGTCTCAAGAGGTCAAACCAGGTCCCTGCCATCAGACAGGCTTTGCTATATCCGTAAGCCTCTGACCACCCAGGACCTGCCCTGCGTTTGTGAAGCCGCACGCCCCTGCCCAGACACTGGACTGGGCTCTCCACAGACTCGGACTCAAATCTTGACTCAACCACAACACGACTATGTGACCTTGGTTACAAAATCTCCTGGGGAAGTCCCCAGAGGTTTTGTAACATGGTGAAAGAACAGGGTTTGGACCACATCAATGCCTCTTAATGCATGTATAACCTCTGGGCCTCTGACACAGGAATCACCAAGATAAATGGTTTAGCCCAGGTGGGGCCCAGGGGCAGGACCCAGGAGCCTACCCGCTAAACAGGTGACTTCCTTGTGCCGGAAGCCTGGGACCCCCTGGCTCAGTTCTCTCTGAGGATCTTTCCATCATCCATCCTGGGATCTTGGAGACCAGGTCCTTATCTAAGGCAGCCTGGGATTTGGAAGGTGACGATTTTCTGGGGTCTCTCCCTCTCCCCCCTCAGCTCCACCAGGCCCTAGAGCAAGAAGCACCAATTTCTTTAACCTTCTGATCGGCTGGAAGTATTTCCCTTCTGGGTTGGTGGGAAGGGGAGCTTCACAGATGGAAGCCGTCTTGCCAAAGTCGGGAATGCCTGGCTGTGATTGCAAGTGGGGCGTGGTGGACTGCTGGGCGTCCGTCTCCTACCCTGTGTCACCTTGGATGGGGGGGTAGGGCGTGGGACTCAAAGGAGAGCGGTGGCCTTTAAGGGTCCTAGACAGAGCTAGACATGGCAGTTCCCAATTCTGGCATTCTGGGACCCCAGAGGGACCCGTTTCTGGGGCTCCTTGGTTTCTCTCCTTGGAAGGCAGGGCTCAGGACCCCAAAGCGAGGTAGAGATGTCAGCCCTGTCAAAGCAGTCCCGAGAAAGCTCGGGACCCCACCCCCCACCCCAGATTATCAAAGAGAGGCTTGGATTGTATAAAATTCCTGGACATCCAAAACTACATTTTAAAGTTCCATTTTCCTTTCTAACTAATGAACTCTTGAACTGGGCCAGAAGTGGTAATTGCTTTATAAGCAGTTGCTCATAAAAAGTCAACAGAACAGCAGGCATTCAGACGGATGGGGACAGGAGAGTTCGTACCTACAAGGGACAGTTTCATCTGATAGCACCAACAAAATAAAAAGATCATAAACAGAAGCAGCTCAACCGGTCAGCACCCACTAGCAGCCTTTTTCTTCTCTGCTCTTCTTTACCAAAATCATGCATTCGCCCCCTCCTTTCTCATAAAAACCCCTGGCTTTCCCCACATGAGCAAGAGGTTTTTCTGTGCTCCCGGAATTGCAATTCTGAGACCCCCCCCCCAAATCAAGGTTTTTGTTCTTTTTCAGTTTAGCCGCCGGTTGAGAGAGGTGAGGATTTCCCCAGAGGGCCCACTAAAGGTCGGGCCCCCCCACAATCCTTCCGGCCAGGCACCGCACCCCAGGGCTGGAAACCTGCGCTCCTGAGTGGGAGAAGTGCTATGATCCCACTGGAAAACTGAGGCTCGGAGAAGGACGGCGCAGGCCCAGGGTCCCCGTCTGTGTGCTCCTCTGCGCGGCCATGTCGCCTCTCCACACTCTAGGAAGCACCAAGGGGGTGTGCGTCCTGGCTTTGGCGCCGAAGCTGGGCTCCGCGGGGCGTGCGCCTCCTGTGCCCTAGAGTGTCTGCAAACGCCCGCCTCCCGCCCGCCTCCCCTGGCCCCGCGCTCTGGGCCCCGCCCGTTCCGCACCCCAGGTCCCTGCGTTCCAGGCGGGGACGCTGGAAACGCGGGCTTTCCCAGGTCCGCACTCCGCACACTCCCCTCCCCCTCCTCCCAGCCTTGCTGTGTGACCTCAGGAATATAACTGCCAGTCTCTGAGCCTTGATTGCCAGGCCGACTTTCGGGGTGCACGGGGTTGGGGGGGGAGCCCTGGTCACCTACCGCTGCTTCCCGGACTCCCGTGCTGCCAATGGCCTCTCCTTCCCACCAGTCTCTCACTGCGGGGAGACTGGAGCAGGTCTGTCGCCCAGCCACCCCACCTCACCCCCTAGGACCGTCCTTTTCTCTTTCACTTTCTCTCTGCGCTGCGGGATTTGAGCCAAGCTGGGGAGTACGCAGGCTTGCTGGACCCACCACGTGCTTTCTCAGAAGCGCCAGAGTCCCTTCCCTACATCCCTGGGCACTCCCAGAGCGTCTGTCAGCTCCTGGAAATGGCCAGTCCCCCGCTTCGGGGCAGCCAGCACGCCCCCGCCGAGCCATCTGCAAGCCCTAACTTGCAGACAGCTCATTTTGGCTTTGGGGTGGCCTCGGTGTTTCTCCAGCTCAGCCTAACCACAAGGGTGGCAAAACCACCCTTGCAGGGCGCCCAGTCCCAGACACTTGCTCAATGAGCCCTGCACTCGTGGGAAGGCAAATGCCCTCCAGAAGCCGGGAAAATGCCTCAGGCACCTTCATGGGCTGGAAATTCAGCCTAGGCAACCCTGCCTCCCCATCACCACATCCCTGAGGACATTCCTCCTGCTTTTCCTCCTCCAGAGGTCCTGGACCCCAGCTCCACCTACCAGGAGAATTCAGGGAGGGCGCTTCCTTTCCCAGGCTTGGAGTTCCTATCTGGAATTGAAGGGGTAGGTCAAGGTGACTCCTGACCTCCCCTTCCCCATCAAAATTCCCAACAGGCTCAATCCAACAGAGCTGGCAAACGTGACATCAATGTGTCACATTTCGGGGGTGTCTGAGGAAAGGAGTCTCACCCCTCTCAAACACACAGCACAGCAGCCCCGGTAATATTGGGCTTCTGTGATGATATTCAGTTCCTACAATGTTCCAGACACTGTGCTGGACTTTGATCCCTCATCATTAGGCTGCCGTAGAATCTTCAACGGCCCAGGAAAAGAGCCTCAGAGAAGGTTGGTGAAATGTCTTGTGTCACATCACCCAGCCAACAGTGCAGCCTGTCTGGCTGACTTCAGAGCGGGGGCTGTCTGTCTCCTTGCCCCGCTTCTTCCCCAAAACATAATTTAGAAACTAGGGAGAGGGGAACATCCGTGCAGCCAGCCGGGGCTCAACAGCTACACCAAGGAGCTGACTCCAGCTTTGATTTTCCTGCTTCTCCCCGGGATGGGGGCGGGGAATGGGGGGGGTCTGGCAGGGATCCTGTCCTTCAAGGGCACCCCGCAGTGTTTACCTGCTGGAGAGAGGACCTCTGGTTGGCTGAGCAGGGCCATCAATGCTGAGAGCTAACGACACGCCTCCTGAAAGTTGGCCCTCTAAAACCCTTCTGCGCTGATAAAGACCTCTCACATGCCAGGCACCTGGGCCAATCTGAATGTCCCTCAAGTAGAAGGAAATAACCAACCACCTCACCTTTTCCAACAGCCCCGACAGGACAAGGACCCCCTCTCTGCCCCCACCACCCAGTTCTGAGATGGTGGGACCAGCTGAGACATTCCGCTAAATCAAGAAGCATTCTCAGCCCCAACTTCCTTCACCCCCCTTTTTACCTTGGGGCTCCGGCAGGTAGGACCCTGCAGGGCGTGGAGCCAGGCAACGCATGGTGTGGGAGACCCAGTCAGGCAGCCGCTCCTGGTGCCCTCAGCCTGCCCCACGAAGCCTCTGAATGCCCAGTTCAGGAGCAGACTGCTTCATCTCCAGCTTCTCCGCCTATACCAGGCAGGAGCCCGCCAAGACGAAGACCGCATGCAAAAGACGCAAGCAAGGGACCAACAGAAAACTCTCCCCCTATGAAGTGACATCCTGCTGCCCCAGTTCTCTAAAACTCTAGAATTTGCCCACGCTCCCTTAAACCCTCCCAGTGCCTCTGATGGTAATTTCAGTTCCTTGTGGTGGACCAAAGGGGGGCTGTGACTGTAGAATGTTGAGAGTTGTCTCTTGGAGGGGGACCTTCGACACAATGACATTCTGAAATTATGGTGACCACAGTGGAGCCCCACTGGTGCCAGCTGGCAATTCCTGCCGTCCTCTGCTGGACGGGCCAGGATCAGAGGCCCACAAATGCTTCAAGGCAAGCTGACGCCCAGCTGGGGTCCAGCAGGCTTCCCAGATTCCACTTTCCTCCACCACCTCACCCCCATGCCAAAATGCCCTGAATTGCCTTGGAGATCATGCGTGGTCCACTCACGATTTTTATTCCAAGACATTGAATCAAACGTAAATTACACGTAAAACAGTGTTGTCCCAAATGTGGTCTACTTACAGCCGGGTGGTTCGGGGTGGCACACAGATGCAGTGCTAAATAGCACTGACCCGCAGGGGGAACGTTAGCGCCTCTGCAAGTCTCTACCCACGCTCCTGATGGCATCTGGGAGAAAGTCTTAGGCTAAATAGGTCTCTAACAGCTCTTCAAATGCAGGATATATCCCTGTTTCCCAGAAAGCATTCCCTAGCTGCAAGCCTTCCGTGGGACAACAGTATCTGGCTGGACTTGTGCAAACATTGCCCTGCCTTCCTGTTTCATAGTTCGCTTCAGTGGGTGGTATTCCTTTCACTTACGGTGAACATAACTTTCCTTGGAAAACAAAGTCGAATTAAAAAAAAAAATGTGAGTGCTCTGAAAAACACCTGTCAAGCAAATAATAGTATAGGACGGTGCGTAGAAATTGTGAGGGTGGTCCGGAAGTGAATGAAGTTTGAGAAGCAGTGACAAGTGCCTCCTTCCTGCTTTTTTTTTTTTTTTTTTTTTTTTTTTTTTTTTTTGACAGAGAGAGACCACCGAGCAGGGAGCCTGCCGCAGGGCTCGATCCCAGGACCCCGGGATCATGACCTGAGCTAAAGGCAGATGCTTAACTGACTGAGCCCCCCAGGCACCCCTCTTTCCTGCATTTTTACTGAAAGAGCGCTGGGTTGGAAGTCTGAAGTCTGAAGAGTTGCCGTCGAGTCCCTGCTGTTAGTAGCAGGTGTGTGACCTTGGACCCCTCACTTCCCTTGTGTGGGCCTCAATTCCCCACATACGAAATAAAGATAACGATGCCTATCTTTGCAGGGTGGCTATTTTGAAACAGTCCCTGCTTTTAGAAGGCCCAGGAAGGAAGTACACAGATGAATGGGAAATGCTAATAGTCAATTTGAAACACGGTCTTGCCTCGTTAGGCTAATAAAACAGACGTGACGAATATTAGAAATCTCAAGAAGTCTCATCTTCCCGTGACCTGGTGCCAGGAGAGAGGCACCCCTGCCCATTCACTTGTCTCGAGACCCCTTCTGAGAGTCCCTTCCCATCCTCAGAGGCAGCCAGTTCTGACGGCCGTGGCCGAGGCGTTCATGGGCAGGAATGAGCTTGCAGTGAGAGTCGGTCCGACTGGGGTCCACCTGCCTGAATGCCATCATCTCTCACCGGGTCCAATCTCACCTCTGCTACCTGGTCTTCCCACGTACTCACTGAACTGCCCCTCTCCCTCCAGACCCACACTCAAGACCCAAACCTGACCAGGCATATGTCAACACAGGTCTCTGAGCTGGGAGGTGACAAGAACCAGGCTGCGTGTTTGGCTGATGCCAGAGGCTGTAGCTTAGCACAGGGAGGGCCCCTGGCAGAGACAGCAAAGAGGAGCCATTGCAGTGCCCAGCCAGGAGCCGATGGGGTCTGAATTTCGACAGGGGCCGTGGAAACAAAGGGATGAGGGATGGGCAGGCTGGCACTGCAGCGAGCTAGAAGGCCAAGCCTCCTGACTGCATGGGCAGGGCAAGGAGCAGGGCAGAGGGCGTAAGCCGAGCCTAGGATTTCTCCCTATTAAAGCATCCTGCATTCCTTCTGCTAACGTTCCTCTTCGAAACTCCCTCAGAGACGGTGATCTTTCTCCTGAGCCCCGGGATGCTTTGAATAAAATCAATTCCCTCCCTACTGGAGAGCGCTCCCAGCGCTGTTCAAGCCAACCTTGCCCTGGGCATGCAAGTGGCTTTGCCTCCAGTGGGGATCCAGCAGGAGTAAGTCCACTGGCTACCAGGAGAAGCACTGTGAAAGTTGCCAGCCGGGGTCCCCTGCCAAGTCCCAAGGGGAGGACATGGGGCAAACTTCTCTTCTGAGTAAGCTTGTCATCCCTTGCTGCAGTCTCCCCAAACAGCCCTGCTCGACCTAGGTGGGTACCTCTCTGCTTGTGCGGGGCTGAGCTCCTGCCTTCTCCCCCCCAGGCTCTATTTTAGCCATCCTTCAAGGCCTGAGTTCTTGCTTTCAGCACCCTTCCAGGTAACATCAATCTTCTGCTTTACTCATTTTTAGAAAGCTTGTTGCCACGTATTTGGCAATGCATCGGTGAACTTCCCATTTCATAAGTAGAGACTCGGTCACCTCTGATTAGATCATGAATTGGCTGTCTGGGACCCAGTGTTTTATTTTCTTATGTAAAAGTCACACTACTCCAAGACTCTTTGAATGAAGGGACCAAGCCTGGATTGGCATGATCAAGGCAGACTAAAGTTCCCAATAGTGAAGGGTTCCCTCTCCCTAGGTTGTAAGTGCCTTTTCTTATGCTTTTTGGTGACCACCACAATCCCTAGCAGGTGCTAAGACAATGATTAAGGAGGAGGGAAGAAGTGTAAGTCAGGAAGGGAAAGAAGTGAGTAGAGAAGCAGGTGAACAGATATGATAAAACTGGCACGTGTCCAAATTAGGCAGGTAGGAAGGCGCACGAGAACAGAGGCCCATTAGTCGGTAAATACGCAAGCAGATGGGTTGGTAGGAAGGCAGGTAAATAAGTTGATACAGAAAACTATACATGGTCAGATAAATAGATTTTTAAGTATGTATAAGTGAATGACGGATGGAAGTTGCAGGATTGATAAATGGATATTGGTAGGTGGTTATGAAGACCAGGTCAGTTTGAGGGTAGGCAGGTAAGGTGTCTGGGCAGCTGGCTGGAGAGATGAATAGATTCTACGGAAGGATGCAGGTGGGCTGCTTAACGTAAGGACAATAGAGAACAGAAACCAGCTCTGGTTGGGTCAGGCGCCAAGCTTGGAGCCAAGTGGAGTCTGGAACGGGCCACTGGTCAACCTGGGAAAACCCACGGGGAAGTGCCAACTTGCGAGTGTAGGCGCTTTTCCTTCTGCGGCTCCCAGGGGGTGAAGGTGAAGGGGGTGTGGTTGGCAGGGACACCGTCCAAGGAGAACGGACAGGAGCAGTTCCTGCCAGTACGTCTCCTTCCAGGAGGCAGAGCAGGTTCCCCCAGATTAGAGCAGAAACGGGGCGTGGGAAGGGAAAGGGGAGGGTAGGAGGGCACAGCTCCTCTCCTCTCCAAGGTCCCGGCTCTGGTGGCTCTCATGCTAGGGGCCAAATGAGGAAGGAAGCCAGAGGAAGAATTTGGCAGCCTGGGGGTGGGGCATGTCCCTTCCTTTCCAATAAATCAGGTGACATCCTGGAGGGAGGTTTGGTTCTATGGTTCCCAGAAGAGAATCCTCATGGGCCAATATAAGGCATCAGGAAAACACAGAGTGACCAAAGGACAAAAGAAAGTCAAAGAAAGCAATAAAATATAAACGCCCGGGGAGTGGGGGGTAGGGAGGTTCCTACGCCTCTGAGAATACCTGCCCAAAGGCACTGCTGGGCAGACCCTCCATTCACAAACCCAAGCCGGCTGTCCCCTCGGGCCTGTAGCTGCCCGAACACGAACACCGGCACTGAGGCGGATGAGTCAGAATCCACTCTCTTCTTGCCAGAAATGCAAGTTCCCTACGTTGGATGAGGTCATTGAATCCTCAGAGCACCACCCTGGGTACCATTATCGCCTCCATTTTATAGATGTGGAAAACCGAGGCCTGGAGAGGTTCCCAAAAATGCTCACAGCCACACCCCCTGGAATTAGGGAGCCATTGACCAGCACTCAGGCAGTCTGAGGGCAGAGACCATGTGCCAGCCCAACAGTGGGGGCACATTGATTCACTTCTCAGATATACACAGCACCAAAGCCCTCAGCACTGTGTTTCACATGGAATAGGTGTCTAGATATTCTGTGGGCCCCAACGAGACTGTAGACGCAATTGTTTTCTCTGCATCTCAAACCCCTGGTTTATTCTTCCCTGTCCGATTCTCCCTGCTGTGACCCCTCTAGACTTAGCCATCCAATGCCAAGCACTGTCATCTCATTTAATCCTCACTATAGCCCGGGGGGCTTTATATCATCATTCTCATTTTCAAGATGAAGAAACAGAGGGTCAGAGTGGTCCAGTCATGTGGCTGAGGTCACACGGTTTGTAAGAATCAGAGCGTGGCCTCGGACCCAGAGCTCTCCAGGGTCCAGCCTGGTCTTTCTCCATCCCTGCCATCCTCCCTGTCTCTCCTCTGTCCCCAGACTGCCTGCCGTGCATTGTCACCCACTGTCGCCAAAGAATGCCCTGAGCGTTTGCTTTGATTCCCCAGGGAAGCTGCCAAGTTGTGTCAGGACAAGGACCTTGACTCTCAGGCCTCCCCCCACTCTTCCTGACCTTGCCTGGGGTTGCGGGCACCCATGCTGCCTCCTGTAGCAGAGTCGGACCCCCGAGGTTGTGCAGTTGTGCAGGCATTCTGCACAACTGCACCGAGGCAGGGTGGCAGCTAAAGGTGACTTCTGAATCAGTTTGAAGTTTCGGACCTAGTTTCAGTTTGAAGACAGTCAACCTGTTTTGGGTAGATTTACGGTATCCCTCGGGTTGTTTAGAAGAGGCAGCCGAGCAGAAAGTGCAGCGGTAGGGGCGCCTGGGTGGCACAGCGGTTAAGCGTCTGCCTTCGGCTCAGGGCGTGATCCTGGCGTTCTGGGATCAAGCCCCACGTCAGGCTCCTCTGCTAGGAGCCTGCTTCTTCCTCTCCCACTCCCCCTGCTTGTGTTCCCTCTCTCGCTGGCTGTCTCTATCTCTGTCGAATAAATAAATAAAATCTTTAAAAAAAAAAAAAAGTGCTGCGGTAGATCTGGCCTTGTGACAGCCAATAGCCCCCTCCCCAGGACATCTCTTAACCTCTCTGTGCCTCAGTTTACCATTCTGTAAGGTGAGAATAATGGCAATACCTGCACCATCCACCCACCCACTCATCCACCCATCCCTCCCTCCATCCAACCATTCAACACCCAACGGACCTACCTTACACACCTACCCCGTGCCAGGCACTGCGCTAGGCATTTGGAATACACTATGATAAAAATGCAGGTCCTTGCCCACGGGGAGCTGGTTTTCGAGCGGGAGAGTCAGACAATGAACGACGAACATAATACAAAAGTAAAATCTATAGAAGGTGAAAAATGTCAGTCTAGGGAGGGGGCTCAGAGTGTGGACAGGGACCCTCAATTCTTTTTTTTTTTTTTTTTAAGATTTTATGTATTTATTTGTCAGAGAGACAGAGAGCACAAGCAGGGGGAGAAGCAGGCTCCCCATTGAACAAGCAGCCTGACGCAGGACTAGATCCCAGGACCCCAGGACCCCAGGACCAGACCTGAGCTGAAGGCAGATGCTTAACCGATCAAGCCACCAAGGCGCAGGGACCTGCAATTCTAAAGGGGATACTCGGGGTAGGCCTTGCTGAGAAGGTGAAATCTGAGCAAAGAGCTGAGGAGGTATCCTCCAAGGGGATAGCTGGAGAAGAATGTTCCAGGTAGTAGGAACAGCACGTGCCAAGGTCCTGTGGTAGAGCGGGTGCCAGGCCTGTCCCAGGGACAGCGGGGATACCAGTGTGGCTGGAGGAGATGAGCAGAAGTAGGGGCTGAGACCAGAGCAGTGACGAGAGCCAGATTGTGACGAGCCTTGTGGGCCACCGCCTGGATTTGGCTTTTCCTCTGAGTGATGGGGAGCCAATGCAGGCTTTAGAGCAGTGGAGGGTGAAGATCGTTAAGGGTTATGGAGAGAGTTACAAAACCTTCACATGATGATTTCTTTTTCGGAACCTCCGTTGAAACCAGAGTCAGGGCCCTTTCTTTACAAAGCACGCGATTCTCTTTCCCCTTCCCCACTTCCCCTCGGCTGCTCCGTCCGGCTTCTACCACGGCCGCACGCCTAGCAGCCCTGATGGGGGGCTGACCTGGAGGACAGTAAGAAAGAGCAGGGACAGGAGGCGCCTTGCCCTTCTCTGTCTCCCAGCCCCCTGAAGACCACGGCGCTCTGAGCCCAGTTCCCTTTCTAGAGTCACATGGGCTCAGAAATAAAAATATGACATCCCCAGGGAGGAAACAGAGTTAAATAACAGGAACCAGCAGACAGAGGAGGGGGTGCCGAGGTGTCAGGCAGCCTCCACATAAAGGAGCAAGGAGCGTGCAGTGTGGCCCCGGCGCGGCGGCGGGGGGGGGGGGGCTGCTGCACCCCCCTCAAGACCACACAGGCTGCTTGCACCCCCATGAAGAAATCAGGGAGATCCTGCAGGTGGGAAAGGGCACAAGTAAGAGATATGTCCAAGAAACCAACAGAGATGATCTGGGCGAGAATTTAACCATGAGGAAAACCAACCCCTTGTAAATTCAGTCTCGGCAGAAGAGCGGGAGAAGGGCATACACCCCCCCGCCCCCCCGCCCTGTGCCCCAGTCAAGACCCTCAGAAGGCTTTTTACTCCTCGAAGCTGGGTCGAAGATAAAGTTCGTCTGCCTTCCAATCCAGCCTCCAGCACGTCCCACCTGGGGACCTGGGGTGGGGTCACCTCTGGGCGGTCTGTGTTTTCTTGGTTTAGGTTAGAGCTCAGCGCGCGGCCATGTGATAGGTGGGTCCGGCACACGGTCAGTGCTCAATAAACGTGAATCGTTGTGACCCTCTCCCACTTCAAGTAACTCAAAAACCGTAAAGGGACCTTGAAAGCCTAGAATCTAGGCGCCGTGTCATGAAACTGGAAAAGCCCAGATTGGGGTAGAGTAGGAGGCAGAACAGACATGCACCTTTAGGAAGAACGTTGTTGGCAGCAAAGCGAGCACTTCTTTGCAACAGGGAAGGAAAACCTACAAGGTCTGCGGGGCCGGAGGCGTGGGTGGGAGCAACTTGGTTTAGGCTTGTTTTGACGATTTCAGATGCGTCAAGTGGCGTCAATACTCTAAAAGTAAGACCCTCTTCCTCTCTTTTCACTGATCAGGTTCCTGTTCTCTGTCTCCCTCTTTCTCTTTCTCTCTCTCTCTTCCCCCCACCCCTCCCCCTTCCTTCTCCCTCAGTCCTCTCCGGCTGTCTCTTTCTGTCTCTCCCTTCCTTTCTCTCTCACCCTGCCTGTCTTTTGATTTCTGTCTCTCGCTGACACAGATGCACACACACGCACACATGTACACACACGTGCACGCGCACACACAAATGCACATACACACGCGTGCACACACAGCATCCTCCGTTCTCCAGCTTCTTGGCCCGTCCTCTCTCTGGCACCTGGTTTCTCCACATTTGAGCCACGCCGAGTGCCTGCAGCCGTCTTCCCCACTGGACCGTGAGCCCCTTGCAGGCAGGAGCTGATCCGTAGCTGCCGCCAGCGCCCAGAGCAGAGCCTGACACGTGAAGGCCGCTCAGAGTGTAAGTCAAGCAGGCATTGGATGGCACGCCTCCGGGATGGTCTTTTCTTAAGCAGAGCGGGAGGCACGCCGTACATGCCTTCAGCACACCCGGCATCACAGACCGAGTCCTCCAAAGCACTTGCTGCCCCTACCAGCTCATCCAGAGGCCCTGACTCCTATCCAGCTCTGCCTTCCCATCAGGGGACAGGGACGAGCACACGACTCTCCTTTCAGAGAGGAGGGAAAATCCATGCACTGCCTACAGCCAATCATTGCTACTTGGGCAAAGGGGATGCTGACTTACCACTGTGGTCCTTGGAGTTGGGGTCCCTCTCGGCCACTGGGGCCTGCCACCCGCTCCATGCCCACCTCAAGAGGGCCAGGTCCGGGTCTCCTTTTTCCAGCAAGGTCAAGGAGATCTTCCTGGCCAGGGCCTCGCCATCAGGCTCGCGGAGCAGGGCGCCGTGGTACTCCTGGGACAGGAGCTCCTTCTCCAGCATGTGGTCCAGGAGGGCCTGCACCTGACCCGGACGATAGCTGGACAGCAGCATCCGGACCCGAGGCAGGATGGTCTGGAAGTGGTTCATGGCAGGGCTTGGAGGCAGGCCAGCTGCCTGGGCCAAAGTCTAGGATCTGTGCTCACCCAGCCTGCAGCATCCAAAACACGAAGTGAAAAACAGGATGAGGGAAACTCTGCAGTTGGGTGCTGTTAATTCCTGCTTAGACAGGTTTCCTCATTTGTGCTGCAGGCTGGGGTGCCTGATGTATGGTGGGAAATGGTTGCTCGGGCTGATTTGGACCTCACCGATACTTGCTGGGACCGCCCACGTGCCTGGGTCAGAGAAGCCCGCGGCCTGTGGCTTCCATTTGATCCAGTCTGATATTCACTAAACAGGAAACGAACTTGCCTCTCCGAGAACTTACACCATGATGGTCCTTTTCAGATGTTTTATCATAACAGTAGGCAGCTGGGGCATCCAGGTTAAACAATTGGCCTTGGAGCAAATCTGTCGGCATTCACATCCCAGCGCTGCTCGCTAATTCTGTGAACCTGACAACTTGCTCCAGACCCCATCCCTCCACCTGAAGTTTGGGTGATGAGAATCTTCCTGACCTCCCAGAGTGAGAAGGAGTGACAATAACAGCGCTGAGTTGCGGAAAGAATGAACTGAGATAACCTAGCACGTTATCTACAACGTGATATTAGTTTGATAAAGATGCGCCTTTATTATTATTATTATTACTATTATTATTATTGATCAATCATGCATACGACTGTTATCTTGGGCTCAACCTCACGAAACCTCAGTCCCCTCCTTGGCAAAATCTCCCAGTGAAAGTAATCCAACCTCACTGAGTTGTCTTGAGGATTAAAAAAGATACTGCATTGCAAGGGCTTAGCGCTGGACCTAGTAAGCACTTGGTGAACACTGACTATATGTGAAAAATCATCCCCGATATACTGATGCACAAAACAGGGGCTTTGCGTAGGAGCCAGTCTATCTCAGGATTCTATTCTAAAAATTCCCAACCCAGGGGCGCTTGGGTGATGCAGTCCACCTAGCCCCCGATTCTTGGTTTCCACTCAGTTCATGATCTCAGGGTCGTGAGATCTGGCCCCTCATTGGGCTCCGTGCTCAGCCTGGAGTCTGCTTGAGATTTTCTCTTCTTCTCCCTCTGTCCCTTCCACTCATGCTCTCTTTCTCTCTCTCAAATAAATAAATACATCTTTTAAAAAAATTCCCAACCCCTTTTTTTTTTTTTTTTTATCATAGCTGATTGCTCTCCCTTACCATTTTGAAACACACCCGTGACCTCATTTCCTAGCCTGGCCTCAGCTTTGCCATCTCTCAGATGCGGACCATTTGCAGTGCTCATTTAAGTGAGACAAATCAGGATTTCAACTTCCAGCTTCCCTAGTAGCTCCTATCTGACCAATTCTACCACAGATAACAACAAACACAAAAAACCAAAAGATGAAAAACAACTACCTAAAGGCACCGAAGAGTGACCGGGGCTGGCAGATACTAGAAGGGAATCAACGCATGGAAGACAAGAATACCATTGGTGAGTTCTCAGCTCACCTGGGTTTAGCCTGAAGGCAAATCTCGATCACTACTGCTCAGAGCAACTAAAACCTAAAAAATGCAAAGTTTTACTACCCCAAATAACCAGAGGACGGAATTTGGGATAACGATAGCTGCTGGAAAATGGGAGTAGAAATTCCAGCAAGGGGAGAGAGAAGGGTTGCCTCAAATTCTGTGTATAAACTGCCCAAATATCTAGCTGACTTCTGAACCCTACACGCATTCACAGTGAGATCCGAACAGCTCAGCTAAGGCTAAAGGAACTGAATGGAGATTTGAATTGCAACTGACCCTAAGGGTGGGGAGGGAGTGGAAGACGGCATTTAATTCCAGCCAGGTTAGGAGCTGGCTAGATCAACAACGACGGAAAAAATGAACAATGTTCATATTATAACAAACCAGAGTATCTGCGATATGTAACATGCAGTATACACGTAAAATTACTTGACTATACAGAAACAGGAAAAAGGGACCCATTCTCAAGAGAAAAAGATAACCAGTGGAAACGGACCTCTAGGTGAGGTGCCCCAGATATTGAAGTTGGCAGACAAGGATTTGTAAAGCAGTGACTATAATTATGAATGAAAAAGACACGAAGGGGGGCTCCTGGCTGGCTCAGTTGGCGGAATGTGAGACTCTTGATGTTGGGGTGATGAGTTCAAGCCCCATGTTGTGGGTAGAGATTACTTAAAACAATAATATCTTTTTTTTTTTTTAAAGAACCATTTCGAAGAAAGAAAAAGGAAGGAAGGAAGAATCATAAAGGATGTAAAGGAAAATATGCTCATAAAAATGAAAAGATAGGAAATTTCAGCAGAAAACTATAAGCTATTCAAAAGTTATCAAAAGGAAATTATCAAAGTAGAAAGTACAATATATGAAATTTTGTCCCTGGATGGGATTCACAGCAAAATGGGGAATGACAGAAGAAACAAACTTTCAGTTGGAGCAGTAGAAAGTATTTGATCTGAAAAACAGAAAAGATTGGGGAAAAAATGAGCCTCGGGGACCTGTGGGATAATATCAAAAGGTCCAACTTCTCCATATTTGGAATCATAGAAGGAAAAGAGAGAGAATGGGGTAGGAAAAAGATTTGAAGAACTAAAGCCCTAATCTTCACAAATTTGGCCAAAGGAAAACAAATCCATGAAGCTTAGTAGACTTTAAGAAGGGTAAATACAGGGGTGCCTGGGTGGCTCAGTTGGTTAAGTGACTGCCTTCGGCTCAGGTCATGATCCCAGGGTCCTGGAATCCAGCCCCACATCGGGCTTCTGGATCAGGAGGGGAGTTTGCTTCTCCCCCTCCCCCTGCTCATGCTCTCTCTCTCATTCACTCTCTCCCTTTCAAATAAATAACATCTTAAAAAAAAGAAGAAGAAGAAGAGGGTAAATACGAAGAAACCACACCTCGGTACATCATAGTCAAACTGCTGAAAACCAAAGATGGGCAGAGGGAGAGAGAGAATCTTAAGCAGCCTCCAAGCCCAGCGTGGAGCCTGACGCAAGGCTTGATCTCATGACCCTGCGATCATGACCTGAGCTGAAATCAAGAGTCAGTTGCTTTACCGACTGAGCCACCCAGATGCCCCATCAACACAGATTTCTAAACCCAGTGAAAATACCCTTCAAGAATGCAGGAAAAATAGATGTTTTCAGATAAAGGAAAAACTCAAAGAATGTGTTGCAGCCCACCTGTATGTCAAGAAAGCCAAAAGTATGTTCTTTATATGGGAGGAAAAGGATGCCAGTTAGAAACTCCGATCTCATGAGCATCCATCCCCAAGCATCCAAGGTGGGGAAGAGGACCCGCCATGAGGACCCATCCCCACGTGTGGAAGGTGGGATAATGGATAGTGAAAATAGCACACGCTGGGAACACAGAACCAGGGATAAGGGTAGATTCTCCCAACCCCCTATAAGGCCACCTTCCTCCTTCCTATCAATCCAGCCACTACCCAGTCATGCGCTTGGTCAGGAAAACTTGAATGCCAGCCTCCACTCAACCACTGATTCCCTGTGCCACCATGGGCGAGACATTTCCTCTCTCTGGACCACAGTTTCGTCACCCATGAAAGAAGCGGTTCAGATTACATGATCCCTATGATGTCTTTCAGTTTTGAAACACTCAAAGTGTTACCTAGTTGCAGAACCCTGGTCCCAGAGCTCCACAACATTCCCCTGCGATGAGTCATGAGTGTTGCATTTCCCGTGTCTTCAGTCACTCAGGTCTCCCTGCACGACTTGTTCTCCCCTCGTGATCACATGCAGTGTGTACTATTATTTAGCTGGCCTATTTACGTGCCATCGAAGGAAATTTCCTGTCGTTATCAGAGTTGGGAAGTCATATCACATGCCCAAGTGTGGCGAGCAACTGTGGCAAACACGTGGCAAATAAAATGATACAAAAGTGTAGATTCCCTTGCTTATTAAAGCTTCTGCTCTGGGGGTCCGATCTCTCTTTGTGACAAAGCGTGGTTTGCAGGTGGTCGAGAGAGGTGAGAGCCTAGCACCAAGCTGGACCGGCCTACATCCACACACCGGTAAAAATTGTCAAAGTTGTCCGTAAGCATGTAGAAAAATGAGAACTGTCCTACTCTCCTGGAGAGCATATGGAAAGGTGCAATCACCTAGGGTAGCAATTAGGCAGGACTTTTTTTCTTTTTTCTTTTTTTTTTTTTAGAGAAAGAGAGAGAGCGCAAGAGTGGGGGGGTGCAGAGTGAGAGAGGGAGAATCTTAAGCAGACTCCCAGACTCCGTGCTGAGCACAGAGCCTGACGCAGGGCTCAATCTCACGACCCTGAGATCACAACCTGAGCCGAAATCAAGAGTCGGACCCTTAACCAACTGAGCCACCCAGGCGCCCCAGAGATGGGCATTCTTAAGCCTTACACACAAATATACAGAAATTCACTATTAGGTTAAAAACCATCCAACTTCGCCATGCTAATCGAATAATTTTAAGAAACACAGAATGCAGCCAGAATTGGGAGTGGAACTCAAACTCTCCCAACACCTTGCTAGGCTCCAAAGAGCTGGCACCCACCAGGCGGGTTTGTTTGGTCATTTTCCCACTGCGGGATTGTCAGACAGAAATCATTTAAAGACACTGTCCTCCGATACACATAAAGACAGACAACGCTTTTCTCTAAAATTATCGGCTTTCCTTGGACGTGTAGCCACATGGCCCTAAGGACACATAATGTATAATGATTCTGGAAGAAATTACAGACGGGAAATCACGAATAACCAATGCCACAAAAGTTATGGAGAAATTGTACTAGCAGATGAGCTCAGAAGATTCTGGAATGTCTGTATCTGCATTCATAGCCCTTAGTAATCTCTTTTAAGGGTCTCTTAGAAATATAACATTCTCATGGATGTCATGGCTGTTAGTTTTAATGTGTAAGACCACCCTGGTATGAAAGAAGGAGAGAAAATTGTAAAGACTCAATCATTAAACCTTTAGAACATGGCCTGTATCCCGATGTAGAATTGATTTGACTAACTTTATTTTAACAACCATTAAATTCCTCACATAATGGATTGGGTCCATTGAGCTCAATCTGTTGAAGCCACACTTACTCCAGAATGCTTATAAAAGACATTTATAGCTATTTTTGTGTTGATTTCTATTTATTTATTTTTGCCATCACAAATACGGCCACCTCGTGTACTCTATGCACCTGTGTAAGAATTTCCCTGGGTGTATACTGAGGAGGGCCACTCGGGGTCTGCGTTTCTCCCATGTTAACAGGTGTCATGTAGGGGAACTCTAAGAGAAAAAACGCCCATCTCCGAGAGGAAGGCATTATAATGTTTGCGAGCAGTGACAAAGAGCACTGCGCATTTCTACAATTTCATTTTTCTTTTTTAAAATTTATTTTGTTTTTTGTATAATTTCCTTTTTCAGTGTTTGCAACTCGTTTAGCTCCCTCCTCCCATGTGATACAGCCACACCAAGAACCAGCCAAGCCCTCGTGAAGTTTTGTGGGGCTGTAGGCGTCGGCAGCATGAGAACAGCACGTAAAGCAAGGTTTTATGATTATGGTACCGACTTTAATGGACTTTTATTATTGGAAATTGAACCTTCACAGGTATAAACAAAAGCCAGTAAGAGAATATAATCATTTCTTTGGCTATAAAAAAAAATCACCCCAAGAACCGAGAAATAGCCTTACCGTCCTTGAAAAACAGACTAGGTCAGCAAGCTATATACATTACTCCACCGGAACCCTGAACACAATTCAAATGCGAGAAGCAGGGCTACCTAATTTATAACCTGCAAAGCTCGAAAACGTAATGAGTAGAAAACCAGCTTACAGTCCACGGAGCAGTGGACTAGGGATGTAGTACACATGGGGGTCAATGTGCATGAAATGATCAATTGCCAATTCAGGAGACTGGTTCTTTCTACAAAAAAGAGAACGAGCGGGAGGAGGGGCAGGGGAAAGGGAGAGAGAATCTCAAGCAGACACTGTGCTGAGCATGGAGCCCGACACGGGGCTCGATCTCACGACCCTAAGATGACAACCCGAGTGGAAACCAAGAGTCAGATGCTTAACCGACTGAGCCACCCAGGTGCCCCCACATTCTCATTCTTTATGACTTCTTGTATATCTAAATTATCCAATTAGGTTGAGTCATATGAGATTGTCGATATTTGTGTTAATCTACAAAAACAGCCATTTCATATGGTGTAATTTAATATAACGATAATGATGGGTGCATGGGTGGCTCAGTTGGTTAAGTGTCTGACTCCTGATTTTGGTTCAGGTCTCAATCTCAGGGTCATGAGTCCAAGCCCCATGATGGGCTCCATGCTGGGCATGGAGCCTACTTAAAAGAAAAAAATATATATATAGATATATATCTAAATATCTATACTTATAGCGATAATGATGATTCTGGTAAAGCATGGAAAGGAGGCTCCCTTTCTTGCTATGGGATGACTTATTTAAAGCCTTCAGTTCTCTGGTCCCCAGCAGGCTGGTACAGGAACCACACTTCGGGAAACACTGACTTAGTAAATGTTGTCATGATTCCATCACAAATCAAGGCCGGGGGTCTGGCCCTGGGGACGGCAAACTTACGGTCTGAGACTAGACAGGGAGGATGAGGTCTGCAGAGGGAAGGCGATGCCCCTGGGCAGTGTGCAAGGTGTTCATGCTCTAGGCCCCCAGAGCCAGGGGAGGGTTCAGGTTGTTGTCGGGGTCCCCAGCCCGCACAGTGCAAGGCAATCACATTCTCTCTATCTCTGGCTCTTCCCGTTGGGGCTCAACGATGAGAAGGGTGATGTACAAACATATTTAAATGCGACTTCCTGAGTGAGACTGGTGAGCGGCTAGATACTTTCTGTATGTGGTCTCAGCATCACCAAAGGCACCACAAGGAAGGCATTAATCATCCCATTTCACAGATGAGGCCCAGAGATGTGAAGTCTCAGATTTCGAGCAGGAACCTGGGGAGAAATTCCGGGCTGTGATTTGCAAAAGGATAAGAGGGTGGAGCACAGTGTCTGCTGGAGGCTGGGGTGATCAGCTCCCTGGGGCCACGGGCCCCGTGAGCATGGCAGGCCTGAGCCCTGTGGCTGCGGTGTGGCTGCCCACAGAGCAGGGAGAGGGACTGCTACGTCTCAGCCTGAGTCACCTTGACCACCGCTCGGGGACTTGGCCTGCTGCCCGTGCTTCCTGGGTTTCCCCCCAAGGCTCGGGGAGTCCACTGCTGGCTGTGACTGTAGAGGTGAAGTGGGGAGCGTGGGTGGGGACTGGCGGCATGATGACACTGTCTGCTGTGGCTCCTGTGGGCCAGAAGTGGGAGGCAGGGGACCTGGGTCCGGTGGGGTACTGGAGTGGCGTCACCACCTCCCCCTCCAGCACCTCCATCCATCGCTTCCTCCCTCCATCATTTCCACTGTTACCATCATCACCTCCCACTCCACCCTCCCATTGTTCCCTTCACGGTCACCACCACCTCCACCAGCCCCGCAGCCTCCTCCCGATACGCGCTATCCCTGCCACCACATTATTACTACCACTGAACCATGCAGCACCTTCAACTCAGAAATCGCTACACCAGCCTACAAAGTGGGTGTTCTTACTATCACCATGATATATGAAGCTTGAGGAAGATTCAAAACCAGGTCTACGTGATTCCTTTTGACACTTAGCAAGGGGATGTTGAGCCCACTCGTTGACATGGAATTGGACCCAAGACGGAGATGCCATCTGTCTCTCCCAGTGGGTCAGTTCTGGAGACGTAGATAGGATCTAATGGTTCTCTGCAATAAGGTTCACACTTACGCAAGGAGTTTGGAAATCACAGGAACCTGAGGATCAGAGACATCTAGTGTCCTCCTCAAGGTCACACAGCCCGTAACTGCCAGGATGCTGTCAACGCCTATGGCGTCACAGCTAGATCTGTCTTCGGCACAGAGCAGGGGTGATGCAGCTCCTTCGCGACCATCAAGGCTATAATAGCCATGGGGACATGTCACTTAGCTCTCTGCAAAAGGGCACCTGCCATAGGTACGAGGCAAGTGTGGGATGCAGTTGAGAGTGTCCAGCCGTGGATGGCTCAGGCTCGGCCTCAGCTTATAAATTCAACCCAGGTGCTTCCGGGCAATCCTTGGCCAACGACTGAGCATGGTGCTGATACAAGGTCTCGACATTTCTGGGCAGTGCAGGACTCTGCTACAGGCCATCTCCAAACCCAGGCTCCCTCTTGACCTGGCCACGCTTCCCAGAGCTGAACCCCAGTCTGAAGTTCTTCCTACATAATCCTCCTGTCTTCCCTTTCTCTTTTCAAAGTGTCAGATTCCCCTGCCTGTTCCTGCTCTCTGCCCCCTTTATCTTTCAGCGGCATCACCTGCCCCCATAAATGTCTCGTACTCCAGCTCTGGCTTGGTATCTGCGCCCTGGAGGACCCCAGATGACACAAGGTGAAGTCTGTACCGTCACAGCAGAGGGAATTACCTTCCCCGCCCTGGACTTAAGATCTGACTTTAGTATTTTTTTAAGATTTTATTTTTAAGTAATCTATACACTCAGCATGGGGCTCAAACAGACAACCATGAGACCAAGAGCCACACGCTTCAACAACAGGGCCGGCCAGGTGCCCTGAGATCTGACGTTAGACACACACACTCTTCAGCCCTGTGGAATGAGTGTGTACTAACATGACTGCTTCCTTTAGTAGTAATACAATTATGATAAATCAACCACAGCATCATCAACACTGCACTGGCACACTTCTGGCCCATGGTAAGCGAAACGAAGCCACAGGAGAAGAGGGAATGGCTGGTTTGGTTGTTAACATAGGGAGATTTGGATCCCTATTCTACGAAGTCCAAGCTGGAGTGGGTCCTTTTACTTCTCTGTGACTGGATTTCCTCCTGTGGACCATTCCAAACATCCCGGGTTGTTCTGAGGTCCAAACTATTTAAGTTAGCAGAACACACATACACATAGCCGGGCACATCATAGGCAACCACACATGGATTCCTTCAGTGAGTGCCTAACTCAAGCACGGAGCTAACATCAGGACCTGGGAATACAGCAGCGAACGATAAAGAGAAAAACTCCTGCTCTCAGGCAACTCACAGTCTTATTAGTTGAAGCTAAATCTGGAATGTCTTGAAGATACCTTCATAGCTGTAAAAGCCAAATAAAATAAGCTTCTCCTTTGAGAAGGGAAAAATACGAGACCAGATCTGTGCGTATCTTTTAAGAGGGAAATCAACTTTCATTAAAGGAAAACAAGGAACAGTCACTTGGAGCTTTCGACCCTTGGTGCTGGGCAGTAAACTCTCTCTGCCTCGACAGATGGGGCGTAGATTAAATAGTCAGTGTGGGCTAGTTGAATCTCCTTCACTAAGGTCAAAGGTTCTGAGCCAGACCTGCATTTGCTTCTTCTTGTGAAGTCCTGTTATCTCAAGGTGCAAAGAGATCAATGCTCTCTGCAATTCAGGCAAAGTCTGTTTTTATTTCGTTCAGTTATCACATTATTATTTAGTTTTAACTTGATGAAGATAAGAGGTCAGAGAACGTAATCTACGTGATCTTTGTTAAGGTTGATTCCAGCTCATAGTCAATTTTTGTAAACATCGCACATAACGCTTAAAAAGAATGCGGATCTGGGGCGCCTGGGTGCCTCGGTCAGTTAAGTGTCTGATTCTTGATTTCAGCTCAGGTTGTGATCTTGGGGTGATGAGATGAAGATACAGATCAGACTCCATGCTTAGCTCAGGGTCTGCTCGAGATCTCTCCCTCTCCCTCTGCCCTTCCTCACCACCACCCCCGCCCCTTCCCCACCTCACTCGCGCTCTCTCTCTTAAAAAAAAAAAAAGAAGAAAGATTAAAAGAAAAAAATATGTTTAACAACTAGTACTCTCTCTAAAACATACATTTAAAATGAACAAATAAATAAATACCCCACTTTACCGTGTTTGCCAGCTCCCGCGGTGTCCGTGCTCCTTGTGGCCGGTTTCAAGCTACCAATGTGCTCTTGCCAGACACAGAGTAGAAAAGAGCCACTCACAATCAGCCCCTATGAGCCGTCACGAGCTGGCTGAAACCCATCGCTGGTGTTTACGTGTTTTGTATTTATATCCTAGACTCTGAAGTCCGTGGGTCTCTTTAAAGCTACCATCCATTATTTCTACTCATTTTCCACTTCTTTTTTTTTTTTAACCATGAACTCTTCATTTCTCAGAACTTCATTGTAGGCCATCTTTGAGTCCTGGTGTAAAATTAAGTTGCATTAGTGAGCTCGTTGGGGTCCAGTTCTATGAAGGGATCTACTGTTAAAGTCTCACCTGGGGTGTGCCCGACATTGTGTCTTGCCTTCACTCTTCTGTGGCCGTGAAAGGGGAAGCTGACATTTTTCAGAGTTTGGAAGAAACCCTCAAGAAAAAGACCGCCTTTGGTCGGTGCTCACCACCTGGCATCTCCGACTTCGTGTCTTTGGGGGACTCTGGATTTATTATCTCTGTGCCAACCAGCAATGTGCCAGGTACCTTATCCAGCATTTACTTGTTTCTGTGGGCAGAGTATTAGGGCATCTAGTCCCTCAAAGGGCTGGAATTAGACGTCTCTTTATTACCTCTCAGAAATAAATGACTTCAAGGTGTGCGAGGGTTACTCGCATTTTTTTCCTTAGTCCTCTCCCTCCTTGAACAAAGTCAATTGCTCCTCAGGCTATAAAAGTTTGGCGTTACCCCACGACAGTTGCTAGGGTTCCTTCTGGAACTACACGTGACAAAGTTGCAGATATACAGATAAAGCTACCTCACTACCGTTGGCATCCCTTGCTTCTGCCTCTGCTCAACGCCAAGCCCACCGCTTCTGAACTCGGCACCTGCTCCTCCCCGTTTCTTCCTGGAGTCGGTGAAGGAGGCTCCTCCAGCCGGGCACCGGACCCTGACCCAGAGTCCAACGTCCTCCTGCACCACGTCCTCCCCCTGAAGTGCGATCTGTTCCCAGATCATCTGATTAGAGGGCCAATGTATTTCTGGAGTTTCTCATCCTTTATCTCTACCCAGGCTAAATTATAGTCCTTAATTTCAATCCTTCCCATCGTCTCTCCTCTAGCCTCCTATGGGTCTTCATCTACTGGCACATTCCTTGAGAGTTACTCCTCCTGAAATCCCAGGACGGAGGTACTGTTATCATTCCCATTCTACGGATGGAGAAGCTGAGGCTCATTGAGGTCCAGTGGGGGGGGGTGTCCCAGGGCTGGTCCGTGGTAGAGCCTGGCTCCACACAGGGTCTAACCCAGAGCCTGGGTGTTGGCTCCTGCTCTCCAAGGTTTGTTTTCGTGCCTTCAGCCTCACCTCCCTCAACGCACTCTCCCCTTGCAGCAGCTGGAGGGATCTTTGTAAACTGCAACCCTGATCGTGTACTGCCTCAGCCCCAAACCTTCCGGGGGTTGCCCAGCGCCTCGAGATAAAGCCCCAGCTCTTCAGTCAGGCTCCTAGCCACAGCCTCTGCAGCCTCATCTCCTGTTACAGAGAATCACCCCTCACCCCACTCTGCTGCGGCCACATCACAGCCCACTCACAGCAACCAAAGTGAGGCCATGCTCTTCCACCTTTGGGTGACTTCAACTCCCACTACCATCTAACTGCATACATTTTCTCCACTTGGTGAACTCCTACACATCCTTCAATACCCAGCCCAAATGTTACTTTGTGGAACACTTTCCTGACCTCCCCCAGGCTGAACTAGTCATTGTGTACTTAACTCTATAATACCTTGGCAGGAAATTCTTGACCTCTGAGGATCATTAGTACCCAGAACATTCATGCTAAAGCAAATCCGGTTAGAATGGGACTAAAATTTCAGAGTAAATATTGAATTTAAAAAAAAAAAGAGGATTTGATTGATGCTTTGCCTTCAAAAAATGAAACTAAATGAAACTAACATTTATGGGCATTATTCCATCTTTAGCTAAGAAAATTACAATTGAAATTCTGTACTAATTCTTAGACCAGATTATGGAGCCAGGGCTAATATATAAACTTTGGGGGGGGGGGCCTGGTATGATTTCCTGACCAAAATTTGCTTAAAGTCATGATATGACATCCTTTTCTATAAGTTTCACACCATGATCCCACAGAGAGTCATTTTTGAAAAAAACAAAAAACAAAAAACGATAAGATGCTATCAGTTTCCCAGCAGGGTTTTCTTAGCCTTTTCATACTGAAATTACGTTCTTGTGAGCACCTGTCCTGTCCTCTCGTCAATATCCTCTTGTTGAGTTGTTCCTTGGTCTGCCAATGGGATGGGCCAGATACTCATTTGTCAACATCTTCGGGGTGCTTTGAGCAGTTCTCCAATATCCAGTGACATCAGCTTCGGGAAATTCTGTAACTTTGCAAGCAAGGACGGCAATTTTATGGGGCAGATGTGGCAAACTCTCAGAGTGACCAACACCCAAGAAAGACGGTGTTGATGTCAGGGGCAGAGTCAGACAATGGGTTCAGCTCGAGGGTTCAGTTAGTAGCTAATTCTAGAGGCTAATGTCAATTTCCTGGTTCTGATACACTGTCCTAAGATGTTGCCATTGGGGGTTGTCGGCCAAGGGACACAGCACACTGCTTCATACTATTTTTGCAACATCTATGAGTTCATGATAATTTCAAAATGAAAACTTGAACATATTACAAAAATAACTCAGAGCCAAGAGGAGTCTAAGGAAATATAGAGACTAAATGCATTGGAAGTCCTAAGCTCGTAAGTTAAATGTATAAGTGACCAGACACTTTGTTAACATTTTCTTGTAATAATCATTTTTATTTCCCCCAGGCAATCTCTTCACCAGGTGGGGAGTAGGGGTTCCTCACTGATTACTTAGGTTTTCACTACATCCTTCCATGGAATTGTGACTATTCGGTAACTACCTAACTTCTCCCTTTGGACTGTGAACTCCTTCAAACCTAGGAGTGGCTTCCAGTCATCTTTTTGTTTCCAGTGCCCATCGTAGGGCTTGGCATTGATTAAGCCCTGATAAAAACTGAATGAATGAATAAATGAATGAATGAAAACATGCACAAAAAACTAAAAGATGGGATTTCTAATTTGGTCCCAGCATAGCTTAGCCGTGGGAAGGATGGTGCCAGAGATGTTTCCTCCAGCGGTGGTTTGGTCTGAGTCTCAGACGTAACTACAGTTGGCGTAGGGGATGGGAAGCCTACCCGAAAGATCTGCTCTGCTCTCTCCATAGACACAGGCGGGTGGTGCTTGCCCACGTACCTCTTCTGGCCCCCCTCATCAGTAAGGAGGGCTTGGGGAATTTCAGGGATGGTATCTTTGGGAAAGCCCAGGTCAGGGCGAAGCCACCTCTAATGCCCCCCAGAAGGTGCCCCATAGCCCAAACCAGCTCTTCCCCATACTGCTCAGCCTGAGGCTTAGTAAGGAGGTCTAAGAGTTGGCTTTGTTCTCCTGGGAACTAACAACTCCATCTGCCCGGTGGGCATATCAATTCTCCCACCATCTTGGCCTCTTTTCTTCTCCCTGAAACTGATAAAAAAGATAAATCCCACTACCCACGCTTGTCCCTCTCCCCAGAGGCAATCTAGGGAGATTTTCTAACGTCATGCTATAGCCTCTGTTCGGCAACTCATTTTTCCTATTTTTTCTTTCATGTATTTTGGACATCTTTCTATACCCTCGTGTGCAAATCTCCACCGTTCTTCTTCATAGCTCCGTCACATTGCACAGAATGGCTAAAGCATTGTTCACCTAAGCGGTTCCTCCTGATGATGGGCCTTGATGTTGATTCGGTTTGGGCATAGCGTGCCAATGGCCGCACACGTCTGCACACCTACACAGTACTGGTTAGTACCCCAAATGCCCTCTCTGATAGTAGCACTGCTTTTCACACTCCCAGCTATAGCTACGGCCATGAAGCCCAGGCTCGTGAAAGAAAAAGAAACCCCATTACCCATGATGGTGATGCTTACCATAGCAAGAGAAGAAGGAAACTCGCTTGACAAGGAGCTTTCTTGGCATTTTTTGGTTTTGTCTTTATTTCACTCTCTGTCCCCTAACAACCTTGTGGGGACCGTGGAGCTGGGGACTGGCCTTGCTATTATAATCATTACTGAGTTGACACACATTTTGTGCCAGGTTCATGCTGGATGCCGAGTGGGGGGCTGGGAGGGGGTGATGGCCAGGAGAGGGCAGTCTGCTGAGGCGCTTTGCTCAGCTGCTGTCCCCTCCATCCCTTGTGTCCCTTCTCAGCTCCCTTTATTTCTAATTTTTCCCCAACTTGATGAGATACAACTGACATATAACATGGTACGAACTCAAGATTCGATACACTTGTATATTACAGTATTGCGACAGCGCTCTAAGCAGCTGAAGGATTCATTTGCTTCAAGCGTTTGCACTCCTTGCTTGCGGATCTAACTCCCTTGGTTCCTAGCAAAACTAATCTTTTTCCTTGAGATGTGCAGACTGCTGGCCTTGAGGAGAGGAGGACTGCACTTTCCCAGAAGACAAGGCCTGTCTGAAACAGCTGCCACTGATGTGAAGTCTGTTTAGGGTCACGTCCACAGATGACTACCCACCTGGGCACCTGCTTCTCCTGCACGCGGCCCCTCCCCCCCCTTTCCAGTGCCTTGCCCTTAAAAACCCTCCAGCTTTGCCTGGACAGGACAGCAGCTTTCTTAGGTTGCTGGCTTCCTGAATAAAGTTGCCGTTCCTTTCCCTCCATCCTCCATCATTTGTTATCGAGTATTGACTTTCGGGCAACGAGCAACCAAACCTGCGTTTGGATCTGGTCCTCTGGCAGGTAACAATAGGATTATCACCGTAGTGTTAGCTAGCTCCCCCACCCCGCCATAGAACCACCACTTCTTTTTGTGATGAGACCATTTAAGGTTGACTGTCTGTGCAACATTCAGATATACGGTCCAGTGTTGTTATCTATAGTGCATTAGATCCCCAGAACCTTTTCATCCTCTAACTGGAGGCTTGTACCTTTAGACCAACTCTCCCCATTTCCCCCACCCCCTTGCCATTTCTCACTACCACCCTGCTCTCTGTTTCTATGAATTCAGCTTTTTTTGGGATTCCACGTATAGGTGAGATCATACAGCGTGTGTCTTTCTCTGTCTGACTCATCTCACCGAGCGTAATGTCCTCAAGGATCATCCGTGTTGCTGCAAACGGCAACAAAGGATTTCATTCTTTTTTGTGGCTGGATAATATCCCATCGTGTATATACACCACATCTTATTTATCTATTCATCTGTTGACAGACGCTGAGCTTTTATCCATGGCTTTTTCCTTGGCTATTGGGAATAATGTAATGAACCTGGGACCTTCAATATCCTGTTTCCATTGCTCTTGGATGTCTCCCCAGAAATGAGATGGCTGGAGCCTATGGTAGTTTGGTTTTTAGGTTTTTTTGAAGAACCGACTTCCATACTCTTTTCCACAGTGGCTGCACCAACTTACATTCCCTTCTCTCCTCATCCTCACCAATACTTGTCTTTGTGACGACAGCCATCCTTACAGGTGTGAGGTGGCCTCTCTCTCGCTCCCTTTCAAGTGAGACTTGAGAACCAGTGATGACATCACACTTGAACAACCAGCAGCGTTTGGCCCTGTGCCCCATCCTCTCCTTGAAACACCTTCCCCACCGTGTCGTCCCTTTGCCGTCTCCACCCCAGGGCTTTGTCCTCACACCTCTTCTCCTCTATAGCCACGCTTCCTCCCTGGGTGATCACATGCAGTCCCATGGCTTTAAATAGCATATGCTCGTGACCCCAATCTGCATGTCACCATCCCAGACCTCCACCATGAACTCTGCGTGTCCAGCAATCTTTGCATCGTCTCCATCTGGACGTCCGAAAGAAACAGCCCAAAGGTAACACATTTGTGCATCAGCAGATGCGTTAGTCATCAGGGAAATGCAAACTCAAACCACTTCACGCTCACTAATGTGAGTGTCATCAAAAAGATGAATGATAGTGAGTGTTGGCAAGGATTTGAAGAAATTGGATCCCGCCTACAGCACTGGGTGGGGGGGAATGCAAAATGGGGCAGCCACTTTGGAAGATAGTTTGGCAGTTCTGCAAAAATGTTACACAGACAGGAGCACCTGGCTGGCTGTATCGGAAGAGTGTGTGACGCTGGCTCTCGGGGTTATGAGTTCGAGACCCACACTGGGTGTAGCGATTACTAAAAATAAAGAAAGCAAGAAATAACCCTTAAAAAGTTACACGGACAGTTATCGTGTGACCCAGCAATTCCGCTCTTAGGTGTCCACCCAATAGAGGCGAGAACATGTCCGCGCAGACATTTGTATACGAACATTCGGAGGAGCGTTATTCAGAACAGCTAAAAAGTAGCAGGAAGCCAAATGCCCAACAGCGGATGAGTGGATAAACAGAACGTGAGGTAGCCTCACCATGGGACGTCACTGGCCGGGGTGAACCTCAGCAGCACGACGAGTACAAGTGAGAGACACGAGTCACAAAAGCTCCCACACTGGATGATTCCCTTTCCAGGAAATGTCCAGAATACTCAAATCCATGCAGACAAAGCAGATCGGTGACTTCTAGGGACTGGGAGGAAAAGGGGTGGGGAGTGCCTGTGGATGGGGTTTCTTTCGGGGGGATGAACACGTTCTCAAGTTATGTAGTGATGATGGTCACATAACTTTGTGAAAGGACTAGAAACTCCTGAAAAGTACCCTTCAGAAGGGTGACTCTCATGGTTATGTGAATTTATCTCAATTTTTCTAAAGATTTTATTTATTTACTTATTTGACAAAGAGAGAGAGCACAAGCAGAGGGAAAGGGAGAAGCAGGTGCCCCACTGACCAGGGAGCCCAATGAGGCGCTCGATCCCATGACCCTGAGATCCTGACCTGAGCCGAAGGTGGACCTTTACCCGACTGAGCCCCCCAGGTGCCTCTATCTCAATTTTTTAAAAAGTTAAAACCGATTTCAGATTTTTTTAAGAGAGAGAGCAAGCGAGGGGAGGGGCAGAGGGAGAGAGAGAGAATCTCAAGCAGGCTCCACACCCAGCATGGAGCCTGATGCGGGGCTCGATCTCACAACCCTGAGATCATGACCTGAGCTGAAACCAAGAATCAGGTGCTTAACCGACTGAGCCACCCCAGGTTTTTTTTCTTTTTTAAACATAACAAACGATTTCCTCCTCCAAACCTACTCGGCCACTCTTGCACCCTCCATCCTAGCCATCCACGAAACCTGTTAGCTTTACCTTTGAAATTTATCCTGAGTCCAAACCCTTCTTCCCACTTCCCCACCACCATCTGTGTCTGAGCCACTAGTCTGTGTCATCTGCCTTACCCCATAACCATGACGGTGTGTCCTCCATCCAGCAGCTAGATGTTCTCCTGCAAGAGAAGCAAATGAGACTCTGCTTGCTCACAGCTCCAATGGCTCCCATCTTGCTCAGACGAAAAGCCCAACTCTTCACTGTGCCTGTAAGATCCTGACATTTCCACCCCTCCACAAGCTCTCTGGTCTCCCCTCCTCCCAGCCTCCCTTTGCCCACTCTGTTCCTGCTGACCTCCCTTCTGTTCCTCAACATGCCTGACTCATCGCAGGGCCTTTGCACCTGCTGTTCTCACTGCCTGGAATGTTCTTCCTCTCAGGTCTCATTATCATTATCTTTCTCTACACTCCTTAGCTTGATTACTGTCTATAGCATGTGTCTCCCACCTGAATGTGAGCCATTCATGGACAGGAAAGTTGCTCTCATCCATTGTTAAATCCCCAGAGCCTGGCAACCTACCAGTTGCTCAGTAAATGCTTGTTGAATGCACGAACCAAACAACTATACACAGATCATGCTTGGAAACGCCCAAGCGGAAGGGAGACGGGAAGTCTCAAGTATGGAATGTTTCCAGGCTTACAAAAGCTTGGTACCGGGCCATCTGGCTGGCTCAGTCAGAAGAGCATGCAACTCTTGATCTTGGGGTCATGAGTGAGAGCCCCACACTGGTAAAAATAAATTAATACATAAACTTAAAAAAATAAACAAGAGTCTGATACGTATTTTTTTTTCATATAATCTAACAGCCCTATGAGATAGGCAAGCATTTAAACTATTTCCAGATAAGGAAACAAGTTCAGAGCTAACTTGGCGGAGTACCCAGCATAGGGCAAGCCTTCAATTAATATTAACACTATTGTGATTGTTTTATCATTCTCCCCACTTACCATTTCAAGCCCACCTCAGTTCACCTCAGCCTTCTCCCTGAGACAGAGCCCATCTGCTTCCCCATCCACACACAGAGCTGGCTAACTCCCTTTCCTTGCTTTTGCTGACATCAGTCCCTCTACCTCGAATCCCCTCATCCTTCCTCTCTACTTGTCAGTAGCCCAAATCCACTGTACCATTGACTTCACTACTGCTTCCTCCAGGAAGCCTTCTCGGATTAACCCGCCCACTGCTCACTACTTCCGTATTCTCCTCCCCTCCACTCCTGTTCCACTTGCCACTGCTGGCAACATTGTAGCTTTGCTTGAATCTTGACATCTCACGAGTGTTTTCAGAGATCAAATAGCACACTTTGGTGAGCCTGACGACCTTCTCCCAAGCTGTGTGACCTTGGGCAAGTTGATTGACTTCTCTGAGCTTCACCTGTGAAGTGGAAATAGAAATAAGCCTGTCTCTCTTAGGGTTGCCATGGGGCTAACACGAGACATGGTAAATCAGACAGCCATGTCAGCACGTGGTGAAGGTCCAGTCCAGATTAGTGCTTATTATTATCTCAAAACGGCCCTGCAAGGTAAGTAGAGCAACACGAGGCTGGAGTGGTTTGTGCAGCTCATGGCGGCAAGCTGGGACTCGAACCCCGCGTCCTGCCCTTCTGTTCGACTTCACCACATCTTTTAGGGATCGTTTCCGACGGCTCACATTACGCCCACTGGTGTTGGTGTCGTGCGTGATCTCGGAATCACTCTCGGATGTCTGGTTTCACCCTCCAGTGAGGACAATGCCCCGAGCTCAGGGTTGGAGACTTTCGAGGGCGTACTCATCTTGGCTTTCACACCCAAGCCGCCCAGCCCCCTACTAGGCAGGCGAGGCACACCGTCATTTCGCAGACGGGACAACCGAGCCTCCAAGAGGCCAAACCACTGGCTCGTGACCTCACACCAAGAAGAGCAGAAAAGCCGTCATGAGAACCAGCCCGGCATTTCGTCCTTCGGTAACTCACAGCCTTCTCTTTTCTGCTCTCCGGTGCCACCGAAAGGCTGTGCCTTCTGCACCGACCCTCCAGGGTGGGGGACAGTAAAGGCACGTGACGCCATCTACAGAGACACTGAGGGACATGGGAGAAGGGGCAGGTGAGGTGAGCTGTGGCCTTAGACCCCCCGGCCCTGGAAATTCTCCTGTCCCCGAGCCAGCCTCAGCTGTGCTCCCCCGTGCGTGATCTCAGACGCCCGGGAGGGGTGATGGCGGTGGTAATTCTAAGTACCCAACATTTCCTGGGAGAAAGTATTTCAGTAGCAAGTTTTGTTTGTTTATTTTTTGTAAACTTCCTCATAGGATGGAGAAACCACAAGGGTGAGTTCTCCTTTCCCAGTAAAGGCTTTAATGTGCTTCTCCAAATCAGAACTGTGTAGGGGACAAAGACTCAGCCCTGTTCCAGCAAACTCTGGCTCATCTCACCTGGGAAGCTGCCTTATTCACTGCTCGCCCTTCTTCCATCCACACACTGCTTCACAGCCAGCAGCCCTGGGAGGGGCTGAATGTGGCTGGTCTATAAAATGGAATTATTTTTTCACCCGAAAGGGAGTATTCTCGTGAACAGTGTCATGGGCTGAATTAGAACTCCCTTCCCGAAGGCATACACTGAAGTCCTAACCCCCAGGACCTCAGGAGTGACTGGATATGGAGATGGGTCTTTAAAGAAGTAATTGAGTTGGGGCGCCTGGGTGGCTCAGTCGGTTAGGCGTCTGCCTTCAGCTCAGGCCATGATCTCAGGCTCCTGGTGCCGAGCCCCACGTCCGGCTCCCCACTCAGCGGAAGTCTGCTTCTCCCTCTGCCTCTGCCTCCTGCTCATGCTCGCTCGTACTCCCTCTCTCTCTCAAATAAATAAATAGAATCTTTAAGGAAGAAAAAAAGAAGTAATTGAGTTAAAATGAGGTCACTGTGGTGGGCCCCGATCCAAGGTGACTGGTGTCCTTATAAGAAGAGGAGACTGGAACACAGACATGTGCAGAGGGAAGGCCAGTGAAGACCCCGAGAGAAGACAGCTCATCTCCAAGTCAAGAGAGAGGCCTCAGGAGAAGCCCACGCTGCCGACACCTTGATCTTGGACTTCTGAATTGTGAGAAAATCGGTTTCTGTTGTATAAGCCGTGCAGTCTGTGGGAGTTTGCTGGGGCTGCCTTAGCAGTGATACAGAGGAACCGTCTCCTTAGCTGGGCACAGTCTCTACCACTCCCTATTGCCTTACACATGCCTGCGTTACCACTTACATGGCCTCTTCTCCCGATGGTGTTTGAATTTACATCTACTAAATGGCTATTTGTGGAAGAACAAAAACCAGTGACTTTTTTTTCCTCTAAATTTTTATCGTGGTGAAATACACGAAAGAGTACATTTATCATCCGAGCCCTTTTTAACTGTGCTGCTCAGTGGTGTTAAATATATTCATGATGTTGTGCTACAACCCCCACCATTCAGCCCCAGAACACTTTCACCTTGTAGGACTGTAACTCTGTACGCATTAAGCAATAACTCCCCGCTCCCCACTTCGCCCCAGCTCCTGGCAACCACGACCGCTGTTTTACTTTCTGTCTCTACGAATGTGGCTACTCCAAAGAGCTCATGTAAGCGGAGTGATACCGTCTTAGTCTTTTTGCTGAGTCTAAGTCTAAGTCTATCTCACTTCACATTTGCCCTCAAGGTTCATCCATATTGTAGCATGTGTCAGAACTTCCTTCTTTTTGGGGCGCCTGGGTGGCTCAGTTGGTTAAGCATCTGCCTTCTGCTCAGGTCGTGATCCCAGGGTCCTGGGATCGAGCCCCACATCAGGCTCCTTGCTCAGTAGGGAGTCTTCTTCTCTGCCCCCCAAATAAATGCATAAATTTTATTTTTTTAAAAAAAGAACTTCCTTCTTTTTGAAAGCTGAATACTATTCCATTGTACGTGCACACCACGTTTTGCTTATTCATCTCTCGATGAACAGAGGTTGCTTTCACTTCTTAGCTGCCGTGAACACGGGCACACAAATATCCCTTTGAGACCCTGCTCTCAATTTTGGGGGCTCTATACCCAGAAGTGGAATTGCTGGATCATAGGAGAAGTCTACTTTTAATTTCTTATGGAACTACTATCATATCGTTCTCCCCAGCAGCTGCACCATCTGACACTCCTGCCGACAATGTGCCTGGATTCTAATTTCTGCACGTCCTCAGCAACGTGTGTTTTCTATTGTTGTTGTTGTTGTTGTTATGGCAGCCGTCCGAACGGGTGTGAAGTGATACCTCATTGTGGTCTCGACTGGCATTTCCTGACGGTTAATAATGCCAAGCACCTTCTCCTATGTTGATTGTTCATTTCTGTATCTTCTTTGGAGAAATGGCCATTTAAATCCTTGGCCCCATTTTGGATCAGGTCGATTGTCTTTTTAATTGTCGAGTTGAAGGAGTTTTCTATATAATCTGGATATTAATCCCTTATCAGCTATAGGATTTACAAATATTTTCTCCCATGGTGTGGGTTGCCTTTTTTCTGTCGATAGTATCTTCTGATGCATGGTTGCATGTGTGTGTGAAGTCCAACTGTCTATTCTCTCTTTTGTGGCCTGTGCCTCTGGAGTCACATCCAAGAAATCATTGCCAAATCCAATGTCATGAAGCGTTTGCTCTCTGTTTTCTTTCGAGAGGTTTTTTAAAAATTATTTTTATTTATTTATTTTTAGAGAAAGCGAGAGTGGAAATGAGAGAGTGGGGGGAGGTAGGAAGAGAATCTCAAGCAGATCCCCCCCTGAGCAGGGAGCTCAACACAGGGCTTGATCTCACGACCCTGAGATCATGACCTGAGCCAAAATCAAGAGTCAGGTGCTTAACCGACTGAGTCACCCAGGCGCCCCTTCTTCCGAGAGCTTTATGGTTTTAAGTCTTACATTTAGGTCTTTGATAACATTTTAAGTTAATTTTTGTATATGGTGTGCGGTAAGGGTCCAACTTCATTCTTTTGCATGTGGATATCCAGTTTTCCCAACAATTTTTGTTGAAAATACTGTCCTTTCCCCATTGAATGGTCTCAGAGACCTTGTTAAAAATCATTTGACCCGGGGCACCTGAGTGGCTTGGTCAGTTAAATGTCTGCCTTTGGCTCAGGTCATGATCTCCAGGTCCTGGGATCGAGCCTGGTGTCCAGCTCCCTGCTTGATGGGGAGTCTGCTTCTCCCTCTCCCGCTGCCTCTCCCCACTGCTTGTGCTCTCTTTCTTACTCTCTCTCTCTCAAATAAATAAATAAATTAATTAATTAAAAAAATCTTTTTAAAAATCACTTGACTGCATAGGTGAGGGTTTATTTCTGAGCACCCTGTTTTTTTCTATTGGCCTACATGTCTGCCTATATGCTAGTGTCATATTTTGTTTACTGTTACTTTGTATAGTGAATTCTGAAATCAGGAAGTACGAGTCCTTCAGTTTGCTCATTTTTCAAGATTGTTTTGACTAATCAATTGATTGTTTAACTTTGAGATCCCATACGAATTTTAGGATGGATTTTTCTACTTCTGCCAAACACACACACACGCACACACACACACACATTGGGATTTTGATAAGGCATTGCG
This sequence comes from Ursus maritimus, assembly GCF_017311325.1. Taxonomy (NCBI): domain Eukaryota; kingdom Metazoa; phylum Chordata; class Mammalia; order Carnivora; family Ursidae; genus Ursus; species Ursus maritimus. The sequence continues at coordinate 30,462,840 of NW_024424452.1, forward strand.
CTGAATCTGTAGATTGCTTTGGGTAATACTGACATGTGAACAATATTAAGTCTTCCAGTCCGTGAACATGGACTGTATTTCCATTTATTTACGTACTCTTTAATTTCTTTCAGCGATGTCTTGTAGTTTTCTTTGTGTAAGTCTTTCGCTTCCTTGGTTAATTCCTAAGTATTTTATTCCTTTTAATACCATTATGAATGGAATTATTTTCTTAATCTCCTTTTTGGATTGTTCGTTGTTGGTGTATGGAAACGCAACTGATTTTTGTGGGTTGGCTTTGTATTACGTTACTTTGCTGAATTCATTTATTAATTCTAACCGTGCGTGTGTGTGTGTGTGTGTGTGTGCGTGTGTGTGTGCGCGTGTGTGTGTGCGTGCGTGTGTGCGTGCGTGCGTGTGTGTGCATGTGTGCGTGTGTGTGTGCGTGTGTGTGTGCGTGCGCGTGTGTGTGTGTGTGTGTACTCCTTAGGGTTTTCTACATTAAGTTGATATCATCTCCATAAAAGAGATCATTTTACTTCTTCCTTTCCAATTTGGATGCCTTTTATTTCTTTTTCTTGCCTGACCTGGCTAGAACTTACAGTACTATGTTAGACAGATGTGGTCCGAGTGGGCATCCTTACCTTATTACGATCTTAGAGGAAATGCTTTCAGTCTTTCACCATTGAGTGTAATGCTCGCTGTAGGGTTTTTCATGTAGAGTTTTTATTATGTTTATGATGTTTCTATTCCTGGTTTATTGTGTGTTTTTATCTTAAAAGGGTGTTGACTTTTGCCAAATGCTTTGACAATTACTTCTGGTTTTCCACCTCGTCTGACTGCCAAAGCACCATCTTTAACACACTCCCTCACCCCATTCATCGAGCAAACTATTTTAAGAACCACTATTCATCTTCTGCTCTGTGTCCTTCAGTTCCAGGACATTTTCCTGTATTATCACTTTGGTAATTTCCTCTCTTGGTTTTCTCAGTTCTCTTTCTGGAACCCCTTCTCATGAGATGTCAGTCATCCTGCATTGACCCTCTCATGACTGTGCCCTTTCTCTCCTGCTTTCTGCATCTGTGTCCCTTCTTGCCGGCTCTTATGTTTCTCCTTTCCCTGCCCTGCCAATCCATCACTATCTATTAGCTTTTTTTTTTTTTTTTAAGATTTTATTCATTTGGCAGAGAGAGACACAGCAAGAGAAGGAACACAAGCAGGGGGTGTGGGAGAGGGAGAAGCAGGCTTCCCGCCAAGCAGGGAGCCCGATGCAGGGCTCCATCCTGAACGTTGGGATCATGACCTGAGCCAAAGGCAGACGCTTAATGACTGAGCCACCCAGGTGCCCCGTTTTTTTTTTTTTAAGGTTTTATTTATTTAGTTGAGAGAGAGAGAGGAGGAGGGAGAGAGAATCTGAAGCAGACTCCATCCTGAGTGCACAGCCTGATGTGGGGCTCGATCCCATGAACGTGAGATCATGACCTGAGCTGAAACCAAGAGTCAGACACTCAACCAACCCACTGAGCCACCCAGGTGCCCCACCATCTATTAACTTTTACCTTCCAGAAATGTGTTGATTTCTCTTGTCCATTTTTATCTCCTTTCCATGCTTTTTCTCTGTTCCCCTCTCCTTTTTTCTTTTGTCCATTTCTGTTTAAGTTAAGCTGATAAAGTGATAAAGCCCATTCACAGAGACCTCTCCAGGAGGAGAACAGGGAGACACCCACCAGATTCATGGACCTGCTCGGGTTTTCTGCCCCCGGCCTCTCTCTTCTTCTATACAGAGAGCAGAATGGTGGAAAGAATAGAAACAGGCAGAGGGTAGTCAATTAAATTGTGCCTCCCAAAAGGTGGGTCCAGATCCTAACCCTCAGTATCTGTGATTTTGATCTCATTTGGAAATAGGACTTTTGTGGATGTAATGAAGCATCTTGAGATGGGCTCAGCTTAAAATTACAGCAGGCACTAAATCCAGTGACAATGACCTTAAGACAAAGGACGGAAAATGTGAAAACACAGGGGAGAGGACCACCTAAAGATAGAGGTACAGAAAGGATGCCGCCATAAGCCAAGGGACACCCAGGATTGCAGGCAAGCACCAGTCACTGGAGGAGGCGGGGAGAGTTCCTCCCCTAAGGCCTTCAGAGGAGAGGGTAGCCCCACGGACATCTTGCTTTTGGATTTCTGGCCTCCTAAACTGTGAGGGAATCCATTTCCGTTGTTAGGACCCAGCCCTGGAAGAAGCTAAAGACAGAGCTGGATGAAATTCGTGTGTCCTTGAACAGCTCACTCCACTTCTCAAGCACATCTTCTTTCCCACCCACCCCCCACCCCCCACCAATGGGAATGGAGATAAGAATCTTTCTCTCCCCGGGCTGTTGGACTTTAGCACCCCCCAGAATTCGCTAGGGGGCTTGTGAAAGAACCCCAAACTTTCTGGATCTGGACGAGGCTTGAGAATCTATGGACGCTGCTCATCTCAGAACCACCGCTGTAGAGGCTCCGAGAACTGCGCCCACTAGAAAAAAGGAAACTCTGGAGACATTGCACCAAAGAAGAGCTGAGAGAAGGGAGAGACCAAAGACGCAGGGAAGCCACTGGGTTCTGTGTGGGGAGGGAGAGAGCAGGGGATGCAGAAGACTGGCTCTCGATCACGGTGGCTTTGGGGCCGTGTGCAGACTCATCTTTGGTTCATACAACTGGGGGGAGTGGTACTACGGGCATCTCATGGGTGGAGGCCAGAGATGCTGGTAAAGATCTGACAGCACACAGGACAGCCCCACGACAAAGGACTAGCTAGCCCTGAACGTCAGCCTTGCCATGACGACAGGGACAGCAGAGACGGATGGTTCTCACTTCTGCTGCATTATCAGAATCACCCAGGGAGTTGTTAGAGCATCTGATGGCCAGAGCACATTAAATTCACATGGGTGCGACACAGGTGTCCGGGTGGGGACAGTTGAGAGCAGTATTTATCCATATGGCAATCACGCCGGGACCTTGTTAAAATGTGGATTCGGATTCACTGGGTCTGGGATGGGATGAGATTTTGTTTCCAACAAGCTCGCAGGTGATGAGCACATTGGGGATTATCTTTAAGAGCTGGGGCTGGGTGTGGGGGGGTGGGGGTGTCACTGGGATCTCCTCACAAGCTGGAGAGGTTTTTCTAAACCCTTTCTCTGCCCTTTGAGATATAAATCTACCACCCCAAACTCCTTCCTTCGGACCCAGAGAGTCGTCTCTTTGAAATGCAAACATTCAGGGAGAGAAAGTTCTCTCCCAGTCCCTGTGGGACTTTGGTTAAGGGCCAAATTCCGTGGTCACCTTCCAGCAACCCGCACCCCCCCCCCCACCTTCTGGCATAAAGGTAGCAGAAGTCGGCTTCTCCTCCAGCCAAGTGTAAAAAGCCAAGCGGCCTAGTCACAGGGGCAAGCCCCCTTCTCAACCCTCAGTGCCTTTTCCCTTAGCAAAAGCCTTTCCTTTCAAGGCGAGTCAAATCTGGTTTGCACGGGGGCAGGAGAGGGTTCCTGATTACGAGAGCAGAGGTGCACGAATACACCTGTCCTCACCACTTTATTGACCAGCTTCCCGCTGTGAGGGTCTCTGATGGAGGCATTAGAGGAGTGAGCTCCTCAAGCTCAGTCTCCTCCACCGCCCATTCTCCTGTCTGCCCCCCCCCATTGGCCCGTAAGCAGGGGGGAGTGGGGGGAGGGCACGGCTCGGATCTTGCCTGGTGTCCTGGCGGGTCAGTTTGTGCGGAGAGGCTCAGAGCCATCTGAAGGGCAGAGCAAGGGCACCCTCATGGCTGCCTGACAACGGTCATGCCATCCGTTTACCTTGGCACAGCCCTGAAAAGCCCCCCCACCTTCCCCAGAGCATGCTCCCAGCTACGGGACCCCCACTCCCACCCAGCTGTGTCTTGGCCACGCTGAGACATCCAGCTCTCCAGGTGACCTCTGATGGCAAACACACTCTCCAGGCCTCTCAGGCCACACACTGCGGCTGTGGCCTTGAAGTTGTGTGTCTGGCCCATGCCCAGATCCCAGCCAAGGAAGTAGCAGCCCAGACAGAGCCCCAGCTTTCCGTTTGGGGCCCAGTGCAGGTGCCGGAGGCCAAGCGGAGCCTAAGAACGCTAGAAGACGTCTCCTGGCTCGGCAACTTCAGGAAACCCCCTAAAACTCCCAGTGGGGTGGCTGTGGCGGCCCCACAGACCTCCCTCACTCTTGACTCGGGAGTGCGGTTTCCCTCCTGGCAGCTCCCCAGCCTGAGGCTGCCCGGCCTCCACAGCCGGGTGGCGGGGTGGTCTCACCACTTCTGGCGCCTAGCTGGTGAAGGCTAGGGGTGCTGGTAAGCGCCCTACAGCGCCCAGGGCCGAGTTCCATGTCACAGGGATCCAGCCCAGTGTGTCCATAGGGCCGTGGTTGAGAAACCCAGGCTGGGCGGAAGCTAAGAGTGGTATTTCCAGCTTGAACGTGCCAAGCCCTGAGTGCACCCAGTGAAGGCTGATGCTGACCTTATGCTGCGCCCGAGTGACTGTCCCCTCAGCCTGCCGAGGGCCCCAGCTGCCCTTCTGAGGCAGAAGAGCTGGGCCTCCAGGCTCCAACACTGCCATAGACCTTTCCTGCCCCCACCGCTATAACCTGGGGGCTCCCCCAGAGGACAAGGGGGACAGAAATGAGGACCAATGCTGGGGTCTGGAGATAGGCCCGTGGGCCCCTTCTCCTGATAACCTGGACTTTGAGGCAAGTGCAGGCTTCAGGTCCCACACACCTGGACTCAAGTTCACTTGCCTGCGGAACCTTGGCCAACTTGCCTCACCTCTCTGGGCCCTGGGAGAAGAGGCAGAGCTACAAAGTAGCCCTTGTGTTTCCAGAGTCCACCCTTGTGGCACTTAGACCAGGACTCATACAGAAACCGCGGTTGTCTGTGCTTAGCGTCTTAATCCTGAAGGTCCCTCTCTCCACATGGCAGTCCCCAAAATCTCTGATTGTGCCCAGTTTCTGCTCCCCTGGAACCTGGATGACTGCCTGTGTCTATAACGTGGGTCACAGAGCATTTTGAGTCCAACCACCCTAACCATAACCACCACAGCGGGTGAATATCCATCTAGCCGTTTCTGCATGACGTGGTACGTGAGAGAAGACGGAGTTACGGCTGCCGTGACAGACTGGTGGAATTGTATTTCTCTCTCACGTAACAGTATACACATCAGCCATTCGGAATAAGCAACTTGGCTCCGTGGGACAGAAACCAGGCTCCCTCTCTTGTTTGGCTTTCTCATCTTTGCTCATGGCTTCCACCTCAGGATCCAAAGTGGCTGCTCCAGCTCCTGTCATCATGTCTGTATTCCACCAGAGGGAAAGGCAGAACCCAGAAGTGGCATGATTGACTCCTGCTAGCATGGTCACATGACCACACTAACTGCAGGGGTGGGGGGAGGCCAAGAGAGGCAGTCTTTCATCTTTAGCATGAACCAGCTAAAAATTCTCTTTCAGTGTAAGAAGATCTTGGGGTTAGCTGGTAGTTTCTGCCACATCTAACGGAGGAACAGAGAATAATTTTATTTGTGTGGCTGAGTGAACGCACAAATCAAGTGGTGTGAGGAGAAGCCCCCCAAACCCTCGCAGGGTGATGGGCGTGAGGCTGGAGTGAAGAAGGAACCCCTCTGGAAAAGCGGTCAATATTTTCCTTCTGTCAGTCAACGTACATGCGTCAAGCATCTACTTTGTGTCCGTCTAGAACACGAGCTCGTGTGTGAGCAGGAGGAAGTGGGGAAGGGCCTGGATGCCCCCAGCTGACACGGCTGTCAGTGTGTTGTATACCCCCAGTCGCTCAACGTCTGTAAACTGAGCGCCTACTCTTCGCCAGGCCCGGAGAGGCTACCAAGGTGAAAACAGCCCCAGCCTGACCCCGACACACTCTCACCATGAGTCTGCAGTGCCCACAAACCACACGGGAAAATCCTTCTGTTAGAACCATGCCTGCCCTGGGGGGCGGCGTCTGCCCATCCCTCCTCAGCACGGACTGCCTGGACCCCCCCCTCCCCCGGACACCCAACTCACCCCCACGCTGTCCCACTGCGGCCCTCCCCTCTGTTATGACCAAGTATCTGGAACAGGCCCCCCAGGGCCTCTCCTATGGGCAGCGGGGATCCCTTCCTCTAAGAGTGGCCAAGGCGGGAGTGTGGCCGGTTGGGGAGCGCTGAGGGGTCCGACTCATCCTGGGTTGCTCGGGAGGTCCTGGGTTTAGCAGTTGCAAGGCCTGCATCCCGGAAATTCCCCCAGGCTGGGCAAACGGGGATGGTTGGTCACTCTAGAATTCTGACCCTGTCTTGTCCTCTCCCCCTCCCCCCAAACCAGGGCTTCTCAACCCTGGCCACGCGTTGGCATCATGTGGAGGAACTTTCAAGAAAGTGCTGCAGCCTGAGGACCAGTTCATTTGGAGTCTCCGGGGCAGGGTGGGGCACAGGTCTTGTGACAAAGACTCTGGAGGCTTCTAACAAACGAGCCCCCGGGGCTGAGAGCTCCGGGGTCTGTGCTGAGTTCAGTGCGGGAGAGATGGCTTGTTTGTTTCCCGATCAGGAAGGTGAGGAGGGGTGGAGAAGGAGCCCTGGACCGGGGTTCATGGGTCATGCCTTCATTCATTCGTTAGTTGTACCTGGAGGGCCTGCCACGAGTCAGGGGCCATCCTGGGACTGGAGGTACAGGGTGGGGAAGAGAGCAGTCAGGACCTATGTCCATTCTAGCGGGGGACCAGAGCGGAAGCAGTGACGTCAGCTGGGTACTTGCCGATGAAGGTGCTGAATTGAGTGCCGTGTCCCAGGGGGCGCGATAGGTGGGGTGCAGCTGTGCAGACCCAGCTGTATTGTTCCCTTGGGCGGCCGTAACAAATTGCCACAAACCGGGGGCCTTAAAACGACACGAGTTTATTCTCTGAGCATCTAGAGGCCGGAGTCTGAAGTCAAGGTGTCAGCAGGGCTGTTCTCTGTGGCAGCTCTGGGTAGGGGGGAGTCCATCCCACTCCGCTCTCCCCACTTCTGGGGACTGCCACGGATCCGTGGCATCCTTGGCTGGTAGATGCGCCGACCTCCGCCTGGTCTCCATGTGGCCTTCTCTTCCCTGTCTCTCTGAGTCTTCACCTGCTCTTCTCCCTCTCTCTGCGTCCTCTCTTCTTATAAGGTCCCCAGTCACTGGATTTAGGGCCCACCCATGTCATCCAGGGTGGTCTCATCTTTAGACCCTGAATTACATCCACAAAATGTTATTTTCCAAATAAGGTCCCATTCTCAGGTTCCAGGGGTTAGGATGTGGACACACGTTTTCTGGGGTGACAGTTCAAACTCCCACAGGTATGGGGGGGCAGGGAAGGCCTCCAGGGACATGTTCTGGTGTGAATCATTCTGAGGCCAACTCCAGAGTGAGAATGTGGGGGGATCGCAGGAAGTGCTGCTGGGGGACAGGGAAGTGAGGCCAGGGGACAGAAGGGGCCAGTTTTGGGGTGACTCTGGAGCAGATCACCCCTGTGGGCTACTGGGGCTCAGGGGGACCTTCAGGAACCTCAGAGGTACCCACCCATTTGGGGGGTGAGGGCATTGGGCACTGAGACACCAACTCCTGAAAGTCATTGGTGGGCTGCTACCACCCCCGCACTGGGCCTACCAGCTTCTGGCGGACAGATGGAGCCCCCAGGCAGAGAATGGAAGGCACTTGCCAGCGTGGGGACCGTGAGTGCTGAGAGGTCCTGGTGGGACCCTGACTGTGGCTGCTGCAGAAGGGACGTTTGAGCCGCAGCCTGCACTATACGAAAGGGCCGTGTGACAACTGTGCAAGAGCACGTGGAGGCCACACCAGGCAAGGCAGACAGTCGGGGCAAACTCCCCAAGGCAGGAGCGAGCGGGGTGCACTCCCAGAGCAGCAAGGGTGCAGGGCGGCTGCAGTCAGGGAGGGTGGGGAGGCACCCGGAGCCCCGAGAGCCCAAGGGGGGGGTGTTTCCAGGGCCCATCGTGCAGGGTCAAGAGCTGAGATTCGATGGCGTGGACAAGGGGAAGCCTTTGGAGAGTGTGAAGCAGGAGTCCAACAGGGTCCGGTTACTGTTTGACATTTGACAACAGTCTGATCCGGACAAGGAGATGGATTCCAGGGAGTGGCGGCGTGAGGGCGCAGCGGGGAAACTGAGCTGGGGAGGGTCTGGCTCTGTCTCCCCCAGCGGCAGCGGTCCCTCCTTTCTCCAGGCCTCAGCTTCCCATCTGAAAAATGAGTCCCACAAGCTGGGCCTCTTCACTGCAGAAGGGCGTTTGGCGACTCTGGAGATCCTGAGAGAAGTCCCCTGGGCACAGTTGGGTGAGGGGCTGCCCGCGGTGCTGGGGGCAAACAGCCCCTCAGCAGAAGTAGCCATGCCTGGACCAGTCAAGGTCGGGGGAGGCCTTTCTCAAGGTCTGCGCTACTGGCTGAGTTGAATTAAAGTGAATTATAGTGAAGTGAATTGAAGTGAATTCAACTGAGTTGAATTCAAAAGTGAATTGAACTCAAATTACGAATTATAAATGCGGTGTCCTGGAGGCATGAAGACCAAGGTGGGCTGAGAAGTGAAGACTGAGTCTTTGGGGTAGCTTGGCAATGTGCAGCCAGCCCTGGGGTGGGCCAGTCAGCTCGTTCAGGGCTCTGGGAGGCAGGGGCTAACGTGGCAGTCACTTGGCATTCACAGCTGACTGGGAGGAAAGTTGCATTGAACCCTGAGCCTGAAGACGCTTGGTTTCTCCGGATGGACTCTGAGTACGGCCATGGTTCAGTGAGTGCCTCAAATCTCACTAGGCCCAGACCCGCCTGTAGTCCAGCCCGTCCGTGGTTCTCCTCCCCAGTGATTGCCAAGACCCCCAGTGTGGCTACAAGTATCCAGGAACTTCAGATACTCATTTATCAAGGGCTTGCCACGTGCCAGGCATTGTGCGAAGCCCTTTACGTGAGGAAGGATGGTCACCTTTCCCATCTTAGAGTCCAGGAGTTGGCACCCCAGGGACGCGAATTCACCGCGGAGACTCATGCCCCCTCTGCAAGCTGTGCTCCTGAGCGGGGCCCACAGCAAGGCTGCCAGGGTTCCGCACACACTGCTCGTAGCACTTCGGTGCCAAGGTGGCCGGGGAGGGGACGGATTTTGGCACCATGGTGTGCGGTGCCTGGAGCCACCGTCCCTCCCTGACCCCAGGTGCTGAGTCACATTCACCACACTAGAATCCTCGGTGCCCCCCACTTATGCTCATTTCTGATGCCCCTCCTGCATACAGATTCTTGTTTCCACCAGCGGGGTTCGGATGCCCTGAGTACCCACAAGGGGAGCCTTTAGAGCTGGGGGTGTGTTTCTCACAGGGTTCCTCGGCCCCTCTGTCAGCAAGGCTGACAGGTGCAAGGGCTCTGCACACCACCACCTGCTGACCGTCCTTGAGTGACCGCCACACCGGGGACACATGGAAAGGGGTGGGGTGGGTATGATCCACTTCTGTCCTTGGCAGCTCCAGTGCCAGCAAATGCGGCTGGTATGTAGAAAAAGGAAGGCACTCAGCTGCCAGTGACTCATTTAGGGTCATTCCAAGCCCAGCGAGTGGGCGGCCAATGCGGGTAAAGTTATGCCTTCCGTGCATTCAATGGACGGTGGGCCGCGGGGTCCACATCCCTCAGATCCCTCTCCCACCTTCATGCCTCCCGCCCCCCACCCATGAACTTTCAGTCCTAAACATACCACCTGTGCCTCTGCTGGAGGACGACCCCCACTCTGGCAGACCCCACTTTGCCAGTGTGTGCCCAGAGCCAAGAGCACCTGGCAATTCCTGTCCCGGCTCGCGGCAGCCCTGAAGCAGTGCGGATGGGGGGAGAGCAGAAACACCCCTGCTGCCTCACCAGGCTGGGCTTTCGGAGTGAGCCTCGGTTACCTTCCATTCCAGGCTGAATTGTGTCCCCCGCGCCCCAAGTTCATCCGCTGAAGTCCTAACCTCCAGCAGTTCAGACTGTGATTTTACTTGGGTAGAAGGTCACAGCCTGTGTAATTAGTTATGATGAGGTCCTATTGGGATAGGGTGGGCCTTCAGTCCAACACAACTGGCGTCCATATAAAAAGGGGAAATTCGGACACAGACATGCACGTGGCAATGCCACGTGAAGCTTGGAGCTATGTTGCCAAAAAGCTATCAGGAGCTGGGGGGAGGGGAACAGATTCTTCCCTAGTGCCTTTGGAGCGGGCACAGCCGTGCCAACCCTGTGATCTGGGACCTCCGGCTTCTAGAATCGCAAGGGGAAAAAAATTCTGTTGTCTAAGCCGCTCAATTTGTGGTATCTTATTAGGGCAGCCCCAGGAAGCTAATACACGTTCTGTGGGATTTCGCCTAGTAACACATGCCGGCACGGCCTCCCTCCCTGGGGACACTGCCTGATATCTCGTGGTCTCATGGGTCCTTGTCACAGGGTCGGGTCTGCTCCCGGACAGTACTGCCTAAAATAGTGGGATTTTAAGGAGCAGTTGCAAACTTACCATGGGCAAACAGCATAAATGAGCAAACGCGTGGCTGGGTAGGGTGAACCCCATGGGAGGGGACGGTCCCTGCTCAGCTCCTGTCATGGGGGACACAGGCTCCGTGTTGCCTGAGTTCCTCAAGAGAAGCCAGAGGGGCGCCTGGCTGGCTCAGTCAGGAGAGCATGCAACTCTTGATCTCAGGGTTGTGAGTGTGAGTCCCACGTGGGGTGTGGAGATTACTTAAAAATAAAATCTTAAACAACAACAACCCAGAAATGTGAATTTCCAAAGGAACAAAAGGTGACATGCAATTTTTAAATATTGGCAAATGACTCCATTCTTGTTTGTCCTTTTAACCTACTCAGATTCAACTCAAACAGGTCTGGGGGTCAGATCTGGCCCTGCTTGGCGGGGACAGCACCCCCCACGCCCAGCCTTGTGTGGCGAGAAGAGCTGTGAGCGGGGCACAAGGCACCTGGCGTCCTGCTGCCCGTGAGCTAGGCGCACCTGTTTCAAAAAACCCTCGCCGAGCCTCAGTCTTCATATGCATCAAATGGGTACCACCTCGTGCACCTTGCTTCCCCGCTGGGGCGGTCATGAGACAGAGGAACACAATATACTTAGCAAACACTATGCACCAGCGATGTTCTGAGTCCGTGGCAAAGTAGTGAAAGTCTTTGACTCCACCCCACCCGTGCTCAGAAGTGCCAGCTGTGATGACCCTACTTCGTTCTTACACGGGAGAAGGAGGCCCAGAGGTTAAGTGACTTGCCAAAGACCGCCCGGGCGGTCGGCAGTGGCAGCGGGCCTCCCGCCTCCAGCCGAGCTGACCGCCAAGCCAATGCACTTGACTGCCTCTTGGAAGGCATTAAAATACTTCCCAAACTGCTTTTTCCTCTTCTTCTTTTTTTTCTTTTACAAAGGGGGAGGAGGGGACAGATGGGTGCCCTTTGGCCTTTTCTTAGGGAGCTCGCTCTCTCCCCTCCAGCAGCTGCTGGGCTGGGAGGAACTGAGTGTGGGCTGACGTAGTGGCACAGGCTTCCTGACCCGCCTGGACCGGGGCCAGTACGCTGGGCCAAACACCACACCACCCTTTCTCCTCAGCAGAGCATTTCCCGTAAGTAGCAGCTCCCTGCCTGCTGGCACACAGACTGGCCACGGCCCACAATCAGGTGTCTGGGCTCGTCCTCCACGTGGCCAGGCCAGACCTGGGCCAGTGCTTCCCAAATGGACCTGGGCCACCTGGGCCACACTGCCTGCTCTACCCTAATCTGTATCTGTGGGGTGTGTGTAAACCCAGATCCAGAGCCACCCCTCCAGGTGGGGATCCAGGCCACCGTTCACCTTGATTCCAAAGTCCTCATCCACACAATGGGCAGATTTGCAGCCTGGCACAGTTCCTACAGTTGTGCACTCTTCATTCACTTACTTTAAACCAGAAACTTCTCAAATACCCACGGTGTGCCCCGGCTAGGTGGACAACAGGGGCACCTGCTTTTATGAAGATAATACTAGTGGGGCGTGAGGAGGAGAAAGCTTGCTTAATAAACAAGACTATTCGAAACCATGGAAAGTGGTAGAAAGAGGACAAGACATGCCTAGGTTCCAGACCCTAGAGAGGGACTGAACGATTAGGTGGGACATGAGCCAGGAGTTAGGAAGGCGGCTTGGAGACAGACCTCATATTTTCAGTCCTAAAAAGTCCCGGCAGGGAAAACAGCAAGTGCAAAGGTCCTGAGGTAGGAAAAGGATTGGGAGTTTCTGGAAATCTTAGAGTCTGGTCAGTGTTATCAGAACATGATGAGTGACAGAAGGTGAGGTAGAAAAGGTCTGCACGTCCCCTCCGAACAGAGCCTGATGGGGACATGGTGATGGAAACCATCTTCTCTAGTTGGGGGCAACCCTGCTGGACCTCCAGCTGCTGGGGGAGAGACCGGCATTATGGTCTCGCCAGCCCTGGACCTGGGGGAGGGACTTGCAAGCTCCTGCTGCTCCAAGAGGAACCCAGAGCTGTAAGATGGATAAGAGCCACTGCCCACTCTCCCAGCTTCTGGACGAGAGGGCCCAGCCTTGCTGTGACCTGCCAGCTCTGTCCTTGGTCCCAGCCGTTGAGTGACAAGAGGCTTTCTCTGGCCTGTGTGCTGACTCCTCCATGGCCTGGCCAGGTGGCAAGTTCCTTGGGAGGCCAGTAAGTCACATCAAAGCTTGGCTGTCCCTTTTGCCCCATGGTCTGGAATGTCCCCTCTTGGGGGAAGTGTCCAGCTGGCCTAAGCAACGGTCTCTCCAGACAAGGGCAGACTGGAGTAGGAAGCAAGCTTCCGGCATAGACGGAAGCTTCACAGACTTCAGAGGAGGCCTTGGCAAGGAGAGAATATGAAGAGGGGACAAGGAGTGGCAGCTGCAGGAAGGGCTGTCAGCACTCAGATCTCCATGCCAGGTGCTAGACACAGATCAATCCATTACTCCTGTGGGCGGCGCTCCCTAAGATCCCACCGGCCCTAAGATCTGCCCTCCTGGCACCTGACAATTGCCCTGCCATTCCTCCTCAAGCAGGGCTGATGGTCTCATAAGCAAAAATAAGGGAGCCCAGGAAAATGGAACTTGAGGAAAGCAAGAAATCATTTCTTAGTGTTTAAGTATATCCCATGCACTATTTGGGATATACTTATACTAAAAAATTATCAGTCGCTTATTTGAATTTGAATTCAAATTTACCTGGGGTCCTGTATTTCATCTGGCAACCCTATGTCTCCAGGCCAGGGTGCACCCAGGCTCAGGGGACCCAAAGCTCCCACCGGATGCCTTGGCCACTGTCCCTGTGCCTCTCCCCTTCCTGCCTCCCATGCATGCTCCGCCCACTTCACAGGGCTCCTCCCACCTAACCTGGCCTCTGTCCTTCATGCTGGCAGCCAGGGCAGTGTGCCCAGGACGGCAGACCACGGGGCAGAGGGAGGAAGGTGGGTCCCTCCTGTGGACTGTTTCCTGGGGTGAGCCCCAGATTTCTATCCAGACTCAGCTGTGGCTGGACCTCTGTGAGATGGGGAGAGACTTGTTGCCTTGCACACTCCCAGGTTCCTTCACTCACTCTCCCACACGCCTACTCTAGGCGATGCACTGGTCTGGGCACAGGGGTAAGGACTTAGACACATAGCGTGCCTGCCTCTTCGGACCCACATTCTAGTTGTAGATGGACAAAAACAACCAATTAAAAAAGAAGTCACAAGACCTTTTGGATCATGCAATACGTGCCCTCCTTAATACCCATCACCGGCCTATCCCATTCCCCCACCCCCTCCCCTCTGAAGCCCTCAGTTTGTTTCCCAGAGTCCATAGTCTCTCATGGAAAAATGAAGCTGCAAGCAATTCCACTCCTAGCCACGTATCCAAGAGAACTGAACCCTTTGCCCAAAGCCTCGGGCAGGAATGTCCTAGCAGCCTTGTTCCCAGTCACCAGAAGGTAGACACATGTCCATCCACTGACGAAGTTCTAAACAAAGTGCCCCCTATCCATACGTGGGATTGTGTAACCTGGGTGCACCCTGGCCTGGAGACATAGGGTTGCCAGATGAAATACAGGACCCCAGGTAAATTTGAATTTGAGGTAAGCGACCGATCATTTTTTAGTATAAGTATGTCCCAAACAGTGCATGGGATATACTTAAACACTAAGAAATGATTTCTTGCTTTCCTCAAGTTCCATTTTCCTGGGTTCCCTTAGTTTTGCTCGTGAGTCCCTCAGCCCTGGTTGAGGAGGAATGGCAGGGCAATTGTCAGGTGCCAGGAGGGCAGATCTTAGGGAGTACCGCCCATGGCAATGCGGGGCTGGGGGTGTGGAGCAGCTGCTGGCCTGGGGATGACGGGCCTGGAGGCCGCAGCTTTTGCCCTGACTGACGCGGGGGACAGTGCAGCTCAGGGCCTTTTCTAGCCCCAGGTCGGAACCCCCCTCCCCCCGTGCCAGCTGTCCTTCTCCCGAAGGATAAAGATGGCGACAGTCCAGCCAGGCCGGCCCCCACCGTGCCCCCATCTCTCTGGTTGTGCTCCAGGCTCCAGCCTTCAGCCAGGTCCATTCACACCAAGCCCCTGCTTTCTGGGCCAAGACTCCTGGGGTTCCATGTAGGAATAAGAGCCATGCTGGGTCCTCTGTCCCAGCTGTCACTTGTCCTGGGGACACAGAGTTGGGCCCACAGTAGGTGTTTGGGAAATGGCCCAGCTGGATACGAAGTTCCTGTTCCCTCATTAAGACAGATGCCTCTTGGTGGAAGGAGTGACTCTGACATGGGGCTCACATCCTGTGTGCTGCCCGGCCCATGGGCTTTCCTCAGACCCCAGGCCCCTCTGCGGATGACTTAAGTCACTGTCATCAGAGCTGCTGTCTCCCCAGCCCCAGCTCTGAGGAGGGCATTTTCCATGTGTTTTCTCCAGGTTTTGCATCATCCTTGTTGATGGGACAAGGGGAGGTGTGGCCCCATTTTACTGATGTGGAGACTGAGGCCGGAGAGGTGAAGTCCCCTGGCCAAGGCCACCCAGACAGGAAGCGGTGGAGCGTGTTCCCAGCCAGGCCCAGCCAGCTCCGCATGTTGACCTCCAAGGGCCATCCAGAGGCCGGTGGCTGCCTGAGCTGGGAGCCCCCTTTCCTTGCGGTGGTTCTGGCCCCAGGACCAGTCATCGGAGACGGGCCTGCTCTTTGAAACTCTGCTCCCAAGCTCCTCCTGAACCAGGGCCAGCAGAAGGGGACTCGTGTCAGGATCCCAGCGGCCATATTCAGTGGTAGCAGCGTAAGGGGACAAAGTCAGTGTTTCCGCAAAGTCTCCACTCTCAGGAATTCCCCAGAGCCCACATCAAACGCAGATTCCTAGGCCTGGGCCCTGGTGATTCAGAAGGCCTGGAGCGGGGCCCTGGAATCTGCCTTTTAACCAGGAGCCCCAGGTAAATCCACTGTAGCTGATTTCAAAGCCAGTGATGAATTCCCCATGGAACTGACGGGTTCTCTCCCCACCCCCTCAAATTCTACTGGCTGACTGCAGAGGGCCAGCTAGGTGTGTGTCCAGGGACAGCGCGGTCTCCCGGTGAGGGGATGCCTGGGCCCCAGGTCTGGCCCTGGCCTCTGCACCCCCAGCCCGTGCCCCAGTGTGGTCTGGAAGGGGGAGAGTGGCATGACCTTGTGTTTGTGGGCCGACTTCCACATGGTAGGGCCATGGCTAATTCTCAAGGCACCCTCACCCTGACAGCCAAGAATGACAGTTTGTCCCCAAATGGGGTTTCCAAAGGGGTTTTCCTACCTTCTCACACCCTGGGGACTCTCTGAGCCCCAACTTAACAGCTAGCAACAGCTGGTGATTCTTGGGGTTGGAGGAAAAGCCCCTAAATGTTTTGCAACGGCTTCTCACCTCCACCTGCCCTCCCCTGAGTATCCCCGGCAGCTGGGGACTAGCAGGGCCGGGGAAGCTTAGGGTCCCCCAGCCTCTGAGAGCAGCACTCGCCTGTGCCTGGAGCCAGCTTTGGGCCGGAAGCGACAACAGGCCTTTCTAGAACCCGGGGTTTGGTAGTGTAGGTCTTTAATGGTTCAAGGGGTGGTCCAGAGACCTGCAGCCTCAGCATCTCCTGGGAACTCGTTAGAGAGACGCATTGCATGCAGGCCTAGACCCGCTGGCCCCTCAAGATGGCACTCCGTGCCCAGGAGAAGGCACCCCCCCACAGGCCTTTGGGGGGGGCGGGGCGGGGGGGTCAGTTGGGGGCAGGGAGGGGGTGATCACCCAGGGATCAGAGCTTAGGCAGCTCCTGGCAGCTCAGCTTCCTACTCCAATCTCTGGGCACCCCCTCCCCGCAGCCACTCTTCCCTTCAGGGGGCCAGTGGTGAATGAGTCGTGTCAGGAGCTTGTGGACCTGTGGCCTTTTTCCAGGTCACCAGAGATGCGGGACAGGCTCCTCCTGCCCGTGACGAGAGGGCAAATGCAGGACTATGGGCCTTGGCATCCAGACTCTCAGCCCTCTGCTGCTGGGTGGGGATCAGGAGAGAGCAGAAAGGAGGGGAGTGACCTGGTCCTGGGCCAGAAAAGACTTTGAGGTGGTAACCCTTCTTTCCCGGGGGTTACCTGGGGAGGTCTTACCGTCCAGAATCACTACCATGCCTGCTAACAATACTTACTTTGTGCTATGTGTCTGTTGCCCGGACGAGGGAAGATCTCATTGTGGTCAGCAGATTCACCTGTCAAAGGCAGATCCCAAGGGTGGCACTCCAGGCCTTCCCAATCTGCAGGGCTGGGCGAGGGCATCCGCTTTGATGAAGGGCCCGGGGCGGGGAAGAATTCTTGGGATCAGAGACTTCTGGGAAACACTGGCTTTCTCCAAACCCTAAATGAGGCTGCCCAACACTGACAGTCCTTCATTCGTTCACTCGCGCATCCGACAACATTGGGACATGCACCTCATTCACTGGCCCGTACCCTCTGTTCCTCCCAGGATCACTGTTCACGGTCCCTGAGTACGCCTCTGAGCCCGAATCGTCCCCTCCTTGCCGCCCCTCCGTCTTGGCCCTCCATCGGTCCGCTCTGGGCATCAGCTCTTTCCCTCCCAGGCGCGGTCCCCAGCGAGCCCTGGGCCCAGGACCCTCGCAAGCCCCGCCCCCGCCCGCGCAGCCTAGCCCACCTCCCCAAGCCGCGACTGCGCTCTGGGCACCGCGCGCCCCGCCCCGACGCGAGACCTGCCGCGCGGGGCGCCAGCTCGGACCCCGCCGCTCCCCACCGTCCCGGCATCCCGGCCTTTCGGCGGCGGCACCCGGAGACGGAGACGGAGCCGGAGCCTGGGCTGTGGGCTCCAGGTGCGCTCTGGGGAGGATGAAGCAGGTAGGGCCGCGGGGATGCTGGGGGCAGGAGGGTGGGGGAGAGGAAGGGAGGAGCCTGCGGGAGCTCCAAGCGGGGGCGGGGAGGGGGCGGTGAGGAGGAGGGGGAGGGGTGGGAGAGGAGGAGGGATGCGCGAGCCGAGCTGGGGCCTGGGCCGCACCGCAAATGGACAGGAGGCCTTGGATTGCAGCCGCGGGGGAGGGGCCCTGTCAGCTGAGGGGATGGGGGTGGGGATGCGCACCGCCTGCCACCCGCGTTTGGTGTCTCCCAGGCCCTAGTGGACGATACTGAGGATGTGTCCCTGGACTTTGGTAATGAAGAGGAGCTGGCCTTTCGGAAAGCCAAGATCAGGTACGTTAGGACCTGGTGTTTAGCAAGCATCCCCCCAAAGCTGCATATTCACTTATTCACTTGCACTCACCCACTCATTCATTCATTCATTCATTCATTCACAATGTGTTGAGCACCTACTGCGTGCCAGGCACGGGGCTAGGGACAGACCGTGGGCAGATCAGACAAGGTCCCTGCCCTCCTGGGGCCTGTAGACTGGGCTGCCTGGCACTAACAGCGAACAGGCAAACAAAGATGGTATCGAGATAGTTACACAGTGTGAAAAGATTTGGGAAGAGGAATCAGTGGGTGGTGACAGAAGGGGATGTGAAGGCTGCTGGCCTCAGTGCAGCCAGGGAGGGCCTCCCCGAGGAGGTGGCATTTGCACTGAGACCTGAACGATGGGGAGCAGCCAGCCTTGGGAGACTCTGGAGGATGACGACGAGTGTTCCAAGCAGAATAGGCCCCAAGGCTGTGTTGGAAGGTCAGAGAAAGGCCCCTGTGTCTGGAGGGAGGTGGGGGAAGGGAGAGGAGTTGGCAGGGAGGCTGGAGAGCTAGACAAAGCCTTCCGTTTTTATTCAAATCCTTGCCAGACAGACAGAGTGTCCTGGGTTGAGTCCCTTGCCTACCAGAGACCTTCGGCATCCCAGAAGACAGCAGGACTAGGGTGTGAGGAATGACCCACGGACACCTTGCGGATGACCACAGCAGCCACCATGTCTAGAAACACATGCCTCAGGGCCCCCTTACCGTCTCTCCTTCCAGCCTTCAGATAGCAGAGTGGGGGGGCCTGGCTCCTAAATGCCGCTCTTTTCCAGTTCTCTGATCCAAATCCAATATACCCCAGATTGGAATATGACTGTATGAGTGTCCCGGGGCGGCTGTAACAAATGACTCTAAACTCGTTAGCTAGAAACAGCAGAAGTTGATTCCCTCGCAGTGTAATGAGCAAAAGATTCCCAACAGCTGTGTTTGGGTTTCGAAAAGGAAAGACTTTATTATTGTATAGAAGCCTAAAAGAGACAGGAGAGGAAAGGAATCTACACACAGATGAAGGGGATAGTAGGCAATAAGTGAGAATGAGGCAAAGTTACATCAAATCAGGTACTTACAACATCCGGCCTCATCAGCTGGGGAAGCCCTGCGGGGACAGCCGGGCTGCAGCACCGATGGAGAGGCCTGGGCACAGCATCCTCCCCATGCTGAGCCTTCCAGCCGACCATCCCCATAAGGGCCATGGTTATAGGGCAAATGACGGGGTTTGAAATTAAACATTTGTTTGCCTGCATGCAGTTTGGAGTGAGCTGCATTTCTATGTTATCATGTTTCTATATTTTCAAGGAGCCTGGGCTATGTGTGTCTGCCTCCCCTCCCGGATGCCGGATTTCATTCCGGGGTGGGGGTGGGGGGCAGCCCAGCCTGCAGCAGGAGGGGATGTGCGACAAGATTTGTAGCCCTAGGCACCCAGAATACAAGGGGCAGTTCTGACCTGGAGGCCAGATAGTATATTTCAAACAACCAGGCTCCCGAGATCATTCATGCAGCCCGAGTCTCACCAACAATGTTCCTTAGCCCGCCTGTGTACGCGCCGGTCCGGGTGGTCGATTATGTGGGATGAATCACAGAAACATCTGTCCATACAGAGCACACACTTCTGGAGGGCAGAAGTCCAAAATCAGTTCCACTGGGCCCCAGAAAAGGCCTCAGCAGGGCCACACCCTGTTTGAGATTATAGGGGAAGACCTGTCCCTGGCCTTTCCCAGCTTCCGGTGGAGGCTGGCTGAGGCCCCATCCCCCATGTTCAAGGCCAGCATTTTAGCATCTTCAGATCTCTCTGCCCCAATTTCACGTTGCCGTTGTCTTCCTCTGCTAGGGTCGCTTGTGAGTGCATTTAGGGCCCATCAGGATAATCCGGGATAATCACCCCATTTCAAGATCCTTCACTTAATCGAATATGCGGAGTCCCATTTGCCATATAAAGTGACATTTACAGGTTCCACGGGTTAGGACCTGGATATTTTTGGGGGCCCATTATTCAGCCTGCCGTAATGACCAATGACTGATTGTAAGAGAACTGGGATCCTGGGGAACAATCTTACAGACCATCTGTACTCATTATATGCCCAACTCTGGGCTGGTGGCTGGGGACACATGCTATGCAGGACACACACCCTTCCTTTACAGAGTTGTCCAGTCTAGAGCAGGGATGGTCAACCTCAGCATTGCTGACATTTTGGGTCAGATGATTCTTTGCTGTGGGTGTTGTCCTGTGCACTGTAGGATGTTAGCCGTATTCCTGGCCTCTACTCTCCAGGTACCAGGAGCACCTCACCGGTAATGAACCCAGACTCTGCCAACTGTCCCTGGGGGGAGGGGGGCAAACTTGGCCCTAGTTGAGAATTGTTGGTTTGGGGGTAATGGGTGTAGGCATGCCCATGGCTGTTATGACTCAGTGTTTTAAATGCTGTGATCAGCAAAACCTTGGGCACTTGTCCTGCTTAAGGAAAAGGGACAGCTGAGACCCAAAGAATGGGTAGGAGTTAGCCAAGCGAGGAAGGCAGGAAGGGTATGACGTGCAAAGGTTTAGAGGTGAGAGCATGACTTTAGGGAGTTGAGAGTGGCTCCCTGTGGCTCAAGACCAGGGATGCTTTGGAATGGTCTGAGCCGAGGCTGGGGCCAGACCCTGAAGGGCTCCTAAGCACGTTGTAGAGCTCTGCTGTCCACTAGAACTTTCTGTGAGGATGGGAATGTGCTGTGTCTGCGCTATCCAATATGGTGGCCACCAGCCACATGTGGCTCTTGAGCAGTTGATATGTGACTAGTGTGAACTTTGGGCAGAACTTTGGGTATTGAGTTATTTATAGCCACATGTGGCTACCATATTGGACAATGCAGTTCTAGAGTTTTCTCACCACTGTAGAGCTTTGCAGGGTAGTGACAGGATCAGAGTTGCAGGATGGAGAATGGATGGTGGAGGCAGATGGAAGCAAGGAGGAGAAGCTGGGAACTTAGACCACGGTGCTGGCAGGGGTGCTAGAGGAAGTGGGGGTGCCCAGAGGCACATAGAGGATAGAATCAGCTGGTCTTGGTGATGGTTGAGATATGGGGTGGGGACAGGGACAGTCAAGGATGATGCCCAGGTTTCTGGCCTAGTGATCCCAGCGAAGGAGCACTTCTGGGGTCACAGATGTTGGGCTTGGGAAGTCCCTGTTGGGTTGTGCTGGGATGTCTAACTGCCAGGTTTGGTGGGCTGCTAGCGAGAGAGGCTCGGAGCTCAGGGGATCATCTGGGCGGCATTCCCAGGCCTGGGAGGCAGCAGCTCTGAGACCCACATGTGTCTCAGAGCCTCTAGTCCCAGAATCCTCTGGTGCACCTCCTGTCGATTTCTGGGCACAGCCCTGCACCTCCCTAACCAGATCCACAGGAGATGGGCCTGGGAGTGTGAACTTAGAATAGCATCTTTCCTTGATTCTGATGTTCAAGAATACAGAGATGGCTCTAAAATCCTGGGGGTACTTAATGAGGTCGATGGCTGGGCTTCAAGGGGTCCAGGAACCTTCTGAAAACTATTCTGTACGTCTCATATATGTGTTGCTTTGGGAAAAGGACTCTATTAGATTGCCAAATGGGCCCATGATCAAAAAAAGTTAAGAGTCACTAGTATAGGGCAAGAATTGTTATTTGGGAATTCCTGTTGAAATGGGTGCCTCGTTGCCTTCAAAGGGAGATGGAATGACAGAAGGGCCATCTAACAGGAGTCTGGGATATCGGGGCCACCACTTCCTTTACCACCTGCTGGCTTTGTGGTTTTAGAAAGGTCGCCTTGCCTTGCCGAGCCTCCATTAGCCTGTCTGTAAAATGGGGATCATTGCACCAACCTGACCCCACCATGTGGTTTTTCTACAGTTTGTTCAGCAACTATTTATTTAACATCTGCTGGGTACCAGGTGCTGGGCTAAGCCCTGGGATGGAGACCAGAGCTGGTCGTCCCCTTCCTGTGCCCAGTTCTAGGTCAGAGAGGTGCAGTGCTGTGGTAGGGACGCTCAGGGGAGGATGTGACCCCACAGCACACTTGGGCAGGTAGAGGAACTGTTAGCCATGCTGTGTGCGTGTGTGGGTGTGTGTGTTCCCCACTGGCTACCTTTTCCTGGTTCTCTTTTTCTTTTATTGCGGGAAAAACCCAAACCCTAAAAGTTACCAGCGTACCCATTCGTAAGTATACAGTTCCGTAGCGTTGAGTATATTCACGTTCTTGTGAAATAGATCTCCAGAACCTTTTCATTTTGCACATCTGAAACTCTGTACCCCTGAAACATGGAACAACTCCCCATTTCCCGTTCCCCAGCCCCTGGCAGCCGTCATTCTTCTTTCTGTCCCTGTGAACTTGAGATACTCTGTGGAAGTGGAATCTTGTGCCTGGCTTATTTCAGTTCACCTGATGTCCCTGAGGTTCATGCATATTTTAGCAGGTGCCAGAATTTCCTTCCTTTTAAAGGCTGAGTAGAGGGGCGCCTGGGTGGCTCAGTTCGTGAAGCGCCTGACTTCAGCTCAGGTCATGATCTCAGGGTCCTGGGATCGAGCCCCACATCAGACTCCCTGCTCAGTGGAGAGTCTGCTTCTCTCTCTCTCTCTCTGACCCTCCTTCCCGGTTGTTCTCTCTCTCAAAAAAAAAAAAAAAAAAAAAAAGGCTGAGCCTTATTCCATCATATGGATATACCACATTGTGTCCTTCTGTTCATCTCTCAGTGGACACTGGCTTGCTTCCATGTTTTAGCTCTTGCGAATACCGCAAGCAATATGCGCGTGCAGATATATCTTCAAGACCCTGCTTTCGGTGCGTACCCAGACATGGAATTGTGGGGTCCTATGGCAATTCTGTTTTTAATTTTTTGAGGAATTTGCATTCCATTGTTTGTAACACCTGTACCATTGTGTAGTTCTGCCAGCAACGTGCAGGGCGCTAATCTCTCGTAGGATCCATCCTGATGGTTGTGAGACGGTATCTCGTTGTTGTGTCTGTTGACATTTCCCTGATGATTGTTGCCGATAAGCGTCTTCTCCTGCACTTGTTGGCCATTTGTATGTCTTCTTTTGAGAAATGTCCCTTCAAATCCTTTGCCCATTTTTAAAATTGGGCTATTGGATTTTTTGCTGTTGAGTTGTAGGACTTCCTTATGTATGTGTGTATTAACGCCTTACAAGACAGACGGTTTGCAGATATTCTCTTCTGTTCCATAGATTACCTTTCCTCTACGGATTGTGTCCTTTGATGCACGAAAGTGTTTTAGTTTGACATAATTCTGTTTGTCTGTTTAGACTTTAGTTATTGTTGTTTTTGATGCCGTGTTGTGTCGTGTGCGTTTTAAATTGGAATATAGCTCACGTATCATAAACCACCCTTTCCAAGAATGCAGCTCAGTGTGGTTTTTAGTATATTAACAGGGTTGTGCAACCGTGACCACTGTCTAGTTCCAGAATTTTTTCATCACCCCAGATGGAAACCGTGTGTCCATTCAGCAGTCGCTCTTCCCACATCCCCCTCCCCCAGCCCCCTGGCAACCAGCGATCTCCTCTCTGTCCCAACGAATCTGCCTGCTCTGGGCATTTTCTAGAGATGGAGCCATACCGCATGTGGCCCTTCGTCTGGCTTCTTTCCCTGAGCATTATGTTTTCTAGGTTTGTCTGTGCTTTGATATTTCTTCATTCCTTTTTATGGCTGAGTAGTATTTCATCATACTGCTAGGGCATACTTTGTTTATCCGTTTCGAAGTTGATGGACATTTGCGTTATTTCTGCATTTTGGTTGTTATGAGACGTGTTGCCTTGAACATCCGTGTACAGGTCTTTCTGTGAGCGTATGTTTTCAGTTCTCTTGGGCACAACCCTAGGAGGGAAGTTGCTGAGCCACAGGATAAACTCTGTGTTTTCGCCATGCTGTGTTGCAGACCAACTTTGAGTGAGTACTCTGGGCTCCCAGCTGTCTCCGGGAGTAGGAGGGGCCCAGACTCAACATCAGACAGACCCACGTTTGGGTCTTGGTTTCGCCATTCTCCAGCCATCTAACTGTGGTTAAGGGTTCGGTCTGGCAGACAGCCTCCCAAGACACAAATAGGCTTTCGGATAAAAGTACATCGATTCATCTGTCCTGTGGAAGGATGCGAGGCGGCGACACTGCATCTTCATCTCATTGGGAGATCCAGCCACCATCCACACACAGGGCTCCTTGTGCCCTGCCACCTCCACGCGCCATGCTGGGATATTAGAAAAATAGCCAAAACGCTGAGTCACCTAGAAGCTTCAGCCTCTGTGTCCTACCAACATTTTCTATGATTCTGTTCAGTGAGGTCCAGTTCCTCCAGCCCAGGCACTCTGAGCGGGCAGATGGCACAGTGCGTGGGAAACCCAGGTCATCCCAGGCAGGCCTGCTGTTAACCCTGGACTCTTGATGACCTTGAACGAGTCAGAGCACCTTCTGAATCGCCCCTTTTCTCATCTGTAAAATGGGGATGATGTTAGCTCCACCGTAAGGTTGCAAAAAGAGGACTAGAGGTGACAAATGTGTATAACCTGCTTAGTGGCACCCCTGAGACCTTGTGTGGGCTTCATAAATGGTACCTATTGTCTGCCTCCTGTGTGACTTCTGTGTCCTGCTCCTGCGGGCAGGGCCCGGGCATATGTCCTCTGTCGGAACAGGATGTCACCTTGCAGTTGGACTGTCACACGGGACCCAGAGACTCTCTCTTCGTGAAAGTTACGTGTATACTTTCAAGGTATTGTCTTCACAGCCTTCATTTAGACCCAAGGTCGTGGGGGGCAGCGGGTTCCCACTCAGAGTAGGGTGGTCTCCTCCTGCCGCGGGCAGAGTTCTTAGGTCTCATTTTGGGCTCAGCCGTCAGGGCTGCTGGTTGGTGGGCCTTGGGCCGTGTTGCGTGGCTGGTCTTCATCCAGCCCAGGGTCGTGCATTGAGAAGCTCGCTGTCCCGTGGTCCCAGATGACCCAGGGAGTCACTCTGAGTGGGGGTCAGGCCCGAAGGCAAAAGTCACACGGAATCAAAACGACACCCCGCAAGTCCCCGACTCGCCCGTCAAGCAGAATAATGTTCTCTCTCTCAAGAAGTCTTCCACCGTCGCCCTCTCTTCCCATGCTGGGTGCCAGAGCAGTTCCTCAAAATGAGCCCAGATGAGACTGTTGGCTGTGTATGAGGGGAAGTAATAGCGAATGGGAAGTCTTCACAGCAATACAAATACTCGGCCTGCACGGACTATATGCGGGCGCTCTTCTGAGCCTCGGAGCTGCAATGATGGGTTTAATCCGTATTGCAAACCTGTGAAGTGGATACTGTGACTTTTAGTGGTTTGAAGATTCAGTAAATTGATGGAGAGGCTCGAGTGACTTGCCCTAGGTCACACAGCTAGGAGTTTGCAGGGTGGGGATTTGCACCCTTCGAGTCAGAATTTCTGCCTGGTGGGCCAGGTGCTCACACAGGAGGGACACTTAGGGGTGAGCTGTGGGACTAGCATTTTTGAGGCTTCCCTCTTAGGCTGACCCTGGGGGATACTTTACCTTTTCCCTGTGTCTGTGAGAGTGCAGAATCGCTCCCACGTTTTAGAATGGGTTTTCTTTTCTTTTTTTTTTTAAGTAGGCTCGATGCCCAGCATGGCGCCCAACGCAGGGCTCGAACCCGCGACCCCGAGGTCAAGACCTGAGCTGAGATCAGGAGTAAGATGCTTAACTGACTGAGCCACCCAGGTGCCCCTTAGAGCGGGTTTTCTTAACTTCAGCATTAATTGATACTTTAGACCGGATAATTTTTTGTTGTGCGGGCTGTCGCGTGCGTTGTAGGACCCACGCACCCCCACCCCTGAGTGACAGCCAGAAATGTCTCCAGATGTGGTCAGATGTCCCCAGGGACAAAATCGCCCCCACTGAGAACCTGATTGGATTATTCTCTCTCTCTCTGCCGGGGGTTTGGATTTGGATAAGTCAAATTTGCATTTGAGGGGACTCTGAGCATTCCCCACAAGTCTGTGTTTGACGGTGGCCCAAGGGAAGCTGGTGGGATGCGGGGTAAGGAAGGAGCAGCGGGCAGATGACCACAGACGGCACCTTGGTGGTCATCTGCAATTCTCTGAAATCAGGACAGGTGCAGCCCCAATCACTACACACACACACACACACACACACACACACACACACACACAGCTCCAACACACTAAGGAGAACAGTTTTGGTTTTTCTTTGTTGTTATCCCGGGAAGTCTGTTCCCCTCAGTAAGTGAGGATCCCTCAGACCCCCTTCCCCGCTGACCTTGGGGAGGTCGTCCTGCCCCTCTCCCCGCTCTGAAATTTCTCTTTAGAAAATATAAAAATATAACACATAAACCGGTCCCAGCAAGAGCTGATTGTTTAATTTTGAGGAAGGTGCATGATTACCGAGGAAAAGAACCCGCAGAATCAGGGAACTAGGCGAATTTCAGTTCTCTTTGATTAGGGCACGGAATTACATATTCTGAACTTAACCCCCTGCATCTACAGCAGCCTAACTTCCTCTTATTTATATTTCTCGTTAACTTGAAATCGATTGCATAAGCCCTGCCACCAATAAAGTCGCCAAGAACAGACTTCTGCTGAACTGTGGCCCGCGCAATCAGAGAAGGCCCTTGGGGACGCTGGTCTGGTTCCTTGATGTTCAATATTGGACAGGAGGCTGACCGTGTAGACCCGAAGTGTTTAATTCACTCACTCTCGTTCATTCTGGGGATGACGCTATTGACAGTTGGGGCCAGGTGTTCTTTGTCACGAGGGCTGTCCTGCGCACTGTCAGATCTTGAGAAGCTGTCCTGGCCACTACCCACTAGATAGTAGCCGTCCCCCAGTGGTGACAACCAGAAATGTCCCCAGATAGTGCTGGGGGCAGGGGCAAAATCACCTCCCCTTTGAGAACCACTGGCTTATTCTTCCACTCATTTCATTTATTCATTAAATCAACACAAATTTTCGGGGCACCTGGGTGGCTCAGTTGGTTAAGCATCTGCCTTCGGCTCAGGTCATGATCCCAGGGTCCTGGGATCGAGCCCCGCATCAGGTTCCTGGCTCAGTGGGGAGCCCGCTTCTCCCTCTGCCTCTGCCTGCCATTCTCCCTGCTTGTGCAGTGCTCTCTCTCTCTCTGATAAATAAATAAAATCTGAAAAAAAAAAACCCCACAAATCAACACAAATTTTCAAGAACCTTTGTGTGCTGAACACCATTCTGCGGGAAACAGAGGAAACCAGCCAGGCCTGCTCCTGACTCACACGGAGCTGACATTTTAATTAAGAAGAAGACAGTAACCCTCTAAGCAAATATCTATAAACCAAGTAACTTCAAAGAGTGGTAAGCGCTAGGAAGGGCTATATGTGGGGAAGGGGGGCTCCTTTAGATGAGGGGGTGGAGCTCAGAGGTGTCCTCTGGGAAGAGGTGCATTTGGACCCAAATTTGGAGGAGGAGCCAGGTGTGGGACGTTGCACAGGAAGAGAGTTCTGATGGGGAAACGGCAGGTGCTGAGGCCCGGAGGCGGGAGGTGCATTTTAGGGCTGGTGGAGCCAGGGTGTAGGCGGAAGATGCTGGTGGCTTGGGCTGGCTGAATGCCAGGGACGTATCTGGAGACTGGGCAGATTTTTCTGCATTGTCTGTTTGTGGATGAGTAGGGAATGCTCCCACTGGCTCGTGTGTGTGTGTGTGTGTGTGTGTGTGTGTGTGTGTGTGTGTGT
>NW_024424452.1:30490250-30510082 GCF_017311325.1 Ursus maritimus
GGCCCCGGGGGGGGGGGGTAAGTGTTAATACAAAGCTTAGCCATAAATTCTGGTGAGTGATGCTCGTGACATTTTCTTAGTAAAGACCAACTCAGTGGATTGGGGTTGGAACCTAAGGGGGCAGACCCCGGGGCAGCCCCTTGCTCAGCCCCGAGGAAATCCTCTTCACACAGAGGCTCAGGCCTGAGTGTCCCAGTGCCACGTAGTCAGTCCTCACTCATTACGGGAGTGCGGCGCTCTCAGGATGACTCAGACTCGGCCACAGACGGTGGTAACGGGTCCTCACATTTTCCCTGCTTTACAGTACAGATGTGGGTCTCCCCTGGAGTTTAAAATACTCTAGAATAGGAACTGCCAAGGGAGAGTCAGGGATACTGATTCCAAGCCTCAGACATACCCTCGTAGGCCAGGGAAGTATTTTAAATGAGTTTGAATTTAAATTAAAAAAAAAAAAAATCGGGAAAGGTCACGTTACAAACCTGACTTGCTCAGAGTAGGAGAACCAAAGACAAAAGGCAGATGGGTCGTCGGCGGGGGCTGCAGGGAGGACAGAAGGAGGAGGAAGTGCCTGATGGGGATGGGGTTTTACTTTGGAATGATGGGAGCGTTCGGAACAACAGTGTGAATTCCTAAATGCCACTGAATTGTCCGCTTTAAAATGATAACTTTTACATGATGTGAATTTCACCTCAATACATTGTTGTATTTTTATTTTTTAAGGACTTTATTTTTACAAGCAGTTTGAGGTTCACAGCAAAACCAAGAAGGTTCAGAGATGTCCCCCTGCCCTCCTGCCCCCACACGTGCCCGGCCTCCCCCATATCACTGTCCCCCCAGATACAACATTTACTACAGTTGACAAACCTACATGGACACATCATCACCCCAAGTCCGCAGTTTACGTTAGAGTTTGTCCTGTGTTGTACATTCTCCTTAGGGTGTTACAAAGACTGACTTCACTGCCCTAAAAACCCTCTATGCTCTGCCTATTCATTCCCCCCACCCCAACCCCTGGCAGCCACGGATCTTTATCCTGTCTTACAGTTTTGCTTTTTCCAGAATGCTGTGTAGCTGGAATCATAATACACAACCTTTTGAGATTGGCTTCTCTCACTTAGTAAAATGTAGTAAAACCATTTAAAATAACAAACTGATTGCTGGCTTCTTTGGGAAGGCCATGAGCATTGGAGGGGTCAGCTGAGTTTGGGACCTGCCCCCTGTGGGTGAGCCCAGCCCTCACCCAGCCAGTGGACTTACTTCCCCCACCGCCCAGCTCAGCCCATGAGCACCTGCATTGGCGCCCCCCCCCCACCGTCTCTACCCCTTGAGGACAGCGGGGAGTGAACACCGATCTTACAACAGAATGTTTTCCACTTTTCTGGGGAGCGAGAGGCCTTGAGTTGGAATTGCTCTCTGATGGCGTGGTTTTCTGCCCAAACTTCCTGAGGCCGCCAGGTGATTGACGGGCTCGTTCCGGATAGCCTCGTGTCGGGGCTCTCGCTGTGTGGACATGTGAGGCCACGTACCCTGCTTATCCCCCGGCCTTTGTGTACGCTGAGCTCCCTGCTGACACATGTGTCCTTTAGGTCTTCAAATAGTTTGAAAATTCTTTAATTTTTGATGGAGATATAATTCACATACCACAAAATTCATCCCTTTATTATTATTTTTTTAAGATCTTCTTTGAGCAAGAGCGAGAGCGTGCAAGCTGGGGGGGAGGGGCAAAGAGAGAGGGAGAAGCAGACTTCCTGCTGAGCAAGGAGCCCGACGTGGGGCTCGATCCCATGACCTGAGCCGATGGTAGATGCTGAATCGACTGAGCCACCTGGGCGCCCCAAGAGTCACCCCTTTCAAGTGCACCCATGATCACTGTCTAATGCAGGACATTTTCATCATCCTCCAAAGAAACCCCCTGTTCTCTCATTGCTAAGAAGCATCCTCAGTGCTCCCTCTCTCAGCCTCCACAGCCCTGTGTCCACCCCCGGCCCAAGGGCAGCTTTACTGTCCACCCCTTGGTTTCTTAAACTGTCAGTGAACAGCCGAGAGCCTCGCGGACGCCCTGCCCTGAGATAAGCTCCTGTAAGTAAGAATGAGCACCTGGAACAGTCAGGGGCAGGGGCACCACTGTCCATCCTGATTGGACGGTGACTGTGTCACATCAGCTGTTGACTGCTTTGATTGTGACTCTGCTTATCCCATTAAGGATACTTTTCACGCTGAGTTGAAATTGCCCATTTGCTTGTTGGCCTCCCCTGAGATGCTGGTGATGTTCGTGGGGGGGAGGACTCGGTCCATGTGTTCACTGCACTTCACCCAGATCTAGCAAGGTAAATAGTAGGTACTCAAAAAATGTGGTGGCATGGCTTTCAGCTCCACTTATTAAACTCACTTTTTTTTTTTTAAGTTTTAAAAATTTATTTTAAGTAATCTCTATACCCAGTATGGGGCTCGAACTCACAACCTCGAGATCAAGAGTCACATGCGCCACCGACCGAGCCAGCCAGGCGCCCCTAAACGCACTTATTTTCTAAACAATTTTGAAAATCAGCTTAAAACATTTATATGTGGGTTGCAAGTTTAATTCTATGTCCTTGGACAGTTTAAACTACAATTTTAATTGTAGCACTCATCGTTGTTTGCAGTACCCAGTTGACCTGCAAACAGTATCGTTCCAGTTTTAGTATATGTGCGGTCATAGTGAACACCGACCTGCAAATCATAAACACGCGTGCACAGCAGTGACAAGATTCTCAGTGCGATGGTTGCTGGAGCGCCAGGTGGAAAAACCGTAAAGCACAGCAACAAAGTACGTTGTTAGAAAATATTATTATGAATCAATATCCTTAAAAGGACTTAAAAAAACCCTTTTACTTTGAAACAAATTCAAACATACCAGAAAGCGGCAAGAATAGCCCGAAGGACTAGCACACAGCTTTACCTTGGTTCACTTGCTGTTAGCACTTTGCTCTGTGTGTGTGTGTGTGTGTGTGTGTGTAGGTGTGTATGTGTACCAACCCAGGATTGCCCATTGCATTTAGTTATTCTGGAATATTTCTAGCCTTTATCTTTCATGACATAGATAGTTTGGAAGAGCAAAGACCAGCTCTTTGGCTCTGATAGTACTCCTGGTTAGATCCAGGTTGATGATTTTTGGCAGAAATACTGCAGGAAAAATGTTGTCTTATAAAAAGACATTTTTTTTTCAAGCTCTGTCACTACTAAAGGTGGCCCAGCAGTGGCTTTTTTTTTTTTTTTTTGTCCTCCACCACCTCTTAGCTGCACCCCAGCCCCCAGATTTTGGTCTTTGGTTCTCTCACCATTCAAAGAACCCAGGGCTCCTTAGAGAAGAGCCAGGTCCAGATCTGGATGCAGGAACCATTCGGACTGGACCTGGCACGACCTTTTGTCGCCAGAAAGCACAAATGTGTTCTGTTTTACTTCTTCGCTGGGTGGTTCCGGTTCTGGGTCTCATGAGGCTGTAGTCAAGTGACCGGCCAAGGCCAAGGTCATCTGAAGGCTCAACTGGGGCAGGAGGAGCCACTTCCAAGATGGTGCACTCATGTGGGTGTTGGTTAGAGGCGTCAGCTCCTTGCCACGTGGTCCTCTCCATAGCACTGCTCCTGGCATGACGGCTGGCTTCCCTCAGGGGGAGCGAGGGAGAGAGCAAGAGAAAGTGACTAAGACGGAAAGCCAAAGTGTCTTATAACCCAATCTCAAAAGTGACAGATGGTCACGTCTAGCGTATTCTGTCAGTCATGCCGACCAGCCCTGGTTCATCGTGGGAGGTAACTGGACAAGGGTGTGCACACCAGGAAGTCGGGGGTCACTGGAGAGCATCTCAGAGACTGGCTACTTACAGAGCCCTGCCCAAGGAAGGAACGAATGCATGAATGTCTACAGAGTGCCCCCTGTGCTCCAGCCCCTGCTGTTAGGTAGATGTGATTATCCCCAGTTTGCAGGTGAGGAAACTGGACCAGGGAGGTTAAGTCACTTGTCTAAGGTCACACAGTAAATAGCAGAACTGAAATTTGCAAGGCTGTAATCTGCTTCCCTGACTAGTTAAAAAAAATTATTATAGAGAGTTCTAAACATATGCCAAATAGAATAAAATAATGAACCCCATGTACCCATCACACAGCTTCAGAAATGATGGACTCATGGGGCGCCTGGGTGGCACAGCAGTTGAGCGTCTGCCTTCGGCTCAGGGCGTGATCCCGGCATTCTGGGATCGAGCCCCACGTCAGGCTCTTCCTCTATGAGCCTGCTTCTTCCTCTCCCACTCCCCCTGCTTGTGTTCCCTCTCTCGCTGGCTGTCTCTATCTCTGTCAAATAAATAAATAAAATCTTTAAAAAAAAAAAAAGAAATGATGGACTCATGACCGATCTTCTTTCAGTTATACTCTGATTATTTTGAAGCAAACCCCCAGACATCACAGCACTTCAAACATACTCTGATATGTTATCTTGAAAAGAACTCAGTTGTATTTTTTTTTTTTTTTATTTTTTTCTTAGGGGGATGGAGGGGGTGAGGTGGACAGAGGGGCAGAGGGAGAGGGAGAATCCCAAGTAGGCTCCACACCCATTGCAGAGCTCAATGTGCGGCTCAGTCTCACGACCCTGAGATCATGGCCTGAGCTGAAATCAAGAGTCGGACAGACGCTTAACTGGGTCACCCAGGCACCCCAAGAACTCAGTTTTAAAAGGAAAACCATAATAGTATTTTCTCACTTGAAAATAATTTCCAAATACAGTGAAATATCCAGCCAGTGTCCAAAGTTTCTTGATGGTCTATTTTTATTTATGTATTATTTGTTGGAACTTGCAATGAAGTAACATGCGCATGTTACAGCTGGTTGCTAGATTTCTTAGGTCCTTAACCCATAGGCTCCCCAGTGTCCTTCTGTCTTTTCTTCCCCTTTGCGATCACGCTGATGTTCTGTAGAGCTTCCTATGGTCTGGACTTCGTAGTGCCCTTTGGTGTTTTCCTTCAGCCCCTATACTTCTTGCAAATTAGTAGCTTGACCCGGCGGCTTGATGAGATTCCCGTGTGGCTGTCTGGGCGCCAGCTTCAAGGGGTGGGGGGCGTCCCTCCACCAGGGGCTCCTAATGCCTGGTGGTCCTCCGTGGCCTCCATCCCGGAGTCCTTTTGGGGTTGTAGCCTGGCCGCTCTCCAGTTCTGTGATTCTGTCTTCATGTGAGCCGATGTGATCTGGACGCTTCCCCCCCCCCCCCCCCCCGGCCCCGCCCCGGTCAATGTTGTAGTCATTGCCAGGCGTACTTTATAGAGAAAAGGCATGATGCGTGTTAAGTTCTTGCCCTTCACTCTTCTGTGTTCTGGATGTGAGTCAGTCATCCTCTTGCATCTCCCACAGGTAAGCGCGGAGGGCTGCTTGTAAGTTTCAGATGACTCACGGATTAAGGCGTATTGTCGTTGTTACTCAGCTTGTCCTGCCGCTGGCCCGTGGGAGCCTCTTCCAGTGGGCCTCTGAGCCTTCTGCCCCGACTCTCACAGTCTCCGACAGCTTCCCTGCCGCCTGCGGTGCTCGGATGTCCCAGCCTCATCCTGCGATTTCTCCATCTGAGCTTGGAATCTGCTGCGTGGTGTCCAGAGGCCGCAGTCTGGGTGCGTGTCCTGCCTCAGCTCCCAGGCTCCGTGGCTAGGAAGTGTGTCAGGTGGGCCTGGACTGCCATCTCTTAGTGGACGTATTTGGGGTGGGGGGCGAGTCACCGATATCAGCAAGTACGTGTCCCTTTCTGTTGATGTGTGACTCCCTGGGGGGCAGCCCACAGGTGAGGCAGCCTGGAGGCTCCGGGCTGAGGTTAAGGCTTTGGGCTCTGGTGCTGAGTGTGCTGCTCAGAGCAGCTGCTAGCCCTTAGGACACCTTCATGCAAACCAGCAAAGACCACCCTTCCTCTACCCGGAGAGGGCCGGCAGCTGGAGGGGGAGGTGGGGCCTGATTCCAGCCGCCAGCACCTGTGTTTGCTCTGACCTGGGGCGGTTCCCTTCTGCGTCCTTACCTGCAAGATGTCTCTCCGTCTCCTCCCCACCTGCCTTATTTGGGCTCATTTGTCCCAAGGTAGGTGCTATGGGTTGACTTGTCTCCTCTCCAAGAAGGGTATGTGGAAGTTCCAACCTCCAGGACCCCAAAAGGTGACCTTATTTGGCAATGGGGTCTTTGCAGATGTAATTAGTTACCATGAGCTCACGCCGGAGCAGGGGTCTATTCATGCAGCGTGACTGGTGTCCTTATGGAAAGCCAGCCTTGTGAAGACAGACACGTGGAGAACGTCGTGTGACATCGGGGCAGAGACTGGGGTAAGGAGCCACAAGCCAAGGAACGCGAAGGGTGCCAGGTGCCATCAGAAGGTAGGAGAGCGGCATGGGGTGGGTTCTCCCTCACAGCCCTCAGCGGAAACCAGGCCTGTCGACACTGTGATTTTGGATTTCTGGCTTCCAGGCTGCGAGAGAGAGAAATTTCTGTTCTAAGCCACCTTGCTTGTGGTGCGTTGATATGGCCGCCCTGGGAAACGGGGTACAGCAGGTGACTCTATGCCTGCTACCCCCGGGCTGGTCCAAGGACCAGCATCACCGGCATCACCTGGGTGCTCGTTGAAACGCGGGCTCTCCGGCCCCACCCCAGCCCTCCTGAATCAGAATCCGGATTTAACAAGCGACCCAGGTGATCTGTATGTGAAGGATCCTGCTTTCTGCAAAGGCAGGTGGTGGAAGGACTGCTCCCCGGGGCAGATGCACGGTTCCCGATCGTGGCTGGCACTCAGGGAAGCCCCGCGGCCCAGCAGGCAGTACCGTAACCCCGTAGACGTGTGATTATTCTCATGGGATCTTCCCCGAAACTCCGCGCGTGCAGTTAGTGCTGCTAGCGGTGCATACACATGACTCATGTTCCACTGGAACCCCCTGGCAGCCCTGAGTCTCATCGCCCTGTTTCATAGGCGAGGACACTGGGAGGTTAAGTCACGGCTCAGGGTCCCCCAGGCCTTCAGCGGTGGAGCTGGGCTCTGCAGCCAGGCCCCTGCCCCATCCTCTTTGTGCAGGAGAGCTCCCCCAGGCCGCGCCTCTCACACCTCTGGGTTTTTTTTTTTTTTTTTTTCTTTTTGTTTTTAAATTGAGGTGAGATACACATAATGTAGAATTGACCATTTTCATTTAAAGGGAACAATTGAGGGACATGTGTGCGACCGTCCCTATTGTCTGGTTCCAGAACCTTTCCGTTGCCCCCAAAGGAAACCCGTATCTGTTAAACACTCATTCCCGTGTGTCCCCCAGCCCCCGCCCGCCTCTCAGGGGCTGGCTGTCCTCCCAGATGGGTCTATTCTGGATGTTTGCTCTGAATGGAATCTTGAGTACGTGACCTGGCTGCTTTTACTCGCGGTCATGTTTTCCAGTTTCCTCCATGTTGTAGCGTGTGCCAGGACTCCTTGGTCCCCTCCCTTTTTCCTATGTTTTATTGTGGTTAAATAGGCATAATCTAAAATTTATCATTTTTTACCATTTTCAAGTGGACAGTTTGGTGGCATGAAAGTTTGTCTCCAGACTGTTTTCTTCCGCCCAAACTGAAGTCCCGTCCCTCGCTGCCCTCAGTGTCTCCCCAGCCTGCCTGCTCTCCCTGTCTCCCCAGCCTGCCTGCTCTCCCTGCCTTTCGTAGTGGAGTCCCACACTCTGCGCTTCCGTGCCTGGCCCCGGTGTTCTGGGCCTGTCCACGTGGCGGCCCGTGCCCCTGCTTCATTCCTTTCTGCGGCCGAATCACGTCCCACCGCACAGTAGGTCCCGTTTTGTCCGTGTGTCTGGAGATGGACACGTGTTTCCACCTTTTGGCGGTTTTCACCTTTCTTAGGAACACGTGTGGACACATTTTTGTTTGAAGACCGGTTTTTGGCTCCTTGGTTTCCATTTGTTTTGAAAACTCTGAGCCATGTGGGGGGGAGTCTGCCTGGGTGCCCCCAGCAGAGAGGGGAGGATCGCCCTCCACAGAAGGCCCAGCCTGGGCCAAGCAGCCAGGGGGCCACTGACAGATCCCCGGGGGTTCACTTTAATTGGCCTGCTAAGCCTGTCCAGCCTCTGAAGTTGGGATGTCTCTTTAAGAAATAACAGAAATAAGAGTTAAAACCCTGGTGACCTAGAGGGAAGTCTGGTGTTTTGTTTTGTTGCTTCCACACTCAGACCTCTGTTGTGCTGACCTTTGAATCGAAGCTGTGAGGACATAGCCATCCGCATCCGCTCAGACTCCCCAACTGTTAGCAAACCTGTCTGTCCTGGGCTAAGAGGCCGGGGGTGCAGGGGGGACATGCTGTCATGTGAAGCGAGAAGCCAGAGTCTGAAGTACAGAGTGGTGCTCACGCTGTCCCTGGGGCATTCTGGAGGAGAAATATCCGATTCTGCCCGGACGCGGAATCGGATGCAGCCCACAGGGTTTCTGCAAGGCACATAGGGGCCCCTGCTTGTCTAGGGGTGGCTTCCTCCAGCCTTTCTCTGCTTGGCTCCTGGAACGGAGTTTATCTTGAAGATGGGTTAGAGGAGGGCCCCTTGGTTGTGATGAGCACATGAGTCCCCTGCCGTGTTGTTAAAATGCAGATTCAGGCTTAGGAGGTCTGGGGTGGGGGTTCCCCTGATGCCGCCTTCCTGACGGGGTCCCAGCGGTCGAGGGGAGCGGCAGAGGGAGGGGCGGGTGGCGTCTTCGCTGTCTCCCCCTTGCGCGTGCAGGTCCCCTTCCTCCCACGTCTTCATGGTGGCACGCTATTGTGAGCAGAAGAGCCACCTGACTCTAAGTGGGCGTCAGGGCTGAAGAAATAAATAGCAGCACCCATTCATTTTTAACACCCGGGGGGGAAAACCTCTGACACAGGACGTCCGAAAAGAGCACTGCTGGCCAAGGCTTTTTTTTTTTTTTCCACTTTCTTCCCCTCTCAAAAATCGTGACCATGAATGAGAAACTGTAAGTGGAGTGATCAGTCACAGCCACTTGAGGCCCCCTCTGGTCTGGCGTCCGAGGTACTTCCTCTCCAGGAACTTCAGGCATCTGGGGTTGACTTTGTCCTCCCATTTCATAGATGAGTAAAGCAAGGCTCTGAACGGTAGTACCTGTCCAGGGCCGTGTACCCGGCACAGGCAAGGATGGCGTGCGAATGTGGATCTAGGTGCCCTGGCTCTCGCCGCCCCTTCTGTCCAGGTGGGGGCTGGGTGGGCATTTATGTTCTATGGAAGGGTGCTCCCCCCTTTCTTTTTTTGCAGACAGACTAGTAAGCCCAGAAGAAAGGACCCGCTTTCTGGAATTTTCCTCATGCATCCAACTGTGATGGTTAATTACTCAGTTGGGGATTTTTAGGTCTGGATTTTTATGTTGGCCACAGAGAGCCCCCTGAATATCAGCCCATGGGCTTGGTTTATTCTGAAAGGGGTCTTGCCTCCATGCAAAGTGGAGGCTGCCTCTGATTTCTTTATTCTTCTACTTTTTAATTCAGATTTACATAAAAGTCCAGGGAACACTGCGCCTCCATCATGATCCACACGTGGCCGGTTCCTCTTCACCCCCCTCAGCTCCAGCCCCCAGCTTGTTGTAAAGCAAATTCTAGGCATCATCTCAGATAACTTGCTTTTTTGTTTTTTTTTTTAGTGGCAAAATAAGCCAAGGAGGAAATATACAGTCTTTCCTCAACCTGTGTCCCAGAGAAAAACAGCTTTCCAGAGTGTCTGAAGGTTGAGGATTGATTGATTCATTTGACAGCGAGTGCGTGCGTGCCCACCCAAGTACGAGCAGGCAGAGAGGGAGGCAGAGGGAGAAGCAGGCTCCCGCTCAGCAGGGAGCCCGATGTGGGGCTCCATCCCCGGACCCCGGGATCATGACCTGAGCCCAAGGCAGACACTTCACTGACTGAGCCACCCAGGTGCCCCAAAATGATGAGGTTTTAAAGGAAGAGAACTTAAAATAGGCTGTTTGCTGAGGAGTTCAAGCTGCGGTCCATCTTTAAAAACCAGAGCACGATTTTCAAAGTTAAACAGTAAAACGAAGGACAGATTTTTAAGATACTGTTCGATCCATGCTGAATTTAGGATTAAAAGAACCTTTTCCCCTCAGGTCGACCTGCCTTAGAAGTTTATGGGAAAGGAGATGTGTACGCCTACGGGACATGGTTCTCCCCAGATTTTACTCTATTTACTCTGTTTAGACACAGCTCCCCCCGACCCCCCAGCCACCGCGTGTGCCCATTTTTTAGAGTACTTTTAGGTTTACAGAAAAATTGAGCAGAAAGTACAGAGTTCCCCTAAGTCCCGCCCCCCATCCAGAAGTTCCCCCTATTCACATCTTGCATCAGTGCCTTCTGTTTGTTACAAATGATGAATCAACACAGCACTGTTACCTACAGCCCGTCTTTTACGTGAAGGTTCATCCCTGTGCGTTGTCTGGGCTCGGACGAATGTGTCATGACATCGATCCACCATTACTGTGTCATACGGAGTAGTTGCGCTGCCCTGAAAGTCCCCTGTGCTTTTATTCACGCTCCCTCCCCCACCAACCTCTGGCAACCGTTGTTTTTGTTGTTGTTTTGTTGGTTTTTTGCTTGCTTGTTTTTACTGTGTTCGTTGTTTAGTCTTTTCCAGAATGTCCTAATGTTGGGGTCCTTCAGCACACAGCCTTTTCAGACTGGCTTGATTCTGTAATAAGCATTTAAGGTTCCTCCTTGTCTTTTCGTGGCTTGAGAGCTTATTTCTTTTTAGGGCTAAATAATAGGCCACTGTGTGTGGATGGACCGCAGTTTATCCGTTCATCTATTAAGGACATCTTGGTTGCTCCCAGTTTGGGGCAACGAGGCGTAGATTCGCTATACGTATGTGTCCTGTTGCAGGCGTGGACCTACGTTTTCAGCTCCTTTGGGTAAGTTCTGAGTAGTGTGATTGCTGGATTGGATCACAGGACATTTTTAGGGTAATTTGCAAAGATTCCTCTTTGGTCAGCGGCTTCAATGAAAACTTTTTAAAGGTGTAATGTACATAAAGTGCACAAATCTTAGTGGATGGTTTGAACGTTCCTGTGTGTATACACGTGCGATCAGGGTAGGGAGTGTGTCCGGCACCTCTGTTTATGTACCGTCTCGGGCAGTGTCCCCTCCACCATCCCCGAGATAACACTACTCTTGACTTCTAGCACCATCCATTGCTTCTGCCAGTCAGCCAGCTTCCACCCTGCTTTTGAAAGCAGATTTACTTTGGGGTGGGGGGGAGGGGCCGGTAGTAACAATATGATTTTGGTTTGTTTTGAACAGCGCCTCATTTCCTCATTGTTCTTGCTGATCTGCAGCCGAGACGTTGGCACACTTTCTGGGTAAACATTTTCGACTGCAGTCTGTGAGTGAATAAGCATGGCTGCGTTCCCATAAAACGTTACTTATGGAAACAGGAAGTGGGCCAGATTTGGCTCCTGGGCCAGAGTTTATGAGTCCAGTGTAGAGTAGGGCTTTTCCTTTGTAAAATCTGGCTCTGGGCCACGCTCCAGGTCTGACCCCATATCCCTGGGAGGGGTGGCCTTGTGCAACTCCTCAGGCTTCCTCAGGGGGCTTTCATGCACATTCCAGGCTGACCACCTTCTGTGTTTCCTCCAAGGAGGGAGCCCGCAGTTGTGGGGCCCTGGACTGTGAAGGGATTAAAACTGAAACGGAAGCCCAGCCAGACTCTCCCCACCTGGACCGCCCTTGAAGCAATCTCATTGCCCGTTCATAGTCTGTCCTCCCCTGCTGGCCTCCAGGACCAGGCTCCTGCCTACCTGGCGAGTGGAAGGCGCTGTTAAAGTTGAGGAATGAAGAAGGTTCTGCGGTGAAGTGGAGGGACGGGGGAAAATGAAGTCAGGAGACGTGGGGATCTCTGCAGAGGTGAAGGTCTGCCCCTGGCTAGTGAGAGAGAAAGTTGTGGTCAGGTGGGGAATTTCGCAGTTGGGTTCCTTGGAGGTGGATCAGTTTCGAGTGACTGAGGGCTGAGGTAAGCTTGTCATGGTCCCTGAGCACGGTCTGAGTTTCAGGCACTTTCTACGTGCCACCTTCACCTGATCTTTTAATAGCGAGGAAGTGGCCACTATCGGCATTCCCGTTTTACAGAAGTGGAGACTGAGGTGTCCAGGGGTTGTGTGGCTGAGGGCGGGCCGCAGAGCTGCTCTGAGGTTGGAACCGGGATTTGAACGCGGACAGTCTGGCACCTCTGTCCTGGTGGCCTCTTGGGGGCAGCCAGGTGGGTGCCTGGGAGGGTGGAGTTGGAAGCCGGTGGCTTTGGGAGCTGGAGGTGACTGTCAGTGTGTGTCTGTGTTCTGTGGCCACAGAGGTGGCAGAGAGAGAGCCCTGGGGGATGGAGGACCCTCTGGCAGGGAAGGGTGGACAGGTGTAAGCCATGGCCTTCCCAACTCTCCAAACCAGGAAACTGGTCTGAGACCACATGGGTGTTGGCGGGTGACACAGGCTGGGCAGACTCCAGAGGTGCACTGAAGGAGGGTTTGGCGGGCGGCCCGGAGGGCAGCCTGCATCAGCTGGGATGAAAGCAGTATTTGAGAGGATGCCATCGGCATCCTTTTCTACTTTGGGCTTTGTCTGAGTAATGACAGTGGCCATGGTAATGGTACTTTCCATTACAAGCTAAGGACATCATTTAACTGGGACCCAACTAAGCAGAACCTTCCAACAATGGGAATTTCTCTGCATTTTAGGAAACCACAGCCGAAAAAAGTGGGTGGTCAGGGGATTTATTTGAATGCATTAACTTCCAGGTTTTACCCTGGAACAGTGGCCATGTGGGTCTCTTGCAAGTCTATACTGTTCTACAATATAGACCCAATTATGAGGCTCGACACAACAAACATTGGCCGAGAAGCATAAATGCCAGGTGCTATCAGGGACATAGAATGATTTCAAATGTGGCTTCTGCCCTCAAAGAATTTTCGGTTATTGCATAAGCACTCCTTCATCTTCAGGGCGAAGAAGCAAGATTGTATTAAGACATTTAGTTAAAAGATCCTCAGGAAGATTTAAGGTTGAAAGGGTATAAGAGAAGGGGCACCTGGGTGGCTCAGTTGGTTGAGCGTGCAGCTCTTGGTTTTGGCTCAGGTCTTGATCTCTCGGAGTCATGGGGTCGAGCCCCGTGTTGGGCTTCAAGCTCAGCGGGGAGTTTGCTTGAGATTCTCTTCCTCTGCAACCCCCTCCCTGCCCCCTCACCACCCCGTGTGCTCTGTCTCAAAAAAAACCCCAAAAAACAAAAAAAACACCCCACAATAAAATGTAACAGCAAAATTTATTTAAAAAAGAGGGCATGAGAGACCCCCCAAGGGTGCACTCTGGGAACACTGCAGATGTGGAGGGCGTACGGGACCCTGTCTGACTCTTGAGGGCTGGCTGCCTGTCCCAGGCAGGCTTGCAGCCGGGCTGCCAGGAGAGCTCAGCATCTGAAAGGCACAGAAGGAGAAGCGCGCTGGCGGGTAGCAGGGGTTTTGGCACTGCTGCTTCTTTCTTTGGAACATCAGGAGTAAGTGCAGAAGTCACTATAAATCGTGCTTCTGAGTCCGTTATGTTCCCTTGAGAGTCAGAAACCGCACAATTCCCTAGGAGCCCAGTTTGCTTTCCCTGCACGGTCCTTCCTTGGGAGGACGAGCAGGTGCCCCCCCCTCCCCCGAGGCAGCTCCAGGTCTGCAGGCTACCTCTCTGAGCATCCAAGGGGTGGCGGGGTGGAGGCTCATGGGCCAGCATGAAACCCAGCCTGGGCTATTTTATTAACATTATTAATAGTCGCTGTCATGTAAAAACATTTTCCTGTCACAAGTCTGAATTTTTGGCGTCTTGTGACAGCCATGGGTCTGGCAGTCCTGGGTGAGGCGGCCCACCCCTTCTGCCCCTCCCTCTCAGCGCTGGCTGGTGCTTTCGCTGCTGTCCGCCACCTCGCTTGCACTGTGGCTTTCTCGATCTGGCTGTTTCTACCTGTGTTCTACCAAACTGGGTTCCAAAGAAAAAACCAGAATGCCGTGAGGGTCTCCTACCTGGCCCGTGTCCCCCACCACCATCGCCTGCTGGACACCTGTGGGCATGTGT
Source organism: Ursus maritimus (assembly GCF_017311325.1). Classification (NCBI taxonomy): domain Eukaryota; kingdom Metazoa; phylum Chordata; class Mammalia; order Carnivora; family Ursidae; genus Ursus; species Ursus maritimus. The sequence continues at coordinate 30,504,327 of NW_024424452.1, forward strand.
TCTCTCTCCTCTTGATACATGGGCGGCCCTTGTGCCTGAGCTAGCCTTGGGTCTCTGGTCTTTCTAGACTTTTTTCTTTGAAGCAATTGATGTGGGTGAGTCATGATTTCCCTCTATCCAGGAATATGCATTCCCCGGTGACACGAGATTCTGCACCTGCGGGCTGCACGTGGATGGCTCAGTTACTGGTGGAATAACCCAACCTTTACCTTTAGGGAACTGGTCCTTATCACTACCAGGTAGGAAGGCAGTGACCACTGTCCTGTTTCACTTCAAAAGTGGCTGAGTTTCGAAGAGGGCCAGTGATATTTGGAATCACATGAGGGGAAAGTACTGGATTCTTCAAGAGGGGAAAGATGCTGGTACGATAATGACTGTTTCAGGACTTCTGATTTGCCGACTTGCTCAGAGCTGCAGCCTGACAGAGTGGGGCTTGAAGTGCACGGGGGAGGACATGGAAAGTCAGAACCCATACAGTGAGTTCGGTAATTGCCCTCTTGGCCTTTGCAGTGAGGGGGCTTCTGGGTTCTTTCCTAGGCACCCGTTGGCCACCTTTTTCCACCTGTTTTTCCGAGTGAGTGCCATTGTCATCTATGTGTGCTGTGACTGGTTCAGCAGAAGCTTTGTGGGCTGCTTTGTCACTGTGCTTCTCCTCCTGTCCTTTGACTTCTGGTCTGTGAAGGTAAGGCCCCCTCGCTCATGACACCATCGCTCCTGAACACAGGAGGGCTGTGGTTCTAGACGCTGACGTCCCCGGTACATGTGGCTGATTTGGGCCAAGAGTTATTTTTGTTGAAACTGCAGATCCCTACTTAGGAGTACTGAGCCAACATTACTTGAATATTGTTGAGAGTTGGAAAATGGTCCTGGTTCTCAGCTGCCACGGTAGCAGATGTATATCTCATGAGAGCAGCAACTCCCTACAGCTTGAATTTTTTTGTAAAATTTGCATATACTTCAAATACACATGCTACATATTGTTTGGGGGGTGTGCATGTGTGCGCGGGGCGGGGAAGTCACTGGTTAGGGTAAGCTTAGTTAAGCTTACCTCTCCTCCTGTTCCCAGGGCAAGTTCAATACAAATTGGTGATTTTTATTTTGTTCATCAGTGAAAAGACGATGACTTTGCCAATGGCGTGCTTAGAGTCCTTCTGTCCATTTCCCCCAGAACGTAACCGGGAGACTCATGGTGGGCCTCCGCTGGTGGAACCAGATAGATGAAGATGGGAAAAGCCACTGGATTTTTGAAGCCAGAAAGGTATTCTCAGTACCAGTCAAACTTGAACCAGGAAAACGGTTGTGGAAGGTTTGCACAGGTCCCTTCTGGGCTTTGTGCGGCTCGGGTTCCCGCCCTGCACCGAGCCCACTGCTGTGGGTGCGCCAAACCAGCGGGTGGCCCAAGGCGGCCAACAAGAAGCCGAGAGGACCGCGTGCTGCTCTGCGCCCGCCTTCCCTCATTTTGAAAACGGCCTCCTCCTCCCCTTCCCAGGCGTCTCCGCATCAGATCGCTGCCACGGAGGCGGAGGCTCGCATCTTCTGGCTCGGCCTCGTCATCTGCCCGCTCATCTGGATCGCGCTCTTCTTTAGCACCTTGTTCTCCTTGAAGCTCAAGTGGCTGGTAAGGCGACACCCCGACGCGGACGGGCTTTGCCATCTGCACAGACCAGGGCTGCAGGGTGGGTTTTATCATCTGTCCATTGATTTGAGACCGCTCTGCTGAGGTCCTTCGTGTACCATACAGTCCACCCGTTTAGCACGTGCAATGCAATGGGCTTCTAGTATGTTCAGCGTGTGGCGGTCCCCACAGCCCATTTTAGGATATCTTCAGCACCCTCAAAAGAAACCCCGTGCCCTCTAGCCATCATCACCTCCAGCGCCTGGCATACTCCTGTCTGTTCCAACACTTACCTATTCCAGACGTTGCCTGTAAGTGGAATTCTAGAGTGTGATCATTTGTACCCCTCTTTCACGTAACACCGAATTTCAAGGTTCCTCTGTTACAGCATCTATCAGTACTTCATTTTTTATGGCTGCATGAATATTCCATCATACGGACATGCTACGTTGTTTTTCCATTCGTCCACTGATGGACATTTCATCTTTTGGACTCCTATGAATAATGCTGAGAGAGGAGCTGTAAGCAAAATCGTATGATATCCTACCTTAGAATGTTCCTAAATAGGAATAAGCAAGTCTGTGTTCTGAAGTTTTATTTTACAGGTTTTAAGTACATTCCACACCCAGCACGGAGCCCATTGTGGGGCTTGAACTCATGACTCTGAGATCAAAACCTGAGCTGAGACCAAGAGTTGGACGTTCAACTGACTGTACCACCCAGGCGCCCCTATTTTAGTTTCTTACTCTAGTTCATTGCTGTGACCTAACATCCAGAGACGGTCTAAGCAGCAGTGTCATCAGAAGTGGGTGCTGGAGTCTGGCTGCTGGCCCAGCCGTGCATCAGCTCTGGGACTTTGGGCAACTTCCATTTCTCTGGGTTTCCGTTTCTTCCCTACAAAATGGGATGAGAACGGCCCCACCCTCTTGGGTTGTTGCTGACTAAAAGGTGTCCGTGATTATTTGAGAGTGCTCAAAAAGGTTGGCCGTTATTAGGTACAGGCCAGAGCCAGTGCTATGTGGTTTGGGAGGAACATTTCAGTACCTGCTCTTAGAATGACCTTTGCTTTGCACGCAGGCCCTCGTGATAGCTGGGATTGCTCTCCAGGCCGCTAACCTGTATGGCTATATCCTTTGTAAGATGGGAGGCGAGAGTGACATCAGCAAAGTCACAGCCAGCTTTCTGTCCCAGACGGTGTTCCAGACGGTGAGTGACTGACTCCTGGACCCCTGCACTCCAGACGCTTTAAGTGCAGGTGACGTACTGACAAATGCAATTTTAATGGTTTTCCCTATCAGCTCGGCTGCCATGGTCAGCGTTCGTGGTGGTAAAATAGGCACAGCATAAAACTGACTACTTAACCATTTCCAAACGTGCTGGTGCTAAGTACATTCGCACTGTCACGCGACCATCGCCACCGTCCATTTCCAGAACTTTTTCATTCCCCAGACTGAGACTCTGTCCCCATGACACAGTAACTCCTGGTCTCCCCTCCCCAGCCTCCTACCATCTACTTTGCTCTATGAATCTGACTCCTCTAGGGACCTCACGTAAGTGGGCTCCTCCAGTATTGGTCCTTTCGTGACTGCCACTGTTTTAAGTGATTTAAGGACTACAGAATTAAGTACTGCACACACACAATATTTTTAACCTAACATTTCTAGAAGTGTGAGATCTTTTCAATTTGATGTTTTGAGCCATTTTAAAATTTGAGCAGTGCTACTTTATGCCAAGACATTGAGCAATGAGCCCTGTGGGCTTTCGGTTATATTGTGGGTTTGCTCTGGCCCTTGTATCAGCAGAATCAGGCCCCTCACATGTTAGGACAAAGCCACAGTTGACTTTTCTCCTTGCAGGCCAGCCCAAGCGACTTCCAGAAGCCTGGCCTTGAGGGGCTGGAGATCCACAAGCATTAGGTAAGAGGCGGGGGTCGGGGCTCAGCTGTGCCGGTGGGCCAGGGCGCACAGTGGGGCTGGAGCCAGTGGGAGGCCTGGGCTCGGGGCCTTCCCAGCTCCCTCCCTTTCCTCACACAGACACTCGAAAACTCATCCCTGGGTGCAGGCACCAAGGGAGGGGGAAGGAAATGAGGGGAGAGGAAGAGAACAAAGGGATTTGCCCATCCTTCCACCAATGCCCAGAGGGAGCTGGAAAACGGGAATTACCTCTTCCCTCAGTGGTGTCACTTCCTGTGCATCTCCTGGCAGTGAGGAGAATTCTAGAGTTTACCTCAGTCTCTTTTACGTAATTAAAGAAAAAAACCCTGTAAATGGTTTTGTAGGACACTGGAAATTATGGACAGCGAACACATATTAGTGCATGGGGCATAGGCACGGATCCCCAGTTCTGTGTACATGGGTGATTTAAGGGCTTTTCGGGGCTATTTTTCATTTTCCCCTCAATCTAAAGCAGTGGCATTTGGACTATGTTATTCAAAACCATGACTGTGGATTTCGTAATGGTTCTTTTTTAGGTGTCTCTCTGAGGCCGCAGTGTTAAGCAAGAGGTTCTGTCCTTAAACAAGCTTCCAGCAGAGAATCCCTGACCACCAAGCTGTTGGTTTTCCGGAAGCAGGCTTGGGGGAGAGGTTTGAGGAGACATTTTTATTCTTGAGAGCATGTTTGTAAAGAATGCCTTTATATATGTTGAAGAGTGTACAAATACTAGAATTAAAGTGTCTGAAAAAATGACTTCATGCCCTACCAGAGTCTGGTCCCTTTCTGCCTGAGACCCCTGCTCTGTTCCCAGGCTGAGCTGCACGTGCAGCTTGCATCTCGAATGCTCTCGTGTGTTTCAGGAACCGATGAGGTGCTCTTCTTTCGGCGGATGGTGACCACAGAACTCCTGAATTCCTGGAACACGAGACATGGCAGCTGCAGTGACGGTGTGCCTGGCTCTCAGCCCTGCCTCTGTTAGCGAGGGCCGAATCCCCGCATGGCTGAACTCCCCCAGTGGTCCTATTTCTGCCGGTGCCCTGACTCTTCCAAAGTGCTCATCCCTGGGACAAGGCAAGTTCCTTTTGCCCAGGAAAATGGTGTCCAGGGCAGATACCGGCATTCCTGGGCTTCTTGCCACAGACCAAGAGCCTCCAGCTTTAATGACTGCCCCCACCCAGCCGCCTTAAAATCCAGGTTTAGCTGGCCACTCACCAGCACGCTCAGGCCTGCACATGGTGGTTTTTCTTTTTCTCACCTCAACGGCTTTCTCAAAGATGCCTGGCTTCCTGGGCTGAGGGGTCATCCCAGCCCCCACGAGCACTACTGTCTCCACCCAAGGCTGAGCGGCAATGACCCTGATGACCCATAAATGGCTCTAAGTGGGATCTTCACACCCACCCGGGCAGCCCTCTGAATTCACAGGACTCACGCACACACGTACTTTTAATGATACTTCTGTAGGCTAAAGTGGCTGGAGAATCCGGTGCGTCTGTCAAAAAAGACTGTCCTTTGTCGCAACTCTTACCTTAGAGAAATGAAAAAAAAACCTGTGAAGAAAACATATTAAGACCTCAAGCCCCCTCACCTGTAGTGAAGAACATAGTTGAGGAAACACGCAAGATGAATGGGGCATAAATACACATGTGGAATGAGACTGCTGGGGCAGGTGCTGTTCTCCCCTCCTCTATTCGCTCTGTCCACCCCCAAGTCTGGGCAGACACCCCCCCCCCACCCCGCCTGCTCAGCACTACTGCAGAAGCAGGTCAGTGGTTCTGCTCCCCGCAACTGCTCCCCAACCTCAGGTGGGCCCTGGCAAGACCAGCTGTCCCCTGCGGCAAGGAAACGGAGGGAGGGAAGGAGCCAGGAGCAGGGGCTGGCAGGGGTGGAGCCCAAGCTACCCTGGGAATGTGCTGGACTAGGTCTGGCAAGTCCCTGGTCCCAGAACAGTCACATAATGGCCACTGTGTACTGATTTTCACAGGCTGTTCTTGAGTCTTCCCTGCCCCAGGGGATGCTCCCTGGCTGGGACCCCTTTCCTCTCCCTGTGCTCCAAGAACAGGCATTACTGTCCACAGAGCTGCTTTCTGAGGCTTCCTGGGTCTCCTCTCGTGTCATCTCTGCAACTCCCCCGTTACCACCCGCTCTTACAGATGAGGCCCTCGGGGCCTGGGGCCTCCAGCTAGCAGCGGGAGAGCAGGACTCCGCAG
>NW_024424452.1:30510092-30600018 GCF_017311325.1 Ursus maritimus
CTCCCTTTCCTCACACAGACACTCGAAAACTCATCCCTGGGTGCAGGCACCAAGGGAGGGGGAAGGAAATGAGGGGAGAGGAAGAGAACAAAGGGATTTGCCCATCCTTCCACCAATGCCCAGAGGGAGCTGGAAAACGGGAATTACCTCTTCCCTCAGTGGTGTCACTTCCTGTGCATCTCCTGGCAGTGAGGAGAATTCTAGAGTTTACCTCAGTCTCTTTTACGTAATTAAAGAAAAAAACCCTGTAAATGGTTTTGTAGGACACTGGAAATTATGGACAGCGAACACATATTAGTGCATGGGGCATAGGCACGGATCCCCAGTTCTGTGTACATGGGTGATTTAAGGGCTTTTCGGGGCTATTTTTCATTTTCCCCTCAATCTAAAGCAGTGGCATTTGGACTATGTTATTCAAAACCATGACTGTGGATTTCGTAATGGTTCTTTTTTAGGTGTCTCTCTGAGGCCGCAGTGTTAAGCAAGAGGTTCTGTCCTTAAACAAGCTTCCAGCAGAGAATCCCTGACCACCAAGCTGTTGGTTTTCCGGAAGCAGGCTTGGGGGAGAGGTTTGAGGAGACATTTTTATTCTTGAGAGCATGTTTGTAAAGAATGCCTTTATATATGTTGAAGAGTGTACAAATACTAGAATTAAAGTGTCTGAAAAAATGACTTCATGCCCTACCAGAGTCTGGTCCCTTTCTGCCTGAGACCCCTGCTCTGTTCCCAGGCTGAGCTGCACGTGCAGCTTGCATCTCGAATGCTCTCGTGTGTTTCAGGAACCGATGAGGTGCTCTTCTTTCGGCGGATGGTGACCACAGAACTCCTGAATTCCTGGAACACGAGACATGGCAGCTGCAGTGACGGTGTGCCTGGCTCTCAGCCCTGCCTCTGTTAGCGAGGGCCGAATCCCCGCATGGCTGAACTCCCCCAGTGGTCCTATTTCTGCCGGTGCCCTGACTCTTCCAAAGTGCTCATCCCTGGGACAAGGCAAGTTCCTTTTGCCCAGGAAAATGGTGTCCAGGGCAGATACCGGCATTCCTGGGCTTCTTGCCACAGACCAAGAGCCTCCAGCTTTAATGACTGCCCCCACCCAGCCGCCTTAAAATCCAGGTTTAGCTGGCCACTCACCAGCACGCTCAGGCCTGCACATGGTGGTTTTTCTTTTTCTCACCTCAACGGCTTTCTCAAAGATGCCTGGCTTCCTGGGCTGAGGGGTCATCCCAGCCCCCACGAGCACTACTGTCTCCACCCAAGGCTGAGCGGCAATGACCCTGATGACCCATAAATGGCTCTAAGTGGGATCTTCACACCCACCCGGGCAGCCCTCTGAATTCACAGGACTCACGCACACACGTACTTTTAATGATACTTCTGTAGGCTAAAGTGGCTGGAGAATCCGGTGCGTCTGTCAAAAAAGACTGTCCTTTGTCGCAACTCTTACCTTAGAGAAATGAAAAAAAAACCTGTGAAGAAAACATATTAAGACCTCAAGCCCCCTCACCTGTAGTGAAGAACATAGTTGAGGAAACACGCAAGATGAATGGGGCATAAATACACATGTGGAATGAGACTGCTGGGGCAGGTGCTGTTCTCCCCTCCTCTATTCGCTCTGTCCCCCCCCAAGTCTGGGCAGACACCCCCCCCCACCCCGCCTGCTCAGCACTACTGCAGAAGCAGGTCAGTGGTTCTGCTCCCCGCAACTGCTCCCCAACCTCAGGTGGGCCCTGGCAAGACCAGCTGTCCCCTGCGGCAAGGAAACGGAGGGAGGGAAGGAGCCAGGAGCAGGGGCTGGCAGGGGTGGAGCCCAAGCTACCCTGGGAATGTGCTGGACTAGGTCTGGCAAGTCCCTGGTCCCAGAACAGTCACATAATGGCCACTGTGTACTGATTTTCACAGGCTGTTCTTGAGTCTTCCCTGCCCCAGGGGATGCTCCCTGGCTGGGACCCCTTTCCTCTCCCTGTGCTCCAAGAACAGGCATTACTGTCCACAGAGCTGCTTTCTGAGGCTTCCTGGGTCTCCTCTCGTGTCATCTCTGCAACTCCCCCGTTACCACCCGCTCTTACAGATGAGGCCCTCGGGGCCTGGGGCCTCCAGCTAGCAGCGGGAGAGCAGGACTCCGCAGCTGGGGCGGCGACCCCAGAGCCTCAGGGCTGTCGGGCCGGGGCAGGGCTGAGAATCGCAGTGCCAGAGAGGCAGCACCTCCTGCCACGGAGTTCCCAGCATGGCCTGGAGTGTGTGCCTTCACACCTTCCTGTTCCCAGCAATCTGCCTTTGCTCCCACTGGACAAAAGAGCTTGGGGGAGGGGGTGTTTCACAGGACCTCACAGCTTTGTCCTCCTTTCCAGTGTATGACAGCACTAACCACCCTTCTCTGATGCTCGCTGGCCTCATGGTTTCAGCTAGAAGTGAGGCTTGGGGCCACGGAACTTGTCACACAGGCCTGCTCACTAGAAGGCACATCATCCTCTGCGCTTGTGACTGACAGCACCAGCACTTGGCCCTCTGCTTTGCTATTGTCTACTGGAAAGTACTCAGACTTCCCCTTCTTTGAGAAGAATGGCCCTAAAAAGAAAAATCTGGCTGAAGCTGGAGCCAGGCAGGTGGGCAGACACCCCCCGCCCCCCAACTTCCTCGCTCTTTCCCATTCTCTGCCAGGCATCCCCCTCATCTCTTGCCTACCCCTCCTGTCCTGGGGACCTGACTCGGGCAGCGGCACGGGGGGAGCCTGGTGGCAGAGAGTGTGCCAGGACGCCACTGCCCACCCACTCATTCGCATGCTGGGCGTCCACCTGCCTCGAGGCGCCTGTGAGCCGCAGACGCTTGCTCCCACACTTGGAGGGAAAGGGGGGGAAACTCAGCACCACGGCTGGTCGGCACAGACAGGTTCATCTTCCTGGGTGTTTGTACCCTCCCTAAGGAAGCAGCTGGAGTTTCCGTGTCTCGCGGGGAAAACACAGAGCAGGGTCAGGTTTCAGGACAGGGGAGCAAGTGAGGAAGGCTACCGGGATCCGCTCCTGGGTGTCAGGGTTCTCTGAGCAGTGGAGCAGCCGCTCAGTCCCTCCTCTCTCCACCCCCCTGCTCTCCCCACCCCCTGCTCTCTCCACCCCTCTGGCAATCTCATCTGCAGGGGCACATCCCACGACATTCCTGAGCCTGCTGACAAACCCAAGGCCTCCCCTGCTTTGAGACCCAGCATGCGAGAGGGAACCAGGCCCTGCTCACACTGCCTACTGTGTTCACTGCTTCTCAGGGATGTCCCCGTCTCCTAGATGGCTCTGACATCTGCTGCCTTTCTCCCCACCCATCAAATCCTGTTACCTTCCTGCTCGTGTGTCCCTCCCCTTCCATGCCAATGCCCAGGCCTGGGGCAAGTCCTAACCTCCTCCCCACACTCCCCTGCAGGGCCAAAGGCCTCCCTTCTCAGCACTCCCCCACGTGCCCTCGCAAAGTCTCGGTTTCTCATTTCCTAATCCCTGAAGGCCCAGCTCCCAGGCTTGGCTGCAAAGCTGTCCATGCCTGGGCTCCAGCCTGCCTTCCAGCCTTCTCCCCAGCCTTCCCTGAAGCCCAGGCCCCTCTGCTGACGCTCCCACCTCCACCACTTCCACGCGTCACAGGCTCAGCTAACTTAAGCTAAGTTCAGCTCTACCTCGGGGAAACAGATTTGGAGGCAGGTGTCATTTAGAGCGTGGGTGGCCCTGCCGACCATGCCGCTCAGCAGGCTGACACCCAAGAGTGACTACAGAATCGGGAGGGCGTCAACCACCACCTTCAGTCTTGTTGCTGCTCATAGAGTGTCTGGAGGGGACCCAGAGGACTCTGGTACTAAAAGGGAAGCATTTTTCATGCACAAGGGCCCCTGTAGGCAGGCCAACTCCCTCATCTAGGGCCGAGAAAGACAGGGCCGTCCGCACTGTGCTGGACCTCCTGGGAGGCAGGAGGTCTTCCTAAGGGTTTTTGAGGCTAATTCTGTTCATGACTTTCACCCCAGAACCTAATTCCTGTCTGAGACAGGACCCCAGCACACACCTTGGCATTTCCACCTCCTGTCCCCCTCCTTGGTGAATTCCTATCCTGGGGCCCCCCAGCACATCCCTGACCAGTCTTCACCCCGCCTTCCTGGCCCCACCCCGCCACCCCACTCACACTGAGGTCTGCTTGCTCCCCTGGCAACATGACTGCACAGTTTAAGGTTTCTCTCAGCTTCAGGGGAGTTCCTGAGTGTGTACTCTTTGTCTGCTGTCCCCTTGTCCAGAATTGTCCCCGTGGTGGGTGAGTGGGGTGTGAAGGACCCGTCTGGCAGTGGCGGGCTGGGACCGGCGTTTGGACTCACCCACCTATGTGTGGGTCCAAAGGCACTTTTCCGAGGAGCGGGATCTTCAGATCCTGGCACATGACCTCCGCACCGCCCGTTGTTGGTGGAAATATCTGAGATTCTTTCTGTGAGGCAAATTAAAAGAGGAACAATGAGGATTTTGTTTCAGAATCATTAAAAATGGACCACATTTTAAAGCAACCTAAAAAAAAAAATGGCTGTGTGAATGTGAAACATTCACCACAAGAACTTTCATTAAATCAGCAAGAGATTTTTGTGATTCCACTTCCCAAAATGACGGGGAGAAGCGGACATGGGGTCACAGAGACCCCTCTGCAGGCTTTCCTCCTCCACAGGAGGACGAACAGGTTAGCTGGGCCTCAGGCGGCCGCGCTCCCACCTTGCACTGCGGGCAGATGAAGACGCTCATGTTCTCCACCACTCCGATGACGGGCAGCTTCACCTTATGGCAGAAGTTGATCTCCTTCCGGACATCCTGGAGGGACACCTCCTGTCAAGGTTCAAAAGACCATTTGTTTCAAAGTCAAAGTCTAAGAAAGAATGTTTGCGTGGTTGCAGGGAAGGCTGGTGCGATGCAGTGGATTCACCACCATAAAGCCTTCAGCAAGTCTCTCTCCAGTGCCAACCATGTGCTGAGCCCTATTCTAGGTGCTATTTCCCCCCAAACCCTAAAAGGATAAACCTGAATGGCCAAATAGCAAACTTACCATGAAGGCACAGAAAAATGACCTTTTACAATATCCCCATGTTCTATTTTCTCATCAATATACTGCACCAAGCTGAATTGTGCAGTATTTTCTAGATTGGGGGACAGCAAAGTATGGCCTGTGGGCCCAGTCTGGATGTCTGCTTTTGTTTTTGTTAAGAGCTATTTATGGGGGGGGTGGGGAGACTCTCAAGCAGGCTCCGCACACCCAGCATGGAGCCTGACATGGGGCTTGATCTCATGACCTGAGATCATGACCTGAACTGAAACCTAGAGTTGGACGCTTAACTGAGTCACCCAGGCACCCTTATCTGTTTTCTACAAACACTTCTGGACAGAGCCCTGCCCGCTCCTCTACATACCATCACTGGCTGCTTTTGTCCTACAGTGGGGCCTTTGCGACAGAGGCCATGTGGTTCACAAAGCCTAAAGTACTTACTATCCGGCCCTTTATAGAAAAAGTTTGCTAACCTCTGATCTAGACTATTATGAATGCAAACAACTTTATGGACAAGAAGAAAATAAGGAACATTCCCATATTTAGACCAAATTCACTTCGGAACTCTAAAAGCTCCTTTTACAGTAATAAGTAGCGTAGCATCCTGGCTTGGTACCCTCTCTACTTCCCCCTGGCTCTTAGGGTCCCAGACACACTATTCCTAGCTTGCTGTTGTCATGTACGGTCACACGCCAGCCTCTGTGGCTCTAACACTCCTGGGGTCCCAGACGTGCAAGGCTTCGAGTCACCGATTTCTGGAGGCACACACTTGGTTCTCAGTCGCTTGGAGACGGAGGTACAGACACAAAGGCGTTTAGCTATAGAAAATAAGCTGGTATCAACTGTATTAGTCTCTGCACCTCACTGCACCTCTGCGGTTCTCTCCTTAGTGGTCCTGTAAGTCAAGGCCCTGCTTTGTCAAAAAGGACCCCCAAAAGAGAGCCTCCTGCCTGGGCCAGCGGCTGTGAAGGGCTCTGAGAAGGTGGGTGACCCTACTGTTAAGTCACTCTCTCCAGAGAAGCTCCACACAGAGCGCACGCGAATGCAGAGTGTCCTCCCACGGCTTCCCGGAGGAAGGCCAGCATCTGCTTGGTGTGTTTCCCTCTTGAACCCAAGGGGACGCCGTGCTCGCTTTCATAATAAATGTGAAGAGGCCATCTTTGTGCCAGCTGGATTTTTGTTGTTTCTTAATATTTTAGAGTGGTTTTATGTTCACAGCAAAACTGAGCAGAAACAGTTCCCGTATGCCCCCTGTCCCCATACCCATACACCTCCCCGCTACCAACATCCCCCATTGCAGTGCTCCGTTCCAAATGGATTGTTTTCCTTATAGGTCACTTGTTTGGGACCCGCCCTCGACAGTACCGCTGCTCTGAAGCGGGGCTCAAACACTCGGTAAAAATTCAAAAACACTGTTAAGTCCATCTTCACTACCACCCCCTGGGCCAGGTGCTCCCCACCTCTCGCCACTTAAGTGGTGTCCTGCCATTCCATGTGCTCCCAAGACCCTCTCCACAGGGCACCAGAGTGATGTCCCACACTCATCCCATCATAGCACTCCCCGCCCCGGCACCTTCACGTGGCCCTCGGTGCCTGTCACACGTTGTTGGAGCCCCGTGTGTGCCTCGTGTCTGGCACCCGGCTTCCTCCGTGAGCCGCAGAGGCCGTAAGGGAGGACTGGCCTGTTTCTTCCCTGGTGCCAGGCACGGGGCCCACACAGAGCTGGTGCTCCGAGAAGGTTTCCTGAAGCGTGAGGGGTGGTACTGACGGATTCACAGACAGACAAAAGCCTCCTCTGTTGTGCTTTCTTAGGAGTGAAGAAGAGTATGGTGAAAGAAGGTACAACTGAACGGGATCAGCTATGGCTTTCCTGGCAACGACAATAAAGCCCGTTGCAGACGGGACTGCGTTTGTTCACTGCTGGATTCACTCCAGAGGACAGCCCTGCTCTCTCCTCAGTTTGGGCTCAGCACGGGCTCTGCATGACTGGAACAGGAGCTGGGCCTTGCTGAAGGGGCAAGGACTGCAGCGGCTGACCCAGCCATTGGTCTATACCCCAGGCTGGCTCTATGGACAACCGGGAAAGGCGCAGGGAAGTGGAAATGCAGGTGGTGGGGACTGATGCGTGAGCACAGTAAGGGTGACGTGACCACGAGGGACAAGCTGGACTGTAAAGGTACCAGTGGTCTTGCTGGCTCTGTAAAGGAAATGTGAAGGGCAATTCTGAGCCACTACCGTTTCCACCTATGAACAGAAATAACTGTGGAATGATTATTTGTCAACAGCAAATGCCTCGACCAAAGATAAAGCTTTTAACAAAGTTTCTGTCGATCCACACAGGGCTGTTGGGGCACATGTTCTGAGGAGCTGCTTCGAGAAAAGGGTCTCGAGGCTGTACGAGAAAGGAACGTTCGGACGCGGCCGAGTGTGCGGCCAGCCCCCCTGGGCGCTCGCTCACCTGAGGCGTGGTGATTATCACCGCCCCATCGATGTGTGCCGCTGACAGGTACTGGACAGCCGACAGGTGTTCGTCCGACGTGCCAGGCGGGGTATCCACGATGAGGTAGTCCACCTCTCCCCAGTCCACGTCACGAAGGAACTGCTTGATCATGCCTGCAGAGAGACACAGAGAGAGACAGACAGACGGTGCCGCCTTTTTTCCGCACTTACAACTGTGCAGAGGCACCTTGCGCTCTTCACGTACACCTGGCCTGTGCTCTGAATCAGGATGTCTGCCCATGTCTGGAGACGTTTCTGGCTGTCACGATGGGGGTGGGGGTGCCACTGGCATCTAGTGGGTAGAGGCCGGGGTGCCACCAACGTCCTGCAACGTGGAGCACAGTCCACCCCTCCCCTAACAGAGAATTATCTGGCCCCGAAAGGCAACAGTGCAAAGGCTGAGGCGCCCTGCCCATAAAGGACAGTTCTGCATGGTCTCCTTACGCCTCCCTGCACAGCCAGCCTGCTAGGATTTCACCTCACACACTTCCTGGACATAAATAAGCTACTAGAAAACCACAGTAAAAACGACTTCAGAGTTACCGAGGCTTCAAAGATAGAAAAACTCACAGCAGACGTTACATATTATAAAACAATTTCTGTCGGCTCTCTATTAGCTCTCTTCAAGCGGTGAAGACAAAGGCAACCAGATGCTTAACCACGACCCTCTGCAAACCCCAGCAGAGGACTGTTGCCATCCTGACGGCACAGGCTGTAGAGGAGACCTAGAGCAGTTCTGCTCTTGGAAGATCGTGCTCACAGAGAAAAAGCAGAGTGGCAAACCATTTTTCTTTGGTCCCCTCCAGATAACGGCGTCGTCAGGACTGCTGAGCAGGAAACCCACCGACATCACCCCCAGGTTGTCTTCCACAAACTGGAGAGGATGAAGCAAAGAACACTTAAAACCACAGCACAGGGCACTTCTTTGCCGTTTATTGGAGCTCAGACTGAAAAAGCCATTTTGAGAACAAAACGACCATGTGATCTCTGGGTCTATTCATTTTTTGAATCCACAAATTATTTTGGGGGAAGAAGGGTTACCATACTGGGGGACCTGAACCCTGGGACCGTGTGCTCCAGTGCAGGAACCTCGGCAGAACCACTGCCCTTGCCTGGGCTTGCAAACTGTGGCCCACCTCCGGGTTTTCTATGAAGTTTTACTGGAACACAGCCACGGTCATTCATTTACATATTATGACTTTCACACTACAACGGTGGGTAGTGTGTGGCCCATACACTGAAAATATGTACCGTCTGACCCTTTATAGAAACAGTCTGCCAATCCCTGATCTTACACCTGTGTTCCCTGAGCCTAGACAAGTGCCCCAATCAGTACCTGCTGACAGATAAACACTTGGGTTGAGGAAGGCGGTGCCAGCCCAAACCATATCCGTTCTGAACCCAAGACTCAGAGCACACAGCCTTGCTAGTAAGGCAAAGGTGTGAGAACTCACCACTGGAGACCAGCCCGAGCCACTCTGGTGAACCTGCAGGAACATGAACACCGACGTTCAATGGTAAGAAATTAGGCGCCATGTGCATACTTCTCACCCACATAGATTTACACGTTAGGAAGACAATTTTATAAAATACAATTCACTGTCTTAAATGCTACCACTCCACTCTTCCTAGACAGTGAGCAGCTGGGGGGGAGGCAGTGAGGGACAGAGCTGTATTTCCTACCCCCTCCCCACCCCCAGGCTGGGTTACTTTGAAACTGCTGAGATAGATCCAGTCAGGGAACCCAGCCTGGCTGAGTTCACGTATCATCTAGGGTGGAAGGTATGTGACAAGCGGGGCGAGAATCAGGTGGGGGTTGCTGAGGAAACGCAGTGGTTGTCGTGTGGCAAGGCCGCCTCTGTGGGAGTCCAGGAGTGAAAGGGTTTCACTCTTGCCCTGTCCGGGGCCTGAGCGTCCGTGCTGGTCTGCTGAACTCCCCCCACCCGGGGATGGGGGCCAACAGGAAGCTCATGGGCCACCTGGAGATTCAGACTCTCTCCTTACAGCAGGTGTTCAGTCAGAGTCGGCATTCAACTCTGCGCTGCCTCCTCATCGTGAGACTAGAACTGACTCAACTTCCGACTACACATGTCTTAGCAAGTGGGCTTTAGAGCAACCTAGGAGCCGAAACAGCCCATATCCTTGAAGAAGTCTTACTTTTTTATACAGCTCTACGGAAAACTTATTCACATACGACACCAGCCTCCCATTCAAAGCATACAAGTCAGTGGCTTTTGAGATATTCCTAGAGCTGGGCACCCACCACCAGTCAGTTTGGGCACATTGTCACCACTCCAGGAAGCCCCGTGACGGTCACACCCAGTCCTTTACATCCGACACCCCCGCCGCCCTCCCAGGCCCAGGTGACCCCCATCTCCTGTCTCCACAGATGGGCCTGTTCTGGACACTTCACAGAAACGCAACTCTAGGATATGTCATCTTGGGTGACTGGCTTTAAGGTCTTTTTGATTTGTATGTACGTTTTAAGTCCCAGAACAGTTAGCGTGCCGCGTCGCATCCATTTCGGAGGTGTGACACAGCGATGCCACAGGTCCACGCGTGTCCGTGCTCATCACAGGGGTGTATGCTTAACCCTCCGCGCCTAGTTCACCCAGCTCTTACTGAGCACCAACCCGTCATTCCTACGGAAACTCATTCTCCACGGTGGCAGGCTTGAGAAAGGGACAAATGAAATGACCCATAGTACAGGAGAAGAAAACAGCACAACTTCCGTTTTCTCTCACCGCGTAAACACGTCAGCGTCTACGAAACACCCGCGTACGGGTACAGTCAGCGCTAGCTGGACAGAGCTCACAGGTCAACATGCTCGTTACTGATGGGCATGGGCGCAGACGTGCCTGCAGCTCTGCCTCTACCCTGGACGGCGTCACGCCCTTCCCAGCACCCTCAGCAGCACATCCCAAGCCCCGAGGAGTCCACAGGCCTGGCCTGTCTGCTTCTGGCTCCTGTGCAGCCACCCTCCCTTCGTCCCTCTGCCACTAGTCCTTCCGTGGAGGACACGCCTGCTTCAGTGCTCCTGCACTTGCTCCCTGGCCCAGAAGGCTCTTCCCTGGCTCTCCACAGCAGAGTGCCCTTGACCACACCCTTGCTCGCCCTGACCCCTTACCCCCTTATTTTCTACTATCAGCTGCCCCTTCCCACTGGGGCCGGGGGCTTTATCTGCCCCGCTCACCACTGTACCCCAGCACCCAGGAGGGCCCGGCAGTTACATAGAGAATGAACCCTGGGAACATCCTGGCCCCCCAGCCCCTTTTCAGTGCACTGCCTCGGAGGCAGACCCTTGCTGGGACAGCTTCTTGCCAGCCAGGAGGGGATGACCGGCACCTGCACGGACTGCTGTGGTGCTGTGGCCCTGTCCCCATCCCACGTCCCTCTGCCACCTCACAGTCTCAGTTCCCCGGGGGTGACCGAAAGGGCAAAAACATTCCCTTGCTTCCAGGGTACAGACCCCTAGCCAGGACTGGTCTAGCTTTCCCAGGCAGTGCGAAGTTTCCGTGTCCTACTTCTGCATTTTACTTGCTGTTTCCCTTCCTCTCTAAGGCACTGAAACTAATGCTTCTCAAATGGTGTCCGTGCACTTTATATACAGTCCCAACCCCCCAAGCTCACAGATGGGACGGGTAAATGTTTATCTGGTTTCAGCACGGCCACGTTAAAAACGCATGGCTACAAAAAACGCATGGCTCTGCTAACCCCTTTGTGTGTGATGAGTAGTCCGGAGCTATGGGTGCCGTGAGAATGCTTTCCTGCGGTTCCCGCTATAGTTAGTACCTGTTCTCCTTCCAATCCCATTATCTTGGGAATTGACGGCCCACATATGTCAATGTCCAGAAGAGCGACCTGGAAACAAGCAGAGACCAGAGCAGTGACACAACTGAACATACGACCTTCCAGATGTGCACCATTGGGAGGGCAACAGCGTTTGAGAAAGGGGAGAAGATGGAAAGAAATGGAGTCAAGCGAGAACCGAGTGGAATCCTGGGGGAGTTCCAACATTTATCTTCCAGGCCATGGCCACACAGTCTCAGACTCCTGAAGAGAGCTTGGCAAAGCACAGCAACACCACGGACTTCCACCCTCCCCCCGTCCAAGTCTGGCCAACTCCGGGGTGATCTTCTGGACCCGGGGTCAGGTCCTTTAAAGATCCCAGCCCAGCCACCGTTCACTTGGCCTTTACCACGTGCCTGAGGGGCGGGTATGGTCATCCCGGCTCTACAGAAGAGGAAATGGAGGTTGGAGAGGCCCAGGGACTTGTTCAGTAAGCAAGCAGCAGAGCTAGGATGCACCCAAGGTCTGGCGACCCCAACACCAGGGCTCTTTCCACTGCCCCGCAGGGCCTGGAGAGGAGAGCCAGAGTGGAACCTGCCCCCGAGCTCTGACCGAGCCCCACTGTGCTGTGATCCTGAAGGTTAATGATGGCTTAACTTCATCTTCTAAAAAGATGACAAGAAGGAAGTCTAGAGAAGCTCTTTGCTAGTGATCTGCGCAGCTGGAATGACTCCTTCCACCCCAAGCACCCTGCTTTCTCAGTGTGATAAATGAGGAGATCTGAGACAGTCTTTAGGAACCCGCTGAAGAGCAGGGTTAATATTCATCTTGAAAGCTCAAATGTCAAGCATCCAAAGTGCAGCACATCTGGGTAACTTTTTAACTTGCCCTAAATTCGTTTCTTGCTTCCCTCTTCACAGCTCTCTGCAAACCCGTCTCCTGCTTCCTCACCCGGCACCCCCGTGATCAGGAAAACTTTTCATCCTGAGCTCAGCCGCTTGCCTCCCCCGCCCTCTGCTGGACCACTTGAAGAACGCAACAGAACGACGCGCAGGCCGAAAACCTGGCTTCCTTCACCTTCTTGACAGCAAGGCTGGAGTGCGTTAATGATCCACAAACGTTTTACCTCAGAGCCTCACAATGTGAGAAACCACACCGTTACTACCACCCTAACAGACTTAACGGTACTCTCGGTTTCTAGACACTCTGTCTCTGTGCCCTTTCTTCCAGAAACAATTTACTGTTTCAAGGAACTACGCTTCCCACAGCCAAGGGGGTGAATTTTAAGTGAAATGATGCAAGGATGCAGGGACAAATCGCAGGCACTCACTCCCGTGGTGGTACCCAGAAAGGCTGTGACATGTCCCTACTATGCAGACCTCCGAGGGGCTCTGTGCCCTGTCCCTTTCAGACTTCCTGTTGAACCTGTCACTACCCTAATATCCATCCAACTGATTCCTTTCTGCTCAGGCCAGAGAACCTGTGCAGAGAGAAATGTGCCCGAGTACATTCTACCAGGGCCTCTGTGGAAGCAGCTAGCAACCTGATGAGACAAGCAGGTTTTGCCACACCTCTCTCCCAGCCAAAGAGTGGTGGAACAGGGTGCTGTCAGGATCCAAAACTTTCCCCTTAAGCAAATCCCCAAACTTCCCCTTAAGAGGCCCTGGGAGACGGGCTCTAGTCCTGACTTTTGGCACTCCAGGGCTGTGTCACCTCATACAAACTGCTTCCGTCGGAGCCTCTGATCTGTCAAACAAGGTTCAGAAGATCATCAGGCCCTTTCCAGCCCCAAAGTCTACCAGCCCCAGAGACGGGCCTCAGACACTTCAGTCCGGAAGCCCCCAGAGCAGACATGTTAATGCTACAGCTCATCTTTCAGATCACAAGGCAAGACGACCACCTGGTCACTTGTGGGAGCTGGTGACCCTGCCCTGGAAAAACAGCCCGTGAGTCGGCGGTGTCTCCTAGCTCAGGTGTTAACTAAGGCTCCTGCGTCCTTCACCACAACTCACACCCCCCCAGCCTACCTGCTCCCTCTGGGCTCATGCCCTCTGCTAACGAGCTGCTGGACACCTGCCTGCCTTGAGCCCGAACCCAGGACAGCCCTGCTCAGAGCTAGGCATGAGCTTGCAGCAGGTCGCAGACAGAAAAGGCACCGGGCGTTTCCCTCCCGAATTTAGGGAAGGAAGGAATGTGTGCTACTTGAGATCAACCAACCAGACGGACTCAGGTCTACTGTCTGTCAATATCCCGCACCCCTTGGAGACAGTGGTGTTTTCAGTCAGGAGTAGGATCTGTGAGGAAATAGTTTCCTAAGTCCGGACTTTTTTTCAGTAAGCCACCACTGCATAAAGAAATCCAGCTTCTCCAGTCGTACTTCCACAACGGATGGTGCATTTTCCTTTAGTTGCAAAGTCCAGGCAACTATTTCACGACAGAATTATACAGAAGCACCATTATATATAAACAGCTCTCTATTTCCAAGTGGTTACTTGCATCTGGCCTGGTTAAAGCCCATCTTCAGAGAGCTGCTTAAGAAAACAGAGCAGATGAACACGGGGGAAGGGAAGGAAAAAGAAAATGAAATCACAGAGGGAGACAGACAAACCGTAAGAGACTCTTAACTCTAGGAAACAAACTGAAGGTTGCTGGGGAGAAGGTCGGTGGGGAGATGGAGTCACCGAGCGATGGGCATTAAGGACATTTCATGTAGGGAGCACTGGGTGTTGTATGCAACTGATGAATCACGAGATTCTACCCTGAAACTAATAATACATTAACTGATTCTCAATTAAAAAAATTAATGCACACACATACACAAAATAGAACATGCCTGACAGCTTCTAAAAAGCAAAGAGCATTCTGGGTGATACGGACACTCTCTCAGAGGAATAATCAGTGTTTGGCCAACAGGCCAATACACATTTGACCCTCAAATGGCAGGAGACTGTTGATTAACAGAAGAATAAACGAACAAGTGGATTCTCCACCCGCTCAGCACTGTAGCTGGTGGGGGTAGGCTGCGAAGCCGGCGCTAAAGCAAAAATGACCACCACCTCTCCCCCACGTTCCAGTTAGTGGATAAAGTAACGGTGACCGCGGCCACCGACATTTACTGAGCACTTATACACCTCAGACACCATGCTGAGCATTTTACAGTTACCTGCATTACCTCACTGGCTCCTGACTCTCATTTTACAGGGAAAACTGAGGCAGAGAGCCTGGCAACCCGCCCAAGGTCCCAGAAGTGGCGTGGGCGAACTGGGATGTGAACCCACGCAGTCTCAGCCCAGAGCCTGTATTCCTGGCCACCACGCTGTACTGTGCTGGTGGCCACCCTGCCCCAGATGCTTAGTCGGGCTCTGACTGCCCCTCTTCCCCAAAGTGGCCAGCCCCTGCTTTGTCCATCTCCCTGACTCCGCCCCTATTTGTCCTGTGGCACTTGCTGCACCGGCTGTCCTGATCTGCATCCTCGGGGCTGCTCACGGAGACACGAACACCACCTCGCGTCTGGCTTCCTATCCCCTCTAATGGTACTCAATCACACACTCGGCTGTCATCACGATGCTCCCAGAGCAACGCCTCTTTGCTTGCCGAATGTCTTACCAGGTCATTCAAAGCCTCCCCGGTCTGGCTCAGCCTCCTCCTCGGCCCCTTCACTGGAGGAGCCCCACCAGCCTGCCTGCCTCACACACATTTCATCTGTCCTCACCACAGTCCAGAGGCCGCCTTCTCTAAGCCCGGGTGTCCCTCCCAGGCTGCTTTCCCCTGTCCCAAATCCCTGGAGCACGTCTTGGATGGTGGATGCCAGATTTCAGAGCCCCCCACCCAGGCCAGCAGGAACAGCTCTACCATTCTAACATGATCAGAAGAGAAATGAGCAAGAAGGGAGGATTCATAGCCCGGGTGAGTGAGAGGAACGCCGAACATTACAGATCACCAAGTCCAGCCTATTCACTCCCAAGCAGGCTGCGGCTCGCCCCGGGTTTCAGTCTTCCTGCACAGACGCACTTCCCCAGCCAGCACCAGTGTTTCTGGGGCTACAAACCAAACCAGGGGCCAGTCAACTACAACCCGGGGGCCAAACCCAGCCTGCTACCTGTTTTCGTACAGCCCACAAGGTAAGAACGGTTGTTACGTTCTTAGAAGGCTGGGGGGCAGGGGGGGAAATAAAAAAAAGTCTATTTCGTGATGTAAAAATTATATGAAATTTAATGACAATAAAGTTGTGTTAGAACACACAGGGGAGTTTGTTTGTTTACAGATCATTTATGGCTGCTTTCCTGTTGGAGGGCAGGACTTAACAGTTGCCATAGGAACTGTACGGCCAGCAAAACCGAAAATATTCACCATCTGGCTCTTCACACAAAAAGTTTGCCCGGCCTTGAAGCAAACTTAATTTCTTAATGCAGTGATTTGGAAACTGTATTCCCGGAGTCCTCGGATACTGGTGAGGTGTCTCAGGGGCCTGTGTGTGTCCTGAGCACATGTCACAATGGTGGCTACAGCCTCTGCGTGCTGCGTAGCTGGCTTTTTTGCGGAGAAAAATCAAGCCTTATGTTGAGATCTTATGGTGCTATTTCACTTATGTAGAATGGTTTATCTACTACAGGCACACAACACTGACATTTACGCAGCTTTTGGAGTTTTAAAATATAACAAGCAATGTGTGGCAGTTTTGAAATTTCAATACTAGATTAAATGTACCTCTACAGCCCCTTTTAGCACTTTTTTTGTTTTAAGTCAAACAAAAGTGAAGGGCCATTTATCAGAAAAGAAATCTGAACTGAACGTCAGCCATTGTATATAAAAATAATATTCAAAATGCATGAAAAGAAAAATGCTCAGAAATAAGTCAATGTATGAAGAAGGCACGACGACCATGGGAAGAACTGAAATGGGAAGAAACAGTTTTCAACGTGAACAAAACACAACTGCTTTCCTGTGTTACGCAGAACTCCTCTGCAGGCCCTGAACCGTGTCCTGAGACGCAAGAGGGCAGTTAGTTGGCAATTCCCGTCCAGAGGGTAGCAGGCTAACCCAGGGCACACACAGCGCTGGCACACAAATCCTCAGCCAGGTCTCTCGTTTCGGGGGTCAATCTATCAGATAGCTGGATTCTAAGAGACATCCATGTGCTCTTGCAGTTCTGATGTGTAAGCATTTTTTCACTGGAATTTTAAACAAAATTTCAGTTTGGAAGAAAACGAAGATGGAATGTGTTCTGTGCTTAAAAAAAAAAAACAGAAACCACAGTATTCATGGTTTTATTAGCTATCAAGCGGTAATAAAGTGAATACTGGGATCACTTTAGAAAAGTGATCAATACAAAATTATCACGAGTCCAGTGAATAACCGAAGGTATTTTTAAAATCACAGGTACTGTCAATTTCCATTCGAGCTTTGTGGTAAAAAGTATTTTATTCTTCCTCATCACACCACACCTTTCATTAAAGCTGAAATCCAGAAAGCAGCTGGATTTTCACTGGGCATTTGTGGAGTTTTTGTGTACATGTGTATACTTGGGTACCAGCAAGTGGCCCAGTTCAAGGGGTTGGCAAGTGTTTTCTTCCTCAAGAGTGAAACAGAAAATACACTTGACCTTTGAACAAGGTGGAGTTTAGGGTTGACCCCTGTACAGTTGAAAATCCATGTGTAACTACTGACTCCACCAAAATTTAACTACTAATAGCCTGTTGACCCGAAGTCTTATAGGTAACAGTCGATCAGCACATATTGGTTCGTTGTATCCATTATACACTGTGCTCTTATACTACAGTAACCTAGAGAAAAAAAAGTTACTAAAAAAAATCCTAAGGGGAAAAAAATACATTTATAGTACTATAAAAAAATCCACATATAAATGGAACCATGCAGTTCAAACCCACGTTGTTCAAGGGTCAACTTTATTTTAGGCTTTGTGGGCAAAATCAAGGATACTATAAACCAATTTAAAAGCAACCGTTTATAAATGTAAAAATCATTCTTAGATCACAGGCCACAAAATGGCAAGAGAAGAGCTGAATCTGCCCATGGGCTAATGTTTGCAAACCTCTGGCCTAGAAACAGGCAGAAAGGGGCCAAGAGAAAAAAGTCTGAACTTAACAAAATGATCAGCATGCCAAAAGACATGTACACCTGCTACGCATTTCCATAGAGAATCTCATGAAACATTTCATTTCACTGCATAGCTGCCATTCGTTTCCTCCTCCTCTCTGCAAGGATCTGGATTCCCAAGAGGCCAATTCAACTTAGTCTAAGCAATCAGTTCTCCAGAAAGCATCACGCACCCTCACATGGGAGCCTCTCTGAGTTTTTCCCAAGGTCTTACCTGCGTGTTTTCATCCTCTGCTAGGCCGTGGGCAAGGTGGGCACTAAATGTGCTTTTTCCAACACCACCTTTTCCAGATAACACCAAGATTTTGTGTTTCACGGTCTTCATTTTCTCTTTGATTTCTTCTATGGCTGCAAAGAAAGCAATCAGGTGATGAAGTCCCTGACTAAATTTCAAGTGTCACTTTTCCAATGGACTAGTAGGAGCTAAATAATTGGGGCTATTTCAAGCGACTGTGTGTGAAGTACCACCCAGTAAGTACTATAAAGATAATAAATCTATTATCATCTCTGAAATTTTATTTATTGGTTTACTTGTCTGTCTTCTCTTGCTAGAACATAAGCTCCATGAGAATAGAGACTAGCTGAAATGTTCACTGCTATATTCCCAGCTCCAGAAGAGCTTCACACATAGTAATGGTTCCCAACCTGACAGCAAAAGCTGCCTGGGGACATTTTTGGTTGTCACAAGGAAGGCGTGCTACTGGTACATAATGGGTAGAGATGCTGTTAAATATCTAACAATGCGGGGCGCCTGGGTGGCACAGTTGGTTAAGTGTCCGACTCTTGGTTTTGGCTCTGGTCATGATCTCAGGGTCATGAGACTGA
This sequence comes from Ursus maritimus, assembly GCF_017311325.1. Lineage (NCBI taxonomy): Eukaryota > Metazoa > Chordata > Mammalia > Carnivora > Ursidae > Ursus > Ursus maritimus. The sequence continues at coordinate 30,528,363 of NW_024424452.1, forward strand.
GCCCTATGTTGCGCTTTGCGCTCTACTCAGCACAGAGTCTGCTGGAGATTCTCTCCCTGTCCCTTTGCCCCTCCCCCTGCTCCTGTTCTCGCTCTCTCAAATAAATTAAAAAAAAAAAAAAAAAGTCTAACAATGCTCAGGACAGCATCCCACCCCAAAGATTTATCCAGATCCAAATGTCAGTAGTGCCAAGGTTGAGAATCCCTGACAAATAGCAGGCATTTATGACGACCAGTCACAGATAACTATCACAGATTATACATATGCTGTACCTTCGACATTTCACCTTACTTCAATTCTTTAAAATACTACCATGAGGTAACTATTCTACCCGCCCCTTATTTAAAAAGTACATTCCAAGTGGCATCTGACTCTTGGTTTCTGCTCAGATCATAATCTCAGGGTCCTGGAATCAAGCCCGAGGTCTGGCTCTCCACTCAGTAGGGAGTCTCTTGGGATTCTCTTCCTCTCCTTCTTCCCCTCTCCTGCTTGTGAGCGTACGCTCTCTCAAAAAAGTTGGTTCTAAGCACACTGTGGGTCTTGAACTCATGACCCTGACATCAAGAGTGGCATGCTCTATGGACTGAGCCAGCCAGGTGCCCCTTGCCCCATTTTGGATAAGGAAATGGAGGCTCAGAGACCTCAGGAGTCTCGCTCAAGGTCCTACTGTTTGCAGGACCCAGAAATCAAACCTGAGCCTCTCTTCGAACTCCTTCAAAATTCTCCCAGCCTCCCGCTTTTTAAGATCCTTTTACTAAGTCCCCAGAGTCTTTCCCACCCTCCGATTTGTCCTTTGTCATACTTATCGCTGCGATGATTTATTTGCTTGCTCACTTGATTATGGCGGGTCTCCCCTATTAAACTAACGTCTACTAGGGCAGTGACCTCATCTCTCTCATTCACAGCTGTATCCCCAGCACAGAGCACTGTGTCCAGGAGGCGAACACATATTTCTATTAAATAGATAAGAGAATCGCTCCTTTTCACAAGGAGGACAATTTTGTCCAAAGAATAAGCCCAAGCAACCCCCAGTTCAAAGTCTATACCCTATTTCCTGGGACTAAGGCTTCAACCCGACCACTGTCGGTCACTGTCACTCAAACCGCTAGCCCCACCCCCTTCCCCGCCCCTCTTGAGACCCCTTTGGACTCCGTAACAGTCACTGGACCTTCAGGCTTTGCCCCATCGCACCACAACTCTCTACTCTGATAGACTTTTGCACAAGCCCGCCTCCTCTAGCCCCACCCCTCCTAAGAGGCCTCCCGGACCCGCCTCTGACATCCGGTCCTCGGTCCCACCTCTTCCTGGCTGGGCCCTTCACTTCCGGCTCAGGCCCTGCCCCTTCCTCACCTGGGTCAGGAGCGGCGCCGGCTCCGGAAGCACAGAGTCGCTGGTTGGGGCAGCCCTGACATGAGGCCCCTCGGCCCGCCTGGGCGCTGCCGGTCCCGGGACAGCCTGCGCGGGCACAAAGTCACAGTTAGAGTGGCTCCTGTTCCTTCAGCCCCGCTACCCACACCCTCTCCGCGCACTCACCCTGAGGTACCTCCTCCATTCGGCTGCCTCCGACGTCTCCGCGGCCACCGGAACCCGCCCTTACGTGTTTCCGCCTCCTGGCGCCCAAGCTGGCTCTCCAGCTGCGCGAAGTCAGTCTCGGTAAGAGGACTGTGCGCAGGCGCGGATCTTGTGTCTGTCAGGTGCTTGGGGCTGGCTTCCCCCCCCCCCCCCCGCCGCCCCCCTTGCCCTTTAAAACTGAGCTGCGGAGATATTTCGTAAATTATTCTGCATGTAGCGCCTAGGAACAAAGGCATTATTCTACATGACCTTAATGCCCTTTCATACCCAAGAAATTTGATACTGATGCAAAATTATTAGCTAACGTACACTTTATATTCAAATGTTCTCAATTGTCCCAAGTAAGACCTCCCCCCGACACACACACGGCCCATCCTGGATCCAGTCAAAAGCCACACCTTCTCTTTGTTCCCTTCATTCTATTCTAATTCAGAAGTCCTCCCCTATCCCCTTGCCATTTTTTGTCTTTCAGGACATGGATAAATTTGGATATAGCCCAGGCCATTTGCCTTATAGAATACCCCCCCCAGCACCTTGATTTGTCGGATAACCCCCCCCACCATAAGATTCAGGTTAAAAGGTTTTGGCAGAAGGCACTTGAGTAATGTGCACAACCGTGGTGTCCCAGCGGGAGGCACAGAATGCCTGTGGGTCCCCTTGTTGGTAACATGAGGGCCTGGCCACTTGGGGAAGGTAGCATCTGTCCGCCCTGCCTCTCGAGTGAATGGTACCCTTTTCCATTTGTAATGAATAAAGATTCTGAGAGGATTTCTTGAGATCCTGTGAATATCCTGTTCATCAACCTTGCACTCAGCGGTTTTAGCGTTATTCTTGCCTGAATCCGTTCTAGCAGTGTTTCCAAAATTGTGCCTTTGGGTGAGAACACAGATGGTCAAAACGTCTGAACTCCTTTCCTCAGGTCACACAGCTCCTAGCGAGGGAACCAGAGTGATGAACCTGGATCGTGGGGCTCCCGAGCCTGCACTGTCATCCGTTACACGTGGTGCCAAGTGTCTCCATACAAGGTGCTGATGCCACCAAACTGCCCTGATTCCTGTCGTCCTGGCCCCCAGCCTGGTTGGCACAGCGGATAATGAAGCAGGTAATTAGTTCTGTAAAGGCTATGACAGGAGACAACCGGGGCTATAGGAGAGAATTCCTTAAAGCTGACACCAGACTGGGACAGGGTGGTGGTGGGGGTGACAAGTGGTATTTCAGACAGGATGAACCGCATGAACAAGCCCAGAGGTCAAAGAGGAATTCACCTGTTAGGCAGGGACTGTCGTGATCTCTACTTTGCAGGTAGGAAGACAGGGTCACCGACAATGACTTGCCCAAGGTCTCAGAGCCGATAAGCAGTAGAGCTGGGATGCCAACAAAGTCTGATGTAGGGCCTGGGCTCTTGACACTATGCCATACACCTGGAGGCAGGATGCAAACTATTCTCCTTTCAGTGAAGAAGGTGAGGCTCAGAGAGGTTAAGTGGCTTGCTCAGGGTCTCGCAGCCAGAAGGCGCCACCAAACTCTTGTGACCACAGTCTCGTTCTTCCCCTCAGCCACACAGCGGAGGCCCAAGGCCAGCCCGCTTCAGATCTTCCTTACGGACGTCCCCTAAGAGCATTGCTCCCAGCTGTCTTCAGCAGCCCTGCTATCTCTAATTACCCCAGGGGCCCTCCCACTCAGCAGTCTCTCTGCTCTGAGGCAGGGAAGAAAGGTCTACCATTCTTCAAGCTCTCCCTCCCTCCTCACTTCTCCCCACAAAACTGTAAAAATGATCCCATGCCACCCTATGAAGTAAAATCAAATAAACCTCCTCTCCGCTTTGCTCCAGCTCTCTCTCCTTCTGTCTCCAGCCTAACTCCTGTCTCACTGAGGGTGGAATTTTCCATTTGTGGGAGTGGGGGCCGAAGGACAGGAACAAGGCTGCAGAGCAGATTTCCTCTGGCGCATCCTGACCCCCTCAATCAGAAGCTCAAGGGCTGGGACAGGAAATGCACATTTTACGCTCTCACCAGATAGTAGTTTTATCCACTGAAGTTTGAGAACCACTTCTGAAGAGAAGTACGCCTCAAGACTCTGTCCTTGGCCCGCTTGTCGTCACACTTTCCACAATCTTCAGTCCTTCAGGCATAGCAAACTTCTATCCACAACTCTTTCCTCAAATCAGTTCCTCCTTCTGGAGCTCTTAGAGAATGGTACCACCACTGCCCTACGTATTCAAGTTCGAAATGTGAGCATCAGCCTTGCTTCCTTCTCACCATCTCCCCTGTATCAGTTACCAACTGCTGCATAACAAGTCATAAATACACACACACACAGTGGTTAAAACGACAATGGTTTATTATTTCTCCTGAGTCTTCTCTAGCTTTACCTGGGCTCACTCATATGGCATCGTTCAGGGGGGAATGGAGGAGAAGATTTTCATTCTCATGTGTGCCTCAATTTCTCTCCATGTGGCCACTGTCTCTCCACGTGGTCGCTCATCATTCAGTGGTCTAGCCTGAGCACCCTTCCATGACAGCTGGACAAGGCTTGGAACTGGCGCAGGGTCTCTTTCTCACATTGTACTGGTCAAAGCAAGTCCCAAGGGCAGCCTAGATTCCAGAGGCAGGGAAAAAGAGGCCACATCTAGATGGGTGGAGTGGCAGGCTTGCACAAAGATGGCGGCAAAGGCTGGTGGCCATTGCTGGAAACTTTCATGATGTCTCCCTCCATGTCCAATCAGACAGCAAGTCCTGTGGCCTCACCTCTGTGTGATGTGATGGTGTAGTTCCCTAAATGGCCCCAATACGTCACCTCACTGTGAGCAGGGTCTCTGTTCTACCCCTGGACTCCGGGCTCAGGCATGTGACAGACTTTGCTAATGAGATGTTAGCCAATGTGACCTAACACAAAACAGGTACTTGCCGGTTTTCACTTTCTTCGCTTACTCCTCTGCCCTCACTATGAGAACACCTCTGGGCTAGCCTGCAGAAGGAAGACATACAGGGCCAGGCCAAGTCACCTACATGGTCTCAGCCAAGCCCATCCCAAACCAGGGACCCTGAGACACAGGAGAATCCAGCCAAGTGGTGCAGAGCCCCCAGTCAGACCCACAGGTGACCACCAGGTGTGTGAGTGAGTCCAGAAGAACCATCCAGCCAACCCACAGGCTCAGGAGCTAAATGAACACTTACTGTGTTAAGCCCCCAAGTTCGGGGTGCCAGCAGACAGCCGTCGCTGCATGACCTCATCGCCCTGCGACCCTCACCGCCTTGCAACCGTCACCGCCCTGCAACCCTCACCCTCCTTGGCCTGCAGTGGTTTCCGATCAGCCCTGCTAGGCTGTGCAGCCAGAACAGGCATCCCTCAGCCCGCAGAGGCTCAAGGCAGCAGAGATCATTTTTGGCTCCAACTACTCATACAGGTTCACGGGCACAGACCTGCTCATCGTTTCTTAGGGATACATATGACAGGAGCCCTACCGTCTCACGTTGCTACTGCATGAACACAGGCTCCAAAGGTGGAGCGCGTGAATTGTATGATCTTAAACGCTTCCACCCAGAAACAACCCCTATGCGCACAGCTTCTATCACGAGAATCGGTCACACGGTCATACCCAAAAAAGGAATAGGGAGTGCGGTCGGTGGCATGTGGCTGGAAGGAGAAGAGACCAGGAGTGGCCGGCACAGGACCGTCTCTGCTACACGTCTTACGGCCCTTTCCCCTCATGATTCAGACCGGGTCACTGCTACTCGGGCACCTTCCATGGCTCCCTATGGCCCAAGCTGGCACCAATCTTGACGTGGTTTTCGGTGGCCCCCATACTCATTTTACCTCTCCCACCCCATCTCTTGCTGCGTGGCACTGTGCACGCCGAACTCTATCTAAAACAGATCAGCAGGTATTTCCTTGGCACCCCCACCATTACTCCGTGGCCAGGTCTTTCACCATGACCGTCCTTCCCTGCTGGCCCTCCTCTGGGACAGGTCACCCCTCCGCGTCATCCCACGGAAGCCAATTCTTAGGCCCGTGGAATCCACTGCCTTCTCCTTTTCCGAACATGGCATGTTCCAGAAGTCTGAGCCCAGTTTTCCGTTTTAGTAACTCGGAAAGTGTGAATGCTGCAAACTTACCCAGAATCGGCATTTGAAAGTCTATTTACATCTCCTTTACATTTATTTAGTTTGGGGAGTTGGATAGATTTTAATTTTAAAATTTTTATTTCGGTCCCCCTGATTGAAGGTGGCAACGAGGACTAAGACAACAAAGCGAGAGCTGGAAATGTTGTCGTTTCAAATGTGGAAAACTTAGTACGTGCCAAAAGATTTAATTAGCTACATTTTAAAATGCTTTTAAAAATAAGTTTGTAAAAGTAGAGACACAGCAGAAAGATCCGTGGTTGCCAGGGGTTGGGTGGGGGAAGGGATGAACAAGCAGAGGGCTGGTTTTGAGGGCGGGGAGACTCTCCTGTGTCACATGTGATGGTTAATACTTGACATTACGCAACGTATCGAGTCTCACAGAACCTGCAACACCAAGAGTGAACTCTAACTCACACTCCGGAATTTCGTTAATAATAACGATTCCGTATTATGGTTCACCCATTGTAACAAACGACCCCCACCAACGCCAGATGTTAATAATAGGGGAAATTGGGGTGGGGAGGTAGAGAGGGAATATTCGGGAACTCTGAGCTTCCTGATATGTTTTTCCGTATGCCTAAAACTGCTCTAAAAACATTTTTTTTCTTTCAAAATTTGTTTATGCCTCCGAAGTGATTAGAGCTCAAATGTGCATTAAGAGTGCGGGGACACCTGTGTGTTTACCTTCTGTAGCTTCGTTTCTCAACCAGCTGCCCATTGTGATCACCTGGGAGATCTTAGGCCAGGCACGGGCTCCCCCACAGCCAGTTCAGTTAGAATCTTGGGTGTGGGGCCTTGGCATAGAAAGGGGTTTTGAACCCAGTTTCCGAGGTGGGGGGTGTGGTTTCTCCACACCAACAAACAACACTGGGGACGCCAGCCAGGTGTCCCACAGTTCAACTCAGCTCCTCGATTCTGAGGCTGTTCACCTGGAGATAGCGTTCGATTCCACAGGTTACAGGCTCAGTTTTACAAGACTGCTCCCCCCGAGCCGCCCCCCTGAATTAATATGTCAGTTGCAAATCCAGTTGTCACCTGTCCTTCTGACTGCCTGGCTGTAGTTTGGGGGTTCCAGTGACCCTCCCCTCCTTGGACCACAGACACCCATAAAAAGTCCAGATTGTTTTCTGACCTACTGGCTTCAAATTAGTTTTCCATGACCTACTCCCCCTTTGGATTCGACTGATTTACTAGAGCGACCCACAGAACTCAGAAAAACTTTCCACTTACCAGATGATGGTTTTTGCTGTAAAAGGATAAAATTCCAGAACAGCCAGGTGGAAGAGGTGCTTAGGGCAAGGTAATGGGGAGAGGGTGCAGGGCTCCCATGCCCCCACTGGGCACGACTCTCCCCAAACTCTGGGACGTTCACCAACCTGGAAGCTCTCCAAACTCCAAACTGCCAAGGCTTTGTCGCACAGGCACGCTTGATTAAATCATTGGCCGTTGGTGATTGGCTCAAGCTCCAGCCCTCTGAGGTCTGGGGTGGGGGGGGAGGGGAGGAGGGACTGAAAGTTCCAACCCTCCAATCACAAGGTTGGTTCCCTGGCAACCAGCCCCCGTCCTAACCGGAGGCTCTAAAGTCGCCTCATTAACATAACAAGAGACACCTTAATCACTCTCTTAGGAAATTGTCGGGGTTCTAGGAGCTGGGTGTCGATAATTGGGAAGAGGACCCAATGTGTTTATTATAAACCACAGCATCACAGCATGTTTAAAAAACCCTCACAGTTCTTTAAAACGACTTTGTATGTCAAATGTAATATTTATTTTTTAAACGATAAAATTGTCAAAATTAAAAAAAAAAAAGGAAGAAATAAAAACCCTTGGGGTCAGACTCCCTAGGGTGGGGATGAATGAGATCGGTGAGGGCAGATGACACGCGGCCTTACAGCCCATGCCCAGAAGTCGGAGGTTGTGTTCAAATCCTGCCTCCAACTCGCATGAGCTGAATACCATTGGGCCAGTGCCTTCCCATCTGCGGCCTCGGTTTGCTAATCTGTAAAATGGGGATGTTAAAGGCATATTTCCCCCCACCGCGTGTGGTTCCTGTGGGGATAAAGCACTGTAATTCATGTAAAGCACCAAGCACAGAGCATCCAGAGAGCAAAGATCCGATACAAGCTTGTGTTTAAGTAAACTCAGGGTCATACGTGAGAGCTGCAGATGTGAGATCCGGCACCGTATTTACAAATGCAGCAACAGAAGCCTACACCGGGAAAGTTGCGCAAAATCCCTCGGCAGGTTAGTGGATGAAACAGGACTAGCGCCTGGGGCAAGCTGGTCAAACATTTAGACGCTGACTCAGCAGGACCACAGCATTTTAACCCCCTGCAGGTTGAGTAAACACTTTTTGAGGTGCCTGCAGTTCTGCCTTTCACCATTAGGTGGCGCTCTCCCCCCACATATGATGAAAGTAGTCAGGAAATGACCAAAAAATTAAGTTTAGGTNGAATTTTCTACTTCTTTCCCTGGAAACAGCAAAAATATCTAACAAAGAGCTGTCTATATGCACCGCAAAAATATCTAACAAAGAGCTGTTTATATACATTTAACTTAAAATTGAGTCAAAAAATAAGGTTCATATCGACTACATATAGGGAAGCCTACCAGTGTTAGTTAAGAGTGAGGATTCCTGAATGCCAGGTGTCTGCATTCAAATCCCAGCTCTCTGTTTACCAGCTTTCGAGTCTTTTCTTCACGCTTCAGCTTCTTCCTTCATAAAATAGCAATAATAATATTAACTACCTGAAAGGGTTAGTTGTTGGGAGGATTAAACACGTTGGCATTCCCATAGGTGCACACTCATATCTTATTGTGGCTTTAACTTGCATTTCCCTAGTGTGTAATTATGTCGAACAGCTTTTCATATGCTCATTTGCTGTTAGCGTAACTTCTTCAACGAAATGTCTGCTCAGATCCTAAGCCCATTTAAAAACATTCTTGATTGTTTCATATTGCATTTCAAGAATCCTATATATTCTGCATACAAGTCCTTCATCAATTAATTATATGTTTGGCAAATATTTTTTCCTAGTCTGTGGCTTGTCTTTTCATTCTCTTAAAGAACGTCTTTTGAAGAGCTGTTCTTAATTCCAATGAGGCCCAGTTTGTTTGTTTTTTCTCTTACGGGTTGTGTTTTTAACGTCACTTCTGAGAGATCTTTGCCGAACATAGGTCACAAAGATTTTCTGTTTCTTTCTAGAATCTTTAGAGTTTCAGACTTTATATTTAGGTCTGTGACCCATTTGGAGTTAGTCTTTGTATGTGATTTTGGTATACGGTGCAAGGTGTGGGCTGAAATTCATTTTTTAATTATATGGCTATCCAATTGTTCCAGCACCATTTGTTGAGAAGACTGGCCTTTCTCCACAGAATTAACTTTGTGCCTTTGTTGAAAATCAGTTGACTGTAAATATGTGGATATATTTCTGGATTCTTTATTCTGCATGGATCTCTTGGAAGTCTGTGCTATCCTAGTGGTCTTTGTCCATCTTTGTGCCGATACCATACTGTAGTTTTATAATGTCTTGAGGTCAGAAGGTCTAAATCCTCCTCCTTTTTGCTTTTCAAAGTTGTTTTTGGCTATTTTAGGTCCTTTGAATTTGCATTTAAATTTTAGAACCAGTTTACTAGTTTCTGCCAGGAAAAAAAAAAAAAGAGCCTGCTGGGATGTTCATTGTGGTTTGCTTTGACTCTAACCTGCAATTGGGAAAGAAGTGACATCTTAGCACTATTGAGGTTTCCGGTCCACACATGTAATGTAGCTCTCTATTTAGGTCCTTCTGTATTTCTCTCAGCAATATTTTATAGCTCTCTTTATTCCCCCAGTCTTCTGTTTCTTTTTGGAGGCTTTCTATTGCTGCATTTTCAACTTCACTGATTTTTTCTTCTTCATTGTCCCAATCTGCCTCATTATGGGCTGAATGTTTGTACCCCCACCCCAACCCCCAATTTGTATGTTGAAGCCCAGACTCCCCATGTGATGGCGTTAGGAGGTGGGCCTTGGGGAGGTGATGAGGGTGGTCATGGGGTGGGGCCTCGTGATGGGATTAGTGCCCCCTTTCTCCAGGGGAGGAAACACAGGAGAGGGACACAGAGAGAAGGTGAAGGCAGCCATCTATCAAACAGCAAGAGAGCCTCACCAGAACCCACTGTGCTGGCACCCTGATCTCGGACTTCCAGCTTCCAGAACTGTGAGAAACGTGTTCCTGAGGGCACCTGGGTGGCTCAGTCGGTCAAGCACCTGACTTCAGCTCAGGTCATGATCTCAGAGTCCTGCGATTGAGCTCCGCTCAGTGGACAGTCTGCTTGTCTCTCTCTCCCTCTCCCCCTACTTTTGCTCTTTCTCTCTCTCTCAAATAAATAAAATCTTTTTTAAAAATACACGTCTGTTGTATAAGCCCCCCAGTCCGTGGTACTCTACGGCAGCCCCGGCTGCATGAAACACGCCTGTAATCCCATCTTGTGTATTTGTCATCTCAAGACTTTGTCGTTCCATCTCCCGATGTTCAATTCAGGTGTGGGGTGTGTGTGTGTGTGTGTGTGTATCTGCTGTGTTTCTGCTCAACATGTCCTATCTGTGGTCTAGCTTCTTGAATACACGGAACACAGTTGTAATGTTTAAAGTGTCCTCCCCTGCTAATGCTATTATCTGTGTCATTCCTGGTTTGGTTTCAGTTGATTGACACCCCCCCCCCCAATCATGGATCATATTTTCCTGCTTCTTTGCCTGCCTGGTCATTTTTATTAGATGCTAGGCATTGTGAATTTTACCTTATTGAGAGCTGAAATTTTTTTTCTTTTTACAAGTATTCTTGATCTTTTCTCTGGGGCAGAGCTAATTGACTGGAAACATTTTTTATCTTTTGAGATCTGGCTTTTTGGTATTCTCTAGATAGGACCAGAGAGGCATTAAGTCCAGGGCTCATTTTGCCCTAACACCGAGGCAAAACCCTTCTGAGTATTTGACTTGATGTTGCCCGAATTATGAAATTGTCTACTGTGGTTGGTGGGATGGAGAGCTATTCCCAGCCCCATGGGAGCTCTGGGGATTGTTCCCTCTAACCTCTCGGGATGATTCCTTCCCCAGCCCAGGGTTATGTCTTCATGTGCCTGCACTGGGGATGCTCTGCTAAGAGGGCCCCTCTGCGTATCTCCAGAGCTCGCTTTGGGTAGCCCTCTCCTCTTTGGAGCTCTGTCCTTCAGACTCCAGCCACACTGGCTTCCCGCCTTCCCAGCTCTGTCTCCTCAACGCAAGGAGCTCCCGTCCCTGCACTGCGGCCTGGAAGCTTTGTCCGGGCAGTGAGCTGGGGTAATTGTACAACTTGTTTCGTTTGTTGCTCGTCCCACAGGGAGGACTCTCCTTCGTGGCCTGATGTCCAGTGACTTCAAAATCATTGCTTTATATATTTCGAGTGTTTTTGAATTGTTTCAGTTGGGAGCGTCCAGCCAATCTCTTTTATCCAATCTTGGCCAGAAGTGAAAGTCCTATTAGGATACAAATATGGAAGAGACATATATTACCCACTAGAGTATCTATACCATATACATTGGTGTATATGAAATATATACTATGTATCACTAAAATGAATTTTTGTGAATGTGTAGATGTGTGTACGTACACGTATATGTGTATACATATATATATTAGTATGGAAGGCTTAACCCAAAAGTAAAAGGCTCCCTCTGTGCCCCGCACCCCTCAGTTCCACTCTTATCCCCCCAAGCGTAATCACCCTGGCCCTGGTTCCCGTGTATCCTTCTGGAAGTGTTTCCGGGTGTACAAGTTACGTATCTATCTGTGCATGTTACAAATACATCATACCATGTAAACTGTCCTGTATCTTGCTTTTCTTCACTTACATCTTAGGAATCAATTCTTATCAGCAACGGCAGGTCCATCTTCTTTTTATGCGGCAGCCTAAAAAGCCATAAAAAGATGACTTTTTATTTTAGCCACCCTGTACTGAGGGACAATGGTTAGTTCTGTCTTTTTTCGCTGCTACGACCAACGCAGCAGTGAACACACAGCCGCGTGTGCACGCACTTAGCCTTCATGGAGGCATGTATCTACAGGGAGATTTCCAGAAAGATTGCTGGGTTATTAGACACCAGCCAGGGCTGGTGCTCTAAGCGCCCAAAAGATACCTTCTTAAATTCCAATTGGGGGGAAACGTGTTTTATTGTAAAATGCAGGTTTGGGTTTTGAATGACACAGTCTGACATAGATGCTGAATTGAAAGCAAATTCTTTCCGGATTTTCTGTTTCCGCCGCGTGTGTCCCTGTGTTGCTGTTTTTCTAAGCACTGCTTGGAGCCACCTCCAGTCCCCAGTTTGGGCTGCCCGTCAGGCGCAGGTGCAAGATCCCTGCCTACCCACAGGGGGCGCCCAAGGAATGCTTGCTGATTTGATCTGTTCGCTGCAGAAAGTTCTGTGGGACGGCGCTGCTCCAGCCTCACCTAAGCAAGACAGTCTCGATGATGCTTTTCTTCCGTAGGCTGTTGGGTTTCCCATTAAATTCACAGATGCGAAGCTGTCCCCTTCGGAGCACGTGCCAGGCAGAGATTGTGGTAGAATAGTCGGTGTTGGACACGGTGTCTCCAGTTTGGGAGGCAGAGCTGGCAGTGGACGGGGTGCCCCCCCCCCGGGGGGGTTGTCACTTCAGTGACTCTCACCATCCACTTCCTGCAGAGATTCCAGAAAGAGAATGCGTTTTCCGTCAGCAGGCTTTAAAAGAGATTGAAGGAAAAGCCAAAAACAAAACAAAAAAAACTTGTGGTGGATGATAGGTCTCTAATCAGTGGCTACCTCGAGCATGTGACAGCCAAAGTAGATAATTGTTTTAACACCCCCGTCCTCTCTACAACAGTATCTTGGGTGATAGTAGTTTCGTTCCTGGTTAGTTTTGATGCAACAGACAAATACAGAGATTACCTTTCAGTTTTAAAGGCACTGAGTTCAGAGAAGAGTTCATGTATGAACTAAAATGTCCACTTTCCAAATTAAAGTATCACACCTCTAAGGTCATGCGCTCTTTCGCCGTTGTCCATTCTGGGCACGAACGGTCACACAGAATGACAGAATGGACGTAACCAAGTTCTGGTTTCTTCCCATCTCGGCTCTCCTTGTATATCTCGGGCCTACTGCCTGAACACAGGTGTGCAAAGCACCCCTAGGGGTTGGAGACGAAAATTGCACCCAAAGAGAGCGCCACCAATTCCCAAGCTTTAGGAACTTACTCTCAAAACAGTGCAGTGAGTCTGGTGTGTGGTGCTGACTGTGTAGCTAGCGGTCCTCTGAATTAACGTCTACGTATACTCTATTTAGTAGAGAATAAGCAATAAAAATAGGCTTAATTTGAAACTTACATTTTATTAAAACCCACCAGTATCTTAAGCGGAATTATCACAGGACCCTGCAGTTCCCCTCCCTGATATATATTCAGGAGGACTGGAAACTTGGACACGAATGTTCATAGCAGCATTATTCATGATGTGCAAATGTCCATCCACAGATGAGTGGATACACAAGAGTGGTCGCTCTCACAATGGAGTAGTATTCTGCCACAAAAAGGAATGAAGTACTGATAGCTGCTAAGATGTGGATGAACCTTGGAAATGCCACGGTCCCACCCTTGGCGAGGCACTGCTAAAAGTCCAAGTTATACTCCAAAGGCCTTACTTTTAGTATTTTTCACTTGCTAAATTTTTAGATGTTGGAGTCTTTTGGACTGGGAGGTCAGGCTTACCATTCCTTTTTCCGCTGAGCTATAGCCAACTGTTCTCAGTTTATCTTTCTCATTTAATGGCTTCTGACGTTCTGTTGTTCATCCGTCTACCCATCTATCCATCCACCCACCCACCCACCCACTCATCCTTTCATTTTTCTCATTCATTCAACACACTCCAGTTGTGCACCTGCTATGTTCCAGGCATTCTACTAAGTGCTGTGGATGCAATGACGAGGAAAATCCAAACAAGGTCCTTTCCCTCCCAGAACTTACTTCAGAGTCTCACTACTCCAAGTATGGCCCCTGGACCAGCCTCCACTGGGGACTTGTAAGAAATGCAGCATCTCCAGGCCTGTCCCAGCCCGCCTCAACTAAAATCTGCTTGCATGTGTTTTTATCTTCACAGACAATCTCTGGAAATAGTATAAACATCTGATAATAGTAGTTATATCTAGGAAGACTGGACGTAGCTAGGGATGATGAGAAAAATCTAAATCTTACTTTATATCCTTAGATATTGGTCACATCGTTATTTTTGGACATGAACCTTTCGTGCTTCCAACATATCCTGAGTCTTTTTGGCCCATTTCTTGACCGCCCTGGATGTGCACGTGCTTCCTGTACAGTGTGGTGCCTCCTCCTAAAGGATCCTACAAAGGAAAGCGTTGGAAGTGTGTAGGGGGTCCAGAGCCCACCCTATTAGATAGGGGTGGGCCTCAAGCCTTTCATTCTAAGTTCTCCGTGGAAATTCAATGAGTATATGTAAAACATCAAATATACAGAAGGTGCTTAATATTATCTTCTTCTGCCTTGGTCATTTATAGCCACTGTTTTCGGTCGTAATTAGGGAGAGAAACACTTCTTTGAGGGTTAGGCTCCTCTTTTTCCTATAGCAGAAGGGGGAAAGTCCCCACACATCAACCACCCCTCTTGTTCTGTACCTTGAGATCTCGTTGCCACTCCCACTAGCCCAAGAGGGGGCAAGTTTCTTGATGGGTAAAACCATTGGTAGAGATGAGAGGGTTGAATATTCTTTCTGGCACAATCCAGCTCTTGATTCTAGATGCCCATTCATTCATTCATTCGTCAGTGTGCTGGTTGCTGGGGCTTAGTGGTGAGCCAGAGAGACATGGTCTCTGCCTCATGATCCCTCCCCCGCTCCCTTTACTGAGTTAAGGTGTGTTGAAGTATGACTTACATACAGTAAAATTCCCCCTTTTTAGTGGACAGCTCTGTGTCCACTACACTGTCACCGCCCCACGTTTTCCCATGCTCCTTTGCGGTCAGCCCACCTCCCCTCACCCCCAGCCCCTGGCAGCCCCTGGTCTGTCTTTTGTCCACGTGGATCTGTCTTTCCAGAATGCCTTCTAAGTGGAATCGTACAGGATGTGGTCTTCTGAGTCTAGCGGCTTCTATTTGGCTTAATCCATTTGAGACTCCTTTTTTACTACGGAGTAGTATCCCATCCCACGGATGCCCCACTTTGGTGTCGTCTTGGGGACAAAGAGGGAAGGAAGACGACTAACCCCGACCAGATGATCCCTGAGCTGACAGAGTTTCCCGAAGTGGACTACATTACATTTTCTCCCAGCGGCAGAGCTAGGTGTGAAAGGCCGATTTGATTACTGTGGAACAGTAGAGCAATACCATTTCGTGCATCTCCAAGGGTGCAACTTGAGAAACTCCCCTTCACTTTGTTTTTTGCATGTGTTTCCATTGGGACAATATGGCCCCAGCCGGCCTAAAATGAGCAAGAGCCCAGTGAAGCCCCGCTCCCCCAGGCTTTATGACAACAGTGCCCGAGTCATAGAGCTCCGGCCCATCACTAGGAGAAGATCCTTCCCCTTCCTGCCGTGCCTTGGCCCCTCAGAGTTTTGCCCAAGGGCAGCTGATGGGGGAGAATGGAATTTCTTGGAACCACTCAGACCGCCAATTACTGTGGCCCCAAGAAAGCCTGTGGCTTCAGTGCGCTGCCCCCGGCCGTGCCGGCCTCGGAGATCCAGGAATGTTACCAGCCCTATTACCTGCCTGGGTACCGCTACCTCAACTCATGGAGACCCAGCCTCTTCTACAAGATCTCCAACGCCCAGACCTGCATGGATGAGGGAGCGACGTGCCGCAGCGCCCTGAGGCCGCCCACCATCCTGCCAGCACTCCGCTCCGCCCTCTTCTGTCGCTACAGCCCCCATGACTGGGACAGGTCCAACGAGCTGCAGATGCGCGGGGCCGAGGCCTCTCGGCTGTGGGCCAGCCGACTGACCGGCGACTCCATGAGGCTCATGCAGGACAAGGACCAGCTGACCCGCCAGATGCAGGAGGGGACCAGCCGGAACCTGGGCCAGAGGCTGTCGGACATCGGCTTCTGGAAGTCCGAGCTGGGCTATGAGCTGGAGAGGCTTCTGAAGGAGAACCACAGCTTGGAGACAGTCAAGAGGCGGCTGGAGTGTGCGGCCGAGGAGCTCAACTGTCCGCTGCAGGTGAGTGTGGGTCAGGAGGGGCCGTGGCAGCCGCTGGGAGGGCAGCCCTGGGCGCTCCGCTCCTCTCCAGGGAAGGTCAAGGCCATGGGCACTTTGCAGGTCGGTTCTCCCTGCATCATCATTTGCGCTTAGTTCCTACAGCCCAGGATTATCCCAGTCGAATCAGGGTTCCTCAGACTGAATGGGATTTCCTTCGCTCCTTGGGATCACAGCAGAACTGCAGGGGTTTTACCCAGACATTCCGCGTGTGCTTGTGTGTGCATGTGGGCACACGCACGCAGGGGGCTCTGTACAGGGTATATTTAAAATAATTGCTGTATTTTTCTCCATAGCCCTGAACACCCTCTAACATACTCTCTAACTTACGCATGTATTTATTTATCGTTTTGCGCCCTGAGCTAGACTCTAAGTGCCACGAGGGTGGGGATTTTTGTCTGCTCTGTCACTGGGCGTGTTCCAGATGGAACCTCAGCTGTGCTGGGCAGCATGAGCAGTGTCTATGCTGATCGCCCATTGTCTGGGCCAGTGTTCTGAATGTCTTCCCAGCCTCGCATACTGCGTGGCACACAGTAGGCACTCAGTAACTATTTGTTGAGTGAACGAAGACCTATCTGGATGTGGACGTTCTCGAGGCTCCTTGGTCTCCGGTCATATCCTGGATCAGTGAGGATTGCTTTTGGCGGCATGTAACAGACACCCAACTGTGGCTCAGTGAAGGCTCAGCCAAGTAGGAATTGATTTTTCTGTCCTGATGAGAATTCCAGAAGGAAACAGAGCAGGCTGCTGCCACCTCCACTTGATGCCAGAGGGGACCCTGGCGCCTGTCTTTCTGCTCTGCCGTCCACAGCTTGTGGCTTTTGTCCTACTACTCGCGAGATTTCATATCTCCTCTTGCAAGCTCCTACTGGTAAGGAGCATTTTGATCTTCTCATTTGAGGCAGGAAGATAGGGACAGGACAAAGGGCCCCCTGTGCCAACCGTGTCAGGGAATGTCAGTTTTCTGGAAAGGAACACCCTGCGTTTCCATTCCTAGCCCATTTGCCAGAACTCTCCTGGGCTCCGTGGCTGCAGAGGAGTCTGGGCAAGTGAGTGGTTTTCACGGGGTCCCGGAGCCAGCATCGGGTAAGGAACCGGCATCATCTGCCTCGTGCTGCGGGAGCTAATCTTGGTCACACAGGATGATGTTTGGCTGCTCCCTGGAGCAGGTGGGGACTCAGACCCTCCTGCCCGGCAGCCACCTGCAGCTGATTCTGCTCCATGTCAGGTGTGGGGACATCTGGAGGAGAGGTCCTGCCTCCAGATCCCTCAGGAGACATGGCGCGGGTCCCCCCTCCCATTATGGGGACTCCTACTGTGTCCATATGTGCCCATGTTTCTCCTCTGAGAGGAGAGTGGGCAGGGGGACCTAAGGCAACATCTAAAACCTATTGCTGTCCTCTCCTGCTCTCCTCACCCCTCCAGCCTGTCTGGGAAACCCGGCTCTGCCTGGTCACCGGCGCAGCGCCTCTGACAGCCATGTGGTGGCTTGGGGGGGGACCAGAGATCTCTCTGCTCCACTTCTCCCCAGCTCCAGGGCTACCACCCTTGTCCCTGGACAATGATGCTGCCTCCTTCCTGTCCTCCCCCACTCCCGCCCTCCTCCACTCCCACCCTCCTCCCACCCATCTTCCAGCCAGAGGGGGCAATTTTAAATATTAAACTGGATCTCCACATCCCTCACTAAACCTCCCCTCAATGCACACTGTTAACATCCAAATTCCTTGTCACCAGCTCCAGCCCCTGCACAGCTCAGGCCCTGCTCTCTGCTCTAGCCTCACCTTCTCCAGTTCCGGGGTCTTCCTGTCTGCTCCTCCTCCTACCTCAGGGCCTTTGCACTTGCTGTTTCCTCTTCCTGGCACATTGTTCCCATTCATCTCTGCTGCTTCTGATAATTCAGGTCTGGGTCTGTCACCTCCTTAGTGAAGTCCTTCCCGGCCAACCCCCCACCGGTTGCTCCCCACCCACCCACGCCACCCTGTTCACATCCAAGCCCTCCTGACACTCAGAAATGATTGCACCTCTTTGCGTGTTTACTTGTGTGTGTTCTCTCCTGTCTCTTAGAGCTCTGTTAATGCAGGGACCCTCTGATTGGTTGATTGTGGTATTCCTAGCACCTTGATCGGGTGTGGTCAGAAAAGGGGCTCAGTAAATTCTTGTGAAATCAGTGAGCCCCTCTGCCCTCCTGAGTTCCCAGATGCATTTGCACCCTAGCACCAAGATATGCGGCTCCCTTTGTGACATCACAGGCTCGTGGCCCAATCACCAGCCTTCCTCAGCCCCTCGTTGCAGGAGCTCCCCTGAGCAGCCACTTCTCCCGTCTTCCTTTCCACACCACTTATGGCCCCAGGACCGTTGCTGCAAGGTGCATGGCTGTGTGACAGGGTTGCCTGGGTCTCGCCTGGCCCTGGTCACTTTCCAAAGCTCTCCCCTGCCCCCTCCCCATTTACAGATCTTCAAAAAGGCGTTTTCACATCTATTCATAGGTAACATTTATTGACCACATTCTGAGTGCTTTGCACTTGTCGAGCCCACTTAATCCACACGGCAAACCTGTGAGATAACTGCCCCAGTATTCTGCCCATCCGCAGTCATGGCATCTCGCGGTCCCCACGGGAGGAGAAAGGGAGGTGAAGCCCACCCACAGGCACAGGGCTGAGGCTACACGGAGCATCCAGGTTTCCTGGGGATAAAACAGGTCACGGCAAAGATAGATGGGAGTCGCCTGCGGTCAGGGTCTCCCTACAGGTGCAGGGAACACACGCCATTTCCTGCTGCTCCCTACAGGTGGCTCTGGAGTGTCTGTACCATCGAGAGAAAAGGATCGGGATTGATTTGGTCCATGACAACGTGGAGAAAAACCTTATCCGGGTAAGAGGCCTCCTGGGTTCCGCCCGGCGGCCTGAGGGAGGAGGGAGGGCCCGCTGCTCACAGAGGTTTCCGAGCTGCCTACCAGGAGCAGAAACCATGTAACCCCTTGCAAAGTCGGGGCTCAGAAAGTATTGTTGGGGGCCTACATCGCGTGGAGAACAGGGAGATGTGCAGTCACGGAACCCGCAGTTTTGATCTCCAAAATGGGCATAATAATAATAATAATAACAACAACAACAACAATAATGAAAGCTAGCATTTATGGAGCACCTACTGTATGTCACACGCTGTACCGTTTCATATGCATTATTGACTATAATGATAAAACAATCTACAAATGAGCACTTGGCACGTAGTAGGTGCTCAATTTTCTTTTAATCAGGAGGTGTGTAAAAAAGGAAGAAAGTAAAGCAAGGAACTGTGGAGCCTCCACAGATGACCCTTAACTGTCTGGCCCCGGGGATCAGGTGGGGTGAGGCAGGAAATGGGCCCCGCCCTGAGATTTCACCTGGGGGTGGTCAACGGTGGGCAGCGAGAGGTAGGGGTGGCGTCACTCGTCTAGGACGCGGGGTGCGGTGACTTTCTAAGGGGCACTGCTCTTTTTGACATTTTTCATTGCAGGAAGTAGATTTGCTAAAATGTTGCCAAGAACAGATGAGAAAACTAGCTCAAAGAATTGATATCCAGATGCGGTAAGAGCTGCTTTCTCTCCCCCTTCTCAGGGTCTGTTTTGGGACTCCCCAGTTTCCAGGGGTAAGCAGACAGGCTTGCCGGACGTCTCTCGGTTGTTCTTTCGGTCAGTGGCATGCTGCCAAGTGTTTAACAACCAGCTCTCCGGGGAAGAACATGAAATCCTGATTTGGAGCACTGTCCAAGGTCGATGGTGTCAGTGCTGCAGCCGCAGTGGCTCATCTCGGTCTCCCAGAGCGCGCCCCCCAGTCTTCATGACCCAGAACTTCACTGGCTGCTCTTGTTTGCACGCAGGGCCTTGGCAAAAGAAATGGGCCTCACTGAGGCCCCCCTTAGCCTGGGGCTTCCCCGTGTGAGTTCCCAACTTGGGGAGGTGGCAGAGAGCGGGTGGCATTAGGCATCAAGGTTGGGGGGGCAGCAGCGCATCTCCAGAGGGGAGCTGGTAGATGCCTTGAGCCCAGAGTCTTCAAAAGCAATCAGCTTTTTGTTCTTGAAAGATGACATGACCAGTCTCATGACAAGTCAGGAGGCTCCCCCGCATAATTAGAGGGAGGCCTGAGTTTTACAGGGCTTGGGGCCCCCTAGCTAAGCCCTTGGCACTCGGCTCCCCTGGAGATAGCCTCCACTCCTGGGGCTGGAGCTGGGCACTGCCTTTAGCTCTTACGGGGCACGCTGCTCTGCTGGTTTCTCCTTCTCCTTTCCTCAGACACAAAGAGCAGGGGGAGGGCTGGTCACCTAGCCCCAGCTGCGCCTTCCGGCTGCATGGGGCATGTGGGTAACCTGGACAGGATGCCGAGAGGTCAGGCAGCTTGCATATAGGCTCCGGGGGCTGGCCGTACCCCAGAAGGAGCAGTCGCCCCCCCCCCCAACACACAGAGCAGCCCCTCGCCTCCACTGAGGACTGGGCGGCGGGACAGGATCACCCAGGGCAGTGTTGAGAAGCTCCCTGCAGATCAAAGGGTGAGGTCAGGGCAGACCGCCGAGGTGGAGGCTGTGGAAATGAGGAGCACACGGCAGTGGCGTAGGGACCGGTGAATGGCCAAAAGCAGGGCTGACTTCTGTCATGTGTGCGCCTCTGACCTGATTGCTGACAAGTACATCACCCACTTGGACTACTGTTTGCCTCCTGTTTGTCTTTAAGTTAATTTGCTTTAAAAAAAAAAAAAAACAAACCAAAAAAACCCTTACATACTTGCATTTTAAAGGAACGTTTTAACAGGGAACGCTTCGGGCAGGCAAATATCTTCATTGTGTTTTTCTTGCCCTTATTTTTATGATCACCTATTTTGGGCAAGAAAGAGTGGTCTTCCATTTGTGGTTGACACCGGGCTATGGCAGAACTCGGCGTGGAGGCGCCGGAGGGCTGGAGTTTGGGAACTGGGACAGCTCGAGCCGGCAGAGTGAACAGAATCCCAGACTGGAAATTGGGGAACTGGACCCTGGAAGGGAAATCATCCCAAGACAGGACTGGGGTGAGGGGGACCGCTCGTGCAATGCCAGCAATGAAGCAAGATGTGGGAGAGTAAAGAGAGCCAGAGAAGGAGAGGGACAGACACAGAGCAAGAGGAAACACGAGTGAGATGAGGGACAGGCACCAAGAAGTGAAGGCAGCTGAGGCAGGGAGGGTGGGGGGAGAGAACATGAGCAGGTGGAGAGGCGTCCCTCCCCTTTGCCAGAACAGAGGCCGAGCCCCTCTCAATAGAGGCTGTTTGACGTGGGGCTGTGGCCCACTTGTCTGAGGATGCCCGTCTTCTTGCAGGAAGCAGCTCGTGTTGCCAGGGCTCCCTGATTAACCTGGAACCGGCCAGAGCCTCCTTGGCAGAGCCTCAGTGTGCCCTTGCCCCTGTGTGTGTGGGGGGGGGGTGGAGACTCCACGGCTGACCCGTTCAGGTGGCCTCCCTGGCGCCAGGCTGTTGACTCATGGTTTTCTGGGTGAGGCCTCAGGCCTGCATCTGGGCAGAGCTGTGTCCCCACCTCACCAGAAGCCCCAGCAAAGCAGAAAAGGCTGAGCAGAAGCCATGTCAGGGCTTTTCCTCGTAGGCTGGCAGCAGGGTGAGCCTTGGCACAGCTGGGCTCTATGTCATGGGCCAAGAAGGGCAGACGGGCTGCCCCCTCTTTCTCCAGGCTCATTAGCAAGGGCCAGGGAGCTGGATTCTGAGGCCCTGGATCCCCTCTATTGCTCAGGCATGTTTCTTTTCTACATTCTGGTCTTCATGTTCCCGTTCATTAGGCAGGACACGGCCCCATTCCTCCATGGTTCTGCCAATTCAGAAGGCCCCAGGAGCCTCAGGATGGTTCCTCCTGTCCCAGCATGACACCCTGAGCATTCTGATAGGTGGGAGCCCACCATCAAGATTTGCTTTCCTTGCTTCTGGCGTGTTTGAAACCCCTCACCAACATCCAGTATCTATCTACAGCAGAAAAAGGAAGTGGCAAAACCACGAACAGAGAAAGACAGGAGAGAGGGACAGAGAAAGAGATGCAAAGTCCCCACGACAGAGAGAAACCAAGAAAGAAGAGGCAGAAAGAAAGATCTCTCTCTCTCACTCACACACACACACATACACACACACACCCGTGTGAAATGTG
The DNA here is from genome assembly GCF_017311325.1 of Ursus maritimus. Taxonomy (NCBI): domain Eukaryota; kingdom Metazoa; phylum Chordata; class Mammalia; order Carnivora; family Ursidae; genus Ursus; species Ursus maritimus. The sequence continues at coordinate 30,550,454 of NW_024424452.1, forward strand.
CACCACTCACTTTAGTTGGTGTGTCTGGACATTAGCTGGCTTAGTGAAGGTTATCCCTTTCTTTATTCCCTGTCACCTCGAAGCACCTCAAGGATACAGTCCCAGTCAACACTCGTGTGTCTTTAACACTGACTAATCTTGTTTCAATCAAGACAGAGACAGAAAAGCTCAGGCTTAGGACCTTCTGGAGACAACAGATTCTACCTAGGATTCTGTTAGTGTTTACTTAGTATTTATAACTGAGGTGACCTTTTAACGGAAGGTGCTACTGATGTTCCTTTAAAGACAGTGATGTCGATTTTCCCTTTAAAATACACTTATTTATATTTTAAAAGTGATTTTTAAAAAATAGCAAGTAACTAATAGTGCAGGTACTCTGAGAAAATGGCAAGAATCACGAAAGTGGTTCTCCAGGGTCTGGAGTTTGGCACATGGTGGCCTTTAAGTCTAAGCTTCCCAGCCAAGATACGAGCCCTGCAGGCGCAAGGACTGGCCCAATGTCCTCAGCTCACCTCGGATCTGCCCCTGGCTCCACCCAGTCCCTGACTCCGCCCAGTCCCTGACTCCGCCCAGTCCCTGGCTCCGCCTAATCCCTGACTCTGCCCAGTCCCTTATTCTGCCAGCCTTAATGAGGTGCTTACAGGTCCCTAAATGCCTGGATGTCTCTAGCTACTTTGCCATGTGATGTCCTCAGCTTGGAATTGTCCTCACCCCTTCACCCAACTTGGTCCACCTGTCTACTTATAAAAGTAAGACCTAACTCAGAAATGTCCTCAGCTTGAGTTTACGGCTTCCTCCTCTGTGTTACTTTGTATCCTTTTCAAACCTTCACTGTTACCCCTACTATTCTTTGTTTTTACTGTATTTGCACAAATCTGTGAGCAACTTGAAGGTAGTGCCTGGGTTTTATTCATGTCTTTTCCCTCTGTGCCTGGCATAGGGTCAGACACAATGATCTGTGAAGTGATTTAAATCAGTACCAGGCTCTGTCCAAAGTGAGAATCCATATCTTCTAAATCAGGTCAGCCAAGTACGGCGGGAGGGCCAAATCTGGCCCTCCACCTTTTTCTGTAAAGTTTTATTGGGACATAGCTACGCCCATTCACTTACATATTTTCCTGCGTAGTTGAGTAGTTGCAACAGAGACCATATGACCCACAAAGCCTAAAATATTTAGTATTTGACCCTTTACACTAAATGTTTGCCCACCCCTGTTCTCAATGACAACAGATCTGCTTGGACTGGGGGGAGGGGAGAAGTGTGGGGAGGCTGTGGGTATGTGATGCGGGCATCAAAGTGGCACAGGGCAGAGAAGCCACTGGGGGTAGACAGAGTACCCTTCTGGGAGTCCAGAGACTTGGCTTTCAGCAATGGCGCTGCGCCACCTCCTGGGTGGCCTGTGTGAGGGACCCTGGGTAGGTACAGAATCTTCAGACAAATCCTTGTCCCACACAGCGATAACCGAGACGCTCAGCATGCTCTGGAGAGGGACTTTGAGGACAAAACCTCGGCCCAGTTTATCGATGAGCAGTGCTTTAACCTGAGGAACACGTCAGACTGCATCAGCTTCTTCCACGGTGTGGAGAAAGTCGATGGCACGTAAGTACTGGGCTCTTGGTCCCCATCTCTGGCCGAGCCTGATGGGAGTGAGGGCTTCCGGGTCTGCTCCTGCCAAGGAACCATAAAGGGTCATGATGCACCAGTCAAGTAAGAAGCAAAGTGGGTGAGTGGGGATCCTCGGTTGCAAGCCACAGAATCCAGTTCTAGCTAACTTGAGACAAGATGGAATTTACTGGAAGGCTGTGGGGGAGCCACAGATTTCAGGAGAAGGCTAGAGGGGAAGGTTCTGGAAGCTTGAATGAGCCAGGAAGTGGGAGCTAATCAGATGTATTGTCAGCACTACTGTCTCTTCATTTTTTGCCTCACTTTAGCCAAGATTCAAATTCCAACAAGAGGGTGCAAGAGATTGGCTTAGTGAGGGTCACATAGCCACCGCCATTGGGCCAAGGCATTCCGGGCACCCAGATTGGCAATTCCACTAAACAAATCCAAAACAGAATGGCTGTAACCAGAAGGAGGAGGGGTCCAAGCTCAGCTGGGAGAGCCGACTGATGCCCATCAGAGCCGGTAGTGGTTTAAGAGTGGATTCTGGAGCCAGGCTGCCTGGCTTCACATTCAGCCTCTAAACTCATGCTTGGGGCAAAGTACTTAATCTCTCTGGGCCCCCCTTTCTTCATCTGTTCTGGAATAAAAATAGTGCCCACCTCCCAGAGCTGCTATGAGTATAAGAAGGTGGGCGTGTGGGGCGCTGAACACGGAGCCTCGTGTGGGGGAATGACAGCAGCTAACTTGTGTTGAGTGCTTGCCGTGTGACTTCATTTTCTTGTCACAGCAACTCCAAGGTAGGTGCCTTCTGTGTGCCTCGCTCTGTCGTGGGCATGTCACTGTTTCTGGAATTTCAGGTCGAATGAGGGCATGCTTTCCCAATCGGCAGGCAGTCCAAGGCCCGGGATAATGAGGGCTGGACAGAGCAGTGCTCTAGGTACAGGGAGAGGATAGTATCTACCTTGGTCTCTTTAAAAAACAAAAAAACCCCAGAGAACTTCTAGCACAATATAATTGTGCTTGGCATGTAGTAAGTGTGCAGTAAATGTTTGTTGAATGAGCGAATGAATGAAAAGAGAAATGGAGGGAGAGAAGAGAGAGAGGAAAGGAATTTCATGGCAGTCTCCTTGGCCCTGAGCCTAGGGCCACCTCCTGGACCTTAGTAAATATCAAAGCGTTGCACTGATCCTTTGGGGTTTCCGGCAGTGGCAACTCATCGGGACCCTCCTCCTCTTCCTGACAAGGCGACTCCCCCCATGGCACTGGCAACATCAGCAGGACTTCAGAGACCTCACACCCCTTGGTGGCAGCTGTCCATCTGGAGAGGGAGTCTAGAGGGTTCCATTCCCAAACAGATGCCCCCCTGAAAGCTTGTGCGGCCAGGGGCTGGCAGGGACTCGGGGCCTGCTGTGTAAGTCCCCCGTCCAGCGACTCCGGCTGGAGAGCAAACACTGTGGGTGTGACTAATCGCTCACCAGATGCGCCAGCCCAGGGCTCTGGACTGGGGATTTTCTTAAAGCAGGGCCATGTCTGGGCAGGCGAAAGGACATTGGGAGACCGAATTGCAGGAGCTCTGGCTCACCCGAGTTCTCATAGTCGGGGGTTAGCCAATGATGTGATGGTGCCAGTAGTAGGTGCCCTTTACCTGATGTTTGCTGAGTGCTAGGCACCGCTCTTGCAAACAGCATCTTGTGAATCATAAACACTCACCAAGCGCTTGCTGTAGCCAGGTGCTAAGACAGGGGTTTCACATTTAGTCCCTCAACACCCCCCGGGGGGGGTAGATACCATTATTATCCCCATTTTACAATGAGGAGACTAAAGCTCAGAGAGTAGAAGTGACTGGACCAAGCTCATACAGTGAGCGTCAGAGCCACAGTCTGAGCCCACGTTGGACATGGAGCCTGTGTGTTTTATCTTGGCACTTTCTGCCTCCCAGCAATGCCCACTGCCGTCTCCTCCATCCTTAGAGGACATGGGCCCCACAAAGCACACTCCCCTACTGAGGCACACCGCCTTCCAGCAGACAAGCTGCTTCTGTACATTCCTCCCAGGGAGAGTGTGATTGAGCGGGCTCTGTCCTCTGGGGAGCACAGCTGTCTGCTCCAGAGGAGGGCGAGGAGTTAGAGGTTGCCGCTCCTGACCTTGACAGTGCCCCATTCAGCAGCAGGAGACACACTCCGAGTCAGTGTGCAGTCTCTCTCTGCTGTCCCTGGTGCCTTCCCTCTCCTGGATTGATGGTGGATAGCTTTGTGACCTTGGAAAAGACGCTTCACCTCTCTGAGCCTTGAGCGTTTGTTGGCTGAAAGATCTGGATCAGACGCTGTGCCGTCTCCCATCTCCAGAAGGCTGAGACCCCTGTTATGCTTTATTTTTATAGTTCCTGCCAAAGACAGACAGGGCAATCACATGTGATATGTAGTTTTTTAAAAAATTTCTATTCACCATGCAATCTAAATGTGCTTTAAAATGTCTGAAAAGAGACTTCTATTTCAGAAAGTTGAGTCTCCTTTTTTTTTCTACTGCCCGAGAAGAAAGATGTTTTATTTAAGAACTGGAGATCTCCCAGCTAGAAGAGACCTTAAAAAGTTACCCAGTCTGCTTTACCCCGGAACTGAAGCCAGCTCCGGGAAATGTGTGTCCTTCCTTCTTAGAGGCTTCCCAGAGAAGACCCCCATGCCATACGTCAGTTGTGTGTTGCAGGGGGTTACGCACTCGGCCAAGTAGTACTTTCTGTTGTTGTCTGAACCGAACCCCTTATGATCACTGCCTCTGAGAAGCTTTCCCTGCCTGCCTTTTCTGATTGAGTCTGTGTTCATTCCCCCCAGATCCATTCTCCGGCTGCCCTGATGTGAGTCCTGCAGGGAGGCTGCCCACTGCAGACTGCCTTTCCATCTGGTTCCTGCTGGGGTTCAGCCAGAAGGGGGGCGCCCGCAGGAGGCAGAGCACAGGAGGAGAGGGAGGCTGGGGGTTTATGCTTCCGGCTCCCTCCCTCTCCTCTGGCCCTCAGTGGTGACAGCTTTGTTTTGTGCATTTGTTAATCCCAGAGCCCCTCAACACCCTCTGATCCTTTTTCTTTCCTCTTAGGACCCTGACAGGCATGTAATGCCTGCACTCCATCACCCTGTCCTTCCCTGGTTCAAGTCCCTCCTAGCACATACACCGTGTGTAAATATCTTCTTTCTTTGATGTCCATCTTCGAAGCTCTGCTGGAAACTTAGCCCCGTGAGGACAGGGCTGTTGATGTTCTTGTGTCTGGCTCTATCCCAAGGGCCTGGAACAATGCTTGGCATGTGGTAGGCGTTTAGAGAACATTCGTTGAATGAGTGAGTCGGGGCAAGTAGCATGGCCACGTGCTCATCGCTGAATTGAAGGGGCTCTACAGCGGGCACTGACCCCAATGCCTGCTTCGCGGCCTGTCTCCGTGATTTTGGTGGTGGTAGTGAGAAGGGAGGGCTCTGGCGGAAAAGAGCTTTTCGAAGGAATCTCTCTCTCCTCCCCTACAACTCCCCAAGCGCCCTTTGGAAGATCAGCGCTCGCTAGGCTGCAGTTGCCTGCCCTGTAAAATGGGGTGGGGGGGTTGGATTAGCTCAGTGGTTCTCAATGGGGGGCAGTTGTTTCCTTCTCCCAAGGAACATTTGGCGATGATTTTTGGTTGTCATGACTGGAGGGACGGTACTGGGGCATTTAGCGGGCAGAGGGGCGCTGCTAAACTTCCAACAATGCCCAGAGTGACCCACCCAACAGAGAATGGTCCTGACCCAGACATCAAGAGTGCCCAGGGTGAGACTCTGGATTGGAGTTTCTCCAAGACCTGCAGTCCCCCCGCCCCCGCCCCAATTCCTGTCTTGTGTTAAGTTCATCCCTGTGCCTCCTGCAGGATCTCTGTGCCCGAGACCTGGGCCAAGTTCAGCAATGACAACATCAGGCACTCGCAGAACATGCGGGCCAACTCCATCCGGCTGCGCGAGGAGGCTGAGAACCTCTTTGAGAACTTGTCGGATCAAATGTGGAAGCAGTTTACCCACACCAACCTGGCCTTCAGCGCCCGCATCTCCGAGGTGACAGACGCAAAAAACAAGCTACAGACACAGCTGGCGAAGGTAAGCGAGATGCGCACGCACGGGGACCAGCGTCCTCCTGGATGAGTCCTCACCTGCGTCGTGACAGTCTCGGCAGCATCTGGCCAAGCTGCCCACCCGCCCTTGGTGCTGAACCGGTCCTACCATCCCAGATCCAGGAGCCTGTCCCCCTGGAAGGGGCGGGACCATGAATATCCCAGGGGGATTCCAGCAGCTGGGGTAGAGCCTTCCCTGCTGCCCTGAGGATGTGACGATGGAGCTTGGCCTGGCTGTTAGCAGGGCCCCCAAGAGGCTGCTGACGGCCCCCATGGTTCTTCACTCCGTCTGAGGGCCTTGCAGCGGAACGTGACCAGTGTGTATGGGTGCCGTTGTCAGAACCCCAGGAAATGGGCCCGAGCAGCTCTCCACCCACATCGGCATCTTTGGAAATTTAACCTTTTGACCTTCAAAGGCTTCCACAGCATCAGGGGTGAAGGATTGCCTAATTTTGTCACTATCTCCTGCTACTGCCATATTCCCTGCCCTTTCTACTGCTGCTGTGTGAATGCAGCATGCTGTCTCACACCTCTGGGGGTGGGGGTGGGGGTCCTTTCTGCCAGATGCTTGCCAGCCACTAGGAATGAAAGGAGGGGCCATACAAACAATTCCCTGGTCCCTGCCCTCAGGGGACTGGCATTCTGCTGGGGGCTGTGAAATGTGCACAGGGCAAGGGCTTAGGGATGATAGTCTGATGGGGAGGTGGCAGGGGACTAGCCTTGAATTTGCATTCACAAAATGTTACAGATACAAAGATATGTTATATATATATTTGGGGGTGCAGTTGGTGGGCTGCATGCAAGGTTCAATGGAAATTGGACAGGGACAGTGTAAGCCCCCCACATACACCACCCTATAACCTCAGGTATGGAGGTGGCCAAGACAATGGAAGTTTCTAGGAAGAGGAAAGAACAAGGAGATGCATCAGGGTTTCTCATAGAGACCTTACATGGGGTGGCACAGGAGCAGGTCACTAGGGAGTTGGGCAGCCAAGGGATGGTGGGAAGAGTATTCCCGAGAGTGGCAGTGAGTGCAGCAGACATGTGTGTGTTGAGGTTGGAGCACGGGGCAGGCTCAGGTCCTGGTAGGTCCTGGTGAGAAGTCCGGATTTTATGCTGAGAACAGTAGAGAGCCTTAGAAGGATTTTAAGCAGAAGGCGTTGGGATCCACTCGCATCCTTAGGTGGATCTCTTTCCCTCCTGGATGGAACAGGGTTGCAGAGGTCAGGAGTGGCCACAAGGAGAGTGGTTAAGAGGCTCTGGAAGGTGTCTGGTGAGAAGGATGGCCACCCCTGCCACAGTGGCGGCATCAGACAGGAGAGGGAAGGGAGAGATATGAAATATCTTGAGAAGGCAGACTTGGCAGATGGACCTTCCCTCCCTCTTTGACTGAACATTTTTCTATTAATCTTCCCAAAACAGGGTTGAGAAACTTTTTTTCTGTAAAGGGCCAGGTCCTATTTTCAGCTCTGCAGGCCGTTCGGCTTCTGTCACAACGACTCCATTCTGCTCATGTAGACAGCCATAGACAGTATGTACACAAATGTGCACGGCTGTGTTCCAATAAAACTTTATTTGCAGAACTCGGCCGTGGGTCGGATGTGGCCCACAGGTTGCAGTTTGCTGACTACAAATGCAGTTTTACGTAGTTTATCCTTGCTCCTTCCACCCCATAGAGTGTGGGTACAAGCATGGACAGAGCGTGGTTACCCGGGTGTGAACCCTGGCTGCACCATCTCCGAAACCCTGGGCCATTTCCTTAACCTCTCTGTGCCTAAGTTTCCTCATCTGTAGAATGGGAATAATGATGGTTCTGACCTCAGGGCTGCCAGAAGGATTATCTGAGTCAATGTAGGGAAACCAGCTGAACCACAGTGCTTTGTCCACAGTAAGCACTGTGTCGGTGGCTATGATTTAACATATTTAGTTGGTTTACTTGTCCACGTCTCTCCAGGACATTGACCCTGATTCATCTATGTAGTCCCACTACTTCGTATACCACCTGGCACGTAGTAGACACCTTTAAATCGCTGATGAATGAGAGGACTCTACAATGTTGAGTTTCCTGTTGACACTTTTTAAAGAATGATCCATGAGTGAATTAATGCTTTCAATTTCAAGCCTTTTTTTTCTTTCCCTTCCTTCCTTCCCTCCACCCTTCCTTCCTTACTTCTTTCCTTCCTTCCTTCCTTCCTTCTTCTGGGGAAAAAAAATGTCCTATTATTGCAGTGAAATAAACATAGCAAAAAACGTACATTGTCTTAGTCTGATCAAGCTGCTGTAACACAAATACCGTAGACTAGGTGGGTTATAAACAACAGACATTTATTTCTCGTGAGTCTAAGTATCAGGATCAAGCCCTGGGCAGTTTCAGTGTCCGGGGACAGCCTGTTTCTTGGTCTACAGACATTGTCTTCTCCCTGTGTCCTCACACGGTACAGTGGGGAGGGAGCTCTTCCAGGTCTGTCTTATCAGGGCACTAATCCCATTCGTGAGCCTACTGGTAACCTAATCACCGCTCCAAGACCCCACCTCTTTTTACTGTCACAATGAGGATTAGGTTTCGACATGAATTTTGGGAGACACACACGTTCAGTCCCTAGCAACCACTATGAAGTGTATAGTTCACTGGTGTGAAGTACCTTCACACTGTTGTGCAACCATCACCCCCGTCTCTCTCCAGAACATTTTCCCATCTTCCCAAGCTGAAAAGAACTCCTGTGTTTAATTAACTCCGTGCCCATTAAACGACTCCCCAGCGCCCTGGCAGCCACCACCCTCCTTCCTGTCTCTTATAAACTGACCACTCTGGGTCACACTTCCACACGAGTGGAATCATACACTCTTTGTCCTTTTGCGATGGGCTGATTTCAGTGAGCAGTGTGTCTGAGGTTCTTCCATGTAGCCGATCGTGTCAGAATGTCCGTCCTTTGCAAGGCTGGATAGTATCGCATCGGATGTGTGTGCTGTGTATTCCTTCTTCCTGGATGAGGGGGATGCTGGGGTGGCTTTTTGGTTAATTGTGCAAGCATTTTCTCTCTCTCTTTTTAAAAGATTTTATTGATTTATTTGAGAGAGAGAGGGCAACCGCACACAAGCAGGGGGAGGGCCAGAGGGAGAGGGAGAAGCAGGTTCCCCACTGAGCATGGAGCTGATGTGGGGCTTGATCCCAGGACCCTGAGATCATAACCTGAGCTGCGGTCAGACACTTAACCAGCTGAGCCACCCGGGCGCCCCAAAGGAAGATCATTTTCTTTTGATGGGGAATTTCATATTGTGGGTCAAGCACAGTGCCTTGTCACATTTCGTGGCATGAAGTCTGAGGCCTGGAGGTGACTCGGGAAGCTTCTTTGTTGGGTCTCAGCGGCTGGTTTCTCATCTGTGGAACAGGGAACGAGAACTGCTACTTGATGACGTTACTTAGAGTTGATCAGCGCGTAGATTTCTGTGGCACCCTGAGCGCAGTGCTTGGCGCATGGTAAACATTCAATGAAAGGTAACTGTAAGCATTCATGTCATCATCAATGGGGAGAAAAAGGATATTTTGGGTGGCAGTGGGGCGCAAAGCCTTTTTCCTAAATTTCTCCAGGGAAGTTTGGAATTATTACTAACAGTCTCATCCACACTGATGAATTTTTGCAACTGTGTGGATTTTTATTAATATTCGTTATCTAATGACCAGCTGCTTTGCAAATAGGCCAGCACGCATGTGAAACACACCAAACCCCAGCCCGACACCACTGACAGTACTCCCTGAGTGAGGACTTGTCTTCTGGTTGGTGATGATCCCACACTGTGTTTTTCTAAGGCAATAAAAGGAGTTGATGGAACGAAAATAAATACATAGCAACCATGTCGCCTTTCAATGGTTTGCTTCAGCTGGAGGATTAGAAACGCTCCCTTTAAAATTTTAACTGTTAATTGTTGAGCTCAGCCTGCTTCCCCTTGGCAAGGAGCATTTCTGGAGAATTCTAGGCCCCCATCCTCACCTGTGCTGCAAAGGTAGAATCCACTTCAAAAGGCCAGGTCTATGTAGTTCCCCATGCGGACTTTGAATCCAGCAGGGGTTTGGAGGTGCATAGATAGCCTTAGCTGTTCACTGTGATCCTAGGGTTCCATCCCCAAAGCCACACCCCAAACCTTGTAACTTGGCCTAGACCTCATCCATGCACTTCATCCTTGCACTCTGGGGCCTGGGGTGTGTCCCAGGCATATTGACCTCGGCTAGAAGAGAGGCTGGTGACTTCTCTGGGCTGAAGCAGTTGATGACCTGGGAGCAGACTGCTGCCTTGAGAACCAATGCTTCCTGAGAGCTGCCCGGCCCTCCCTGGGACTCCAGATCAGCATAAGTCCCCACCTGTATCCAGCGACCCAGTTGAATATGCCTTGTAGGGGATGGACTCTTAATGTGGGGGAAAGGTGCAAGGGGTGGGGTATGGGGACACCGCTATAGAGCAGTGCTTATCCTGCAGTGTGGGAGCCAGGCCCTGGTCAAGGCAAGTGACAGCGGGTGTAGCTCGAGCAACAAAGTGGTTCTTCCTTCAATCCTGTTTCAGTCCTCGAAATGTTCTCAAGGGGAAGTCCTGATCGCATGCTAGAATGCCCTCTCCGCCTCTTTTATTTTATTTTTTTTAAAAAGATTTTATTTATTTACTTGATAGAGAGACAGCCAGCTAGAAAGGGAACACAAGCAGGGGGAGTGGGAGAGGAAGAAGCAGACTCCCAGCGGAGGAGCCCAATACGGGGCTCGATCCCAGAACGCCGGGATCACGCCCTGAGCCAAAGGTAGACGCCCAACGACTGCGCTACCCAGGCGCCCCTCTCCGCCTCTTTTAAACAGAGTGCCAGCCTTGGGCTAAGAACCTGGGACAGATGGCAGCATCTAGCCAGAGTTTAAATAACGGGGTTTTACGTGCATCTCGTTTCATGCATTTTTATGGTTATTTGCACTTAAGGGGAATGATGCAGATTTTCCACTGATCAGAGTGATACAAAGTTTTATTTTTGAATAAATGCTTTTGAGGGTTTTTTTGTAACAGTTGATTTATAGAAAAGATTGTTCATATAGGATGAGTGATGTGAGGGGGGTATGGTGGACATGGTTAGCGTGTTTGGTGGCAGCCTGACTCTTGGAAAACAGCAGTGTAGACCCGTGTGTGTCAGATAGTACTACGTGTGCAGTCCTGTAGATAGTACCTGGGTATGGCACTGAAAAGCTGTTCTGGCTGAGCAGGTCTGCTGGACCTGAGGGTCTGCGTTTTGAACCAGTGGCGGTGGGGGGGCGGGGGCCTGCAACACCACCAGGAGGATGTAGCCAGAGTGTGGGAGTGTGAGTGTTGGAGTGTTGCTTTTAGGGCGAAGTTGGCTTTGACAGACATCTGGGTGAGCAGCTGTCTCCTTCCCTTCTCCTCTCTCCCTCCCTCTCTCCTCCCCTATTCCAGACTCAGAGTATTGAGGGAACCAAATCCTTCCAAAAGGCAAACCTCAGGCATCCGATTGAATCTGATCTGCCCTCATTGCATTTTGTTCCCAAGCTTCCAAGCCGAGCCCAGTCATCCCCTCTCTGATGGATCTTACCCTGTTACCCAGATCGCCTCACTTGTGCAGAGGCAGACGTCCCTCTGGGGTTTCTGCCACCCCTCGGTCATGCGAGCCCTTGAGTCAAAATCACATTTTCCCATCTTGGATGTGAATGTAGTTGGAGCAAACGAGGACGCTAGGAGCAGGGGGTCAGGATAAGCCAGAAGCATAGCCTCAGTCAGGTTGTCCAAAGAGATAAGTCGGATTCTTGACTTCCTCTCAACAGCTCTCTCCTTGAATGTGGTGTGGGCCTCCTTGTAGTTAGAGGCAGCAAACAGGAGCCAGCTTTCCCCTGAGGACGCCTCCTGCTGCATCGTTTCCCTCTGTGGCTATGGCTTCCAGATGCTTCTAGAGGCTTCCAGTGGCTTCCAGGGGCTCTGACTTTCAGGTGCTCAGTCCCAAACCTTGGGGCCCACTTGGATGCCTCTCTTCCTCTCCCACCCCATGTCTGCTCCATCAGCAAATCCGGTTGGTTCTATTTTCAGAAGCTCACTGCTCCTCACTGCCCCTTCCTCCTCCACCCTGGCTGGGCCTCCACCATCTCTTGCCTGGATTACCGCTATGGCCTCCCTGCTGCCCTGTTTGCTTTTGATGGTACCCACGGATTAGCTGGCAGTTAGTTAAGAGGGCATTTGATTTACAGAGAACAAAAGTGCTACTGCTTTAGATTTCTCAGAAATCCTTGAGAGTTTGGCCTAAGAGTACAGGTGACAGGCTCTCTTTGGGTAGCACCTGCCAGTGTCCATGGGTCACCATCCTCTCCTTGACTGGGCCTCTTTGCATCACTGCTGACTGGAGAACTCAGCAGCCCCTCACCTTTGCAAACCCAGCGCCTCACGAAATGCATGGTGCACCAGGCATGACGTAAATGCTGGCTGGGTGGTTTAAATCTGAGCACAAACACTAGGAGTCCGTGGGCTGGACTTGGCCCACCTATTCTTTGGCCCTTTTGGCTCCCCTTAGGTGCATGTTTTTTAGTGTACAATCTGAGAAGTTGTGACAAATAAATGCCATGAGGCCACCACCTCAATCAAGGTAGTGAACATATCAAAGGTTTCCTTGTGCCATTTTCTCATCTCTTTCTCCACCTCACCCTCACCCCCCACAACAACCAATCTGCTTTCTGTCCCTATAGATGAGTTTGCATTTTCTTGACTATTTTATAAAGGGAAACATACCATATGCACTTTTTTTTTCATTTGGCTTCTTTCACTCAGCATAATTGAGAGTCCTGGTTTACTCCTTATTGTTGAGCAGTGTGTGTTGTGTGGATAGTATATTGTACGTATCCACCCCTGGTATGTATTGTATCCACATACCTGAATTTGCTCATCCATTCACCTGTTGAAGGACATGAGGGTTGTTTCCGGTTTGGGCTGTCATCTTCGAAGCTGCTATGGACATTCATGTCCATACATTTGTATGCACTCTCATAGAGGGTTTGTTTTTGTTTTTGTTTTTAACATTTTGGCAAAAAACAGAGATTTCACATAAAAGTTCAGATTTCCAGAATCTCTAGAGAAATGGGTAGCTCTAGCAACTCTGAGCTCAGGTTTCTACAGGGGAACAGCGGGCAGGAGCTGAGTGGGCACTGCATTTCTTTGCATAGGGCCTGGGCCCTCCAGTTTGCCTTGGTGTCACCACCACCCCTGTCATAGGCCACTGCACTCATCTGCATTACTCGCCTGGGTTCCAGTAGGCTCATGCATCGGCACGTTTTGCTCCACGCATGGGAGGAAATGCAGGAAAGCAGATGTATAAAGCAGTCAGGCATGGGAAGAGTTTAACAGAACACAGAGGGACTATGAATTTTAACCTTGAAAGCCTTTGTTTCGCTCTGAGGTGTCTTTGGGGTTTTGCTTTCCAAGTGGTCATTAACACCAGCAGAACACCCTTCCCTGGGAGGCGGTGCCAGGGCAGGAAGTCACAGTGTCTGAGGGGTGAGGGCCCAAAGCCTGCGATCTGAGCACCCCAACTCCTACTGCCAGCCCCTCTGTTTGTCCAAGGAGGTCTGGAACCCATTGTGGAGTGGGAAATACTTTTGTGCTTTGCAAGCAGCCGGATCCCATCCAGCACCGGTACCCGCAGCCAAGCTACTGACGGCTCTTTCTAAAACTGGCCCAGCCCAGGGGAAGTGGAGCCTGCCCGCCTGCCCCTGTGGCTGAGGGCAGTCTGGTGAGGAGGGGCGGGGGCCAGGCCTTCAACATCGTTGCAGCTTTGTGAGAAAATTCCCCTTCCAGATGCTCACCATCAGCCTTTCCCACAGCACGAGGACTGGAAAGTGATGCTACTTTGCCTTTAACATCTATCTGACAGCGAGGCATCAAGTCTCGGGCAGGCTTTGAACCCCTAAAGACAAAAGAACTTAGTGAGACTTACCCTCTCTTCCCCATTTTCTCTCTTGTTCTGGTACCTTCTATTAATGGCGAGGGAGATTGGTTTTCCACTTGTGGCAATAAAACAGATCCCATTTCAAATACATTTGTCAGAGGCTGAAAAGGGAGTTGATTTGAAGAAAAATATGAAATCACTGTACAGATGGTAGGTGGGTATGGCAGGATAACTCAGGAAAACCTCAGGGCGGCATGTAATAGGTCTCTGCCTGACACCTTTGTGCCAAGAGGAATCAAAGACTCACCTGTGTCACGTGGGCATAAGTCTCCTTGCTGTACCTGGGCCACGTGTGCCTGAGGACACCCAGCAGGAGGGGCCCACGAGAGCTCAGGTGCGGGCAGTTCTGAGGGCAGGGTGATGGGGGGGGGTCGGACTGTGTCACCAATTATCTGTCCTCAGTGACACTGAACAAATGGGAGAGAAACTGCTGGAATCAGGAAGAGCAAGCCGAGGTCCGGAGCTGGGAAGGTAGCCAACAAAGGCAGGAAGTTGGAGGGACCAGACAGGAGAGGGGGGAGGGAAGGGGAGAGAACCAGAAAGGCCCAGCTGGTGGTGGGCAGTACAAGTGAGGCTGTCTCGGGCTCACTTTGCGGCCACCACCAATACTCCGGGAAGCTCTTCCTTCCCCCCTCCCATCCGCGAGCTTCAGCTGGTGTCAGCCAATCATATGCTTCTTCAGCTGGTGTCAGCCAATCATATGCTTGAACTGGAAGCTGAGGGTGGGGCAATCACTGGGATTGGTTGCAGCTGAGACAGGAAGACTATAAGAGGCTGCCTGGTGGAGGTGGAGAGTTGCCTTGGTCTCACCTGGGTCCCAGCGGTTTCCTATTTCTTCCAGGTAGTGGCTCATCCGCTTATGGGTCCTTGGCTGTATGCACACTCGGGACCTGCTGCCCGACTTCATGTACACTCCATTGCATCTGCTTACCTTGTCCTGGTCCAGATTCCCCCAGCCTTTCCACATTCTGCTTCCCCCATGTGTGAGCCCCATGGTGCAGGGCAGATGGCAGCGTTCAGTTCTGGCCCTAGAACTTCCTGGCTAAGTGGCCAAGGCCCCCTGGCTTCGCCTGTGTGCCGTAGTTTTCCCCTTCTGCAGAATGGGAGCAGTAATGGTTGGCAGATATTTGTGAGAATGACAATAGCTGTGTTGGCCACCGTGCTGGCGCTCCATGAATATCAGCTGGAAAGATGGTAAAAAGCCTGGTCTCATGTCTGATGTGGAGGGAGGAGCAAGCAAAGTGGCAGAAAGAACAGGTGTCTGGAGTCAGAAGACCAGGGATGAATGTTGGTAGAGCTGAGAGATCTCGGGAAATTAAGTAACTCCTCTGAATCTCTGAGTCTTAATGTATAAGGCAGGAGTAATCCTGCCAGCTGTGAGATCAGAGGGGAAGGTACAGGTGAGCGGTTCTCGAGCTTGGCTGCACACTGGGATCACCCAGATGCCCGGGTCTCACCTCTAGGGATTCTGATTTAAGTGGTTGGGGTGTGGCCTGGCTATCCAACCTTTTAAACTTCCTGATCCAAGAGGTTCCAAGTATAGTGTTTCTCAGAGTGTGGTCCTTGGACCAACAGCATCAGCATCACCCAGTACCATGTTTGAAATGCAAATTCCTGGGCTCCATTCCAGCCCTTCTGAATCAGAAACTCTGAGGTCCATCCATCTGCATTTTAACAAGTTCCTCTAGGTGTGTCTCCCAGGTGTAGACATGCAACAAATATTTACTTCCCTCCCTCCCTGAAGCAGATACTCACTTAGCACATCTGAGGATCCAACATGAAAGAGACAAGATCTCTGCCCTCAAGGGGGCTTATGTTCTAATGGGGGAGACTAGTTTTCAAAAATAAACACAATTAAAAATTGTAATACATGTTAAGGAGACGCTTGAAGACCTGAGCTAGTGGATTCCCATGGATTTTCACACTCACACAAGTGTCCCCTCTAGCAGGGAGCCTCCGCCAGTTTCTAATCCCCTCCAGGAGTTGCAGGACCCCCGACCTCAGACGGCCTCTCTGCAGCTGGTGCTTGCATTGGCTTGGCACTGTCTGAAGGCAGCTGGCCACCTCTGGACGGCAGTGACTGGGAGCCGGCCTTAGTCAACATCTATCCTCCTCCTCACCTGGGGTGAATTTCCTCCCCGGTGGCATTTGCCAATGTCTGGAGACGTTTAGGTCATTACAACTGGGAGGGCGGTGAGCTAACAGTTAGTGGGTAGAAACCCAGGCTACTGCTAAACACTCCACAAGGCACAGAACAGCCCCCAGAGCAAAGAAGTATGTGTCTCCAAGTGTCAAGGTGCCACGTTCAGGACACCATGCTCTGGAGATCTCAGGACCTGAATTTCTGGTGAGGTCACTCTGGAGCACTCCTGTCCTTTCTCTCCTTGCTTCTGGGCTTGGCTGCACTTGAAAACCTTCCACCATTTGACCAGCAAAAGGATTCCAATCCGCCTCTCCCACCCTGAGCTGGGAAAGCTGCCCTTGAGCCGGGCACCTCCTTGGCTTCACGCAGTTTGGAAAACAATGAATTTGCGAGGTTGCACAAAGCAGCCGCAAGCCTAAGGCTGGCTGGAACTGCTAAATCCATTTTTCCCTCCACATCAAAAATCCTTTCCTGGCCTTAGACGCTTTCTCTGCTGTCACAAGACACAGGCAGATAGTTTTACATGGCAAACAACCCCGCCAGACCCATCCCCCCTTTCAAAGCCTCTGGGTGGATTTCTGTTCCAGCCAGGAATATCAGCGCACTTTTCCGCTGAGCTGCGAGGTTGGTTTCGGCCGAGGCAGACCTGGCAATTGTCTTTCACACCTCACACATGGCCAGAGCCCATTTCCAGCATGGACCTCACCCTTTCCCCATACACGGGGCTGGGGTGGGTGCTTGGGCTTTGCCCTCATCTGCTCCCCTGCTAGAGCTGAGGGTGGCTGATCACAGTCTGAGTCTGGTCAGCCATCAGGCTGCAAACAGGAGAAAGAAAAGATTTCACTCTAAAGACTAAGCTTACTGTGAGCAGAGGGGTCTCCGTGGTTTTCTTGTGTTAAGTCCTCTTTCTCTCCTGCAGCCTTATAAAGAAGGAATCCTTTTTAGCCCCGTTTTACAGATGAGGAAACCAAGGTCGAGTGACTTGCCTAAGGCCTGTCCCACCCCAGCTAGTAGATGGCAGGGCCAGGATTTGCGTCCAGGTGTCTTGCTGCAGAGTTCCTGGTTGGAGTTAATGTGAACATCCCCCCACTCCCCTGGGGACAGCATAAGACTACTAATAATGGCAATGGTTAATAATAACAGGCAACATTTAGGGATGCCTGGGTGCCTCAGTTGATTAAGAGACCAACTCGATTTCGGCTCAGGTCATGGTCACGGGAGGCTCTCTGCTCAGCGGGGAGTCTGCTTGAGGATTCAGTCCCTCTGCTCCTCCCCCTGCTCACACGCAGTGTGTTCTCTCTCCCTCCTTCTCTCTCTGTCTCTCAAATACATATATCTTAAAAAAATAAGAACAGGTAACATTTAGATGGATGACCCTTCAATGGGACACTTTTGCACCCCAAGGGGACATCTGACAATGGGGATGTTTTTGTTATTATGACTTGGCAGGGGAGGTGGCGGTGCTGACATTTAGCGAGTGACACAGGACGCTACTAGCATCCCACAGTGCACAGGGCCACCCCTGCCACAGACAGTAACCCAGCCCCTGATGTCAGGAGTGCCAAGGTTGAGAAGCCCTGGTCTCCTGGCATTAAGGCTTGGCCAAAAAAAAAGGAAAAGAAGGAAAAGGTAGTAAATAGGTAGACGGATGGATACATGGATGGACAGATGAACAGACGGAAAGTGCTCTGGTTGAGAAACCCAGATCTAGAGCGTGCTTGCTGCGTGCCAGCCATAGTGCTAAACATGGGGTGCCTACATCAATCCTCATGGTCACCCTACTGTTATCTCCATTATATCTCCATTATATGGTTGGGGGTACTGAGGCTCGGAGAGGTGCAGTGATTTGCTAAGGCCACATGCTCAGCACTTTGGTGTTGGCATTCGAATGCAGGCTGGTGGCTTTCACCTCTCTCTTCTAGGAGGTTCCTCCTGATCTGAGGGGCTGGGCAGGCTGAGGTCTGCGAAACATTGCCTCTCCCCACTTGGTACGCTCCCATCTGTTACCAGTGCTCCCCATTTTGCCTTTCGAATACCCCTATGACCTTGTTCGTCCCATGTCTCTCCATCCCGCCTTGGTGTGGGTCCTCTTGCCTCTCCATTGCTCATTGCCCTCCTGCTTCCCACCTTTGTTTCCTCTGTCTGCCCTCCAAATGGCAGCCAGAGAAATCTGCCTCAAACTACAGATCCGAGCCTGTCCTCCCACCTTAAATTTTAATGTGCATGTGATTACCTCAGGGTTTCGTTAAACCACAGATTCCCTTGGTAGGTCTGGGGCAGGACCTGAGACGCTGCATTTCTAATATGCTCTCAGCGTCCAGTAATGCCGGTCCACGGACTGCATTTTGAGTAGGAAGGCAGCAGAGAAATTCTCTGAATTCAGGAAATCTCAGAGGACCAGCAGCCTTGCATGACATGGGCTGCTTAGGGTAATCAGGACTTGACTGTGTTGGGCTACAGCAGGGGTCTCCAACTTCCGGCCCCAGGGCCAACCCTGCCCCCACTCGGCCTGTTTTTGTACATAAAGTTTTATTGAAACCCAGGATCCCTCCCCCACCTCTGTGCATTACATGTTATCTGCGGCTACTTTTGTGCTACCAGTGCCCGAGTAGTTGTGACAGCGACCAGATGGCTCAGAAAGCCTGAAATATCTACCACATAGACCTTTACAGAGAAATCTGTCCACTGTCTGGAACATCTTCAAGATGCTCCGGAAGGCCATGTACCAGGACTCCCTGACATCTGGAGGGGGTTGACTTGAAGACTTAAACACAAAAACATGTACACCAGAGCCATCCCTGCGGCTAGCAGGTCTCAGGCTGGGTCCCAGGGAAGTGGCTCCAGGTGCACGGAGAGACTGATGAGGGTTTGGGGTGTAGAGCACATCGCCTGATCTGGGAGACCGAGAGGACCCTAGCCAGCAAGGGAGCATGGGCCTTGGTCCCCATGTGCTGGGTAAGGAAATTGCCTGTGCGGCCCATGGCTCTGAGTGGGGGTGTGGGTTACACAGCTGGTTTGTGTTAGGGTTTGGATGGGAACCTGGTCTCCTGACTTCCTGCCAGGGCTCCTACCTCCAAGACACCCCGCGTGGAGGCCCCTGTGGCTGGACATCTGTCTGGGGGCGGGGGTCGGTTAACAAAAAGAAGTTTGGTTGGGGGGTGCTGGGAGGATGTGGGCTGCCGTCTGCCGGAGGCTGGCTCCCTCTCTGAGCCACATTCCAGAGGCTGGGAAAGAGGACATTCCTCCCCTCCTGCACAGGCTGCCTTGACCCCTAATATCCAAATAAGTGGGTTAATGGAGCTTAAGTCTGAGCCCTGGCCTGGAGGTCTGAGGGAATTTACGATGCCTGCGAAGACAGATCCTGTCAAATGAATCTCAGTGTCCTGTTGTCTTACAGTAAAAAAAAAAAAAAAAAGACCAGTGATCCCAAAGGAAAAATCTAACAACCTGAACATTGCGGGATGGGGGTTGGGGATAGAGTGGGGATGCAGGACAGCCCCGTGGTGTGTGCCAGGCACTGGCCTAAGCACTTTACACACGTTATGTACTGTAATGCTCACAACAACCTTGTGGGTACATTATTGTTACGTTATTTGCACATGAGAACCAGTGGCCCACCCAGTGTCTGGCTCATGAAAAGGGGCTACTCAGTGAAGGGGCTCAGTGGATGTTGAGGACTTGATTGCATGAGGCACAGAGAGGTTGAGTGGCCTGTTCAAGGTCACACAGTGAAGAAGAGCAGGAGCTGGCATTTGTACCTAGATCTGTGTGACTGCGGAGGTGCTCAGTGGCCTGAAGTGACCTGACACTCCCCACCCCCCATGCACTGCATGTGGAAGCTCAGGAATCCCCCACAGCCCCGGTCTCACAGCCTTGACTGGCAGGCAGCCTGCAGCAGCAGCTTGCAGAGCCCAGAGCTGGGGCCTGGGGAGCGGAGTGTGGTGTGGTGAGCCCTCCACTGCCACCACCTCCTTCTCTACTGAGTTCCAGCTTCCAGCTTCTGGGCCAAGGCTGCTGGGGCTCCTCCCATGGGGTGACCCCCTGGGCCAATCCTGCAGCGACCCGCCCAGCCTCGGGTGAGCTGGGCTGTGCGCTGCCCATCCCCGGGAGCCTCTTCCCCCTACTTGGGCTTTGTGGGAGTAAGAAGGTTAACACCCCTAGGGCCTGCAGGAAAGGGGGTGTTTCTGGGGCTCAGGGGCCAAGGAGAGAGGAGGAGAGAAGAAGCAAGAGAGAGAGAGATCACTCTACCTGGCCTAGGAAAGATGGGGAGGGGGCACGATGACTTTCGTGTGGCTCTTTCCAGGGTGTATTTGTAGGAGAAACGCACACACATGTGTGCACATGCTTGCTCTGGGAAGAGCAGGATGTGGCATGTGTGCTCTTCACGTGGCTCTGAAGACGTGCATATGTGTCTCCCAGTTCTGCGTGCCAGGCCGTGGGGGGTCTCCTTCCAGGCCTGCCCCCAGTCACCAAGTCTCCCCTCTGTGCAGTTTTCCCATTTCACTGAAAAGGCTCAGAGAGCCTAGGACACTTGCTGAGGCCAACCAGCTTGCACTAGGATTTAGATACACTCAGGTAGTCCAGTGCCAACCTCTGTCCTCTTTTTAACCAAACACCCCGTGGTGTGTATTAGTCCATCGTGGGGACAAGTGTTCTTTGGGCACTGATGAAAGTCCCCCCGCCAAAGTGCCTGGCACCCAGTAAGCACTATTTCAGGTGTTGGACATTCGTTATTATTATTATTACTCTGTTCCAGGCGTTGACTGGTACAAGCACTGGGGATTCAGGAGTGAGCAAAACAAAAGTCCTTCCTCACTTGGAGCGTACTTTCTGGTTAGGAGAGATGAGCAACGTTAATGAGTAAAACACATAGTATGTCAGCTGGTACAAGGACTATCGAGAAAATAAAGCAGGGGTTTGGGCATTTGGGTGTGCTGGCCACTTCGGGGCTTGCAGTTTTAAAGGAAATAGTCCGAGAAGGCCTTCTGGGCATTCTAGCCACAGCCTGAAGGAGGTAAGAGAATGAGCCATGTGGATGTCTGGGGAAGGAGCATCCAGGCAGAGGGGACAGTGCAAAGGCCCTGCGGTGGGAGTGTGTGGGTTTGATGAGGATGTAGGGGATACACTATCTCTGGGAGTAGGCGGGTGGGTGACTGCAAAGGGAAGTGGAGGTGTTTGGGACACTCATTCTGTGTGCGCGTGCCTGTGCGCGTGCACGTGCATGATGAACTTAATCCCTTTACCGTACTCCGGCCTTCCTGCCAAGGCAGCCAGCCTTGATGTACAACACCAAACCCCCGAATGGGTCATTAACCCATTTCCTTCCCTTGGAGACTTTCAGTGTTGGCCTGTCTCTGTATCACGTGCACCCGTGGTTCCTGACTGTGACTGCCCTTTTGAATTACTCGGGGGGCTCCTGAAACCTCTGATACCTACACCCAGGAAAACAGAACCTCTGGGGGAGGGGCCCAGGCGTCTGATGATTCTAACACACAGCCAAATTCAGGGCGCCTAGGTGGCTCAGTCAGTTGAGCGTCCAACCCTGGATCTCAGCTCAGGTCTTGATCTCAGGGTCTTGAGTTCAAGCCCCGTGATGGGCTCCATGCTGGGTGTGGAGCCTACAAAAAAAAAAAAAAAATTAACATGCAGCAATTTGAAGAAACAATACACTTTACTATCAGATGGTATTTTATTCTTTAATTGGCTTTCTCCCATTAAAAAAAACTAAAGTTATTTTAAAAGGAAGCTTAAATCTGGTAGGGTTGTGGGAACGTTTTCCTTTTTTGACCTCAGTGAAGAGAGAGGAGTTTATCATACTCCTCACTTCTTGGTACATCCTGTTTGTAAAAAGCTTTTTGCTTATTTCTTGTTTCCTTTCTTTTATCCCCATACTTCACGCTCGCTCTCTTTCTCCCGTAGACGACTTTCCCAGAGATGACCGTTCTAATTGTTGAACGTGGCTCTCTTGGTCGAGAGGTATTCTTACTAAATGTCTGTGGCTGTGGTAGGTGCGGGGATTTTTAATTTTCTCAAAAGGGATTGTGTAATACAGTTCAGTCTGTTTCCTTCTTTTCTCACCCTGTATAGTTTTAAAGACCCAGGCTTGGTCCTACCCATGCCTAATCCTCTGCCGCTAATGGCCCCCCGAAATCCGCTGCAGCGCCCATTTGCTGTCTTTTACTTGTCCTTCTCCCTGGTCAGGGGCACCCATTGCCAGCTCACTGCCCGTTACAAGTGACACTGCACTCAACATCCTCGACGTGGATGCTCCTAGCAGTCTTGGGATACAGCAGTTTTACCCAGGAGCGGATGTACTGGGATATGTGGGTCACCCTCTTAGAGTTGGGGCTCTTCTCCCAGGGGACATTATGGAATTTGGGGTCCAGGGACCAGGCTGGCCTGGAGCTTGGTTGGCCAGGCTGGCCCTTAGAGCCTATGCTGGCACCAAGCAAACCCTGAACTTCCTCCTGAGCGCGAAGTTCAAGGCTGCTGTGTCTCCAGCTCTTGCCCCTGGTCAGTCCACTTGGTCTCTGCCTCCCGGTCCTTGGAGATCACATTCCTCAAACTTTTGGAGACTGCGTCATTGCACATGGGACTTCTAGAGCTGCCTAGGCTGGCAGGACTGGGGTGGGGGGCAGGGGCTGCCCCCAAGACAGAATGAGTATATGTGTGTGTGCATGTGGCTTTTTTCTCCCTTCTAACGAAAAGGATCCTGGCTGTGAGTGATAGAGGCTGGGCATGTGGCTATGGGGAAGAGTTTTGGCAGAGTACAATCACCTGGGCAGATTTGCTTTGGGTGTGATTCATCGATCGGTTGTAGAGTGCCCAATTCTGGAAAACCCCTACCTTTCTGGAAAATCCACGGACAGGCCCGCTCAAGAAATGCCAATGGGAGACAGGAGGTGGCGACTCGGAAAAACAAACACCAGTCAGTCCCAGGACACACACCCCCTCCCCCAACACCTCCAGATGCCAGCCCTGAGGACATGGGAGGTGGGGGACGTCACAGGGGCCCCTGGCCCTTGGCATCCTCATTTGGTCTGTGACTGCTCCCCTAGCTCCCCGGCTCCCCTCCAGTTCTCTCACCTGCTGTATCTGCACCTGGGAGACAGTGTGGTACAGGGTTTCCCAAATCCAGTCACCCCCAGGGCCACCTTCCCAATTTTACCATATCCACAAGCCACCTGGGGTAATATTTAGTTTATATTTCGGTGTAACGCCAGTCCCTGAAAAATGCTTAAAAACACATTCATTTAAGATGTATTTATATCCCTTGTGTCAATGGAGAACCAACAGCCCTCACCTTAACTAGAGAGTAGCTAGAAGGATACACGGAAGGCAGAACAAAACTGTTAAAATGTAGCTACAACCTGTTGCCCGCAGAAGCCTCCGGATTCCTCCAGGGCTGGCCCCCCTTCCTGGAAGCGGTTGGCAGGCTTGAAAAAGAATTGATGTATTTCACTTCTCCTGGAACTGCTGTTCATCTCGGGGTTGTGTCCTGGCCCCTCCGCCGTGCTCACGAGGGGGCTCCCCGAGAACAGAGATGAACTTGTATCCAATGCCCCTCGCGTGGCCCCGGCCCCCCACCAATATCCTGCACACTGAAGACATCCCATAAGGTTTTTTTGTTTTTGTTTTTTTTTTAATCGAGAGAGGGTGGCAGCAACTTGAACTTCTGTGATGCTGAAGAAAGCACTTGGGGTTGTAGGAAGCACTTGTCGGCGCTTACTAAGAAACGTGTATTGTGTATAATAAATGTTTGTTGCACAAAGGAGCAGTGAATGAGTGAACTCTCCGCTAGAATGTAAACTCCACCAGGACAGGATTTTTCCATCTGTTGTGGTCACTGCTGCATCTAATTCCTAGAAGGGCTCTGCACCTAATAGGTGCGCCGTGAACATTTGGGAAAGGCAATGCGGGAATCGACGAAAACTGTAAAATAATGAGCAGGGGGAAGAAGTGATTGACCCCCTAAATGAGTGTCAGCACTATCCCTAGACTCGAGAGACAGGTCTTCGGTCAAGTTGCAGGCTCCCCAGTTGCCAGCCCTGAGCTGGGGACCAGGGGATGAAGAGAGCAGATAGGAGAAAGCAAGAAAGCTAAGCACAGCCTTGGAGCACTGGCCCTGAGCCTCTCAAGGTTCCCTTAGCAGCCGCTCTTACTGGTGGGAGAGGAGCGTGCTGGGAGCTGCCTTCACGGCGGGGGCAGGGCTGGCAAGTCCCACCAGCAGCTGAACCCTCAGTGATGTCCTCCTTACCCCATCCTGCCAACAGGCCACAGACGTGTGGATGGTAGAGGGAGGGGCTGGCTTCTGCACAGGACAATGTGATGCCAAGAAGCATTGTTCGTCTCTGAAAGCTTGAGTTTTCTTCTGTACCAGGCTGGGGTGGTGCTTCCTGAAATATGCATATCTGTGGCAGCTCCCCCCCCACACACACAAAAGGGCATGTTTCTAAGGAAAATCCCCACAACTTCTAAGAGAGATATCCCCCCCCCCGCTCCCCCTCCCAACGGAGTGTTTACATGGAAGCTCGTGTGCTGAGCACAGAACATTCTTATGGGGTAATGTTTAACCAACACGTGGTCGGCGGCGTCACTCTGGTCCTGGGTGGCTCAATGAGGACCAGGTGAGGGAGCCAGCCTTCCTCCTCATGGGCTTTGAAGGAGGCCGAGCAGCCCCCCTGCCCCTTCCCAGAGCCCTGCTGCCCATCTCAACCCCAGTAG
The DNA here is from genome assembly GCF_017311325.1 of Ursus maritimus. Classification (NCBI taxonomy): domain Eukaryota; kingdom Metazoa; phylum Chordata; class Mammalia; order Carnivora; family Ursidae; genus Ursus; species Ursus maritimus. Next base: position 30,575,014 of record NW_024424452.1, read on the forward strand.
GGAAAGGGCATCATCCTGTTGTTACCTTGAAATAGCATAATGCTCTCTTTCTAGACTTTTTTTTCTAAGCTAATAGGGAAGGCAGGACTTTAATTCTTTGGGGAAAAAGTGGTGTTTTAAGCAATTTCTTGGTGCCCATAGAATATGGGCTCAATCCAGGTAAAATAGTCATCCCAGTACCTGTTATGATTTGTGAATATATTTTCTTGCTCACGAATAGACAAAAAATATGAATGTAATGTCCTGGAAAGTGGGGGCTGGGTCTCATACTTGCAATCCCCACCCCATTCAGAAGCCCTGGCATTTTCGTGTGTAAACAGTTTTCCCTGATACCGAAATCTGAGATGGACCCGACAGTATAAAGTTTCGGACACACTATTCCCAAACCTCAGTGGGGATAAGGACCATGGGGGAGCTAGATAAACATGTAGACCTCCAGATCCCACTGTGATTGATTGTTTGGTTGATTCATTGATTCATTCATTTTATGACTGTTTATTGAATTCCTACCATTGAGTAGAGTTGGTAGATTTAGCAAATAAAAATGCAGGATGCCCAGTTAAACTTGAATTTCAGAGCAACAACCTATCATTTTTTTAGTGTAGGTATGTCTCGTGCAGTAGCCGACACATACGCTTAAAGAGTGCTTTGTTGTCAATCTGAAATTCACATTGAACCGGGTGTCTTGTGTTTTATTTGGCAGCTCTCACTGTTCCTGGCAATGGGGATGTCGCATGGACAAAGCAAGGCCCCCAGCTTCTTGGAGTGGACATGCTAGTGAGGGAGATGGACAAACAGCTCGCAGAAGGAGGGATGTTGGAAGTCGGGGTGGCGGGGTACCATGTCCAGGCTTGTCAGGAAGGGAGCACATGTCACCTCGCCATTGGGTCCTGCCAAGTCTGGAAGGGGTGTTAGCGCAGCCCACCCACAAAGAGGCTTCTGGAAGGAGAGGGGCACCCTGAAAACTAGAACTGCTCACGGTGATGGGGGGGAGGGGAGTGGACGTGTCAGCCACAGTGCGGTGATGTGTGTGGTGTACTCTCGAGTCTGGTGTGCCTATGGTCAGCCAAGTGCAAGATCGGGTTCCTTCTGGTCATGGACAGCACCAGTGTGGCCGACTTCATTCGTCCTCTCGTGCTTTCATTTTTTATTATGGAAAACTTCAAACACATGGAAGACCCCCATGGACCCAACACAAATATCACCATTTTGCCAGTCTTTTCTTGTGATGACCTTTTTCTGATTTTGGCTTTATTTTCTATTGAAGTATAACACTCTTACAGTAAAGTGTACAGCTTGATGAATTTGGATAAAGGTTTTCTGCCTGTGTTTACACCTAGGGAGGCCTCCATGCCAATCGAGATACAGAACATTCCCAGTCACAGGCTCTCTCCTGTCCCTTCCTGGCATCTGTACTTTCATCAGTTGTAGGGCATTATATTGGGGGAAATATTTCTATACATAAGTAAAAAATTTTGAGTCTCTCTCTCTCTCCCCTCTTCTCCCATTCCTTCCCCCTTTGTCCCTTCTTCCTTTCCTCCCTTCCTCCCTTCCTAGTTTATTTACTGACCTAGTTACTAGAAAGGTAAATTCTGGATTACTAAGAGATCTAGAACAACCTAGATTAATTCAGATTAAAGTAGATTCAGAGATGAGCTTTTTGGATTGTTTTGGATGATTTTGTTCATCTTAAAGGCCTTTCTCCCCTTCCCTCCGTACCTCTCACTGAACACTAATTGGCCGACTCTAGAGGCTGCTGGAGATTGGAAACACAAGCAGCCTTGGCACTTGCCCCTCACCCATGTTCATAGGGTCCTGGGTGACCTGAGGTGCTCAAGCTGCTTTCCCAGGGTTGTCTTAGGAAGAGAGCAGCCCCTGTGCCATGGGCTGTTAAGGTTGAGGAAGGAGTCATTTAAGCACCCAGCCCAGAGGCGCCTGCTTCCATGACACACCCCGCATGTTCTCCACAGACACTGCAGGAGATCTTCCAGGCAGAGAATACCATCATGCTTCTGGAAAGGTCCATCATGGCCAAGGAGTGCCCACTGAAGGTGGCACAGACGAGGCTGGAGTGCCGGACCCGGCGCCCCAATGTGGAGCTGTGCAGGGACATCCCACAGTTCAAGTGAGTGGGGGAGGCCAGGATGGAGAGGGGTGCGTCTGCAGAGCTCCCAGGAAACCTGGGTCTGAAAAATGGACCCCTCTCCCACCACCACCAATCAGGACATGTAGCCCCACAACTCGACATGACACAGCGGGGGTCTGGAGTTCTGGGGTCCCCTCAATAGCTTCCCCCACCTTGTGCTCTGGGAGCCCTCCAGCTTTCCCCTGAAAGCTAAGGAGAGGGAGCCTCCCAGGCCAGAGACATGGCCTGTGGCCTAGGGTTTCTTCTGCACCCCGCTGCCAGCCCAGAAGAGAGGCTCCAGCTCCCACCTCCCTTGGTCTCCATCTCCCTCTTGTAAAGTTCTCTGTGAATGCTGGAAGAGTTTAATCCCGCCCATCCCGCTTTGTGAAGGGGTGGCTGCTCCTGTTGACACAGGGCCCCCTCGCTGGGAGGGGGTGAAAAGCTCATAAAGCCCCAGAGCAGGGGTTTGTGAGCATGGGGTCGGGGTTTGGAATGGGATGAGTGCCAGGCAAAGGAGGAAGAGGCCATCAGACATGGGAATTTGTGTGACCAGGGGAGGCCCCTTGGTTGTGTGGGCCCACCATACTGGGGGCCCTGTATCAGCTCCCTGTTGCCACACAGCAAATGCCCCACGACTCAGTGGCTTGTCCTCATCCTGAGCTAGATGTGTGGAGATGTGAAGAGAGCTGGAGAAGTAAAGAGAGGGAGGAAGAGTATTCTGAGAGAAAATGCTGGATGGCTCCAGGTGACACTGAGTGATGTTTGCACAGCCTCGTTACTGCCAGATAATCACTCAGGAAATGGCAAATCTGGGTGTGTATGTTGGCAGGGAGCGGGCAGGGAAAGTGACCCAAGGCTTTGAATTGAAGGCCTGGCTACCTGCTGCTGGCCTGGAAGCTCTTCATCCCTGGAAGTGGGTGCAGGGTCCAGGGCCCCACCCCAGCTGGTCTGGAAGGGGTCCAGGTCCCTGCTGAGGGCTTGGGGGAAGCTCTCCCATTCCTCCTGCACCCGTCCCTGCTTCTTAGATGCTCAGGTTGGGTTCCAACACCGTCTGGGTCTGAGGGCTCTCTGATAACCCACCCTGGGGGACTTACACGGAACAGGGCTTTCGGGGACCAGGTTTGTCCTGGAGAACCTACTACTGTAGGACAAGCTCCCCACCTCCTTGTCCACCAGCTGTGCTGTTGAAGTGGGGGAATGGGGAGCAGGGATGGGACACGTTGGGCTCAGGAGTCCCAGGCGGAGTGCATGCGTGTGTGCACACAGACGTGTGTGCACACAGACGTGTGTGCACACATGTGTCTATGTGTATCTGCATGTCTGTATGTATCTGCGTGTGTGCTTTTGTGTGTGCATGAGTGCATTGGGAACTGAGCAGATAACAGGACTCAAGCCGGCTGCCTCTCTAGCAGTTGACCTGTCCCATCTATGCATTACCTTCCTCACCCCCCATCCTTTCTTTACCACCGCTGGGCCTTCTTTCCTGTTTCTTCTATAGGTAACCCCTGCCCCTCTGACCCTCTCTCTTGGGTCAGCTCCCATGCACGCCCATTCCTGAGAATGAACACCCATTTAAATTTACATTTAAATTAATTAACAGAAACAAATGTGACGACTCAGCTCCTTGTGTCCATGAATCACATTTCAAGTGGGTGGTCAGAGGCTACCATATTGGACAGCACGGAACATTTCTGTGGCTGCAGAAAGTTCTGCTGGACAGCTCCGGGCTACAGCCCCAAGGAGCAAAGAGGTTCCAGGCTGCTCTGTGACCTCTCTCTAGCACAGGCCTGCCACAGGCAAGCCCACCCTGATATCGAACTCAAGCCCTTCCAGTAGTGTGTTCCCTGGGCCTGAACCAGAGGTGGGATCCACACCATAGCCCCGCCATGGAGCTGCCATCCATCACAGCTCACATGGCATGTTCATTCCCTAGGCCTGCTGTAACAAGAATTTGTTTGAGTATCTGTTTGCAGTTCTCACGGGTATATACCCGGGAGCGGAATTGCTGGGTCATATGGTAGGTCTACATTTAACTTACCGAAGAACCGCCAGATTGTTTCCCTGAACATCCTGTTTCTTCCTTTGTGCCCATCACCCTCAGCCGCTCCCCGTCTGCCTGTTCTTCCTCTGTCCTCCCTGCTCCCTGAGCCTCGTCTGTCCTGCAACCAGCAATCTCCAGTGCCTGGCCCAGCTCCTGGCACCTAGTAGGTACGTCAGTGCTGATCGCTCGGTGAACTGTGCCTTCTCCTCTGCTCTGGCCACAGGCTCGTGAACGAGGTGTTCACCATCGACGACACCTTGCAGACCCTCAAGCTGAGACTGCGGGAGACACAGGACACGCTGCAGCTGCTGGTAATGACCAAGTGCCGGCTGGAGCACGAGCTGGCCATCAAGGCCAACACACTCTGCATCGACAAGGAGAAGTGCATGAGCATGCGCAAGACCTTCCCCAGCACGCCGCGCCTGGTGGGCTACACCTGAGCCGCTGCTGCCAGCCCCTGGCGTCCTGCTCCGCGCCTGTTCCGTGTGCAGCATAAACGTTGGAAAGGCAGAAAAACAAAATAAAGTGTCACTTTCTCCTTTTCCTCCTATCACAGAAAAAAAACCCAAATTATATAAATATATATATTCAGAGCCAAAATAAACGTGCCCAAACCAAAGATCCTGGAGCTCATTCCTGCTGCAGAACCGGCCTCATGGCAGATCTGGGAGGAGACAGACTGATTTCTCGGGGATGGAGCATTGTGAGGTTCTCGGCATCCCTAGGAATAGAAGGGGGCACATTTTTTTGTTTTGTTTTGAAAACTGTTTGTGCATTTAGGAGCACAGTGTAGACCACGGGATCCAAAGATTGGACGGCGGAGCTGAGAGTCCAGAGCCCAGCTGTCGCCTAGGAGCTGTGTGGCCTTGGACAGGCTCCCGACCTGAGTACCCTCATCTATAAAATGAGGTCAGTCCCAGGCGGAGGCAGCTGTCTGCTGTGTGGGGCAGGGGCAAAAAGCTAGGATTTGGAGCCAGAAGTCCTGGGTTTGAATCCCAGCTTTTTGAAATTGTTATGGGAGGAAAAGAGGACATTAGTTCTGTGGGTGGGGCAGGACGAGGCAGGTGAGGGTCAAGGAAAAGCTCTAGGAAGACGTGACATTGCTTGAGAACGTTAAACATGGAACTCTTGCACGACCCAGCAGTTGTATTCCTAGGTATATAACCAGGAGCACTGGAAACAGATACTCAGAAACAAAAACAGAAACAAAAACATAACACTGGTACATGGACATTCATAGCAGCGCTAAGTACAATAGCTCAAAAGTGAAAACAACCCAAATGTCCATCAATGAATGGAAAAACAAGATGCAGCCTGTCCGTGCGATGGAATTTTATTCTGCGTAAAAGAAACAAACACTTGCTTCAACACAGATGAGCCTGGAAGACATCACACTAAGTGAAAGAAACCAGACACAAAAGGCCACATATCGTGCGGTTCCATTTATATGCAATGTCCAGAATGGGCAAATCCCTAAAACAGCAGCTTACTGGGTGCCAGGGAGAGGGAGGGGGTGGGGGAGGATGCCCAGCTAAATGCCACAGAATTGCTCCCTTTACATGGTTAATTTTATGTCATGTGAAATTCACCTCAATTAAACAAGATAAAGACAAGTCCTATTGGATCTGAGTCCTGAACGATGACGAGGGCAGGAAGAAGAGGGTGGGCTTTCTGGGGAGAGGAAGAGCCTGAATAAAGGCAGGGAGCTAGGCTCCCAGATGCAGAAACCCTGGGAGAGGTGTGCGAATCATCTTGAAATAGTTTCAACTTTTTGTCCTGAGGTCGGTGTTTCTCAGAGTTCATTATTCACATCGGTACTTCCCAGAGTTTACTATGCATACACGGGGTGCCCTCAGACTGTGTTAAAAATGCAGATTCTGAGTCAGGAAGGCTGAGGCTGAGCCCGAGGTTCTAAAGCTCTGACAAGCCCCCAAATACTGCTGATAGTCCGGGGACCACACTGGGAGCAGTAGTAACACCTCCACTATCTGCCATAATCAAGCATCACCTTTACTGTTATTCACTCCATCTTTTAGGTTGTTGCACTTAAAAATTTTTTTAGATTTATTTTAAAGGCAAATTTGTAGCATGAATGCAGACAGGAACCTGTGCCCAGGGTTGAACAAAGCAAAATATTGTTAATGATGTCTGGTTAGGAAGTATTGTCTGCCCAACGTGATGCTGGCTGAAGGCTTCTCTCCTTTTGTTCAGAAGGGAGATCAGCAAGTCCTAAAGAGGTGTTAAAGACTGCCTACCATCCAGCGTCCAGTGGAGACTGCCCTTGAGGTAAGCTTGCTTGAAAGAGGACAGAGGGTCAGTTTTTCTACAAATGAGTTTCATTCCTGTTTCAGGCCTTGAAGGCATGAATCTAGGCATGTCTGCAGGCGGGGGGAGCCCATAGGATCTTTAATGTGGGGATGTGAAATGACCAGATTGGTGTTTTAGAAATAATTTCTCCATGCAGAGGAGTCAGGAGGAGAGAGAAGTTGGAGGGAGGGAGAAGGGGGTTTGGGAACCCATCTGTTAGAATTTAAGGCAGAAGGACAGACAGCTGCAGGAGGCACATTTGTGGGGCTGAAGCCACAGTCCTTAGACTGTGGCTTGTAGGAGGCAAGTGGAGGTCAGGATGGGACAGAGAGATGCCCTGCCTGGTGTGAGGGGGCGGTAGACAGAGGCAGGGACAAGTCACAACTATCCTTTTGTGCCGGGAGTGGGAATCATCACCCAAGGGATGTCCTGGTGTAAATATCTGAAAGGCAAGTGGAAACGTGGTGTTGGAGGTTAGCTCAAGAGGGAGGCTAGCCGAGGCTGGGCTTGGGGGCTGGGGAGATACCCAAAGCCTTGGGAAGAGATGAGCTGGTGCAGGGAGATCCTGAGAGTGAGAGGGGCGCTGCTGGTGTGGGCATAGGACAAAGGGGCCCAGAGAGCACAGACAGGGGCCAGCAGAGTCCAGGCGATCGCAGACAGAGGGGCAAGCGTGGGGATGTTCCGAAGAATAAAGAAAACCCTTTAGAAGCAGGTGTGCTAAGTATCCCGCTGGCCGGGACACCCACGTGCATACAGTTTTGGAACGCAAATTGGCAACACGCGTCAAGAGCCTTAAAAGGTCCACACCCTTCCACTTAGGAATGTCTTTCTCAAGACTCTCTTTAGGAAACTATCCCGAACGCAGACCCAGCTGGACGCGTTAGAATTTATGTATCGTAAGAGACCTCTGAACGCCGTGTCCAGCCGCAGAGAGAGCAGCTAAGCAAAGTACCGCACAGCCGAGTCATGGGATAGTGAGTAGCTACGAGAGCCGTGCCAAATGCTTGAATGCTGAGGGAATGTGCTTGTGAGGCTGAAAGCCCAGAGGACAAAAATGTGATGTGAACCGATCCTGAATTGCGTCAAAAGTGCACAGGAGGAAAGATTGTATTGAAATATGCTGGTTGTGCTCAGAGCCGATGGTAAGCAAGCGCGGGTTACTTGTTTATAGGACGAATTATCTGCAGTGAACATGTGTTCCTTTATGAACCGGGAGGAAGTGCTTTTATAAATAGACTTTATTTTGCAGTAGTTTGGGATTTATAGAAAAGTTGCAGGGAGGACACAGGCGGTTCCCGTGTACCCCTCGCCTGCCTTGCCCTGATGTCCGCATCTTACCTTGTGGTGAGTTTGTCGAAACTAAGAAATGCACATCAGTGCGTTAATGATAACAAACTTGCGAGTCTGTTTCCGTGGGTCGGCCTCCTTCTGTCCTCAGATCTGACCCAGAGTAGCACATTGCATTTAGTCATTAATTCCCCTGGGACAGTTTTTCAGGTGGTCCCTGACGTCGTGACCTTGACGGTTTTGAAGAGTACCTGTATTTGTAGGGGTTTGAAGGTGTTCATCACATGTCTCTGAATTAGGGTTTGTCTGATGTTTTTCTCATGATTCATCTGGGATTACGGGTTTGGGAGGAAGACCACTGAGGGGAAGTCCCCTTCCCATCCCCTCATATCAGGGCGTTTGTGACATTCTCGTGGTGGATGATGACCTTGGTGATGATGAACGATCTCTTGGGGAAGGTGGTGTCTGCCAAACTTTCTCCACCTTATGTTCCTGCTTTTCCCTTTCCATACTCTAGGAGTAAGTCATTAAACGCAGCCCACGCTCAAGGGCAGGGGGATTAAGGTCCCCATCTTGGAGGGAGAGTATTTATATATATTATTCGTAATTCTTCTCTAAGTATGTTCCTTTACCCTTATTTATTCTATCATTTATTTGTATTCATGCACTCCTGGATGTTTATTTTAGGCTTTGAGTTATAATGTAATACTGTGTTATTTACTGTGTCCCTCCAATCGTTCGGGCTTTGGCTATTGGGAACTCTTTCAGGTTGGTTCCTGTGACCCTTTGACACATCCCCCACTCTTCCGTCTTTTGAGGACTTCCTTACTTTCCAATCCTACAAGATGCTCCAGGTTCCTCTGGATTTTTTCCCCCCGTGCTCCATCACTAGAATCAGCCATTTCTCCAAGGAGCTCTGGTTTGGTTTTTGTCTGTTTGTTTCTTTGTTTCATTTGTTAGGTTTTTGGTGTTGTTTGTGTGTGAGTGTTTTTTTGAGAATAATATTTAGAAACCAGGGTCTGGCGATGTGCGTCAACTATACTCAAAGAGAAAAACTGGGGGGCTCCTGGGTGGCTCAGTCTGTTAAGCATCTGCCTTCAGCTCAGGTTGTGATCCCAGGGTCCTGGGATCGAGCCTCGAGTCAAGCTCACTGCTCAGTGAAGAGCCTGCCTCTCCCTTTGCCTCTCCTCTCTCTCTCATGAATAAATAAGTAAAATCTTAAAAAAAAAAAAATTTTTTTTAAAAGAAACCGAGATCTGAGTCCTGGGTTTGCTCACTGTTAAGAATGTTTTCTTTTAATTTAAATATTTTATTTATTTATTTGACAGAGAGACAGCCAGCGAGAGAGGGAACACAAGCAGGGGGAGTGGGAGAGGAAGAAGCAGGCTCCCAGCAGAGGAGCCTGACGTGGGGCTCGATCCCAGAACACCGGGATCACGCCCTGAGCCGAAGGCAGACGCTTAACGACTGCACCACCCAGGTGCCCCAAGAATTTTTTTTAAACCTTTCATTGTGATAAAATCCACATAACCTAAAATTGACCTTCGCAGCAACCGTTTTAAATGTGCAGTTCGGGGGTATTGGGTACATTGGTAATGCTGTGCAAACTTTACCATCATCTCTCTCTATAACTCTTTCCATCTTATAAAACTGATACTCTATACCCATTTCACACTAACTCCCCACACCTCCCAGCCCCTGAGTGCCACCCTTCTCTTTTCTGCCTTTATGATTTTGACTATTCTACGTCATACACATGAAATCGTACGGTATTTGTCTTTTTCGACAGCTTGTTTTCTCTTCGCATCATGTCCTTCAGGGTCATCCATGTGGCAGCATCTGTCAGAATTTCCTTCCTGTTTAAGGCAGAATGGTATTCCACTGCGTGGGTCTACTATACTACGTTTTGCTTCTGCGTTCCTCTGTCAACGAATACTTGGGTTGCTTGCATGTTTTAGCAGCTGGGATGATGCCGCAATGAACATGGGCGAACACCTAGTTCTTTGAGAGCCTGCTTTCAGTTCTTTGGGATATATACCCAGAAGAGGAATTGCTGGGTCCTATGGTAATTCTCTTTTTAATCTTTGGAGCAACCACCATGCTCTTCCCCCCAAGAATTCCCATTTCCCCACATCTCGGTTACCATTTATTCTCTTCTGGGCTTTTGACAGTACCATCCTCATGGGTGTAAAGAGGTATCTCACTGTAGTTTTAATCTGTGTTTCCCTAATGATGAGTGATGTTGGGTGTGCTCATTGGTAAGAAAACTTTTAGTAGGAGAAAAAGAAGGACTACCAGGCTTGGTGCCCAGGAAACTTTGGGTGAACTGTCATAAGTGATGGCGGGGGCAGGAGGTGAAGTGGAGGGAATGGGGATACCCTGAGATTTTGGTCACCTGCGTACCCTCAGTCCCTGCACACAGTGGGTGTCCCATAAATACTTTATTGAGTGACATATAAATGGCCAAACAAGCATATATGAATGCATATATATCCATCTTGGACCGGTGGGTTGTTTCTGAGTTTAAGGAGAAAAAGAGGAGGGTAGTTGCATGTGGATGTGGGGAAGGTAAGTCTACCAATCCATATGCTGTTTACAACCCAAGAGGCCAGTGATGTGGGATCCCAGAGTGGCTCTCAGAAGCTGGCACACTGACCAGCCATACAGGGTGTCTCCCCATTGCAGCCCAGGCAGGAAATCCCAGAGACGAGTGCTGGCTCCCTGCCAGGCCTGAGAACAAATTGAGAGAACTTGGAGGATCTCCCAGTTGACTCGCTTTCCCTGTCCTCTCAGAAGGGATACTGCCCAGCTGGCTCCAGAGGATGCACCACTCCCTAAACGGGGTGTGTGTGTGTGTGCGTGTGTGTGCGTGTGTGTGTAAGCATGTGCTCACACTTCTAGCCTTCTCCTGCCTCCACGACCTAATCCAGCATTTTAGCATTTTTCAGAAGACCAGGTATGCGCTGGAAATCCAGCAGACTTTGGAGATAAAGTGAGAAACCACAAGAAAGGACATGGGATTGAAGATGTAGGAACTGACAAGGCTAATGGGCCTGGACCTAAGTCTCAGTTTGTAGGAAGCCTTCAAAAATGTGTTGAATTCGTTACCAACATTGAAATAACAAATTCTGCATTACAATGTTTTTTTTTTTTTTGCCTCTCTCAAAGATGGGCTTATCTGACTATCTCCCACCCACATTCCCCACGATAGCTGATACACTGAGTTCCCAGTGTTGATTTTGCCACAGTCCCCACTCCTCCCTATTGCCACACACAGTCCTGCTTCACCCCTGTATCTTGCCTGCTGACCACTTAGGCAGCTGATTTTATCCCTCTACCTTGTTGAGGCTCCCTGAAAAACCCTTTGATCCAGCCTACAAAACTGAGGCTCAGGGGCTAGAGAAAGACAGGGGACCTCAAGCATGGGCCACACAACTACAGGGGAAGCTGATTTGGGGTAGGGACCAAAGTGCCTGACTCCTGTCCTGTTGACTTCCTGTGACACCATGCTTCTCCCCTGTGTTCATTGTTTATCAGTTATTATTGTACCAGACACCAAAAGCGACTCTCCTTGCACTCCACTTCCCACTCCATTAAAAAGAGGAGCATGGGGTCTAAGAAGTAAAGCCTAGAGCTGTAGGAGACCAGGACACTTATGAATCTGAACGCCGTTGTGTGTATTCTCTTTCCCAGTCCTGCTTCAGTAATTCTGCAAACCGAGTCCAGGAAAAGTATAGTAAAGCCTCGATAGTAATGCCCTAGGAATGCAAAAGTCCTGGGGATCTTTCCTTTTCTGGTTGACAAAGGTGATCCCAGAGGCCCCTTTTCGGTTTGAAGCTTCGAGATCACAGGATATTTCTTGTGTGAATGGATGGAGCTGGTGAGGGCCTCAGGAAGGATACTCTCAAGCCCTCCTTTTTGAGAAGAAGAAAGCCCCATCCAGAGAGGCACAGTGACTTGCATACAGTCACACAGCAAGTTAGAGGTGGAGCCAGTCCTCTGCGTTCTCTTCAGATCTCCCAGGCCTGCTGCCGGAAACCCTGCTGAGGGGTCGCAGTCCACTCTCTTGCCCCATTAGGAGAGCTGACGGGTCACACTGGCTCTGTCTGTGCTGAGGGTGACCTTGAAGGCTACAGGAGTTGCACCGTCTGGTCTGGGAATGAAGGTGGTTGTGACTTAGGATGCGTGCACGGGCCAGCTGCCCTTGGAAGCTGCCTTACCTGATATGAAGTCATCTCTGTTCATTTGTTCGTTCGTTCATTCATTCATTCATTCATTCATACCTCCATATGACACATTCCCTGAGTGCCTGGCACATGCCAGCACCTACCCCAGGCCCCGCAGCCCCAGCAGTGACTACACCAGGCCCAGTCTTGCCTTCATGGGACCCTGTGCCACAGTTGCCCATCAGTGTCCTAGGGGGAAACAATAGTGTTTTGCTGAGAAGTCAAGTGTGATTTTAGAAAATGGGCTTTGAGTATATTCTCCTCTCTTAAAAAAGTGAATTTGCAGGGCCTTCTTTTACTCCTGTTCCCTGAAGCTGAGCTCTGCCACCTCCATGGTGGGGGCACAGGGACCATCCTCCCTTGGCTCCCCCTGCCTGGGCAGCCTCTCCAACTCTTGCTTCACCCCAGGCCCCTCCCCTGGTCTGTTCACCCACCCCACGCCTTGTCCTTCCACCCTTGAATTCCCCCAGAGGCTTCCCAGGTGCAGTCTTCCCCAGCCTCAGTGAAGGCTGTGACCAGTTGCAGACTACCTGTATTTAAGGAGGACAACATGATCAGTTTTGGGTTTTTTAAAGATTTTATGTATTTAAGAGAGGGAGAGAGAGTGAGCAGGGGAAGGGCAGAGGGAGAGGGAGAAGCAGACTCCCTGCTGAGCACAGAGCCAGATGGCGGTGGGCAGGGGCTCCATCCCAGGACCCTGAGACCAAGACCAGAGCCACCCAGGTGCGCTAACGTGATCAGTTTTAACATATGTATTCACCAAAGAAACCGTAGCCACAGCCAAGATAGCGAATGAACCCATCACCCTGACAAGTTTCCTGTGGCCCCCACCCTGGTCTTACCCCTCCCTCAACCGGCTGATTATTGATTTGTTTCTATCACTAGAGATTAGCTAGGATTTTATGCAAATGGAGCCGTACATTGTATACTCCTTTTTTTTTTTCCTCTCGCTTTTTTGCACTCCGCATAATTGTTTTGAGATTCGTCCTTGTTTCATGTATCAGTAGCTGGTTCCTCTTTACTGTTGAGTAATCCGCTGTCCCTCTCCTTGTGGTTTTAGTAAAACCCAGGGCTCCATAAGCCAGCAACACCTGCCCCGCTCACTAAGCACAGGAGATCCCATCCTCCCCCTTCCTCCACGGCTCCTTAAGCCCATGTGAGCATCAAGACATGGGCAGAAAAATGCATAATGCATCTCAAGCAGCGTTTAAATGACTATTTAAGTGTCGGTGGGTGCTGCTGTGTTCAACCGATATGGTATTGAATTGATACGGGCCTTCTGTTGTTACAGATTTTTCTTGACAAATCCTGAAAACAGGGACTTTCTGTCATGGGTGGAAGGAGGCCTCTTAATCGTTGCTTAAAAGGGGGGTGTATAATGTCATGGGTAAAAGCCAGACTTTCAAGTTAGATCTGTATTCTTTTTTTTTTTTTTTCTTAAGATTTTATTTATTTATTTGACAGAGAGAGAGACAGCCAGCGAGAGAGGGAACACAAGCAGGGGGAGTGGGAGAGGAAGAAGCAGGCTCATAGCGGAGGAGCCCGATGTGGGACTCGATCCCATAATGCCGGGATCACACCCTGAGCCAAAGGCAGACGCTTAACCGCTGTGCCACCGAGGCGCCCCTAGATCTGGATTCTGACGTGGACTCCACTCTCTCCTAGCTGTGCTGCTCTTGGGAGAGCCGCTTCACCATGCTGTTTTCTGCCTCTGTTTTCTCATCCATAAAATGGGCCCAATAAGATTCTTCCATTGTTGTTGCCCAAACACCCTTTTGCAGGTGACCATTAAGACCAAGTATAACCCGCACAGGAAGGGTATTCAGTAGTAGTTTTTCATAAGCAGCTCACACTTATGGAGTACTGCTCTGTGCCAGACAGTTTTTCGAAGTGCTGTCTCACGTAATCATCGCTCAGCCCTGGAACACGGGTTCTATTTGCATGTCCTTTTATCGACGGGGAAATAGAGGCGCAGAGAGGTTGAGAAATTTGCCCACAGTCACACAGAGAGTAAATGGCTGAGACAGGACTTAAGCCCTGCTGTGGGACTTCAGGGTGTGAACCGCTGACCACAGCCTCCCAAATGAAGGAAAGCTATGCCAAGGGGGCTCGAGAGTCAGGAGGGGTCTGGCAAGGCCACTGGCAAAGGCCAGCCCCCGAGAACAGAATGTCCCCCCAGCCTTACTCGCCCAGCAGCTGCCCTGGGGAAGAGCATTTCTCCTAATAGTCATAATACTTGGAGATCACCTTCTGAGTGCCAATGAGGTGCCAGGTGCTTTACCCTGTGTCCCAAGTAATCCCACATGTATGCTCTAGAGTAGCTGCAGTTTTGGTCCCCATTTTACAGAAGGGGAAACTGAGGCACAGAGCAGCTAGGTCGCTTGCCCACAGGGACACAGGATGAGTTGGCACTGGCCCCCAGGTGGCTCCCCACTGGTGCTCCCCACCCCTACACACACACACACACACACACACACACACACACACACACCAGCCAGCATCAGGCAGCGAGTCGCTGGGAGGGAGGCGGCTGCATTGTTGGCCTTGCCCAGAAATGTCAATGCGTCACCATCATACAAAGTCCTGGCTGTTTGCTCCTGTCGTTCCCGGGGCACTCTTGACAAGTGTCCCCTCACCAAGGCTGAGGGCGGAGGGGCAGGAATGGGAGGCAGGTTCAAAACACGCAATTAAAATTCCTAAGGAGCTATGTGAAGTCCTTCTATTCCTCCCCTAAAAACACACAGAACATTCTTGATCTCTATATCAGGCTAGGGGCTGGACTTGAAGCCTCTTGCTGCACCTTCTAGGGTCCCATGTGACTGCAGACAGGCTCCCGGGAGGAAGGAATTCGGTGTCCCAGAGACAGCTGGTCCTTCCCTCCTCCCCACCCAACTATGCTGCTTGGGATTCCTGGCGCTCTTCTGGGGGCAGGCATGGGTGTGGGCACCCATGGGGAGCAGAGCCCAGGATAGCCTGAGTGGAGGGCACCCAGGGGGCTGCCAGCCCATCTCTCCACCCCCCGCTACCACCACATGCCTGGTGGGGAGGGAAAGTGTGCCCCGGCTGGGCTTTGGCGGTCTCAGAAGTTGAGGGAGACCCATCAGCCCAGGATATGAGTCAGAGAACTGGCTTCCCAAGGGACGTGTGGCCTCTTGTCCTGAGAAGGGGTCATCCTGATGGGGAATTGAGAAGCAGGCAGGGAAGCCTTGAGCGGGGCACGACTGCAAGCAGGTGCTCTCTCTTAGGTTCTCCTCGCTCTTCCCGCCCTGGGGAGCAGGGGATGGGGGTGACTGCTCCAAGGATTCAGGCCTCCTTTGGAGCTGATGAAAAGGTTTTGGAACTAGCAGAGATGGTGGGAGCACAACGTAGCGAATGTACTAAATGCCACTGAATTGTGCACTTTGGGGGATTTTAGGTTTTGTGAATATCACCTCAGCTTTAAAAAAGCGAGAGAAGGAGAATCAGTTATGGCCACTCCTTCCCTCCAACCTCATTTTCCCAAGTAAACGTCTGTGTGGACTCTGGAACATTTCCACTAGATACAAGAAAACATGTTGATGGAAAACTTGGACAGTATCTTAACATTTTATGTAATAAATCAATGCACACACATAAATGGAAGGAGGCTCTGGGGTTCAGGGACCTTCCAGAAAAGGGTCCGCATGCTCAGGAACCAAGGACCTCCTGACACTTTGCTCCTGACTTGCCTCACCTGGTCCCCTCCCTGTCCCCAGTCACCTGCCCAGGTGCTCTGGGCTTCTGTCTTCTGTCACTCCTCTTCCCCTTTCCCTACAGGCGAGAGGGAGTCTTTCGCCTTCTCTGTGAGTCAGCATGAGGGTTAAAAGCGCTCACTGCAAGGGGGTCTGAAGCCCCTTTGCCTGGGTTTAAATCTGAGCTCTCCAGCTCACTCTCTGGGTGACTGTGGGCAGCTCACAATCTGGGTGACTCTGCAGTAGCCTGAGACTTGATTTCCTCATCTGTAAAATGGGGCCACTGTTGTCATTGTCGTTGTTTCTACTCACAGGGGCTCAGCCAGGATTATTTGAAATAAGGTCTGTGAATTGCAGGCCTCGAGACTGGCATACAGCAGGGAGTGGCTCGCTGGTCCTACTTGCCCAATATCAGTTAGGGACCCCCTGCCACCACTTTGAGAGCTCTGGGGGGGTGGATGGTGGGATGGGACGTTCACTTCAGAGGCCTTACTAGCAAAGGACTGGCTGATTTAGCAAATGGTGGAGTAAGTTTGATGAGGGGGCCCTCATTCCTGCCCCTGGGACGGGAGGAGGGGGAGAGGGTTTGAGGCCTCTAGGAAGGGGTTGGAGGGCGTGCTCACCCTCGGAATGGAAGGATGCGGAAAGCTGATGTATCCCCACCCTGCCTCCCTGTCCTGGTTTCTCATAAACCCCAGCCCACTTGGCTTTACCCAGAAATGGCTCCCAGAATGGGGGTCATTCCTCCCTTCTCTCCCCCTCTAACTGGTCCGGGAGTCTTACATACGCTAAACAGAGAAGTAAAGATGCTGGTGAGTTGGTGGAGGCCCCCCACACCTTATGGGGGTGGAGGTGGGGAGATCACAGATTAAGAATTAAGGCAAAGTCTTGGCCCCGCCCCCTCATGGCTGTATGTAAATAAGGCCCAGTCTGTGGCCCCGCCCCATGAGCCGTGCCACGCCCCCCAGTCCCTGAATGGACAGGTGGTGCTCTGTGCTAACCACCCTTGGCAGCGCACTCCCCTTGGGCGCTGTCCACCTTCCCCAACTGCCTCCTCCTACCCACCAGCTTTTGCAGGACAGGAGGGGCTGCAGACCCCCCAGCTCCTGGCTGCCAGCCACACCACAGGGCATGAGGGTGTAGGAGAAGGGGCTCAGTCAGGTAGGTACACAGATGAGGGGGAGCATGCCCCGGCGGGGCTGAGTGTCTGCTCTTATGCGTTCCTTCCCCTTGCATTCTGTTAGCATCCTGGCAGGTGACCCCAGGGGGCAGAGGAGGTGGGTGGAATGGGGGGCTGGTCCTGGCACTAGCTTCTAAGGGGCAAGGGAGCCAAGGGTAGATCTTGGCAGTGGGACTGGAAAACAATTCCTCCCTCCAGAATTCCCCCCCGCCCCATGAGCTGGGCTCTGAAGGTGGCAGCAAAAACCAAGTCCAAAGATTCCTGTCTGCCAAGGCTGGCCTCCGGGCTACCTGGGCTCCCCCTCCTTCCTCTGCAGGGCCCCACAGGAGGAGGGAATTAGGAGGGAAGCCTGATTTTGCCAGTATGGCTGTAGGGCTCTGCGTGCATATCAGCTGAAAGAAAAATCCTTCAAACACCAAGCATGTTGGCTCCTCTTGCACAAAACCTTTCCAGAGCTTTCCAGTGCTCCTGGGGTATCTCTCCCACCCCAGCTTTCGCTCTGTTCCACCTCTCCAGCTCCTCCTTCCTCCTGCGCTCTAACCACACTGGCCTCTTCTTTCCCTGCAGGGCCTTTGCACATGCTGTCCCCTCTTTCACCCAGTTACCAGTCTTGTACTTCAGCACCCACCTCTTCAGCCTTACCTGCTCTGCGCTGGGTGCTCTCAGTTTCCTTCCCTTCCCAGTGCTTAGCTTTGCTTAGAATTCTCATTCCTTGGGGGAACAATAATGAGACTCATAGGAAGTACTTTTAAAAATGCAGGTGCCTGGGCCCTTCCCCAGCCCCGGCATCAGAACCTGCCATTTCTTGGTGCCCCTCAGGGGATTCTGTCCAACACTGTGGGTGGTCGCTGTCTGCACCCCTGCTCAGCTCCAAGTGCCAGGAGGTGGGCGCCATCTTTTTCTTTATTCTTGCAAGCCTACCTCCAGCACAGCGTCTGGCAGGTGATGGGCCTCCAGAAATACTTGTTAATGAGTGGCTGGCTGCAGAATGAATGGAATTAGTTCCAGTGATGAACTTTAATTCAATTCCAAGTGTACTTGTTACCCTGCCTACACACAAGATGAGCTCACCAGGAGAATCCCAAATGGATTGATGCCCCCCACCACCCAGGAATTTGAGCTGAGAGAGAGTGAACCGGACACGAATAAACCCAAGCTGAGGTCTGAGATAGAGGCAGGTTTTCAAGGAGGAGCCTGCCTGTGCTGGGAGCCCCCAGTAGAGGCCAGAGGCGTCCTGGAGGCCATCCCGAGTTTGCTAAATCCACCCCCTTCCCTGGGAAGGCATCGTCCCCCCAACACCCACCCCAAGGCAGGTGGAGGCAGAGGAACTGTTGACATTGTGGGGAAGTGAGGAAACAGGCCAGAGTAGCAACAATTATAACAGTAACAATCATTAAGGTACACATTTTTGGCACCCCCATAACGCTAGGCCCTGTTCTGAGATTATACAAGTTTGCTCTTGCAACCCAGTAGCTGCTTGGACAGAAACAGTACCTTCATTTCCTGCCCTGCACTCGCTTCCTCTCCCTTCCGTCACCCTCACCTGTGCTGCGTGTTAAGCTCTGAATCGGGGCAGCTCTCTCTCAATGTGTGTCCTTGATGTCAGACCGCTCCCTCTGCCCGCCGGTCTCCCTGCAAGAGCTCATGCGTCACATAGAGCTCTCGATTTGGGGTTCTGGAAACATCACCGCTGCCCTGGAATGGGGGACCCCTCCGTCTGCTGCACAAATGCAGGGGGAAGGGGGAGGGAGGGGTGCAGCAGAGGGAGCTAGCCCCACCCCAGCTCTCCTCTGTCCTGGCTCCCACCCTGCAGCAGCACCCACGATGCAGCTGCTTGCATTTCAGGATTTTGAACTTGGCAGGATGCCTGCGAGGTTCATTTCTGAGGGGGCAGAGAATGGAAAGAGGCGGAGGAGCAGAGGCTTTCCCAGTGCCCTGCCCAGGCTGGGATGGATGGTATCTTCCAGATCAAAACGCAGCTGCTGGCACCCAGGCCTTCAGGGAGTACCTCCCCCCTGGTGCAGCAGGGGAGGGATGGATATGCAAAACAGGGGTGGGGGGGCAGGCTTTGGGGGTGGGTTGCCCTGCAGTCCCTGAGCCTGGAGGGGTTACTATCAGACCTCACCCCCCCCCCCACCCGACTGAAGGGACGTGTTTCTGAGCCGGGTGGGCCGTGCTGACACTAAAGGCTTGTTTGCCTCCTGCCCACACTTGCTGAGAATTGCCTTAGGCTGGGCACCCGGGGCTGCTGCTTACGCCAGTGCCTGGGCTAGTAGGCACCCTGCTGCCAGGTCTGCATCCCCCTGCAGCTCTGAGAGTGCCCCAAAGGGCAAGGACCCCTGGGTGGTGACCTTTGGGACAGGGTAGGGATGGACCAGAGCGAGCCGAACCCCTGGACTTTGCCAGACCTGGTAAACAGGGCCCCCAGAGGTAAAAACCTCTGCCCCAACCCCCTGGAGTGGGGACTGTGCATGGCCAGGTGGGTGAACCGAGGGTGGGGAGTCTGTGGACCAGCCCACCCCTGAGCAAGGCTGCCAGAAACAGTCTTAGCCCCGTCCTTCCCCTTACCAAACCTGTCCCCCAGTTCTGGGGGGTCCAGAAAGGAGGCCCCCTTGGAAAATTCTGGGTCAGTCCAGGATTTGAAAAGAAAGCAGGCAGCAAAGCATTGCTTTTGGAAGGGGTGCTGGGGTTTCATCTGGGCTGGGGTTGCATGGGTCTGGAGGGGTGAGGTGTGTTCACAGCCAGGAGGTCACCGCATTCCTGATCCGATGGGGGGGGAGCACACTGTGCCAGCAGAGGGGGAAGGGCAGGGTGGTTGGCATCCCAGATTCTGACTTTGCCCTTTTGGTTTGTACAACCTCACTAGGCCTGAATTTCACAAGGGCCCTGTGTTCCATTTAATGGTCTGTCTGTGCACCTTCTCGAAATTCTTAATTTTGAACCAGGGGCCCCGCATTTTCATTTTGCACTGGGTCCTGAAAATTATGTGGCTTATCCTGGTCTTAAAACTGAAGGAAACAGTGGTGGCTCTAGAGTTTCTGTTTAGGGGATGCTTTTCAGTGAAAGGCTGGTTGGAAGTGAGAGCTGGATTAGTGCTGAAGCTGTACTTGGATAATAATAATGATGGTGCTGAAGACATTACAGTCTTACAGTGCTTATTCTGTGCCAGACATCATCCTAAATGCTTGATATGAATTAACTCATTTCATCCTCACAATACACCTCTCTATGATGAGAATCACTCCTATCCCCATTTCACAGCAGAGAAAACTGAGTCTTGGAGAGGTTGAGGAAGTGGCTGGGTCAGTCCTGGGCAACTTGGCTCCACAGCTCCTTGCCTCCCACTCCCATTCATTGGTGTTTAAAGGGGGTTTCTTGTGGACAATATATGATTGGGTCTTGTTTTTTATCCTACTCTGATGATCTCTGTTTCCTCACTGGTGTATTTAGACCATTCACACTTAGTATAATGGTACAGTTGGATTAATCTCTACCATGTCTGCAACAGTACTCAGAGTACTTGTTCTTCCTTTTAAAAGAAATCTTCCCCTCCTTTTCTGTCTTCTCTGTTTTTAATTGTTTTATATGATTGCATTTTTTCCCTCTTCTCTTTGCCTATGAATTATACTTATTTAAAAATATTTTTAGGGGCGCCAGGGTGGCTCAGTCGGATCACTGTCTGACTCTTGATTTTGGCTCAGGTCATGATCTCAGGGTTGTGGGATCAAATCCCCCGAGTGGGGCTCCGTGGTCAGCAAGGAGTCTGCTTGAGATTCTCTCTCTCCCCCTCTCCCTCTGCTCCTCCCCCTGTGTGTGCTCTCTCTCTCTCTCAAATAAATAAATCAGTCTTTTAAAAAAATATGTATTTTTAATGGCTGCCCTAGAGATTTTGCAATATACGTTTACAGCTAATCTCAATCCACTTGCCATTGCTTCACAGAATCTTCCCACGCTCTCCCTCCCCTCCCTTACAACATGGCTGCCACTCATGTCCCTTCCCAGGTGCTCCAGTCACCCAACATGTTACTGCGGTTACCCATCATTTACGGCAGGCATTCGATTTGCCAAGCCTCACGCGACCTTAAGAGGTGGGGCTGTCTGCAGCCTCATTTTGAAGGGGAATCGACGAAGGCGTGAAATGTTTAACAAGCCTCCAGGCCACCGCCAGTAAGTGGCAATGCTGAGCTTTGAACCCGGGTGTCCTCCCCCTGCGTAGTAAGCAAGCCTGCTTTTGTTTCGTTGATAACATTCCATGTCATCCAATGGAGCCAAGTTTTCTAAAGAGAGTTTTATTCTCATTTTTTATGGCATTTTCAGTTCCTATTGTCCCGGTCAGTGCATTATTACAAATAATAATGCTTTGGAGAGGTCGATGGAGATGGGGAGCCACCAAGAGTATTTGGGTTCTGGCCTCCTGTGTTGAGGACTCCTCGAATCACGCCCTGCTCCCCTGTAGGCTTAGAGGGTGGGGCTTGCAGTCCCTGCCTATGTGGCATGATGCACGGAGGGCTGGGGCACCCTATGTAGAAACATGGGCTTCTGCTCCCCAGGGTCAACATGCTGGCCTGTGTTGCAAAACCTCTCTGCAGAAGAGTAGATCTCTGGATTCTCAGTCTAGGCTGTTCCCTAGTGGCCCAGGGGTTGCCCTTGGAGGGAAGCCAGAAGAAGCATTCTGGGGACCTTGCCTGCAGGAGCTCGACCTCCTGAGCCAGCCCAGACAGCACCATTCTCAGGGACTGGCAGGAAGGAGCTGCTTTCTATTTGTAAACAGTGGCCATGCCCTGCTGTCACCCTTCCTTCTTCCTGCCTTCCCTGAGCTTCACCCCCTCTGGCAGGGAGAAGGAACCTGACCAAGGGTCCTGGGGCAGGAGTGGGCAAGACAGTCCCCCCCAATCCCACTGGGCTGATTTTCCAGGCTGGCGGGGATCCCCCTGCAGGGGCATCTGGAGTCAAATCTGAATTCCTAGGGTAGACACAACCCTAGCTGATCTTGGAGGGGGAAGCCTGGCTAGAACAGAGGGGACCTGAGGACCTCCCTTCAAAATGGTTACAGAGCTGGGGCTCTGGGGCACCCAGTGACAGGCCAGGAGAGTCCACACTGTGTTAGGCATGTTTCTGATGACCAGCATCCATTCTTCCTTCTGTCTCCAGCATCCCAATTTCCCTCTGAGGAACCACCCCCTCCCCCACTTTCTCAAGTATCCTCACCCCTCTGCTCCAGGAGACAGGTAGGGCAGACTTGGCCTGTTAGCATAATCCATCCCCAGCCACCACGCTGGGTTAAGTGTCCACTGAGAATCAGCCCTGGGACTTTTGCTGGAACTACCTAGAGAAGACCTCTGTGTGCTGAGCTTGTTGAACTGGTCAGATGTAAATTCGGAGCTGCTGGCGGCTGACTTGACTGCCAACAGAGGGAAAACAGAACCCAAAGATGATTTTTAAAAATGACATTTTGTAAAGAAAAGAAAGGATGAATTATTCACTAAATGGAACAATTAGCTACACATTTAGGGGAAAATTAAGTCAGATCCCTTCCTCATATCACAGACAAATAGTTCCAGTTGGATGAGAGAAAAGAGGATTAAGAAGTGAATGTAGTAGAAGAAATGCAGGATACTTTTTGATAAACTTGGGAGTGGGCAAAATCTTAGATTTCCCTGGATTTCCGTGACATGAAATCCAGAAGATCCCCAAGGAAACTGTTCACAGATGGGGTGCATAAAAACAGAAACCTATGTAGCCAAAGAGACCACAGAAAAAATCAAAAGGCTGATAATGATTGGGAGAAAGCATTTGCAATACTGCAATGGACAAAAAAAAAAAAAGACGTAAATGCCTCTAATTACGAAGAAGGCTCCAACCCAAACTGGGCAAAAGACATGAACAGGCAGATCACGGAAGAAGGGTCAGCCAGACCATTGTTTGCTGCTAGGAGCACTGGTCCAAAGGAGTACCTCAGGGAAGGGATTAGAAATGATGTCATGCATGAACTGTTAAAGGAAAGGAAAATATTTAGCCCAGAAGGAAACAGGTTAGAGTGGCATCCTCCAATAAAATATAATGCCAAATGCATAGGAAATTTTAAATTTTCTAATAGCCACTTAAAAAAAAAAAACCCAAAGAGAAACAGGAGTAATCAATTTTAATGACATATTTTACTGAACCTAGAAAGTGTCATTTCAGCATGTTATCAACATAAAAATTATTTATTGGCTTTTGGTACTATGTCTTGGAAATCTGGTGTGTGTATTATGTTTACGGCATGCCGCAGCTGGGGCCAGCCTGGTTGCCATGTTTCAAGTGCTCGACTGTGATAGATGGCGGCAACTACCATACTGGACAGCGGGTGTTATCGACTAAGTGAATGGATCACAGACCTGGGGCCGTGTCCTGGCTTTCTCATTTGCTAACTATGTGACCTTTTTGATGTTCCACATCTTCCTTTGAAAAATGGCACTATTGGGTCGTGTGGGTTTTAAATGGAATTCACATAAGGCATCTGGCTTAGTGGCTGGCCCGGAGTTAAGAGCATAACAGTTTATTTGTAGTTACTCATTGTTACCAAATAGCTGATCAGTCTGTAAGCACAGTGAACAAAGAGAAAACCAACCAATCTAACACGTGTTAGATTTTAATGCAGCCTAAGAAAAAAGTCCACGTCCAGTCCTCCAGGCGCCAGCCCCATGTGACCTT
The DNA here is from genome assembly GCF_017311325.1 of Ursus maritimus. Classification (NCBI taxonomy): domain Eukaryota; kingdom Metazoa; phylum Chordata; class Mammalia; order Carnivora; family Ursidae; genus Ursus; species Ursus maritimus. The sequence continues at coordinate 30,598,583 of NW_024424452.1, forward strand.
GGAGCACCAGAAGAGCTAGCCCTGTGGAGAAGTGCTTAAGTGTAAAATAAAACACCAGATTTCCAAGGCTTGGTGCAAAAAATAGAATGTAAAACATCTCACTAAATTTTAAAAATGTTGCTTTATGGGCTGATCACAGGTGTTAGAAATGTTGGGTTAAAGAAAATACATTATTAAAATTAATTTCACCTATTTCTTTTTACTGCTTGCGACAGCATGAATGTGCTCACATTATAGTTCTATTGCATGGTGGTGATTTTAGGACTCTGCAACAGTGGGATAGAATGCTTTGTCGGTAGTGAGTTCCCCATCCTGAGAGTGCTTCAAGCCGAGGATGCATAATGGGGAAGAGGGGGTGGCATAGGATGAGACAGAGCTGGGGACTTGTGGGTTTCTTGAGCTCCTAGCCATAGAGGGGCTCCTGGGGCCACAGTCCCGCACATGCTGTCAGGCAGCTGACTGTGACCGTCCACCTACAGGTGACCTAGAAATCTGCCCTCCCTCCCGCACAGCAGGACCCACCTCTTCCGCACAGGAGTCCAGTATGACATAATGTTGGCTGGGGGCAGTGGGTGGCCAGAGAAAGGACGGGGCCCTGCCTGCTTTCTGTGTCCCTGTGGTTTAGAGCCGCTCAAGGTCACCTCCGTGAGGTCCCCCTTCTCCCCTGCTCCCGGTGTCTAGAGGGAGCCCCCACACCCCCATCACTCTCTGCTCATCCCCAGATCCTGGGCAAAGCTCCCACGTGGGGGAAGTTCTTGGCTGCCTGGACACATGGAGAGGCCCTTGGAGGGAGTATCTTAGCAGACACAAAGCCGGAACACCATGTCCCCCGCCCCAGCGGCCAGACAGCTTCCTCCTCAAAGCCTGAGTCCCGTGTCATCAAGGAAGGGCCAACCCGAGTATTCGCCAGTTGGCGCAAGGGAAGCAGAGGAACCCAGAACCAGAATGAATTTTGCTTAATAGCGAAACCCACAAGCAGCAGGGTGGTGTGGCCAGAGCTCAGCCTGGAGGGTCTGCTCCAGCCCCAGAGGCTATCCCATTATCAGGAGACCTTGGGCAGGTCCCTTCCCCCTCTTGGCCTCAGTCTCCTCATTCACCAGAGCAGGTAGGGGGACACCAAGTGGCCTTTCCTGTTCTTAAATCTGGGGATCTTGTGACTCATCCACATTGGTTCCTTAGCTCCTGTCTGGGGCATCCTCTTATCCCTGCTATGCTTGTATCCAAATCTCCTCTTCTGTAAGGACTCCAGTCACCTTGGATGAGGACCCACCCACATGACCTCATTTTAACTTACCCCTTCAAAGAGCCTGTCTCCAAACATGGTCCCAGGCTGAGGTGCTGGGGCCTAGGACTTCCACAGATGAATGTGAGAGGGGAGCACGGTTGGGCTCAAATCACCCTTGGAAGGCAGGGAGAGCCCCCCACCACGCCCCCCC
>NW_024424452.1:30600028-30796470 GCF_017311325.1 Ursus maritimus
CCCCCCCCCCCCCCCCCCCCCCCCCCCCCCCGCGCCGCAGAGATCCTCAGATAATCTTTGTTTAAAGTCAAGGTTGGGGAGGGGGGTGGGGAAGGGGGATACTCAGGGGCAGGGAATGGAAAGTGCCCCTTTGGGGTTCTTCAGCTCCACCCTGACAGCACCCCGCCACCGCCGCCCCACCGTGATGCTGACAGCTTAGGGGAAATGGCCAAGTGAACAGAAATTGCGTCCTCATCATAGAGAAGCGTTGACCCCAGTGGGGGAGGATTAGGAAGGCTTCCTGGAGGAGGCACTGTAAGGAGGACAAGAATCCTAGCCAGGTGGGACCTGCTGGGGAAGAGCATTCTGAGTAGAGGAAGGAAACAGCAGGTGTAAACTGGTGTGTGCGACAGAGGGTGTCTTATGAGAGAGGCTCCAGCATCAAGTTCAAAGCCAGGGATCACAAGTGGCAAGAGGGAGGAGGGGGCAGCCCAGGAAAGTCCTGAATGCTGAGGAGTGTGGACTTCACCTGAGAGCTCTAGGAGTTATTGAATGATGTCAAGCAAGGGAGCGGAGCGGACCGACATACTAACCAGTGTTCACCTTGGGGTGGGGGTGGTGGGCTGGCCTGGAGCCTGAGCCGTCACTGCCCCCACCTACACCTCTGCCAGCTCTCCATCCCAGCCACACCTCTCACTCACTCACTCACTCTGGGAAGCCAGGAGCCGCTCTCATCCATTGTTGAGCCAGGACCACCCTGAACCATTCAGCGTCCCTAGTCCCTACTGTTTGTTACTCTTCAACAATAGCTTTGCAAACACAGCTTTTGGGCACAGAGTCTGGGAAGGCTGCATCCCAACCTCCCAGAAGCAGCTTGTCATCTCCCTCTTTGCAAGGACTATATGTGCCTTGCTGAGCTCCCCACACACTGGTAGTGGGGGGTCAGGAGGGTCTCCACTGGCTGAGCCTCCAGATGGAGGGGAGTGGGCTACGTTGGGCACGTCCTTGTGTGTGACACAGAATGTCCCCACTCCAAGCTGCTTTGGCTACTAATAACGACAATAATAGAGCAAATATTTACCAAGGGCTTATTCTGTGAACACTTCACAAAATTAATTCACTTCATCTTAGTGGCAGCCCTATGAGGTAGGGACCTTTATTATCTCTGTTTTACAGATGAGGAAAGAGAGGCACCAAGGTCCCTTATGCAGGGTCGGTGGTTAAACTGCTCCAATAAGGAGGGGAGCCTTTTTGCTGAGTATAAATGAGGAAAGCTACCTATCTATGGCTCGGAAATGGTTATACCATTAATTTTGGGCCAAATGCTTCCTAAAAATGGTAGGGCACAGTCTGGCCTCTTCACTTTTTTGAATTTTAGATACAAGACTTTGACTTTTAGAAATTGGATGCAATCTTTAAATCAAGAGATTTACAGAAAAATCTGGCTCCTGGTTCCCTCTTGGAAAATTGGAAGCGCTGGTGCCCTGGGCCCACCTTCCCACCCGGCAGCAGCTGTCCAGGTGGGACGGCTGTAGGAAGGGTGCATTTACCCCTGTGGGCTATACTGCCTGTCCCCCGGGGTGGGAGTAGGGGTGAAATGGCTCAGTAAACATAGCCCTAGAAAGTAGTGTTAGGAAGTCCTTTAGAAATCGACTTCAACACCTTTCTTTTACATGCAGGGAAACTGAGTCCCAGAAAGACAACCACCCACGGTCACACAGGGAATTACAACATTTATGCATTTTCGTATGTGAAATGTCAGTGTCTCTAAAAACCACTCAGGGAAGTAGTTAAAATGCAGATTCTTCAACCCTGTTACTTGAGGTCCAAGACTCTATGTTCTAATGAGCATGCCCCCGTCCCCTGCACAGGGGGTATTCCCTCACTGGTGGTCCTGGGACTCTGCTCCGAGAAGCATTGCTTTAGTCCTTGGGCGCCCTGAATAACTGGGTGGCATGCTTAGCAAAAAAGCTCTGGGCTGGGGAGTCCAAAGGCTCAGATTTTCTCCTTGGTCCTGAGTGACCGTGGACAAATCCGTCTCTAGCTTACTCCGTGTAACGTCTTCCAACACCAAGACCGTACATGGGGCTTTTCTTCCCAGAGTGTGTAGTCCGGGCTCACATACCTGCATTTTGGGGCCTGAAGGACACCCCAGCCCCTCCCCTTCAGCACCCTCTCTACCTGCCCTACCTCCTGCAGGCCGCCAAAGGTGCCAGGTCCGTTGTGGAACCTGTTTGCCTGCTTCTTGTACAGGTTTGGATGAAATAGCCTTGGTGGGGGGATGGGTTTTAGGGGAAGGAACCTGCGTACAGCCTCTTATGACACAAGGAGTTGGTGTGAGATCACTTAGCAAGGCTTGCAGATAAGCAGTAGTCTTACCAGCCTGCCCTGCTGGCCACTGGGCACACGGACAAGCATGGAAAAGTCATCTTGCCATTCACCGCCAGACAAAACACACTCTGTTTGCAACAAGGAATCAGGCTGCGGGGTCCAATATGTGGGCCACAAGCCAGAAGTGGCCAATGAGCGCCCGAAGTATGGCTAGTATGAATTTGAAGACTAGTTTAAAGGAAAAAAAAAAAAGAAAGATAAAATATACTGTTGATACATTGTATCTGAATTGCATGCTGCAATGATAATACTTTGGATCTATGAGGTTAATGAAAATATATTATTAAATTAAATCTCACCGTATTTTTTTTTTAAAGATTTTATTTATTTATTTGACAGAGATAGAGACAGCCAGCGAGAGAGGGAACACAAGCAGGGGGAGTGGGAGAGGAAGAAGCAGGCTCCCAGCAGAGGAGCCTGATGTGGGGCTCGATCCCATAACGCCAGGATCACGCCCTGAGCCGAAGGCAGACGCTTAACCGCTGTGCCACCCAGGCGCCCCTAAATCTCACCATATTTTTAACATGGCTACTAGAAAATATAAAATTAGAGATATGACTGCTGTTTTATTTTTTATTGGACAGCATCTCCATTGTTTCCTTCCTAGAAGGAATCCAAATCCAATCCAAATCCCTTATGCAAACTTTCCTGTGTCCTAGTCATCTTTGAATTATGAACATCTGGGGGAGGGAGGGATGGGCGACTCATCTTCACGCACCTGCAGAGCCCACGTCAGAAGAACTCCCCCAGCCCCCTCCACGCTGTTCATAACCTCTTAGTGAAAAAAGGAACTATAGGAGTCACCTAGGGCTGCTGTACCAAGTTACCACAACCAGGTGGCTGAAAAGGGCAACAATGTGTCTTTCTCTCTCATTCTGGGGGCCAGAAGTCAGAAATGAAGGTGTGAGCAGAGCTGGTTCCTTCCTCCAGGCTCTGGGGAGAGTCTGTTCCCAACTTCCACGGGCAGCCAGCTGTCCTTGGCGTCCCATGACCTGCACTGTATCACCCCATCTGCTCTCGCCACCACATGGCCTTCTCCCCTGTGTGTGTCCAAAATTCCCTTTCTAGTGTGAACTTTTTTTTTGAGAGAGAGAAAGAGCATGAGAGTAAGGGGGGTAGGGCAGGGGGAGAAGGAGAATCTTCAGCAGGTCCCACGTCCAGTACAGAGCCCGATATGGGGCTCGATCGCCCGACCTGAGATCATGACCTGAGCTGAAATCAAAAGTCGAATGCTTAACACGCTGAGCCATCCAGGTGCCCCCAGTGTGAACCCTTCTCAATTACTAATGACATCTGCAAACACCCTGTTTCCTTTTGTGTTTCAGGTTTTTATTTAAATTCTGGTTAGCTAACATATAGTGTAATATTGATTTCAGGAGTAGGATTCAGTGATTCATCACTCACATGTAACACCCATGGCTCATCGCAAGTGCCCTCCTTAATCCCCATCCCCCATCTAGCCCATCCCCCCATCCATCAACCCTCAGTTTGTTCTCTATAGTTAGAGCCTCTTATGGTTGCTTCCCTCTCTTTTTTCCCCCCTTCCCCTATGTTCATCTGTCTTGTTTCTTAAGTTCCACATATGAGTGAAATCATACGGTATTTGTCTTTCTCTGACTCACTTATTTTGCTTAGCATTATCCCCTCTAGCTCCATCCACGTCCCTGCAAATGGCAAGATTGCATTCTTTTTGATGGCTGAGTAATATTCCATTGTGCATATATGCCACTTCTTCTTTATTTGTTTATCTATGGATGGACACTTGGACTGTTTCAAAACCTGGCTATTGTAAATAATGCTGCTATAAACATAGGGGTGTGTGTATCTCTTTGAATCAGTATTTTTGTATCCTTGGGTAAATACCTAGTAGTGCAATTGCTGGGTCATAGGGTAGTTCTCTTTTTAACTTTTTGAGGACCTCCATGCCGTTTTCCAGAGTGACTGCACCAGTTTGTGCTCCCACCAACAGCACATGAGGGTTCCCCTTCCTCTGCATCCTCGCCAACACCTGTTGTTTCCTGTGTTGCTAATTTTAGCCGTTCTGAAAGGTGTGAGGTGGTGGTGTCTCATCGCGGTTTTGATTTGTATTTCTGAGACCCTATTTCCTAATAAGGTTACATTGTGAGGCTCCGGGTAGACATGAATTTAGGGGCAACACTAGCCATCTCAGCACGGGGACCTCCTTGTGCAGGGCAAGGGAGGTCTTCAAGGTGACCAGTTTGGGTGACTAGAAGAGGCAGGAGGGGAGAAGTAGCAGCATGGGCATAGCCCCTGACGTGGGTTTCCATCAGTTCTTTCAGTGACTATGGGGTCATTTCAGGATGCCTGGGAGGCCAACCCTGCCCCAGCGTGGCTGTGTGGGGGCAGCTCCCTGTGAACAGATGGTTGGGGGACATTAGTTCTGGGACTACAAGGACGAGGTTCTAAGTGATGCCCCCACCAAACCCCCCATGGGCGAGCTTGCTGCCCCAGGGAGGGACCGTGGGTATGGGAACCACATGCAAGGACTGGCTGAGTCCCTACCTAGTTAGGACCCTGGGATCCCAATCCTACTCCAGATGGTGGTTTCTGGGGCTGGGGACATGCCCCTGGGTCAGGAAACTCAGTGCCTCTCAGTTGCCATGGGGATGGGGGGCTGTTCCCAGCTGTAGGAGCCCCTGCCTCTGCAGGAAACAGGTCTTATTTCAATGCTGAATTCAGAGAATGGGGTCCTTTGGCATACAGTCTTATGTCTACCCCCCCACCCTGGGGTTCTTGGCCTTCTTAGGGGGGCAGGGAAAACCAGCCTATCTGTGAGGGAGGTGTGCTCTGGGACACAGGCATGCACAGCACACTGTCCCCAAATTGTGAAACTGGATACCGCGGATAAGAGGGAGATGTTCATGAAGTGCTCAGCTGGCTTCCTCTTGATTCCCCACCAAGGCTGTGGGGGTACTTAATCCTCACCACCGCCTGGGAGGTGGACATTATTATTGCCCCCATGAATTCATTTAAGGTCTTGGCTGCAAGTGATAGAATCCACTCTGGGTCCTTTAAGCAAAAAAGGTTTTTCTTTTCTTTTTCTCTTTTTCTTTCTTTCTTTCTTTCTTTCTTTCTTTCTTTCTTTCTTTCTTTCTTTCTTTCTTTCTTTTTTTGAGATTTATTTATTTTAGAGGGAGAGAGCATGCATGCACGGGATGGGAGCAAAGGGAGAAAGGGAGAGAATCTGCAGCAGACTGTGCTGCCGAGCATGGAGCCCGACTCGGGGCTCGATCCTATAATCCTGAGATCACTACCTGAGCCGGAAACCAAGAGTCAGATGCTTAACCAGCTGAGCACCCAACCGCCCCCAGAAAAGGTTTTCCTTAGAAAGTATTAGGTAGCTCTGTGAACTCAGGGTTGGGGAGACAAGCTGGGTTTATATGGCACACGGCTACACATAACACTTACCAGGGGGATGCTTTAACAAACACACGATTGCCCTAACACCAGCACGCCTGCAGGCACATGAGCCCAGCTGCTGCCGTTCCCAGAGACCCAGCTGCCTCTGCCACCAAGTTCACCAACCGCAAAGACGCTGCCTGAGTTAACTAACCGCCCCCCCCCCCCCCCGGGCGGGCTCGTTCCCGTGGACATCTTCCATGGCTGTGTCTGTTTAGGACCCAGGGCTTGGTCCTAGATACAAGGGGGCTGCACATTTGAGATCTGCTTCCACGTTAGCGAGTGTGGGCTCATACCACGGATGCTTCCCCAGAGACAGAAGGTTATTCGAAGGTGACAGGCTGCCACAACTATGAGAAATGCTCCCGACACTCCACTTTACAGATGAGAAGATGGAAGCGCAGAGAGGTTGAGTAATTGCCCAAGGCAACAGAGCTAGAAGTGGTGGTGGTCCCAGATTCCAATCCCGCGATAAGAGCTGAGATCGCGAATGAGTGGGAGGGTTTGGACAGGTGAAAAGAGGTCATGTCAGGTGGAGACCTATGTGATCCAAGACACAGAAGGAGAGGGCAGCGCTTCGGAAGAGGAACTGTTGCTTTTCTTCATATTGTGCCGAAGAAGAAGCTGGGAACCCTGGGCAGAGAACTACGAGGACCCACGGAGCTCCCGGGGGCCGACTCCCACATGGCTGCTCCATTCCAAGGCCCAGAGTGGCCTGTGCCGGGGTCGGGGACTCCAACATTGCGGACCGTGAAGGGGGCTGGGGGCCGCGTGTATGGCTTGCTCCTGTTGCGCCGCCCTGTGTCCCCCCGCAGACCCCAGCAGGCCTCTCGGAGCTGGATGTTCTGAAGTTGAGCTGACATTGATGGTAAACAGAGACATTCCAAACCTGGAGGAATTGGAACAATGCAGCCACCATGGCCGAGGCTCTGGAGGTGATGCCGGGTGGGGCCGGGTCCCATCCAGGCCTGGCTGCATACCGTGCGAGGCCTGGGCAAATACTCCGAGCGCCTACTGTATGCAAGAAGTAGAGGGAGAGGCATTCCTGCCCAGAAACCATGGCAGCCAGCCCGTGGGGTGCGGGGTCAGCCTCCTCTGGAAGGAGTGGGGAGAGTTTCGATCTCACCTCTCTGCGTCTCTCTCATCTCTCTCGGGCTCCTTGAGAGCCCAGGGAGGGGCAGGGCGGGGCAATCTGAGCTGCCATCTCTGTGCACACTGGGCAGGGACGGTATCGCCACCCCACCCTGCCAGGGGGACCTGACGCCTGGCAGACTGAGGCCAGCTGTCCCCAGGCTGGGCCCAGAGACGCCACGAGGCCTCCGACCCTGCTTTCCTGTTGTTAGTATGCATTCCTCTCGGACTGGAATCTGAGCCAGAAGGTGCTTGACAAACAACTCCAGAGAAGTTTAAGGACCGCAGGGCGGTTGAAGCGAAGTGGCAGGTGACGAGAGTAGTTGGACAACTTGGCTCCCTCCCCTGCAAGAACTTCCCCTGGAGCCGGATTCTGGGTATGGGGAGTCCTCCCCACAAGTCTGCCTCCCCCAGCCCCGCTTCCCAGGCTTTGCTCCTGGTTCCCACCCTGGCTCCTTCCTGTTGGGGTTACAGACTATATGAACCTCAGGGCCTTCCCTCCCTGCCTCCCCATCTTCTGCTGTCCCCAGCCCTTGGGCAGGTATCTGGGGCCTTGTAGCAGCCAGCACCCACCCACCCGTGCCATCGTTGTCTGTGTGTCCAGACAGTGCATGGTCCGTCTGCACGTTTCATGAAGCACCGAGCACCAGACCTTCCGAAATCTGGGGAGCTGTTTGCCATTGCTGCAACTTGCAGGGACCTGGCGGGTTTTATTGCTTTTCTTGTATGTTATGGAACTGGCTCGTGATGCAGGGACCCCCAAAACAAGCAGACTGGTCCTTCACTGAAAATGGCTTGGTAAGCACCAAGCTCTGGGGATTGCCCAGCAGGNATGTTTGCCCTGGGAGCTGCCAGAGCTTCCCTGAGGGACAAGGAGTAGGCCTGGCCCGGTGGATGTCTGGTGACCCAGGCTGGTGGGCTTGGGGGTGCAGTATATGAAGTGGGGGACAGTATGCTACCCACAAGAGAAGGTGGTAAGGTTTTAGACAGCTTAGCAAGGCACAGGAGAGCATCCTAGAAATCCTCAGGGAAAGAAAGAAGGACAAAGAGGAGGAGAGGAAGAAGAAACTTGGAGCAAGGGGCTCTGCCCTGCCCAAGTTCAAGGTTGGCCTTGCTGTCTGCTTGCTTACACCCCGGAGGGGCCCAGCTGCTCCACCTCCCAAGTGTGAGAGGAGGCAAAGGTCCTGCCCTTTAGGGGGCTTACGTTCCCAGGGGCCGCAGATCTCTCCCCAAGCATGGGGTGGGGTCTCTGGAATGGAGTTGGTCTGTGGCCAGTGTCCCAAACCCCTGCCCATGCCATCCCCTCCTGCCCGCAGACCACAGAGCTCTTGCTCGAAGCTGGACGCCCGCATGAGTTCTGAGATGCGCTGACACCGGGGGAGGGGCAGCAGCAGGAGTGGGGGCTCCATGGCATGTCTCAGCGTGGGGCCCTGGCTGTGCTCCATGCCCCCCTGTTGGTACCCGTCCCCTTGGCTGCTCTGCCTGCCTGACCTCTCTGGCAACAGGCCTCTGACTCCATCCTCATTCTCTCTGCTTGGAACTTCCCTCCTTCCCAGGTGCGTTGGGGAAAGCCTAGTTTGGGGGGGCTGGGGGTGAGTCACGCCTCCCCAGCTCCTCCTTCAGCCATAGCCAGCGTATTGGGTTTCAAGGGCAGCATAGCAAATTCCCGCACGCTTCGCAGCAGGAAGCAACACGCATTTATGGGCCGCTAGTTCTACTGGGTCAGAAGGCCAGGTGCTCTACTCTGGGCCTCCCGGGTCTGGACTCAGGGTGCCAGCTTTTCTGTGGAGGCTCTGGAGGAGAATCTGCATCCACGCTCGCTCTGCTTGCTGACAGAATGCCGTTCCTGGCGTTGGCCATCCGGTCCCCATCTCCTTGCTGGCTGTCAGCGGGCGCGCTCTGCTCCTTCTCACCTGGCCCCATTTACAAGCCAGCACGGGCAAACCGCGTCCTCCAAGGCCCTCCTGAGTCTGATCTCCCCTTCTGCCACTGGCTGGGGTGGGTACTTCTCACGGGATTCGGTTAGCCTCACCTGGATAGTGGCCTCTTGAATGAACTCAAAGTAAATTGCCGTGTGAGGCGACAGACCCCCAGGAGTGATTGCTCCCTGTCGTCACAGTCACCAGGTTCTCCCACACCTAAAGGGAGGGCTTACCCCAGGCTGAGGGTTCCTGGGGACCACTCTGTCAATTCTGCTGACTGGGCAAGCTGCTGGTCCCAGGGGTGCCACGCGGGCGTCCTCTGAGACCTCTCCTGTCAGGGTGCAGGGTGCTAACAAGCCTGGGAAGTTGGAGTCTTCGTTTTGAGCTCTGCCTTTGCCACTAGTGGGCTGTGTGACCTTGGCCCAGTCACCTTGCTTTGGGCCTCAGTCTCCTTGTCTGGACACCTGGGAGATGGGACTATCAGAGATGCTCTATTCTGACTGCCCTTTGGAATTATCTGGAGGAGCTTTAAAAAATATAGTGTCTGCACCCCTGCTCAGGGATCCTGGCCTAAGTGGTTTGGGGAGGGACCCAGACGGGGGTTTATTTAAAAAAAAACAAAAAACAACAAAAAAAAACTGCCAAGGAGATTAGGCTGATCCGTCAGTGTTGAGAAGCACGGAATCGAGACTTCCTGACACAGAGGTTCTCAACTTTGGTTGCACATTAGGATACTCTGGGGGAGATTTTATTTATTTATTTATTTTTGGTGGGGGCGGAGATTTTCTTTAAAAGACCAGTGCCTGGGCCCCACCTCAGAGCCTCACTAAATTGGGTGGAGGTGGGGTCCCCTTTAAAGTCTCTCCAGGGGGGCCCCTGGGTGGCACAGTGGTTAAGCATCTGCCTTCGGCTCAGGGTGTGATCCTGGCGTTATGGGATCGAGCCCCACATCAGGCTCCTCTACTATGAGCCTGCTTCTTCCTCTTCCACTCCTCCTGCTGTGTTCCCTCTCTCGCTGGCTGTCTCTATCTCTAAAAAAAAAAAAAAAAAAAAAAAAAGTCTCTCCAGGGGTTGCCAATGGGCAGTCACAGGATTGTAATTCCCACATCCGGTCCTTTTTCCCATTCCGAGGGGTGGGATGGGGACAAAAGAATGCCAGATTGAAGAAGAGGCAGGGGTAGGGAGGGTTGACCTGCATTCTGGGTCAGCTCCAAGGACGCCTCCGTGGGATTGTGATTTTTCTCTCGAGCCCACTTCACAAGACTGAGGATTAAGGGCCATTAGATCGGTCATTGTTTAGCTCAGTGCTCTGAGCCCCCTGAGGCCAGCTGGGGCAGGTGTCTCACTGAATCCCACCGCCACAGCCCCGGGAAGGCTTCCCAATTTCTCCACTGGGATCTCAGCCTTCAAGCTCCCACTCCAGCCCTGGAAACAGGTCCCAGCCCTATTTTCAGCGTGGCCACTGCCTCATTCTGCACCATTTCCTTCCAAACAACCAGCTTCCCCTTTGGGGAGGTTATCAGAGCACAGCGCAGGGTGGGCAGGGCCGGATTTCTGCCCTGGGCACTCCCCGGAGGTGGGAAGGAGCAGAGGATGGGGCCGTGGGTGGACTGACCGACCTGACCAGAGGCTGATCCTGCATGAAAGTCTCACTCTAGCTGGCTTCTGGGGGCAAGAGTGTAGGGAGCTCTCTTCCCCTCTTGGAATAATGCTGCCTTGCAATGAGGCCCAGGCTTCTGGCTGGTGGGCCAGGCTCCTAGATGGCTGTGTAAATGCTCTATGGGGATCTAAGGGTGGGTCTCTACTCGCACCATCTCTCACGACTGAGAGCCTCACCACTGATCTCTCCCCTCCCAACTTGCTCCTTCCATTTGTTTTCCTTACAGAAGCCAGAATGTCCTTGGGAAATAGGAGTTGGGTCCGTCACTCCCCTGTTTGAACTCTTCCTGGGCTTCCTGAAGAACTCCTTCTGTGGCCCATGAGAGCTGCTTCATGTGGCCCCAGCCTCTCTGATTTCTCCCCTCCCACTTGCCCATCCCACATACAACAGTCTCCCTTTCTTCACTCAGCTCCTTCCTACCCCAGGGCCTTGGGACTTGCCATTTATTCCCTCTACATGGAATACTCTTCCCGTGGCTGGTCATTCTTCTGTTCTACCTTCAGAGAGACCTTCCCAGATCAGCTCACCCTGCCTAAAATACCGCCCCCGTCATCGCTGTCTCTGTCACCCTGCTTTATTTCTTCCCAACACTCATCACTATTAAAAATGTCTTACTTATTAACTTAGGTTTTTTTTTTCTCTCTCTCTCTCTACCCCTAGAAAGTAAACTCCCCAAGGGCAGGGACCTTGTCTGGCCTTTTTGTTGTGAGTTCCTGGGTCTGGCAAATACTCAGCAGGTTTTGGCCGAATAAATAAACAAGAGAAATTGACAGAGTTTAAAAGCACGCGGTGTGGGCAAGGTACCATAGGAGTTTGTAGAATGCACACACCACCCTCCCAAATACAATTCGTGCTAAGGGTTGTTCTAAGGGCTTACGTATGTGAACCCACTTACTCTTGCAACCCCCCTGTGAGGTCGTTGAATACTATGAAGTGGTAGTATTCACATCTTACAGATGAGAAAATGAAGACACAGAGAGGTTAGTGACCTGGCCAAGGTCACACAGCTCACCCAGGTGCAGCGAGCTCCCTATGCTGTACTGTCTGTGGGGAAACGGTAGGATGCAGACCGCCGAGCTTGCTTGGTCGCACAGGCAGAGGAAATCCATTCTATTATACTGTGGCCACTCCCACACGGTCACAATAAGGCTGCAAAGGGCAGGGGGTACGGGAACAAGGGGTTCTCTCGCAAACCCTGAAAGAAGGTGGAGCAGAATCTCACGATGGGGGAAATCAGCAGCCCCAACTGCTTCCTGCCACCCCAGACTCAACTTCCCCATTTCCAAAGTATAAAGGAGATGGGCATTCCTCTCTATTTTGTGATTCTAGTGACAAATGAGTGCCAGGAACAAGTGTCACATAGACTCCAGGGTGGGGGCAGGGGCAATGACAGCGAGTGGAGCTCAGACAGCAGGGAAAGGCATGAGGGTCTAGGTCAGAACTTGGAGGTGGGGTGGAGTGCACACCTGTAGTTCCTGCTCACATGGCGTTGGGCCCCTCCCTCTGCTCACAGCACCCTATTCTCCGCTGGGAACAACCTCTGGGCCATCCCATGCAGAACTGGCAGAACTAGGGTAGGGGTAGGGAGGGGGCTGTCCAACAAGGTGCCACTGGTGGCCATGCAACCCAATGTAAGTCAATCATATCCCCTCTCCAAATTGGAATTTCAGCTTGGGGAAGGAGGCAGGAAGGAGGAAGGCAATGCCCACTTCTAGACTCCTCCCAAGGTGTGCAATGGGGCCACCATGGAGCCCCCTGCCGTGCTCGCAATCCTCAGAAATCCCTGCCCAGCTCTCTGACCTCATTTCCCACTACTTTGCTCATCACTCACCACAGTCAGGCCACCCTGGTACTTTTGTACTCTTCAGACAGGGCAAACTCCGCACCCCAGGGCATTTGTACTTGCTGTTCTCCCCGCTTGGAACATTCCATTCCAGACCTTCCTTCCCACTGCTGTTTCTTTTAGTCACTTCAGCCTTCCCCGGAGGTATGCTCAGAGAGCCCTTCTGAGATGACCCAGCTGGGCCCCTGCCCCACCCCGCTGGCCATGTCCTGCCATATCCTCCAGTTGTAGTTGCTCTGTGGTGCACAATGATGGCCGGGGTTCTTCTGCTGACTTCTTTGTTGGGTTGTTTCTGTCTGCCTTCCCTCACTTGATATAACCCCCGCGAGAGCCCTTCTCTGCGTGTCTTACCTCCCCGAGCGTGGCCGAGCCCCTGGCCCATGGTTGGTGCTCAAGAAATGACGTTTGAATGAACGAATGAGGCAACGGGGTTAAGTCTAACCCCAGGGAATCCTCACAGGCAATACTTCAAAGAGTTCATGAGGGAATTCTTTGTCCTATTTCCAGAGGGGAAAACTGACCATTGGTGGGAGGAGAGAAGGCTATTATCAGGACTCCTGAACCTGGTCTTCCTTCTGCGTGGAAGCAGGACTGCCCCACCTCCCTCCCAGTGGCCAACTTGGGTTTTGGGATCACTTCCTACAATCGTGAGCCAAGTCACCCAGGGGCAGGGAATCCCTGACCTCAAGCCTCCCTTTCTCCTCTCCCCAAGCTTCCAGGAAGGAGTCTTTGTGTCTCTTCTTTGTGAGAAACTCAAAGCGCTCAGGTGCGGACAGAGGAGCTCCAGAACACCGGGAGGGCGGGAGGACAGGCGGCAGGCGAGCTGGGTCCTGCCGTACAGCCGTCCAAACGGATCCGGCTGGCATGTGGGTGGTGTGGTCTGACTGGTTGGGTGAGTGCGGGGTTTGGGCTGGTGACGGTGCCAGCCAGCGAACTGTGACACCCCCAACCTGGAGATGGAGAGGCACGCTAGGAAGATAGCTGGTCTCCCAGCGTCTCTCCAGCTCTTCAGCACTGACTCCGGTGGGAGACCATCGGCATAAGAGCCCAGGGTCTCTCTGGCATCTTTCCAGGAGCCAGGGAGGTGCTGGGCTAAGATCACTTGACCAGGGCTTCCCCAGAGAGCGTCTCATCTCGTCGGGTGGAAGGCGAGGAGGAAGCATTCTGGGCTGGAATGGAGTGGCCCGGGAGCATAGAGATTGGCTCAAGATAAGCGGATGAAGGAAGAGAGAGTGAGGAGGAAAGCCTCAGTGGGGGCAATTAGAGAGTTGAGTGTTTGGAGCCACAGAGACCTTTGAATCTTGGCTCCGCCACCTATTTAATGAACCTGTGTGAGCCTTGGGTTCCTTGTCTGCAAAATGGGGGTCACCGTGCCCACTTCCTCATGGTGGTGTGAGAATTGCATGAGCGAGGAGATGTAAGGTGCTTAGCGCTCAGTACTAGCGCAATGAAATTAGCATAAAGAGGAGGAGCTTAGGGGGAACCCCAGAGGACAGTCTTGCTGCTGTAACTCTTCTTTTTCTCCTAGCCAAGTTTTACTTTCCTTGCCTGGGAAATGTAGGAATGGGCCCCACCCTTCTGGACTCTTCCAGTTCCCTAATCGGTCCTGTCACTTTGGAAAGCTCGTGGGTAATGGCTCCAGCTAAGGTGTTAATGGCTGATTGTAGCTAATGGGATAATGGCTTAATGAGGTTCGCCATGTAAGAATATTTACATATTAATCAGTTACAACTGGAGAAGCCAAAGGAACATTCTCCACAGAGCCCAGGGTGGGGGTGGGTGTAAGACAGGAGGAGTTTGGGCCAAGGGGGCTTCCTGGGTTCTCCTACCTCTCCTGGGAGCACTAGTACCCAGCCCTGGGTGTATTGGATGGGCAGGTGCTCACACAACTGGCAAGAGGAAAGTGGGGAGACAATAAAGCCTCCTACAACCTTTCCTTGGGGATCCTATGACATCCTGGGTGAGGGCTGCACAAGGACAGGATCAAAAAGGCAATGCCAGGAAAAGGTCTGGGGCTGCGTGTGGGAAGAGGCCCCGAGATTCACTCTCTTCCTCTTAGTCCTTTTTCTTAATTACCTAAATTTATTCTAGAACAAGTTTCCCTGAATTCAGTCCTCTGAGTATCACCTTCAACTCACTGCCATTTCTGTACCTCTGACCTATGCAGTCATTTCAGAGCTTGTTAAACTTTGTCTGGGGGCCAAATGCAGTCCCACGGCTGCTATGGTTACTAGTTTTTTTTTATTGGAGTACAGCCACGCCCATTCATCTAGAATTGGCTTCAGAGCTGCGGGCCTGGGACACAGACCCTGTGAGGTCTGGGATCCCAGGGCTGAAAATATGTACCATCCGGCCCTTGCCAGAAAAAGTTTGCCGACCCTTGATTTTGCTTCATTTAAAAAAAAAAATCAACTTGTGTTTTTACTTAAATAGACTTACTTAAAAATGAAACTTTTGGGGAGCCTGGGAGGCTTAGTTGGTTAAGTATCTGATTCTTGATTTCGGCTCTGGTCATCATCTCAGAGTCTTGGGATTGAGCTCCGCGTGGAATTCCTTGCTGAGCGTGGAACCTGCTTAAGATTCTTTCTCTCCCTCTCCCCCTATCCCTCCTCCCCCGCTCTCTCTAAAAAAACAAAAAGAAACTTTTATCACTGCTATGACTTGAAAACCAGACTCCCTACCTGTGAACAGAAGGGCACTGGAGAAAATAAATGTAATGAAAGCAAAAGAATATTTTTCATTTCTACCTAGATGCTCTTGCCTAACCAAACTTCTTTTTTTGCTGTTTGTTTTTGTTTTGAGTTTTTATTGAAGAGAAATTGTCATACGATACCCTGTTAGTTTCAGATGGGTGCTATAGTGCTCCAATATTTGTATACATTATGAAATGATATCCATGGTAAGTCTAGTTACCATCTGTCGCCAAAGTTATCACAATGTTATTGACTGTGTTCTGTATGTTACAGCCACAAGACTTATTTATTTTATAACTGGAAGTTTGTACTTCTTAATCCCCTTTGCCTGTTTTGTCCCCACCCTTCTCCTCCTTCTAACCAGTTTTGAGTTGTGACCTGAACACTCCTTCTTTACAAGGATAGGATTCTTTCATTCATTCAACAGAAAATTATTGAGCACTTACTGTATGCCACACATTATAACGATTGTTGTCCTTGTGGGGCTTGCTTGGTGCTAAGTGCTGTTCTAGGCATTTCATCTGTGCCCATTTGTTAGACTCTATAGCCCTATGAGGTGGGTACCATCATCCCCTTTATCAGATAGGTAAACTGAGGCACAGAGCGGTTGTGAGATCTGTGAAAGTTACACAACTAGGGAGGTTATTAGGGGCTAGATTGTGGTCCCCCTCAATTCATATGCTGTAGTCCCAACCCCTAGTACCTCAGAATGTGACTGTATTTGAAGACAGGGTCTTTAGAAAGGTAGTTACACGTTAAAAGGAGGTTGTTGGAATGGGTCCTAATCCAGTATGACTGGTGTTCTCCTAAGAGGACGTGGAGACACAGACATACACAGAGGGAAGATGATGTCAAGACTTAGGAAGACGGCCATGCACAAGTCAGAGAGAGAGGCCCTTAGAAGAAACCAACCCTTCTGACACCTTGATCTTGGACCTCCAGACTCCGGAACGGTGAGGCAGTCCATTTCTGTTGTTGAAGTGACACAGTCTATGGCTCTGGCAGCCCAAGCTGACTCACTCGGAGGTGCAGAGCCTGGATTAACTGCCATGCTCCACCCGTAGGTGCTGAAGGCATCCTAGCACCCAACTGAGACTTTGTTCCTGTGGTCATCAGAGACACCAAGCAGGACTTGGGAAGAGAATAGCATTCTTACTCCATAATGTAATGGTATTAATTCTATGCCCATGTATTGCCTGAAACCATCTCCTGGACTGATAGAGTATATGCTCCTCGCTTTGGGGAATGTAAACCTGACCAGTTAGCACCATCCTGGGGCCATGACAGCCCATGGGCCACAACGCCCAGAGGTCGGCTCTCCTAGACTTCCACATGATGCCTGAGCGGGGTGAGACTCCTCAGGCCAGTGCTTGGTTCTACTGACCTGTTTGGACTTTTTTTTTTTTTTTAAGATTTTATTTATTTATTTTAGAGAGGCAGGGGTGAGGGGGGGACAAAGGGAGAGGAAGGGAGAGACTCTCAAGCAGACTCTGTGCTGAGCACAGAGCCTGAAGTGGGGCTTGATCCCACAACCCTGAGATCACAACCTGATTCCAGCTCACTGAGTGATCCCGGACAAGCCTCAGGCGTCCATTCTAGAATCTTCCGACTCCTTCTCCAAGGATCAGCCACCTTTCCAAGCTTAAAAGACAGCTCTTCAGAGTGTCCTTCCTTTCTTTGGTCCCTCTGACCACTGGTCTTTCTTTACTTCCTTAATAGCAGTTGCCACAACTTATAATTATATGTTTGTTTCTTCACTTGTTTATCTCCGGGCTCCCTTGCCAAATGGTACCCTCCACTGGATCAGGGACCATGTCATTTTCATTCACCTGTGTGTTTCATTCATCTCTCAGCACCTAGCACAGAGCCTGGCCCTTGGGAGGCCCTCAGTAAGCAGCTGTTGGATGAAGAAAAGAGGATAGCAGGGCTTCTAAACTTCAACACACATGTGATTCCCCTGGAGAGTTTATTAAAATGCACATTTTGATTCCGTAAGTGGGTAGGGCCTGAGCGTCTGGATTTTTCAAGGGTTCTCATGGGATGATGCTGGTCTGTGGATCGTGCTTTAGGTAGCAATGTCCTAGGTAAAGTCTGTCCATCCTAGCACCCTCTGTCCCCTTTGTCATTGCTCAACACCCAAGGAGAAGTTTCTGGTGTTTCAGAAGCAAGGAAAGGGCTACTGAAACCCAAGAAAGGATTAGTAAAGAAGTGGGAGAAATTTCAAGGAGCTCAGAATTAATGAAGCAGGCTTTCCGAGCTGTGCAGCATACATGACCCGGTTTGTGTAGACCATGCAGAGGCCTGAACAAAGATGGTCCCGCCCTGGGTCTCTCCCAGCAAGGTGATAGGCTGTTCCAGGGCTGGACAGGTTAACCTGCCTCACTAGGTTGTCTCCCTCTTAATGCAAAACTCACCACGCCCAGCCACCAGCTTAATACACCTGGCCTGGCCATTCCAGAGGTGGGTGCTCCCCATTGCTGTGGTGACAATATCTGGTCTCCATCCCACCCACGGACTCATCCAAAGCCCTCTCTGGACACAGAAAGGTACAGCTGCCAGACAAGGTAGTTCAGCTGAACTGATGGTGCTCGCTGGGGGCTCACGTCAGTGGGAAGGTAAGGTGGCCATCCACCAGCCAAGATGTCAACTCACCACATGCCTAGTGTTAAATGGGATGCTCAGTGACTATGATTATGTTTGGTTAAAGGACTGATATAATGTTTCTCAAAATATGGTCCACACACCACTGGTATCAGAGTCACTTTGCAATTGGGGAATGGGGAAAGAGCTTGCAAAATATGCAGACATGCTCCACCCCAGACCTCCTGTTCCAGCACCTTTGGAAGAGGGGCCCAGGAACCTGCGTGGTTCATAGGCTCCCCAGATGATTCATATGTGCTTTTGCCTTTCAAAGTCTCTGGGCTCCTATATTTGCCACCGCCTCGGTCTGTGTACATAGTTTTTATTTCCTTTTGTGTCAGCTCTATTGTTGTGTCTTTGATCATAAGCCCATAAGCTACCTCAACCCCTTTGGAAGCCAGAGAGTAGAGTAAATACACCAGGCTTTATACGTGACTAGGTGTCCTAGGGCACCACCCTGCCCCTTTGATGCTCCTCTTGCCAGTGAACCCACCGTCAAAGTGCAGCCGACATAGAAGCTACCCAGCGAACCCTTCCTTATTACGCATCAAGCCAACTGGTCCCCTGAGGCCAGCCCGTCTTTGCAGCCCATATCTACACCAGCAAATATTCCAATGGACCAAACCATGTCCTCCACACTCAGCTGTTTCATCTGAACCCCAGACTCTTTAGGCTTCTCTATGATGTAATTTTCCTTACACATTTCCCCGCAGGGACATCCAAGTCCCCTTTGGGTTAGTCTTCCAGACCCAGTGCCATTCTAGAGTGTGAGTGCAATCTTGCATTCCACGTTCCTATCATTTCTCGCCTCGTAATTTCTCTTCCTGAGCCCATGCTGCCCCCCCCCAACCTCCACACAGCAGTCAGGCAGACCATGTCACTGCTTTTCCTTGTTTTAGTTTCACGCAACTGTATTGAAGAATAATAGCTCATTGACTAGCAGAGCTATTGATTGATCATTCCCCACTGAGAACTTGCATCATTGATTAGGTGCTGTATTAAAGAGTGTGTTGGAAGAGAGATTAGCTAATAGTTACAAGCCTCCTCTAACAATTTAAATGAAAATTTCAAGATATTTTGAGACCCTATTTTGGAATACAAAGGATGTTTGACTTCTAATTTGCATTCTCTGTGGAGCAAGAACAGGTGTTCCCTTTATGGACATGCATAAAATATTTCACTGTTCTGCGCATGCTGTAAATTCAATACTAATTCTTGAGCCACATCAGATTATGACCACAAAGTGTGTCATGTAACCTCAAATCTCCAACGCAGAAGGCTTAAACAAGACTGGGTACCACTAGAATAACTGCTTCCTTTGATGTGACAAATGAGCATCCATCTCCCTCCCACACAGCAGGGAGGACGGACCCCTCAGCCTCTTTCCACCACCACTGGAACGAAGCCCCTAACCCTACCTTAGCCCCACCACCTTCCATAACCTCAACCTTGCTTCCCCCTTTCCAGCCACGCTGGCTTCTTTCAGATCCTCCTACCCAACCACAGTCCCTTTGAACTTGCTGCTTCCTCTACCTGGGCCCTCTCCCGTCCCTTTTGCCAAGCCAACTCCTAGGTCTCTTCGGATCTCAGGCCTAAGCTCTGGCCCCACTTCCTCAAGGAAGCCCTCCCTGATGTCTCTGCCTGGGTCAAATCCCCTTCCTGCAGGCTCTAAGAGCACCATCTACCTCTTCCTTCATAGCACGCTTGTCACACCAACATGTTCACATTTAATTTACTTTGTTCATTAACTCAGTATAGTTAGGGTGATTGTGCACCCCAGTTTCCCTGGGACAGTTTCAATCAACTTATGATTATTGTCCCATGGCAATTATTAATAGCACTCCCTTCGCTCTCAAAAGTGTCTTACTTTGGATAAGTTCTACAGCTGTCCCATTGGTGGCCACCCCACCAGACTGTAAGCTTCATGAGGACCAGACCTTGGTTTGTTTCTGCTCATCATTGTGCCCCCGGCACCTGGCTCCAGAGAACCAGACAGACCCATGGCTATTGGTGCCCCACTCTTGAAGGTGATATGGCATCGCTTCCACCATATTCTACTGGTCGACTGGACGCCAGTCAGTGAGCCCAAACTCTCAATGGGACTTAGTGTCTGAGAATTTGCAGACATGTTTTAAAACTACTGCCTATCTCCAAGGATGGGAATTTTATTAATTTATTCATCAAATATTTATTGATTCCAGTACTCCTGCCTCTTGTCGCATAGTTTGGGCCTGGCACAAGAGTTCCTAGCTGAGAGGTGGGTCCTCCCAGCCACATGCCTGGCTTGGGGTTGTGCTTGCTTAGAGAAAGGGGCATTTTTTTTGGTTTTGTTTTTCCTTTGCACAGAGGTGACATCTTTGTGCCAAGCTGTCTGCGCCTAAAAGGATACCTTTTTCTAAATCATTGGTTTGGAAGAGGCAGCTTTTTCAAATTTTCATAAAGCGCTGTAAAGACCAACAGAAACTCTGATTCATCCCCCACTATGTGTTGGACGATGGCAAAAAAGCCCCGAGCAAAACAGATACAGGCTCTGTCGTTAAGGAGCTTGCATTCTATTGGGGAATGAAGACAATGAGTGCGAATGTGCATAAACAAAAATGTAAAAAATATCATCACAGATTGTAAACAGTATTATGGGGAGAAGCCCCCCTGCTCTGTGCTGGTTGCTGGAGGCGGAGGCCAGAGTCTGGAGGTGTAGACTGCCTACCCAGGGCCACCAGCACTCAGGGGATGTCCTGCAGGGGAGGAACCAACAAGAGCAAATTGAAATGGGCTGTGTCCAAAAAATATGAATCCCACATAAGGAGGGAATTCCCAGGCTGTTCAGGTGTAAGGACTTCA
This sequence comes from Ursus maritimus, assembly GCF_017311325.1. Lineage (NCBI taxonomy): Eukaryota > Metazoa > Chordata > Mammalia > Carnivora > Ursidae > Ursus > Ursus maritimus. Next base: position 30,620,549 of record NW_024424452.1, read on the forward strand.
AGATTGAGAGTCTCAGTGACCCAGAATGGTTCACATACCTTCCTGCCCAGAAGCATAGGAATAGACAAGAATTTCTAGGCCTCCTCCCTCCTGAGTTGTCATTCTTTGAATTTGGGACTATGGCACCATGACTGATGTGTGTGTGTGTGTGTGTGTGTGTGTGTGTGTGTGTGTGTTCCACTGGAAACAGAAGACAACCTTACTTCCTCATACCCAAAGTTCATAAGGATTTGGGGAGTCTTGCCTGAGTCCTGAGACTGGGGTTGCCTGGCTGGGCCAGGGGCCCTCAGCTTGGGGGATGTTTCCATGGGCTTACAGCCTAAGCGACAACCCCCCCCCCAATACACACACACACACACACACACACACACACACAGATATCCAGGAATCTTAGGAAGAAATGTAAAACAAAACCCATATCATGTCAAGAAGGATAATGGATCAGTGTTGGTTAGAAAGTTCCATGAGACCAAGGGTTCTTTGACCTGCTTGTTCAACGTGGTATTCCCAGGGCCTCAAGTGCTGTCCGGCACATGGGACATTCACACCTTGTGTATACTTTAAGTGAATGATTGGGAAAATATTATTTCCGTGAGCCATCGTTTGGCAGGAAAGAGGGAAGGAAAGGACTTTTTTTTTAAATTAGAAATATTTTAAAAAGCACCAAGGATGCTCTTGTAGCCTCAAGTAATAATACTTATGACCGTGCTTAAGATCCCAGGAAAACGAGAGCACACCCTGGGACGCTATGAACAGCAGGGGCTTTTTTCTTCTCCTTTGCCTTTTCGCAGTTAAACTGGACTCCATCTTTGCCGAAGATGGGCCAGGAGAGCAGGCCTATCCCCGCCTTGCCATGGGAGGAGACACCAGAGGGCTTTCCTCTTTGACTTGCCAAGAACATCCCTCAGGCCTACCTGGGCTCCAGATGTTTGGGCGGTAATGATGCTGGCGGTGGAGAGCAACCCCCCTCCCCCCGGCTTCCTGTGACTCTTTCTGACTGTATTTCAAGGAAATTGAAATGCGGGGAGGGGTCCCAAGCTCTAGCCCTCTGGTGCCAAACCTCCTGATGAAAACTGGGGCCTACGGTCAAGCAGCCAGATGTTTTGGGGCTGAGCGCCAGACATTTCCATCACGGGAAAAACCCAGACCCAACCCCCGAAGGTTTGTTCTGCTCATGGTACATTTGCATTCATTACACACATGGTGTCTTTAAAAGACACACATGAAAGCCCATTATGACGTGGTTACGGGCCGTATTTCCAGGGGTTTGGAAATTCTGCGACCTCCGACTTTGGTGATAGTCGAATCTCTCTGTCAGAAGTCCAACGGACAATATTTGTACTGTGAATCTTTCTTAGACTTGCAGGATGTTTTATGATGGGGAAGAGTGATGGGATCCAGAGCTCTGAGCTGTAATCGGAGGACACGGGGGCTTGTTTGTCTGCTGGAAACCATTGTCTCCATCCCGCCCCCACCCAGTCTGTGATGGTGGGCGACAAGGAGGAAATGGTCTCTCAAGAGAGTCTATTTCTCAGATCCCACTCCAGGAATTCAGGTTCCTTGGCTCTCCACAGAGCAGGCACCAGGGCCTTTCCCAGCTATCTCTCTTAGGGCAAGATGGGCAGCCAGCTGAGCCATGTCTAGAAGTGCTGATGGCAGGGCATTTGGTTAGCGGTGGTAGTGGGGGAGGGGTTTGACCCAACAGTAGTCTCCTATAACCTTCATACTTGGAATTTTTCCTGGGTCTGAGGATTTTCCTCGTCTGGGGATCCTGCTTCACATCTGGAAGAGGAGCCGAGAGAAAATGTCACTTGTGAGCCCTCTGAAGGTGCTTGCTGCCTTCCTACCTCCAAAGGCATGTGGAGATGTAAGCCAAGGTCAAAGATAGAGTTGGGCCCTGAGAGATGAAGTGATTTGCCAGAATAACACGGCCACCGGGAGATTTTTTTTTTTTTTTTGCTGCTTGGCTTCATGACTTGCTTTGCCCATGAAATGTGAGCATGGAGAAGCTTTTAATAGCCAGCGTGTGCTTTGTTCCCTTATCTTCCCACCTCCCTGAAACCAGCAGTGGTCCCTACAGAGGCCACTCCATCAGCCTGCAGCCTGAAGTAAAGACGATATAGACATGGTCACAATCAACCTGAAATGGACATAAAATACCTGTGCTGCAAGCCACAGAGATCGTGGGATTACTTGTTACTGTAGCATCACCCAGCCTATCCTGACTGATACAAAGACTACAACTAGAACCCATCCCTCCAAATCTGAGGCAGTGGATATTAAGTCTTTTCTTACCATGTTATTTATCTATCCCTGAATGACAAATTACCCCAAAATGTAGGAGCCTAAAGCCACACACGTGTATTAACTCACAGTTTCTGTGGGTCAGGGATCTGGGCGTGGCTTCACTAGGTTCTTCACCCTAGAGCTTCTCAGAAGGTTTCCATCAGGGTGTTGGCCAGATCTGGGGTCTCATCTGAAGGTTCAGCTGGGGAAGGATCTGCTTCCAAGCTCACATGGTTGTTGGCAGCACTCTGGTCCTCAGGGGCCGGTGAGATGAAGGCCTCAGTTCCTGGCTGGCTGTTGGCCAGAGGTGCCCTTGGTTTTTTGGCCCATGGGCCTCTCTAACATGGCTACTTGCTTCATGGAAGCACGTAAGCCTAGAAGGCAATAGACAGTCTGCTAGCAGGACAAAAGTCACAGTTCTGGTAACCTACTCATGGAAGTGACATGCATCATGTTTGTCTTAGTCTATTCGTGAAAAGCCAGTTGTGTGTCCCACCCACTCTCCAGGGGAGGGGATTACACAAGGCTGTGAGCTCCAGGAGGCAGGGTCACATGGGGCCATCTTAGCAGCCTATCTACCAGTTTGTTTTCAAAGGAAACATTTATTGATTGGAAGTTGGAGAATCCCCTGCCATCTGTCAAGATTAAATGGGTCCAACCAACTAAAAGCAGGTTTCGATGGCCAGATCACTTTCATATTCGATCCATTCCCATCCTAACATTATGGATTTAGAAATTTTTCTTTTAGGTCTCGATCCTTCTTGACAAAGGCCCGCATGTTCTTCCCCATTACCCATCCCGCTGTGACCCCTAGTCATTCCTTGTAAGAACAGAAAAGAGTCAACAGAAGCAGGTTATAAGCAATTGGCAGAACCTTAAAACATACGAGCCAGAAAGGACACACGAGAGATGATAAGTGTTCTCAGTGACCATCTCTCCTCCACTGTGACCCCCACCCCCAGCCTTTTATCAACCTGTTACTGCTGTGAAACCACCAACCACGATGTCTCAGTGCACACAACAGGAGACATACGTTTCTCATTCACGTGTCTGCAGCTTGGCTGGAGCAGCTCTGCATTCCAGAGGGAAGTTCTGCTGGTCAACGAGGGTAGCTTGGCTCCCCATGTCTTTCATTTTTCTGGGAACAGTGAGCTACTTGGAGGTATATTCTGCTTATGGAAATGGCAAGAGCACAAGAGGGCAAGCCCTATTGTCCAAGCACATTACCAGCCTTTGCATGTGTGCCCTGTCTCCTAGTATCTCCTTGGCCAAAGCCTGTCAATGGCCTAGCTCAAGGTCAAGGGGGGGGGATGTATGCTCTGCTGGCCATGAGGCTGGGGTGTGGATGTACTCTATCAGGGGTAAAGATTTGGGACCCAGAACTTAATGGAGCACACTCTTATTCCCCTCCCTTTCCCTTCCCTCCCTGCACCACATTGAGGTTTCAAGCTTATTATGGAAACAGCAGGGGTGGGAATACAAGCGGGTAAAGGCAGGTTGGAGAGATAGGACTGTATTTCAAGAAACCAAACAAGGTGGTGCAGGCAGCAGGTGAATGTCAGGGGAGGTGGGGCTCTGGAGTGGCTTTGGGAACAATAGAGAGGAGCGATGGATCCACTCCTTTCTCTGGGCCCTGGAGAGGCTCTTTGGTGTCTGGCCAGGTTCTTCCCACGGTGAGGCACGCCCCACCAGCAGGCACAGGGGAGGTGGTTTAGGTGATAAGGATATGGGGAGGAGGCACTGCCTAGCTTTGAATCACAGAGTGAGGGCCAGGTTCCCTTTCCTGGTGATCTTGCAATGATTCTGATGACAAGGCGAGTCTCCTTTTGTGCTAGCGAGTCTCACAGGCTGAGTGATCGATCCCAAACCTCAGGTTGATGGACTCTTTCAGGGAACAGGATCTGGCTAGAATATACTAATACTGGGGCGGGGGAGGGGGTTTGGGTAGTGTTTGTATCTGTTGAGTTTGTCCTCTCTGTTTGGTGAATGGCACTGGTTTCCTGTTTACTGTGAAGCTATAGGGCTTCCTTTTGAAATAAATCTAGTTAAATAAACAGTTGATTTAAAGAAAAAAAAAATAAGTGAATGCTAGTTCACGTGGCATGTTGATAGGGCAGGAATGATGGCTTGGCCATGGTCAGCATTTGATAAATAGTGATATGGTGGCAACAGAAAAGTGGGGCTTGCCGCGGTCGGTCTGGGTTCAAATCCACCCTCCAAGTGTCCCCTGTGGCCCTTGAGCAAGTTCCTTAGGTAGCTTCTCTGACCTTCCGTGTTGTCTTCATGGATAAAATGAGGGTAGCTTCTTTTGCAGGGCTGTTGCGTTATAGCAAAGGTAATGTTTGCGAAGTGATGGGACACAGCAAACACTCTACAAAGGGCAGAAACCCACCTGCTCCAGTCCCTACCTGGATTCTCCATTCTGGGAGAGGCTTCTGAATTCCCCCTGACCTCCAAGTGGCCATGGGACAGCAGGTGCCACTGCCCCTCCTGGTGGCTGGGCCCCACCTGGCCTTCTGCAGCAGCCAGACCCCACTCCCCTTCCCTTTTAAAGGCAGGGCCTCAGGTCAAATGAACATCTTCCTGCCCCTGCTCCAGCCCTACAGAAAATCCCCTGCTTGGGGGATGGTGGTCTTGAGCAGCTGTTAAACTCCAGAATTCAATGAGAGAGAGAGAGAGAGAGAAAAGATCAGCCACTGGAGCAGCTGGGAAACCTCAGGTTCTTGGGGGTGGGGTGGCCCTTCAGAGATGGGGTCCCAAATAGCCTAAGGATCCTAATTTCGACCCAGGGAGGCTCTCCTCTTGCAGAGCTCCCCAGCAGGATTGGAAAAAGGCATCAGACAATTCATTTTTTATTTATTTTTAAAGATTTTATTTATTTATTTGTCAGAGAGAGCACAAGCAGGGGGAGCTGCAGGAGAGGGAGAAGCAGGCTCCCCGAAGAGCCAGGAGCCCCACAGATAATCAGGGAGCTGGATGTGGGGCTCGATCCCAGGTGCTGGGATCATGAGCTGGCAGCTGCTTAACTGAGCCACCCAGGTGTCCTGCGTCAGGCAATTTAAACAAGGCATTCCGGCCCCATGAGCTAGTGCGCAATAAATTAGTATTTCCTAAACGTATTTCTAATTCTCTCTTCGTAGCCAATCTCCTGCCTTGTATTTTGGGGTGTATGCAAATAGCATTAACCTGTTAAAAGCTTAAAATATACTGTCCCTTTGTGGCCCTATTTTGCAATTTCTTCGATTTTTCCATATACTAACTGCTCCCCCGCTCCACAGATGGAGCTTGGGCCCCTCTGGCCTCCTCCCCCACCCCCCCAAGAACCTCCAGAGCACTTGAGTCCTCTCAGTTTCCAGATGGGGAAACTGAGGCGGGAAACGTAAAGGACAAGATCACAGAGTTGAAGAGCGCCAGAGAAAGGGTTCTAAAGCAGAGAGTCGGATACCAGAACCCTCGTTCTTAACCCTTACGGTTAGGAAGGGAAGACGAGAAAGAGGGCGCAGAGGGACGGGAGGGGAGGGAGTGGAAGCCGTCAGGGAGAGCGCGGGGGAGAGACTCCTGGCTGGAAGGATCGGCGCTTTTCTCCCTCTTTCCCCAACCCCGCGACAGACGCCGCCCCGAACTTGGCCCGAGGAGCTCGGGAAGGCGGCGGGAGAGAGGAGGGCTGCGGCCTTTCCCGCCAGCGTCCCCCTCCCGCCTGCCGCCGTCCCTCCCACTCCGCTCTCCCGGCCCCTGACATCACGCCCCGGGAGGCGGGATCCGGGAAGGAGGGGGCGCGGGGAGGAGGCTCCGCGCCACCGCGAGGGAGGAGGGAGGGCGCGCAGTCCCAGCCCAGAGCTTCAAAACAGCCCGGCGGCCTCACCTAGCGCCCCAGCCCGTCCGTCCGTCCGTCCAGCCTCCAGCGCCCGGTGAGTGGGGCTCGCCCTCCCCGGGAGGCGCGCGCGGGGCGCGGGGCCACGTCGGGGGGCTGCGGGCAACTTGCGCCCGGGAAGCGGGCCGCTAGCCCCCGCACCCACGGGACCGAGGGGGGTTCCCCGCCGTTGTTGGGGGAGGCAGGGGCCGAGGCCCGTCCGTACCAACAACCCACCGGTCCTCGCCTAGACGACCAGGGCGCGGACTTCCCACCCACCTTGCCGAGTTCGCCCCGGATCCCGAATTCCACCTCCCCACCCCCGGACTGCTTCCTGCGCCTTTTTGCACCGAGGCGGGCGGGAAAAGTTTGGGGAGGAGCCAGGGCGGCTCCCCTCGCCTCCGCCAACTGCGCTCCTGGGGCTCTCGGAGTCCAGGGCAGTCCCGTGTCGTGGGAAGGACCCGGGCGCCTCGGCGCACCGTCCCCCGCCTCACCGAGCGGGCGGGACGGGCTGCGCCCAGGCCAGGTCAGTGGGTCCCCTCCTCCTTCCCGGCGGCGGCTCCGTTGCGCCCCCCAGCGACGAGGAACAACTTCCTTAGCTCTGGAGCGGTGGGGGAGCCTGGGTGAGCGATGCTGGGATGACGCTTCTCGCCCCCACTCTGGTTGGGGCGGGGGGCTTTGAGGACTCCACCCGTTGGTTCCAGAGAAAGAGGAGGCCAGAGCTCATGTATAGTGGGAGTATATACTCTCCAAATCCAGGCTCCTAAACACACCCCGAGGAGGCCCTAACTTGGGGCTGACAGGGGGACATCATAACCAGGGGCTAGTTGAGGGTACCTGGAGAGGAGGGATACCCCACAGGGCAAAGCCCTCCGTCCAGGCCCCAGAACCCAACACCTTATTTTTGGAACAAGGCAGACAGCCCAGTTTCAGGTTTGGGAAAAGCCACACTGCCTCCTCCCAAGCTCCAGAGATGTACGTGTGCGGTGGGGTGGGGTCAGGGGGTGAACTTTTAACTTGGCTGTGTCTGCAGTGGAGAGACCAGCCTGAAAGTGACTGGCAGAGGAAAGGTGAGGGGCTTGAGAAGCCTGCAGCTCAAATCCTGTATGATCCCACTGATGCCACCGAGGAGGGGTGGATTCACGGGGACAGAAACAGAAAGTACAGACTACCAGGGACTGGGGCAGGGGGTGGGAGTTATTGCTTACTGGGTCTGGAGTTTTTGTTGGGGAGCGTGAAAACATTTGGGGTATAGATAGTGATGATGGTTACATGACGTTCTGGATGTACTTAATATACACGAATTCTACAATTGCAGATGGTTAAATAATTGATAGTAGGTAATGTATATTTTACCACAATTAAAAAAAAAGTCTCCAGCTCCCTCTCTGCTTCTGTCTGAGTTAGTAAGGAATCCCAGAGACTGCTGACTGTTGCAGGCCACCTCTCCGCGGAATTTGGCTTCAGTATAAGGAAATGGAAGAAGGCTGAGGAGGGGACAGGAGCCCAGGTTTCCGCAGCAGTTGGGAAAGGACCAGGATGAGAACCAAAGCATGATGGAGCATTTGCAGGGCTCCTGGCAGTGTGCATTGTGCCCACGCTGTCCCCCTTTGGAAGCCTCACACGACTTCTTCCATCCCAGCTCCCAGGTGGCAGGTGGGGAGAGCCAGGCCAGAGACATTAAGTCCGTTTCTCAAGATCATTGAGCCAGTAAGTGCCAAGAGCCAGACTTTGAACCCCCATCTTCCTCCCCCCAAGCCTTCCCCCTATCCACCTGGAAATGCCGTGGTGGGTTTCCTGGAATGCGGGGGAGAGCTTCTGGAGAAACCAGGGCCCAGATGCCAAGCCCACAGCCGAGGGAGGGGCGTGAGGGTGGCAGGAAGGTGCCGAACCTGTTTTCCCACTGAGGGATTTTGGATCTGCTGCCTCCACCCCCGCCAGGAATTGGGGAGTGGGAGTGAGAGTCCGAGAGCAGGCCACATAGCCTGGAGCCTTCTCTGCCCCCAAAATGGGGAAACTGAGACTCACCTAAAACCTGGGGACAGGTGTTTGTGGTGCAAGGCATGGAGGTGGCCAGCCTCGTGGCGAGGCTCTGGGGCGGCCACTGTTCCGCCCCACCCAGAGGAGAGGTGGCATCGTGTCTGGCTGGTGTGGCCCCACATACGTGGCTCAGCTCATGAGAGGCAAGCAGGGCTCCCCGGCATGTAGCTGTAAATACAGGGCATTATCCCCTCGGTCACCCTGCCCCCCCCCCCACAGGTATTTTATACGGCTCTTTCTTCCTGGAGTGGAAGTGTCACCTAGGTTTCCTTTCTCTGCCTCGCATGTAGTATTCCAGACAGGAGCTAAAACCATTTTACGGCAACAGGTGATTCACAGGTTGACTCGACTCGCCAAATTTTCGTCCCCGGGGACTCTCCTGTCCCTCTCTGCCGCCTTCCGGGTGGATGGGGAGCCCAGCAGAGGCCAGCTCTTGGTCATAGTAAACTCTGGGCAGACACGAGCAGGAAGGGAAGTCTGTCGAGACAAAAATACATAAGTGCCTTTCCAGGCCAGATGGGATGGCGTTGGATTACTGGCTGGTTGGCGTTGTTTTTTGGGAGGAAGAGTCCAGCCACCATCCGTGGGGGGCAGATCTCGTGTGTGTGTGTGTGTGTGTGTGTGTGTGTGTGTGTGTGTGTGTGTGTGTTGTAAGTTGTGGCTGCTGCCCAGCCCCGTGGACAGGTGAGGCCTCTGACACAGGCCATGGGGAGCTGCAGAACAGGGGTGGTGGCAGCTCTCCCCCAAAGGTAGGATGGTGGGGTCCCAGGCTCTGGGACGGGGGAGCAGAGCCCTTCTAGAAGAGGCAGGTGAAGTCCGTGACGAGACTCCTGCTTGGGGGAACTGGCTCTGGACGCCTTACCCGGCTTCGGAAGCCAGGCGATTGGCAGCAGCAGCTGGAATGGGGAAAGAAGGCAGCTGGTGCCATAGACAGACTGGAGGCCTGACTGCTGGGGGTTGGCTTCAGCTTGTCCAGGAAAAGAATAGGGGTTGGGGTGGGGGTGGCAGGAAGAGGAGGCTCCCCTCCTTCCCCAGGAGGGATGGAGTCTGGCTTCCTGCAGGAGTTACCCAAAGAGGGCAAAGAGTGGAATCCTCTTCAGACGCATCTGGCTTTCGTTAGGGACAGGCCAAGGGGGGAGTCTAAAAATATCAGAGGCAAAGCTGCCACCCAGCGAGAGAGTGCTGGGCTCGTAACCCGATACCCAGGGTGGGGGCCGGGGTGGTGTCTCTGACGCAGAACTAGCGGAAGCTCTGTTCCAGTCATTTGGGCTTTTCCAGGCAGCCAAACCTTGGGTGGAGGCCTGGGGTGAGAGCTGTCTGCATTCAGGGCAGCCATGGGCTAAGATCAGGGAATTTCAACAGCATGAGAACCTTAGAAAGTCCCAGTTTGACAATGAGGGACACGCCGTATGGGGGGGGGGCGGTGACTCACCCAAGATCACCCCATAGGTTGGCAGCAGAACCAGGACCAGAGCTGGATTTAGGGACTCACTGCCCAGGAGCCCAGTGGCTTAGGAGTGGTCATTGGGGTTCCAGGCCAGGTCCCCAGGGTCAGGGCCCCTTAGGGCCTGTGTCATCCATCTAGGATGCTGGGTTTCCATGCTTATGTACTGATGGGAGAAGGTGGGCGAGCAGCTATGCTCAGGCAGTGGGTCACTTCCCACTGAGCACTGGGTCACTTGGGCACCGCTGTCGGACTCGGGATGTTGGCCCATCCTGGGGCAGGATGTAGGGAGGAGGGGGGCTGGAGGAGAACCGGCTGAATGAGTCCCTCCCTCTTTCCCATCTGAAGACACTGTTGGTTTTGTTCACGTGGTATCTCCACTGCCTAATGAGTAGTCGTTAACCAGAATGATGAATTCCTCCGGCCCTCACCGTCCTTGGGCAGCAGGGCTTCTGTTGATCTAAAAGGGAACTGAGGGTGAAGAGATTGCCTACACTCCTGCCCTCTGTGGACAGGTCGGATGACCTCAGCTACTAGAAGCTTCCTAGCACTCCTAGGTGTAGAGCTGGAAGAAAGGTCACCAGGGTGACATTCAGCATCAAGGTGATCTTGAGAAACGCAAGTGTGAGTTCACTCGCTATTGCTGTGCAGAATGGAGGGTTGGACAAGTAAAGTCCTTCAGTATAGACTGCTTCCCCAGAGACAAGGCACCTTCAGGATTTCTTATTCTGACTCTTCTGATCACCAACTTATCTGGCAAACAGACTTTCCTTTAAAAATTTTTTTTTAATTAAAAGAATTTAGAGTGGATAAATAAGACCCAAAGTTGTCTCATCAATCTTGTTCTCATGAATGGGTCTCACAGTGTGTTGTCATTGGTGGCACGCAAGGTAATTTTAAAAGTTTCTGCAGCTGAACATAAAACAAGAAAGGGTAATTAATGTCTTTTTCTCAGTTGCTATTTCAAAAAAACATAAACTGCACCCAGGCCCATAATTTCACAGGATATATCCCGTCATGTCCCTCTTTGTAAAAACAGGTGCTATTGGGTAGAGTGAAACTATAGGGGATGCTTTCAACTTTAAAAGGTTTTTTTCTTCTTTTTTTCTTTTTTCTTTTTTCTTTTTTTAAAGTAAGCTCCATGCCCCTTGTGGAGCCCAGTGCAGGGCTTGAACTCATGACCCTGAGATCGAGACCTGAGCTGAGATCAAGAGTCGGACACTCAACCGACTGAGCCACCCAGGCGCCCCAACTTTAAAAGACTTTTTTTTAAATAATCGAGGGATCTCTTGAGTAAGCACAGGTGACCCGGGGTAAAAATCTTAGGCCTGGAGTGACTGACATGTGGGAGTTGGCATAACCGTAGCTTCTGGGATGGACACAGTTCACTTTTTTTTTAAAGATTTTATTTATTTATTTGACAGAGATAGAGACAGCCAGCGAGAGAGGGAACACAAGCAGGGGGAGTGGGAGAGGAAGAAGCAGGCTCATAGCAGAGGAGCCCGATGTGGGGCTCGACCCCATAACGCCGGGATCACGCCCTGAGCCGAAGGCAGACGCTTAACCGCTGTGCCACCCAGGCGCCCCACAGTTCACACTTTTGACAGCATGACCAATCCGGGAGCATCTGTGAGCTCTGGGCCCAAGCTCCTCTTCTACAAAGATACCCCCGTGTTCAGCTTGGAACCGAGCAGCCACTCAGCTTCCCAGGGAGTCTTTCTGTCTTTAGTGAGGGTCGTTTTGCTGCCTGGATGACCTTGGACGTGCTGCAGATCGAAGGAGTTGGTATACTGATGTAGACCGAAGTGGCTTGCTTGAATGCAGGGAAGGCCGAGGGAGAGGTTGGCTAGCCTGCTTTCGTCTTGATGGGTATTATCTAGCCGCTCTGCAGTGAGCTGCTACAGGCAAAGGGGGATCTCCCTCTCTTCAAAGGAGGCTGCCGTCTAGTGAGAGGGTGAGGAGTCCAAGGACATGCACGTGGCAGGACCCGGGTCCGAGAGATGTGGTTTCAGGGAAGCTCATGGTCGCATGGCAGGCGAGGCTTTCCTGCCGCCCGCAGCACCGGAGATGGGCTGGGAAGAGTCCCTAGGATTTCCCCCAAGCAGAGATGGTTGTGAGTGTGCAGCCAGGAACAGAGAAGAGGCAGAAGATGCTGGCTGGGACCACGCCTGAGCGGCGCGTGCAGTTGGCCTGCACTGCAGGGCGCGTGGAGGGAGGGACAGCAGTGGAAGGCGTGGTCAGAGGGACTCCAGCCTCATCTCCACCAGAGAGAGTAGATTCATGAGCTTCCTCCGTACCCCAAATCTCAGGTTTGGGGGTGGGTGGCCTGCTGGAGGCTCCGTGGACAGAGGGGTGGAGTGGGGCTGGGCGGTCACCCGGGTCTGAGGTAATGGGGACTTAGCTCGGGAGGTGCCCTCCAGCCCCCACGGAGCAAAGCTTGGAACTTCCCACTGTGGACGCCTCGTGGCTGTAGTGGGTTTCCTGTCTGGTGCTGTGAACGGCAGAGGGGGCAGCAGTGAGTACAGTGACCCCAGTAGGACAGAATGGGAACCCCAGCCAGGTGTCCGGGACACCGTGGGGGATGGGAGTCTGGAGCTTTGGAGAACATTCAGGGACAGAGAAGGACCTGGGGCTGGAATTGTGTTTCAGGTTGGAATTTGAGGGTAGTAGAAAATGACTTGGATTTTGCCAGTGTTGTCAGGAGCAAGAATGATAATTAGCGTTGCTATTATTATAGCATTGGTAGGGTGCAGAACAGTTTCCTTTATCTTGTTTAAGGTGAACAACAACCCTGTAAGGCAGGGACTATTACTATTCCCGTTTATAGGTGGGAAGAGTAGAGCCTTATAACTTTGGCTTAAAACCACTCATTGGCGGTGTTTGGGTTTGAATCCAAGCCTCGTGGACCCACAGACCCCGCTGCATTTGCTGTATCCTGGCACGTCCCTCTTTGTACAAACAGACATCTGTGTCCTCCTCTTGGAATAATGCCGGCCCTTTGGGCCAGGAAAATTCCTTTGTTACAACTGTCCTGGTGGGTGTCTGGGAAGCAGGCATTCTTCCTCCAAAGTCAGCCCTCTCAGCCCCGAGGGTCCCGGGCATGAGCTTGCCGCCCCCCAACCTGCCTCATGGAGGACAGACCCCTGCTTAAGGGAGAGGAAGGCTGGCGGATGCAGGGACCCCCGTCTGTTGAGTTCACCGGGTTACCTCCGGCCTCCAGGGCAGAGCTAAGTGCGCGGTAGGTACTCGGTGAATCTCTGTCCCATGAGGAGCCCAAGAGGGAGTCACCTGGCATCTTGGGCTCCCTGCTTTTCAGCCGGCCCCAGGGGAGGAGTCCCAGAAGGAGGCCCCTGGGATAGGGGGCGGGGAGTGAGGAGCCAGCTGGAGGCTGCAGGGGCTGAGAAGGGAGGGGAGAGATTTGGGAGGGTGTGTGAGATGACTGGGGCCGGACAGCTGTTCGCTCTCCCTCCTGCAGCTGGCTTTGCCCGGAGCTGGGTCAGGCCTGGGTGGCATGGTCAGCGTCCATTTATATCAGTGTGACACGGGGTCGCATTCTTCTAGGCCAGAGCCCGAAAGTGGCTTCATCACCACCACGCTCAGAGTGGGGTCTGCACACCCATGGGCCTCTGGAGCCGACGTTAAGAACTGGGGTATGCTCACATTTATTTTAAAGTGGATTACTAAAATGTCAATCCCTTGGCAAGGGGTACTGATTTCCCTTTTAGGGAATAATACCCATGTACAAACTCATCGATTGAAGCTAACTGTTGTACAGACGGTTAGGGGCCACGTGGAGTACGGGTGGTGTACCCACATGGCCGGGATGATAGCAGTGGTGTCCTTGCACTGTTGGTGCCTCCCCCCCAGGTGCCCTTTACTCCACGGTATGCACACCCACCCACCCAGAGGCCGCAAGCATTGGCTGCTAATGAGACATGACTTCCCCTGCTCCGGAGAACTTCGAGAACCCCCTCATCCCTCTGGAGACACCTGGAAAGTCATGCCCCCGGCCTCTGGGCTAGTGGACCGCACCCCGGGGCACCCGCCCAGCCGTGTCGCGGAGCCTGGCCTGAGCCCCGGCCCAGCCTCTCCCCTGTGGGCTCTTTCCACCTCTTGGCCGTTGAGAATAATGTTGCCGTAACCATTCCCGTATATATCTGGACATGTGTTTTCGTTTCTCTTGGCTCAATCCCTAGGAATGGAATTGTCGGGTCCTCTGGTAACCACGTTTAATTGCTTGAAGAGCAGCCAGACTATCGTGCAAAGTGGCTGCATCTTGTCGTGTCCCCACCAGCTGGCTTCTTGGAAGCCTCTGCTGATGAAGCCCCTACCAATCTTGCGCAGGGTCCTGGGGGCTGGGGCTTCTGGGTTTAAGTCAGCCCCCCCCCCCCGCAAAGGTTCTGGGAGTGACTGGCCCAGCTGAGTGGGCGGTGGGGGTGGGTGTGGAAGGAAAGGGGGGTGCATGCTCTGTGCTCCCCTGGGTGGGGGCTGCCCGAGGTACAGCTGGAGTCAGTGAAAGATGCTGTTTTGTGCACGATGCTGGGGAGCCTTTGGGTGGCTCTGGACACAACATGCAATGGCATTAAACCACTTCGTGAGAAAGTGATATGCTTTTCAACGCTCTTCCAACGGTCCTGATTCCACCGAGGGCACATCTTAGCTGCTGCTGACGTGTTTCATGCCTTTCCAACCTCATTTGCCATCTTCAGCCAGACAGAGCGGGTCTCTGGCTCAGCCCTTTGACAGCCAACAGCACGGAGCCAGAACTTGTGGGCTTTTGGGGGGGAGGGGGTGTTTATTTTCAAAGTCAATCTCTATTTGTGGCAAACGATGCTGATTTTCCGCTTCCAGGGAGCCAAAAGATTTCTTTTAAAAATATGCTCATTTCTGTTGGAGAGTGGGTTTATTTAAAGACCGATACGCAGTAGAGTCCCACGGTGGTCCTCGAGAAGGTGACAGGCAGATGAAGGTTTGGAAAACCGTGTTCTGAAATGTAGGGCCCGATCGTCAGGTACAGAGTCAGGAAGCGGTGAGGTCCCCGGTCCCGGGGCACATACAGATGGAAACTGGGTGCTGGGGAAATAATGCAGGCAGAGGCCGTGGGCAGGGGTGGCCGTGCGCGATCACAGGCGCCTTTCTGCTGAGACTGCCTGAGTTCGCGATTCTCGTTGTGCGGGCGCGGTTTCCCGATGCCACGGCCCGATGGGGTCATAGCTGCAGACGTCACGTCATCAGCGGTGTCCCCATCAGAAGGGCAAGGGATTTGGGGGTTAGCCTTCCCTTCACAGCCCATCCTCCCCCCACTTTATAGGGCATCCTGGCGGGGAAATGGTACCCCGCGATTCCAAGTTCATGGGGATGGCTCCCTAGCTAGCTCAGGGTCTGCCCCGATCTTGAGTGTTTCACGGAGGGAATCTTTTCCTGTCCTGTCCCCACTCTCCGCCCCCGACCCCCCAGTTAAGGGGCGTGACCTGCCAGCTCTCAGGTTAGTGAATCTGTATGGGCGGGGAACCCCGATGGAGAGATGCTGTGTTGGTCAGGGTTTTCCAAGAAACAGAAGCAATTCAGGAGGTGTGTATGTAGAGGAGAGTTATTTTAAGGAATTGGCTTACGTAGTTATGGAGGCTGGTGAGTGTGAAGTCTGCAGGGTGGGGCTGGCGGGTTGGAGACCCAGGGAAGAGCTGGTGCTGCAGCTGGAGTCTGAAGGCCATCTACGGGCTGAATTCCTCTTGCTTGGAGAAGGTCAGCATTTTTGTTCTCTTCACGCCTTCAGCTGATGGGACGAGGCCCACCCACAGGAGGGAGGATCGTCTGCTTTTCTCAAAGCCCACCAATTTCAATGTTAATCGCATCCAAAGTACACCCTCACACAAACACAGTGACTCGACCAAGTTGACACATACTACTGACGGTCACAGCTGCTTTAGGTAAAATGGACACACGGCATGACTTAAAATAGAACGCTTTTAAAATCATTCCCCTTTGAGTTCCCTTCCAGCCTTCCAAGGAGAAGGTCTCAGTTCTGTGCCAGCATGTCTTTAACACTTCCCAAACACATGTGACATCCTGTTTCAGCAAGGAGAGACAGGGTTGGCCTTGGACGTGAGCTTTCAGCGGCCTGTTTCTAGCTGGGCATCTAATCACACTGTTTTGTTTTCGTTGTATTTCTTTTTCCCTAGCACCCTCGATTAATGGCAGGCAGGGCTGACTTTCCATGTGGGTCCTGATCCCGGGTTTCCTTTTATAATGCAAGCTTAAAAAGTGAGGAACCCACTAGGAGCGAGGGTGGTATGCCGATACCCCTGAGATTCTGAAGGCGGGAACAGGAGTGACGGGTTTGGGGAAATGGACGTAAGCCTAGCGGGTGAGGACGGTGCCTGCAATATCCCCTACTGGCCTAAGGCTCCTGCGGCCTGGCCAAGCTGTAGGAAGTGATTCCCGGTCCCTAGCTTTCCAGCAGAATGCAGTACAGAAAGGACAGCCCCTGTCACTTAGGAAAGATGACAAGGCTGTGACAGTGAATGCCGCTGATCTCCTGGGGATTACTTGACAGGCTCTGACACAAAGTGTTCTGTGAAGGAGAACGCATTCCCAGCCTAATGGCTGTGAGGATGGGTAACGCCCCGCATTTGACACCTGCTTCACCCCTGACCACTGACTCCAAATCCACCTCGCCCCACGCTGACATGTGTGCCTGCAGGGACACTACCAGCCCTCTCTGGGCTAGGGTGTGGGTTTGCCGGGTGGCGTGATTACACGGAACTCTTCGGATGACAGCAGCCAGCAGTGAGATCTTTAGTTGAGGGGTCAGGCCCAGTCATTGGCAGAATGGTGGTTATTAGCTCCTCTGCAAAAGTTGCCCAAACTAGCAGCCATTCAACAAACATTTGCTGAGTAGCCTTGGGCTCTGGGCATACGTAGATGAGTAAGGCATGATCTCTGCCCTTGAGAACTGAATCTGTTAGAGCACCGCGTGCCCCGTACCAGTTAGCTCTTGCCATGTAGCAAACCACTCTGAAACGTAATGGCTTAAAACAGAAACTGTTTATTTAGTTCATGATTCTGCAGGTGGGCAGTGCGGGCTGGGCTCAGGTGGACTCTCTCATGTGTCGGGTCAGCTGGTGGGTCAGCTGGGGGCCTGGCTGGCCCAGTGTGGTCTTTGCTGGAAAGGCTCCTCTGGGCTCCCTGCAGTTGCTTATCCTCCAGCAGGCCAGGCCTGGCTGGTTCATGTGGTAGCTGAGCAGAGAGAGAGAGAGAGGAAGTGCATGAGGCCTCTTGAGGCCCCGGCTCAGCATTGGCACAAGTCAGTTCCACAGCCTTTGATTGATAGAAGAAATCACGAGGGCAGCCAGGGTTCAGTGGGTGGGGAAATAGATCCCACATTTTTTTTTTCTTTCAAAGATTTATTTATTTATTTGAGAGAGAGAGAGCTTGAGCGGGAGGGGGGAAGGGAGAGGGAGAGAGAATCTCAAGCAGACTCTGCCCTGAGTGTGGAGTGTGACTCGGGGCTCCATCCCAGACCCCGAGATCACCACCTGACCCAAAACCAGGAGTCGGACACTCAGCCGACTGCCCCCCCACCCGAGCCCCTAGATTTTGCCTCTTAATTTGCTAAATGTGTGCTTGTGAACATGAGGGGTGTTCAACTGCATTTTTCTTTTCTCGTGATGTCTTGCCTGCTCTTGGAATCAGGGTAATGCCAACCTCACAGAATGAGAGCATGGGGGTGGGTGTAGGGGGTTCCCTCCTCTTCGATTTTATGGAGGTGTTCACTGTATAGCGTTGGTATTATGCTTCCTCGGATGTTTGATAGAATTCACCGGTGAAGCCATCCAGGCCCGGAGTTTCCTCTTTGGGAAGGGGCTCCAGGCGCTTGACAAGTATTTCTTCCTCCTTCCATTACCAAGCCTAAAAGAAAGGTCTAGCTCCGTGTCTTCTTCTTAGCCCTTCGGCTCCTTGAAGTCTGGCTCGTTCAGCTGTCCCTTGGACACGTATTTATAGGGCACCACTTACAAAGTGGGCGCTGTTCTGACTGCTGGGAGTACTGTCTGCACACCACACGAGGGCCCCGTCGCAGGGGAAGCGAGAGCACGCAGGTAAACAGCTACGGCATAGCATCAGGCCAGGAGAAGTGCTCCGGGAGAAGAGTCAAGAAAGGCTTTCCTTCACGTCCTAAGATCTTCATCAGCAGGTGGCCCAACGCCTTCTCTGAACTCTCCTCTCTCGGCTTCTGCTTCTGGGTCCCACTGTCCGCTCGGGTTCTCTCCCCACCCTGTGCCCCCCACCCCTGTCTTCTTCCTGGTGGGAGTGCATATCCACCAGGGGCTCTGTGTCCCACCCGCACGCCCGAGACGGGGGGGGGGGGGGTGGTTCTGCTGGCCACTCCTGTTCTCTCCCGAGGCAATGTCCTACCCATGCTCCCACTGCCGGGACACATTTCCGCACTGTTACCAGACTTGGCTCTCCCGGTGGGCCGTTGCCCTCACCCTGCAAACGTGCTCCTCCCGCTCCGACCCACGCACGTCAGGGGAGCCAGCATCCATTCTGCTCAAGCGCAGGGCCCCTGAGCCCCCAGCCAGGCACCAGGCCTGGTGACTCGCTTCTGGAAAGCTCTCGCTCCTCTGCTCGCCAACCTGTTGCTGCCCCAGTCCAGACCCTTGTTTCTCCACCAGAGATCTGCCCCTTTGCCTCTTCCTCCTCCTCCTTCTTCTTTTTTAGAATTTATTTGTCAGAGAGAGAACACAAGCAGGGGGAGCGGCAGGCAGAGGGAGAGGGAGAAGCAGACTCCCCGCTGAGCAGGGAGCCCGATGTGGGGCTTGATCTCAGGGCCCAGGGATCATGACCAGAGCCGAAGGCAGACGCTTCACCGACTGAGCCTCCCAGGCGCCCCCCTTTGCCTGCGTTCTAACCCATCTTCTGACTGTGGAACGTGTTTCCTCCAGAGGCGGATCTCAGTGTGTTCCTCCTTAAAGGCCTTCTGCCCCTCCCTGCGGGCTCCCAGACAATGTGCAAGCTTCCAAGGCCGCTGCAGCTTCTGGCCCAGCCTGGGGCCCTGCCCAGCACACACCCTACTCACACTTTTGTGTCGGTGCCTCCGAGCACGCTCCGTCCCCATGGCTCTGCGGCCAAACCGCCTGTGCTCCGCCCTCCCCTTGAGACCCAGCTCAGATGTCACTTCCTCCGTGAAGCCTCTCATGCTGCCCCCACGGGGCTGCTCACACCTTCCTCTGTGTTCTCACAGCGTGCGTGCCATCATGTCGTGCCTGTGTATCCACCCGTGTTCTTCACCGACCCAGCTGCTCCCCGGGCACACGGGCCTGCCTGACTCATCTGTGTGTCACCAGGGCCCGGGACATGGTGGGCTCTCACTGCATGCTCGTTGCATGAATAATTGCTCCATTTTAAACCAGTGAGCAGAAGCCTGGGGTTTGAGCCTGGTTCTGCCACCTGCTAGTTTGATGATCTGGGCAAATCCACAAGTTTGACTTCTAGGCTGCAAAGGGGATCATAGCCCTTGCCCATCCTTATGATGGGGGGACTGTCACCTCACTGACATGTGTTTATCCTGCGTGTAGTGAAGAGAGGTGCTTTCAGCCTGGGGGACTCGTGGGTGACCTGTGTCTGACTTTGTGGGTCCTAGAGTAATGCTGTGCACTGCTGGCCAGCATCCAGAGCCATGTGTGGCCCCAGGAACTCGGACCCATCTGATTAGACCTTAAAGGAATAGGACCCCAGGAGGGAAAAGAAATTCAGATTCCGGGTGGGCGACATGGTAGTTTCTCTAGTGCCAGATTGCCTGGGTTCAAATCCCAGATCCAACCTTCACTAGCTGTGTGACCTTGGGGAAGTTGCTTAACCTCTCTGAGCCTTTTCTTCACCTATTAAATGAGGCACATTATAACACCTGCATCACAGTGTTTTTATGAGTAACCAATAAGAATTGAGGAGGCACTGAATGTTGGCTGCCACCGTTGGTGCTGTTGTGGTCATGATTATTCCAACAGACCGAAAGACTTGGGCCTGCACAGGCAGGATCGTCCTCTGTGGCTTCTGCCCTGGAGCATTGCTAAATCCCAGGGTCCGGCCTGTTGCCCTTTCTGCAGCGAGCCACGGGTTGGCCCTGTGCCCAGAAGCCCCAGCCACAGTGAGCGCAAAGCTGGGCCGCCCAGGGCAAAGGGGCTTCCGCCAGCCCGAGGGCATCTTGGACGCCTGGATATTCCAGTATGGCTGGTGTCCAGATGCCAAGGCAGGAGGCCGTGCTGACCTCTGCCTTCCTGAAAACGGAGGCCAAAGCCACTGCCCCTTCGAGCACTGTGGGTGGTGGGAGGAGCCCGGCTTCCCGCCAGCCAGCGGGGGGAGCACCTCCAGCTCCAGAGTGGCCCTCGGAGTCCCTCCGGCAGTGTGGCCTTCCCCCAGGGTTCAACCCAGAGCCTCCTTGGCCCTTTCGAGCCGGAGCTGTGGGTGGAGCACTTCTGGGCCGAAGGAACGACCCCGGGCCTCCAGATGCCAAACATCTCAGGTCTGTTTTGAAAAGTTCCACACGTCAGGATTGTCCTGCTTACAATTCCGGGAACGGGCTCCAACTCCGCCTGAGAACGGGCTGTGGTTTAAATTGTAGGAAGAACTCCCGAGGGTGGGAATAGAGGCGGGTGGGCCGCGTGGTCCTCTTAACAGCATTTGCTCTCCCCGCGGGAAGCTGGCCGGGCCTGCAGCGGGAAGCAGTGTGTTTACGGAGGGAAGGAGAGGAGGGACCCTTCCCCTGCGCTGGGCAGGCCCCGTAACCTTCTTCTTACCTGTGAGACCTCACGGTGATGTCCCACCATCAGCTGCAAACCAAGTGTCGCTCCTCGGGGAGGGAGGGCCGGTGAGTCACCAGCAGGAGCTTCTCCCCACCCAGGACTAGACGTGCAGTGTGTGCATGTACGCACACACGCGCGCGCGCACACACACACACACACATTCAGGCAGACATCGGGCCAAGACAAAGCGGGACAGCAGCTCTGCCTAGGAGCCAGCGAGGAGATGCCCATTTTTGGCATGTCCTGTTTGTTACCTGAGGTCTGGCTGGACATCTCTGGGAGTGCTGTCCCTCGTCCCGTCCCCCGTCAGAACTTACAACTCGCCGAGCTGCAGATACTCCGTTCTGTGCGCAGAATTCCCACAGTCCCACCAACACCTCCGGGGGCTTCATCCCCACTGACTCCGGGTCTGATACCCAGAGGGGGCTTGCTCTCGGAAACCCATTCACCGCTCCTCCTTCGCCAGTTACGGATTCTTTTTCCTTAAAAAAGATTCTTTCGAATCTTAAGTTCTAACGCCCAGGGTTCCCTGTTATTTTATGTGACTGTTTTTGTGGCTGTTTTCTAGCCTGGAGAGCATGTAGGCCTTCAGTCTCAAGATGCTTTCCTGCGGTTCCTCCCCCGCACCTAAATCAAGGTTGGAGAGTCTGCGAGACCTAGCGGAGTTTCCGGGCGGAACGGGGGTGCGTTGTGATAAAGGTAGCAAACAGAACTGAGGCCTTGTACTCCCTGAGGGAATCCTTTCAGTGATCAAGGAAAAGCACTCTCCAAAATCCAGACCCATCTCCCAAGGCTCACTTCACTGGGGCCATTGAGCGAACAGGATCAAAACTGCAGGAAATGCTATTTTGAGGACGGATGAAAACCTACGATATGTGCAGTTCTCTATCGGGCCCCCTCTGATACGCCCGGTCCTATCGCAGGCTTAGTTCATGGGCCGGTGCAGAGAGACGCTGCCTCCCCAGATCCCCTTGGGGCGGGGCCCACCAAAGGTGAAGGGTGCACGCACTGCCTGCGCCCTCTCGCCTGATGCGAAGCAGGCCCCTGTGTGATTTTCGTTAGGCCCGAAACATGAGCAGGAAGGAGGGCAGCAGAAAATGTCCCGGAGCCGGAGTTGGAAAACCAGGGGTTGGAATCCATCTCTGCCAACTTTGACAAATCACCTGACGCCTTGGCGAGCCTCAGTCTTTCATCTGTAAAGTGGGGATAATGATATCTTGCCCTGCCAGCTTTACAGGGTTGACGGGGAAGGCCTGACACAAGACAGACCGTGTCGACTGCAGCTTCACCTTTAATCACGAGAGTCCTGCGGGGTGAGCCCTCGGAGCACACCCCGATCTGCTTTACCTTCTCTGTGTGTCGGCATGACAAGGACAAGAAGGGTTCTCCGAGGAAGAGGAGAAGCGATCGCAGCACCCGGTTTTGCCCCATAGTTGACAACAGTTACAGGGCCCTGTGATGTAATGGGCAGTGACCCACGTAAGGCATAAGGACGGTGTGGGGATGGAGGGCGTGGGCAGGTGGGGGGAGGCAATGGTGGCAAAGAAACTCCCCCGTGGGCGGGAAGTCAGTGTTTACAGCAGAGGAATCGGGAAATAGAAGTGCAGGAATATTGCCTGGAAATATGGAACTCTGGGGAAAAGCACGGCTGAAGGGGTTCACAGTGACTGCTTCCGGAGGCCTGGACTGGGGGGTGGGGCAGAGGCTGTGGTTTTTCATCACATGCCTTCGGTTCTTTTATCTTTTGGGTTTTTTTTTTTTTCCTTTGTCATCACATGGATTATGTAGATCAAAACGTATTTTTAAAAGAGAAGTCCTGCAAGTCGGAAGACTTTGATTTCTAGACAGGAGCTTGAAAAGCCACCGAGTGCAGCCTCCCACCTTTGGACAGGTCAACGCCCGAATCCAGGTGGCCTTTCAGAACCTGGGCTGGCTCCATCCCTGAAGAAATCGCCCAAGGAACCGCACCGTGGCTTGCGCTGCCTGGTGAGGGCTGTGCTGGCACGTGGCAGAGGCCGCTGGGAAATGCTTGTTGACATTGGAAGGCTGGCTCCCGTCCTCTGAGGGGTCACCCAGTGAGGTCGAAAGGGTTGTTGGAGTGGGGGCCAGGACAGCCTCCCATCCTGACCTTCCTCCGGCTTCGCTGTGGGATCCGAGCAAGCTGTGGCCCTCCCCGGTCTCAGTTTCCGCCTCTAGACGATCAGGGCTTTGAGCTTCTCAAGAGCCGTCACAGTGACGCATTTTTAAAACTACCAACGGTAGCAAGTAGCTTTCTCTGCACCGGGCACGGTAGCAAACAGAGGGGGAGATAGTAAACACGGGAACAAATGAGATACTTTGAGACCGTGGAAGTCCTCGGAAGAAAATAAGCCAGAGGGATAGGATAGACCGTATTGGGTGGGGGGGGGTGCTTCACAGCAGGTGATCTGGGCATGTTGGAATTGAGACCTAGACAGTGCGAGGGGGAGAGAGAGAGAGAGAGAGAGCGTGCGAACAAGCCAGCTGAGGGTGGCAAGGAGGGAGTCCTCCAGGGAACTCTGCCCCAGGCGGCTGAGCCCAGGCCCTGAAGCCCACAAGGACAAGGGGACGCAAGAGGGATCGGCATTCAATGAGACATTTTTTTTGGAGGGAAAATAAATCTCTGTGAATGGCAAGGTTAAATTTGGCGCCCCCTTGGGTTTGGTGGGCCGGTGTTCGTGCAGCCCCCAACCCAGGGGGCTGTGTGTTCTTCAGTGTCTCCGAAGAGGGTGTGCAGAGGGTGCAGGGGTGAAAAATGGGCGTGGGTCGTGGGAAGGGGTGCTCCGCTGGGAAGGGCCCAGGAGATAGCAGAAGCTGGTGTGTAGAGGCCAGGATTACACTTCTTGGGGAACAACGGATGGGAGTAAGTCAAAGAGGTGATGTGGAGGCTTCTGCACATGCCCCCCCCCCACCCAGTCAGGCCTTGCACAGCAGTTGGTCCAGTAGGTCACCTTGACGATGGAGGATGGCACAGCACCAAGTGTCCTCTATGCTGCACTGAGTAAAAAAAGTAAAAGCAAAATCAACTACACAGCACGTCCTTCATCCCAGCACCCCCACTTCTAGGAATCTGCCCTTCAGATACACAGATGCAAGTGTGCAGAGAAATAAGTGTAAGGGGGAACGCCTGGCTGGATCAGTCAGTGGAGCGTGCGACTCCTGGTCTTGGGGTCCTGAGTTCGAGCCCCACCTTGGGAGTAGGAAATAGTTAGAACTAAAAAAAAAAAAAAAATTTTTTTTAAAGGAAAAAAATGTAAGGATGTCCACTGGCAGTGTAGTTTGAAGTAGCAGAACGTTCAGAAAGGACCTCAGTGGTCATCAGTGGGGAACCAGTGAGTAGACTGTGGCATGAGCCACGCAACCCAACACCAACCAGGCAGCCATTCCAGCAATGAGGTGGAACAGTTGAAAGAGAATGATCCTGGGGGGGTATTAGTGGGGAGAGAAGCTAGGCTGGAGAATGGGCTGTCGGCTCCACACCCTGCCCCCGACCAGCCCAGGGGAACCCCCCCAGGAAAGGGAAACTGGGGGCTCCCAGCGAGCAAACTGTCCCGCTCGTTGGGCTAGGAAGGAAGTTGGGGAAGAGCACAGCGCTGCGCAGCTCACCATTCACGTCTGCGCTCCACCAATCCGGAAAGTGGACGCTGGATGCCCCCTCCAATCAGGAGCGAAGGAGTGAGTGAGGGGCGGGGCATGAGGCCAGAAGTGTGACTGGTGCATGTCCCCTCCACACGGAAACCTGAAGAGTGGGGAATAAGTGTTCCCACCTAGCAGATATTTCTGGAAGGAGCATAGCAAACCTGAAGAGTGGTTCCCTGAAGGGAAGGAAGGAAGAGAGTGGCCTCAGGGATAGTGGTTAAAGGGACGCCTTGTGTAAAGATGCAGGAGCAAAGGGTCCCTCTTAAAGGTTCAGGGGATCTCTTCTACTTATGAGGAATTTCCTTCAAAGCCTGTGGTGAGGTCGCTGGCAATGTCCTAGGTGCACAAGTTCTCTTTTTTTACCCTCATTTTGCTTTTATGGGAGATCCAGACATTATCATGGGGGAGCACTAAGTAGTTGGCATTTACTTCCCTATGCCCTAATTTTCCTGGACATCTGTGCGTTCAAACCAATCTGTAGCCACCCTTGTATGCCCGTGGATCTTTCTCTTACACTGGACTCAAGACCTCTTGTAAAAACGTACTCTTTTCTCTGCAGGAGTGCCTTCCTAATGTCTGGAATGCCAGCTGAACCCACTCCCAGGCGTTAAAGCAATGCCTCCCAGACGTTAGGCATTTGAGAACCACCCCAGGACTTTTGTTACCACTGAAGGCCACCTGTCCTTTTAGTTACATAATATTTTTCTTAAATGACTCACTTTTAAAACTTCACATTTGTCTATAAATAGCATTACTTATAAAAAGAAAGAACCTTAAAAATAAATGTAATAAAATCTAAACAACATTGTAAAATTCTAGCTACCCTATGACTTGCCTAAAGTTCTGCTCGCCCTTCCTCCCTGTCTCCCTTCTTCCCTCCCTCCCTCCCTCCCTCCCTTCCTTCCTTCCATCCTTCCTCTTTCTCTCTCTCTTTCTTTCTCTTTTTTTCTTTTTCTTTTTAAAATGGCATGTGTTTGAGACAGACTAGCACCAAACTGGGTCTTTTTCCTTGGTGGACTCAGAAGGATTAGAATGGGGACTTTCTCACTGTGTGGTTCAGTGTTATTTAATGCCACATCAATGTTCCCACCAAACTCATTCTCTGTAGCGTTTGAAATATGCACTTTGGAGAAAACTGAGTTACAGCTTCCCCTCCCCCTTCTGGAAAGTTTTAGTTATATGTTCAAATGCTTTTGTGTAATCCGAACCGAATAACATATGAAGTCTGTTATTACCCTGGTGTTTATGGCCCTGCCTGATCAGGTTGGCTTTTTGACAAGGGTCAGAAATGTATCTGTTTGGGGGCAGCCTATGATGACAGATAAGGATGATGCAGGCGTGGGGCACCTGGGTGGCTCAGTGGTTAAGCATCCGCCTTCAGCTCAGGTCATGATCTCAGAGTCCCAGGATCGATCCCCAAATTGGCTCCACACTCAGCGGGGAATCTGCTTCTCCCTCTCCCTCTGCCCCTCCCCCCACTCGTTCTCTCTCTCTCTCTCTCTAATAAATAAAATATTTCTGAAAAAGAATGATGCAGGCATAAACAAAGGAGTATTGGTCCTTTTAAAAAGAATCGAGGAAATCACTGAGCTGGTTCGTTGGGTTCTTGTAAGTGAGGATGTGCAGAATCACAGCTGGGACTGTTCAGGCTGAGCTCTGCAGCCGAGACTCCTGGCTGGTTGTTAGTGAGTCCTGGGTCTTATGGAGTCTCCCTATGAGAGCCTGCAAGAGTCCATCCCCATGAGGGAATAATAAGGAGTGTCATGAGTGAGAGTAAGCATGGTCAGAGAAGAGAAGCCCTCCTGTATGGATGCCTTTGGCGCTGTGTGAGGAGCTGTCCAGCGTCACTTTTAAAAAACCAGATACAACCCCAGTTCTTTTGCAAGATTTCCAATTTCACTTTGCAGTCGCTTCCTACTGCATGGTATTCAGACTGTCCAGCCATAGTAAAAAATTGACCCCGATATCTCAGTGGTTTAACATCCAGAGGCTTATTTGTCCATCAACAGTATCTGTTCAAAGTGGGAGGCGTCGATGAATTGCCACTGCCCCATGCCAGCCACTTCATAGGGGAGGGATCTGGGAGAACTCACACCTGCTCTTCAGCCGGAAGGGACACTGCGGGCTTGCTCGCAGCTCGTTGCCCAGAATTAGTTACTAGGCTCCACCCTAACCTCAGGGGAGGCTGGGAAATGCAGTCTTCCCAGGCCCCCAGAGAGGAAGATGAACCAGCGGCCATACATTGTGTCTTCATTTTATGGTTAGATGTTCAAATAGAGGTAGACGTCAAGAGGAGGGGTGTTTGAGTGGGGATTAATGTGACGAGTGGTCATATCATTAGGAAATGGTTTTGTGTAGGGATTGTTTTTGCTTTTTTAAGCACCATTGCTGTGATACCAAATACTCAGACTATGACCTCCAGCCCCCACCACCTCCCACCCCCCCACCCCTGCTTGTGAGCCCCCCAGGGCATAGCCACCATTGCCTGCTGGGTGGGGGATCGGAGCAGCTTTTTTGCACACAGAGAGCCGCTCCTTCCTGCCCTGCCCCCCTATCCCCCCCAGCTTGCAGCTCTGAAGAGGTGCGATGCTTTTCTGAATTCGAGGTTTGAATCAGTCC
This sequence comes from Ursus maritimus, assembly GCF_017311325.1. NCBI lineage: Eukaryota > Metazoa > Chordata > Mammalia > Carnivora > Ursidae > Ursus > Ursus maritimus. Next base: position 30,647,244 of record NW_024424452.1, read on the forward strand.
TCACCTGGCCTCCTCCACAAGGAGTGTTTGGTATTTGGATGCAACAAGGAGCAGCTCCTTGTGCCAGATTTTATGCAGTAAAAAGTCTCCAGGAGAAGAATGATGAGAAGAGCAGTTCTTGATTTTTTTTTCTTTTAAAGATTTTATTTTTTTTATTGAGAGAAAGAGTGCAAGTGTGGGGAAGGGCAGAGGGAGAGAGCAAGAATCCCAAGCCGACTCCCTGCTGAGCGAGGAGCCCTAATCAGGACTCAGTCTCACAACCCTGAGATCATGACCTGAGCAGAAATCAAGAGTCAGACGCTCAGCTGACTGAGCCACCCAGGTGCACCCCGGTTTTTGACTTCCTAAAACCCCACTAAAAATCGCCTACTTTTCCTTTAATTTTGTTCTGTCGTTGACGAACGTATTTCTGCCTTGTACCCTTCAGCATCTCTCCCTCCCTGGGCTTTAAGCGCGAGCCCCGGCCCCACCGCGCCCTGTGAACATGTTGGTGCTCCTGGCTTTCATCATCATCTTCCACATCACCTCGGCCGCTTTGCTGTTCATCGCCACCATCGACAATGTGAGTCCCCTTTCCTTCCGACCACCCCGCAAGCCCTGGATCCTGCCGTCCATGGAGGCGGGATCGAGAACTCCCCCACGCTGGTAGGGTATGGCGTTGTCTTCCCTACCGAGACATCTCGGCTCAGGCCTCCGTGTGGAGGTTTGGGGCATCTCACGGTTAGGTCTGGATGTGCAGGGACCTGGCTTCTCTCATCTCCGATCCCCCCACAGAGCCTGGTGTAGTGCCTTTTGGGTGTAGGACGCTCTTCGAGGGCTGCTAGGACTCAGCCCCCCTCTAGATAAATTTCTCAGTGTCAGCACTGTGCCATGGGGCTGGATCATTCTTTGCTCTAGGGCCGAGCTGCGTATGGTAGGGTACTAAGCAGCATCTTTGGTCCCTGCCCACGAGAAGGCAAGCGCTCCCACCCCTATTTGGGACCACCAAAAATGTCTTTGGACATGGCCAGATGTCCTGAGGGAGAGCAAAACCACCGTCAGCTGAGCACCGCTGCCCTAGATCCCCCAGGTGACCTATCCCGGGGGGTCTCTGCCCCTCCTGCCTTTGACTTCTTCTTACAAATCAGGGAGCCAATTGCTAGCCACCTAGCCATGCCCTCCCTGGCAGTGCTCATGCTTGGAACTTTCCCAACAGCCATGCTCCCCTGCAAAATGGGACTTTTTACTTAAGTGTCCAGCTTGCAGCCACATGGCAGGGATGCATTTGATAAATGAGCTATTGGTATAGATTAATATCTCTCCTGGCAGGAAATGAAGCTTTGTACCAGAGATCCTCAGTGGCCCACACCTTGATCCAAAGGCCTGGCTTCAATCCTGACCATTTCAAACTCAGACGCATTCAGAGTCAGAAACACTGCTCCAAGGGTCCCCAAGTGCACCTCACGAGTGGCCACCTGCTCTGCTTACACCTAGGACTCCTGTTGATCAGTCATCACACAGCAACACCTACCGCTTAGGGAGTGCTCCCTCTGGCCAGGTCCTTGGCCCTTTTATGTGCATCGTCTCGTTTGGTCCTCACCCCAAGCCTCCGAGATAGGTTGTCCTCTTCCAGCACCGTTTAATGATGAGGGAACTGGGCCTCAGGGCAGTTATGACACCTGGGGAGTCTACGCAGCAGGAAGCGACAGAGCTGGGTTCGAACCACTCCCGACCCTAGATCCCGTAAGGCAGGGAAACGTAGGGATCGGTTTGGGTTCCTGAAGATTCTCGAAGAGTTGCCGTGAGTGGCCAGGGCAGAGATCACACTGATGCTGTGGCTTAAAGTATTTGGGCCTGTCGTTATCCACAGGACCCGCGCTCTATGAAATAAAAGGTAGTGAATATTTTTTCAGAATCTCCTTTTCCTGTGCCTTGCATCTATCCCTTTGGGATCTTGAAAGGGATAGACAGACCTCAGGGGCAGAAAAGCCATCAGCGCAGCACCCGTTAATCCTTTGGGGTACCCCGGGGTGCTGTGTGGCTGTGCACTTAGGACAAGACACGGACAGGCTTTGTTTCTGCCCATCAGGGAGTCATCGGGTGTCATTTTGGGTTAGGAATTGCGCATGACATGTAGCCGGCATGTGGTGGGAGTTCAGTGAACTTCGGTTGCTGGAGGATGGGAGGTGGATGGAAGTCAGAAGGAGGGCCCACTGGGGGCGGGGAACAGCAGAAGCGCAGAGAAGAAGCATGTGTTTGCACTGAAAGCCGGAGAGTTTCGTCCGATCATTCCCTCCGTACCAGGCCTTGCCCTGACTTTCAGCCTCTCTGACCCCGACATGGCCCCTGTTGTTCTTGTGGGTTTCCCACTGTGCGCACCTGTGACCACCCTGAGCCTTGTCCACGCTCCTATGTCCCAGGAGGGCCCGGCCCCCCAGCCCGTGGCTTACCTTTCAACAGTCCCACAGAACGTGCCTCCTTGGGAAGGGGGGAGTGAGCCTGTTGGAAATGCAGAATCCCAGGCCCCACCCCAGACCTCCCAAATCAGAATCTGCATTTTAACCCGACTCCCCGGGGACTCGCGTGCCCTGGGGAGATGGAGAAGCACTGCTCCCGAGTATTTATTTATTGCTGTGCCTCGCACCTAAGTAGAAGTCCGTGTTTTCATGGTTAACAAACAGCCCCTCCCTGTGTTTCTGTTTGCATTACAGGCCTGGTGGGTAGGAGAAGAATTTTTTGCAGATGTCTGGAGAGTGTGTGTCAATAACACGAATTGCACAGAAATCGATGCGAGCTTCCAGGGTGAGTGCCGAGCCCACACGGAACACCTTAGCTCAGGCTAAGGGCCCCCCTCTTCTCTGCTCTCACATCCTCACCTGTGCTCTCAGGGTCCCTGGAGGGGCCTGGCCTAGTGCTCTGTGCAAGCTGGAGACAGGAGGGGTGTGCAGAAACCACAGGCCAGGGGCGTGCTAACCCCAGATGAGTTGGGCTCACCCTTCCCTTCTCTGTTTCTGGGCCCAGGAGAGTTGCTGGGTCTCCCGAGGCGCTGGCAAATCTGGTGTCCGGTGAGGCCTCTCTTCCTAGATTACCCCCTAAGGGCCCCACGTCCCAGTGCCAACCCGTTGGGGGTTAGGATTTCGATATAGGAATTTTAAAGCCATGCAAGGGGTCTGCAGCAATCCATATTTGCTCCGTCACCTGAGGTGAACAAAATATGGGTTCCTGGTGCCCACCCAGAACACCTGTGCCGTAGTCTCACGGGGAGAGGTCTAGAAGTCTGTCTTTTGTTTCTTAAGAATCTGTATTTTTAATAAGCCCCCAGGTGATTTCTGAGGTTGGGCAAATTTGGGAAACACCGCTCTTAGCCAGAGGGTCACAAGCTTGGCCCCACATTGGACTTGCCTGGGGAATCTTACCCACCTCACCCCCTGTGCCTGGTCCCAACACCAGAGATTCTGACTTATTTCCTCTCCGTGTAGCATGCTGGAGTTTTATTTTTCATGCAGCTATAACTTATGAACAAGAAATGTACTTCTTAAGGGTTCAGCTTAAAGAGTTTTGACAATTATATATACGCCCATGTAACCACCATCCAAAGCAAGATAGAGAATTTTTCCATCACCCCAGAAAGTTCCCCTGGGCCCATTTCCACTCGTTTCCTGCGAGCCCTGTCCCGAGGGCAAGCACTTCTGACTTCTGTCACCCTAGTCTCCTTCCATCTGTTCTTGGACTTCATACAGATGGAGTCGTACCATGTGTATTTGTGCGTGTGGGTCGGGCTTCTGTCCTCCACATAAGGAATGGGCGAGGGCCCAGGTGTCTGTGGGTGATCCTTGCGTGCGGCCAGGATGAACCAGGATCCATTGCTTGAAGCATTTCATGAAGTACTCAGGAGTTATGCTTCCCTCCAGCAAAATTGGGGAAAAGGAAGGTTCGTTCTTAGGTTTTCCTGTGAGACTTTGGCCACTGACCCCTGGCCTTCCTTAGCGGCATCCTAGGGATAATGTTCAGCCCTTACACGGACTCCCCTTTTGTAGCCCCCCCTAAAATCCTTGAATGAATTCCTTCCACTCCCCCTGCCTGATGCGGTGGGGAGGAGTCTCAGGTGAGGAGACCGAGAATCATGCAGGTGGCTCCAGTCTGTGCACTTGACCCCTTCTCTACACCTGCAGTGTGTGGCTTCCGTTGTGTCCTTCCCACGTGTAGCGCCCTCTGTCCGGGACCGGCTCCTTTCTCTGCTGAGACTTCCCTCTGCCGAGCCCACTCTCCAGCACTATTCTGAGAAGCCTCCCTTTCTCTTTTCCTGAGTAGCAGTAACAAGGCTCACTTTCTTCTTTTCAGGGGGTATTAGGTAGTCCCCAGAGCACTTTCTGAAGGTCACCTAGCCCCATGAACCCCAAATCCCCAAGAGTCCCTCTGGAGACTGCTCATCCTGACCCATCCATCCTGACCTTCCAAACCAGGATCTGCCAGGATCTGAGGGTCTGTACTTAAAAAAAAAAAAAAAAAAAAATTCCCCAACCATGAGCCACACCTTTGGGGGCAATACCCAGACTGAGAAGAATGACAGAGCGGGTGATTCTTGCTTTTTCCAGAAAAGGGTGTTGGGAACCATCTGGTCCAGTGCACAAATGGACAATAGGGGGGAGGGGATGTTGGGGCGACCTCTTGGCTGTTCTTGTGCTCATACTGTGCAAACAGACTTCTGCCTCCTGTTGTCCCCACTCTGGAGCTATCACTGTGCCCCCCTGAGGGGCGCTGGGGTCTGCGGTCCTCAGTCACGCTCTCTCGCCCTCTGCCCCCAGATTACCCCACGATGCAGGCGGTCCAGGCCACCATGATTCTGTCCACCATTCTCTGCTGCATTGCCTTCCTGATCTTTGTGCTCCAGCTCTTCCGCTTGAAGCAGGGAGAGAGGTTCGTGCTAACCTCCATCATCCAGCTCATGTCATGTAAGTACGACGACGGGCTTCCTGGAATAAGCCCTCCCTTCCCAGCCTGCGTGAGTAGCAGCCAGGAGCAGCGCTGTGGGTGAGGATTTGGGAAGGAAAGCCAGCCGCCATGCTGTAGCACGACATTTTATACTTCAGAGTCTGGATTTAGTTAGAGGGTCGGGGCAGGCGTGCTGAAGATGCGAAGCCTGAGCCAGGATCTGTAGGGTAAGTAGGAGTTGCTGTCAAGAATGTGCTATCTTGGTACAGAGGGAAGAGGCACAGGTTCCCCAAGGAAGATCAGGGTACTTGACCTCATCCGGCCACTAACAGTTGTTGGTGAGTCACTCAGGATGCTTTTGACTTCAAGTAAGAGGAAAATCCAATTAACAATGACTTCAGCCTCAAAGACCTTTACTTTTCTGATCCAACAAAAAGCTTGAAGGTGGAGGGTGCCATCGTTGGTCTGGCAGCTCAGAAGCATCAAGAACCTCCACTTGATCCTTTGATGCTTTCATCTTCAGAGTGTCAGTGATGACCTCCTCATGGCCCCCAAAAGGCTGCTGCAGCTCCAGACATTCCTCCTGACCTAACAGTATCTGAAGCAGTAAACAAGGAAAAGCACAGCACCAAAAACGCTTTCTCCTCCCTATCTGTCTCTTTCGAGGGAGTAATAATTTTTGCTGAAGGATTTTTCTGTGGCCAGAAGTTGGGATGCATATGGATCCATAAACTTTTATAAGTAAACAGGAACAGGATTGCCTGGGGCCGGGGGTCGGTTGGCAGCCTATGGTCCACGGGCCAAGGCTGGCTCACTGCCTGGTTTTGTAAATAACCTTCTACTGGAACGTAGCCCAGCCCACTCATTTGCATATTGCCTGGGGCTATGTCCACGCCACCACTGCCACCACCACCACCACGGCTGAGCTGAGTAGTTGGGACAAAGATTGTTTGTGGTGCACAGACCCTAAACTGTTCTCCGTCTGGCTGACCCATGGCTTAAACCAGTTATGACTTTGCCTCTGGGCTGGGTACCCAGCTGCCCAAGCAAAATCGGGCTCAGCTAGCAACAGCGGGAAATGAAGCCGTGCGGGGTGGGCAGGCACAATCTGCCACGAAAGAAGACTAGTTGTGATCTTTCCCATGAACTAAAACAAACACCCGCCAATAATCAGAGCTTAAGCGTGTCTTCCTCTCCGGCTGTGGTCCCCTCGGGTCTGTGCTGCCTGCTGTGACGTGGTCTGTGATTTGTTTATTTGCTTGCTTCCGGCAGGCCTGTGTGTCATGATTGCAGCTTCCATATATACAGACCGGCGTGAAGACCTTCACAAGAATAACCTGGGATTGTACGCCCTGGCCCAGGACGGCCGCTACGGCTACTCCTTCATCCTGGCGTGGGTGGCCTTCGCCTTCACCTTCGTCAGCGGTCTCATGTACCTGATCTTGAGGAAGCGTAAATAGAACCCGGGGAGGCCGCCTTTGCTGCCGTGCAGAGTCCACAGTCAGATAACCGTTTTGTATATAATCCTTTTTTTGTGTGCGGTTTTTCTAGCAAACATATTGTTTCCTTTAAAAACCAAAAAAAAAAAAGAGAGAGAGAGAGAAGAGTTTTTGCATTCTCGAGATCAGAGACTAGACCATGCAGGCTGGGATTCGGAACTCCTGCCCATCTGAAAATCTCAACGAGACAAAGCCCCAAGTCCAGCAATGCTCAAATCTAAAAACGTTCAGCGGGATGTTTCTTAACCGAGGGGATATGATGTGATGTGAGAAGAGAGCCAAGAAAGCCAGGTCTCGGGGGGCCATCCTTCCCCAGGTGTGAGCCACGCCAAGCTCCCCCTCAGCTCAGCCTCCCCTCCCCTTACTGTGTGTCTTAGGGTTGGAGGTGGGGTGAGGGGGGAAGCCTCCTCGGATGTTTGGCCAAGTTCCATGTGAGAAGCAGGTGTCGCCCCCGCTGTTCTGTCTATACCCAGACCAGAGCCCTGAACCTCCTGTAATAGGCTGGGTCCAGAAAGCGCCACGGACCTTTACTGACACGGTTACCCGCTTGCCTTAGGGAAGGCGATCTTTAACCCTGGGTCGGATTTACGTTCACCCTAAGGCAAAGAATCTCAGCATGTGATCCCCAGCAAACGTAGTAACGGGGCCCTCCCTAGACCCACGGAATCAGAGTCTTCAGAGACGGGGCCTGGGCACCTGCATTTCTCACAAGCTCCTTGGTGATGCGTAGGTGACCTGAAGCCGAGGTCCACGGCCCCAGGGCCAGGCGAGCAGAGCTGCCTCATAAATGTTAAAGACCTTGTCATGTCACGCCGCTGGCCTCCGTCACCCCCGGCCTTCCCTGTCTCTTCAGCTGCTCCCAGGTGGGCCTTCGCAACAGCAGCCCAGGCCCTGCGTCCAGATAGTCTAGGAGTGCTGCTTCCCCCCTCCTCTAAGTGGGAAGGCCCGGCCCTTCTCCTCCTGCCCTGCCTTCTAAGGCTGGCAGACCTCCGCTGACCCCCATTTCTAGAGCCTCAGCGGACCCACCCACCATTCATTCCACAGCATAAATTGCAGGAGGCTTGGTGCATGCCAGCCACGGGTGATATCGTGCGGGACAGTCTCTCTCCTCCAGGGCTCGCCGTCCTGTGAGGGAGGCAGATGGAAAACTTAGGAAAAGCAATCACACTGTGGGGAAGGCGGCAGAGAACACAGCTCTGGGTTCAGAAGCGAGGCCCATGGGCGGGAGGGAGCCTGCTCTACGCCAGCCTATTTTTAAACGCTCCCGGAGGCACTTAGATGGGCCGCAGTACCGCTCCGGCCAAGGGAAAGCCCTTGCTGGGTGGGGTGGTCTGGGTTACCCCCAGAGGACACTTCCCTGGAGTCCCGACTGCAAATGAAGCCGTGAGAAGCTTCCAGATTGCCGTGGCTTTCAAACGTCAGCGTGCACGCTGCCCCTTGGGGAACGTGCTTTGCCAGGGTCTGGGTGAAGAGCGCTCCAGGCGATTCTGAAACCGTCCTGCGGGATGCCGTGGGGAGCTTGCCCTCAGTTGTGCAAGCACCACGAGTGTATGGCAGGGCAGGTGACCCCGGGGAGTGCCTGCAGAAGCAGCTTTCCACCCCTCGCTGTCTGGAGCCTCCGTGTTTCGAGTGCGCTGCCGGGGCCGCGTGCTGGGGCCGCGTGTGGGACTGTGTACGTGCTTCTGCACTTGACCTTCAGCAGCCCGGGTCCCATGGAGCTGGGAGGATGTCTGCTTTGAGTGATTTAGGGCCACCAAGGATACCAGAGCAGGACTGGGTTTTCTCTCCATCCACTCATTCACTCATTCCTTCGTTTTCAACCGACTCTTCAGTGCGTACTATGTGCCAGCCACCGTGTGAGGCTCTCAAAACACAGGGCAAGCACATTCAGACACCCTCTCTGAGGCAGGACCCCAGCACAGTGCAGGGTGACACAGGGACAGAGACGAGATCAATGTCACCTCCTGCGTCCACGGCAAACTCCCATCAGTCCTGCTGTGGGTAGGAGTGCAGGTCACACCCCTGGGGTTTGCAAGATGCTAGGTGAGCCTCCAGGAGGAAGGTGGGGCTACGTGCCCCAGGGCTTTCCACCCAGGTGGCTTTTCTAGATTTTTCTTGTAGCCACAATGGAAACAAACGAAAACTCTTAGAGCCAGAAATCTGGAAAGCCTACTCCCCAGGCAGTGTGTGAATATCCTTCCCCCAAACTTGAACATCTGAGACGACCCCATGGACCTTCCTGGCCGGTCGCTACTTCTGTGTAGCATACAGTGTCCAAGTCCATCTGTGACGCCAGGTTTCGTGAAACATGAGAGCTGCTTTCCCCACCCCTATCCCCGGCGGTGTGACCTGCATTGGGGAAGTGAGGAGGAGAAAACGGTCCAACCTCCTTACCTGTAGGTCGAACCAGCCCTCACTGCATGCTTATCCTCTGTTACTCAAGGACAACCCCGACACACATTAGCCGACAGACCCAGGAAGCAAAAATTAGGACCAAATGCGCCACCCATAACGACTGTGTTTGAAGGGACTGTAGTTTGCGCCTTTTAGAACATTTTTATAAAGTACTGTAATTCTTGCGTGGAGCGGCTGTGGATGGAGACAGACTAACCTGTTTTGTTATTTGCATTAAAATTACTTTGGGTCTCTGTTCAGATGAGTTTGGAGGATTGATTTGTTGCTCTGAGCGAATGTGTCTATTCAGACCTGAATGTGGGAAAATTGGGGACGGTCCCCGCGCCCTCCCTCCCCATCCTCTCTGCTGTAGGTTGAGTCCCTGCGCGCACCGGAGTCCTCGGATGCTCTGTATTTACTGAGGATGAAGAAACCCCGACCCTGAGCCCGTAGGGACACAGCTCAACGCAGTAGCTGGAAAGATCCGTAGAAGCTGTGGCCTCGTTTAAAATCTGCCTGGATGGGGAAATAACTCGCTAATAGTTGAAAGGTTACTTACAATACGGCAGGTGAGACAGTTTTGTGTACTAGGGGGGCAGTGGTTTGGGGGGAAATGCAAGAGAAAGGCCTGGAGGGTCAATTGGAATCTCGGTTTGGGGACAAAATGTGATTTTAGAGTTAGATACGTTCTGTTTCACGTGCCTTTAAGGTAGTCTGTTTCCTCTATTTTATATAATGTGAAACTACGTGGCAGAGTTTGGAACCACATCGCCCAGCGCAGTAGACGCTAGTGTTCCAACCGGGCCAACAGCCAGGGGAGAATGCCGCCCTCTCGAGTGACGGGGCGCTGTGTGATTTCTCATCAAGATACTCATGTGTGGTCTTCACAGCGAGCAACTGATGTCTGACAACTGATCACAGGACAGCTTCCAACCCGCTCTGCCTCTTCTGGAACCAGCGTTCTGGAAGAAGGACCTGCAGGGGCTCGGGACCCCACGCTTGGTTAGCGGTCTGCTAGTGCCGTCTTAAAATTCCTAATGACAGTGGAGCCGACAGCCGCACGTTTCCTACTTGCAGTGGTCCCCGAGGATTATAGAGGCAGCCCTGTTCTCCCTGTTCTCCCTGTTTGCTTGATAAAGACTTCTGCTTTAAAGGGTTGGGTGATGATGAAAATGAGACTATCTTGACAGCGCACGCTGCTAAGAAATGAAAATTCAGCCAGAAAAGAAGGAGACGATTGATACGTAGGTAGATAGGTAGGTGGGTAGGTCCGTAGGTAGGTACGTAGGTGGCTGAAGAGAGGGAGAGAGATCTTGAATTTTTATGTAAGGAAAGCCAAAGGTAGTGAAAGCAATCTATCTGGGGAACCTACATTCTCTTGTCTCTACGCAGAAGTCGCAAACTAAAACCTCCAGGGGGTGCTGTCTGTATTCTTTGTGTTTCTAGAGGTTTTTGTTGGTTGGTTTGGTTTGGTTTTTGGTCTTCGTGGCAGGTAGATGGTGGTCACCCCAGAGAACTCAATTTTACATATTTCTTCCATTTGGAAGAAAGCCTGTCGTTCATTCATTCACCAGATCCTGGTGGCCTCGCCTGCTTCATCCTGCAGAGTGCTCCCTGTGTGCTGGAGAAGACGGTGTATTCTGCTGTTGTCAGAGGCAGTGTTCTGTAGATGTCTTTCTGGTCCACTCGGTCTGAAGTCCAGTTCCAATCCAGTGTGTGTCCTTATGGACTTTCTGCTGGATAATCTATCCATTGCCGACGGTGGGGAACTGGAGTCCACTACTATTACTGTATCCCTTCCTTCGGATCCGTTAATATTGCTTTATGTCTGGGTGCTCTGATGTTGCATTAATGATGGTGCATTAGTATTTATGGCCAAGGGGTCCCTTCATCACGAGGATGTCGTAAATACTTCTTCACCCAGTATTTGTGTATGTATGTATTTTGGCATAAGCATTATGCTAGCTCTTAGGTACTCAGTCCTGACCCTGGTCTAGACTTACCTTAGTCCCCCCTGCCCTCAAAAAAAAAAAAAAAAAAAAAACAACCAGAAGTGAAAAGAGGAATACTTGGTAACACGTGAAAATTACATAAATTCAAATTTCAGTGTCCATAAATAAGGTTTTATTGGAACGTGGCCATGCCGTCTTGTTTCGATATCACGCGGGCTGATTTCACACTGCACTGGCAGCCACCACAGCACACACACGGCCTGCAAAGCCTGTAATACAATCTGGCCTGTTACAGAAAACCTTTGCCATCCGCTGGTCTAATCAAACAAGAAGGGAACCGTCTTTCTGTGTGTCTCGTTTTAGGAACAAGAAGAGTTTTCCTAGAACCCTTTGGCAAACACTTCCCGAGGTCCCTGGCCCAAGGATTCCAGTTTTCATGCTTAACCCCAGCACTGGCAGAGGTAATTAAAATGACCACGCTTCACATGGACCTCTTAGCTGGGTATCAGGTTCCTTCAGTGAGGGATATACTTAGGATCCACACCCTTAGCAAAGAGAAGAGAGGGGGTGACCAGCAGTGTCTGCCCCAGTCCATCCCTGGGCTGTCCAACATCCACACACAACTCCGTAAGAATTTTCATGATTCTTTTATATTCATGAAATGAACTAACCCCTTCCCAAGAGGTCCACAGCCTGAAGCCAAAATCAGTTAGTACGTCCAGCTCGGGGGTCACTGGGTGACGCTGATTATCCTCTTTATCAGGTCCAGATGTGGCTCCTCGTGGCCTGGCAACCTATGATGAAAAGCTACGTCATAGACGCCCAACGTACCCAATACATAATGGAGGGAAAGGAACAGGATGTCTATAATAAATGGTCCTCTTTGGAATATGGATGAGCAGAAAGGCAATCAATGCCCAGTGGCCAAAGGTTCACTGTCAGTTGTGAATACCAAGAACTCCACTGGTGGGGAGTGAGGTCAGTGGTTGGTCAATGCATGGCCTTTGATTCCATTCAGGGGGACCATCTCCTGGGCCCGCAGTCCTCCAGGGCCATATCCAAGATGGGCAGCAGGGAGGAGACCCCTTCCTCCTTCCCGTGGGCATGAGGCCCAGTGTCTCAGAAGTGCCTCAGGGGAGGACGGTCATGGGCTTGGTCACAGACCGTGCAAGGCCAAGCCAGCCAGAGATCGTACCTGGATCTTTTCTGTTTTGTCAAACAACAAGCATTTATTATCACTTGGATTTTGCCAGGAATCTGGTAGCAGCCTCGCTGGGCGGTTCTGTCTTATGGTCTTTCATGAGGTGGGCCTCATTTCTGAGCTTGAGAACTCTGTCTCCTCATCCCTGGGCTCTGTATCTTGAGGCCATAACATCAAGCCGTCATAATCCCAGCTACGTCCCTGGGCTTGGCCCTTTGGTGAAAAAGGCTAGGACCTGGCTTATCTTTTCTAGTTATCTCATCCATTCTGCTCGGCTTCCTGCCTCCACACCCCCGACCTGTACTTTAGAGCAAGGCTTAGCACAAGGCCTGCTTTTTTATGGCCCAAGAGCTAAGAACGCTTTTTCGTTTTTAAAGAGTTGTAAAAAAAATGTGAGGGAGAACGCAACAAAGACCTGAGGTGGCCTGTAACACCTAAACTCTTTGCTGTCTGGCCCTTTACAGGCCAAGCGGGCTGATTCCTGGCTTAGAATTTGAGTCATCCGTCCCTGCAAATCTCTGAATCCCCGGACTCACCATCGGTGTAGATTGCAGGCTTCAGGCAGAGAGAATCTCAGTGAAGCCATATTTTCTTCCACTTTTGCCACGAGATGAACCACCTTTGGCTCCAGATCGACTTTTTCTCGAAGGAGCTTAGCGAAAACTCCGGTGAACACATGGCAACAGCTCGATGTGTTTGTACAACTTTTCCTGATATGACAGCACCCATAGGTACGTGGTTGGTGTGAGACAGGTGACAGTTTAAACCAGGGGTAAACATTTGGTCCATGGCCCCAATCCAGTCCACCGCCTGATTTTGTGGACGAGATGATAATGGCACCCAGCCACACACGCTAAACCACACATTGTTCACAGCTGCCTTCAAGGGCAGAGATGAGAGGCGCCTGGGTGGCTCAGTCGGTTAAGCATCTGCCTTTGGCTCAGGTCATGATCCCAGAGTCCTGGATGGAGTCCCACCTCTGCTTCTTCTCCCCACCCCCAGCTCATGCTCTCTCTCTCAAATAAGTAAAATCTTAAAAACAAAACAAAAAAATGGGGGCGCCTGGGTGGCTCAGTCGTTGAGCGTCTGCCTTCGGCTCAGGGTGTGATCCCGGAGTCCTGGGATTGAGCCCTGCATCGGGCTCCCTGCTCCGCTGGGAGCCTGCTTCTTCCTCTCCCACTCCCCCTGCTTGTTTCCTCTCTCGCTGGCCGTCTCTCTCTCTCTGTCAAATAAATAAATAAAATCTTAAAAAAAAAACAAACCAAAAAAACAAAGAGACGAGTTGGTTGCCAAAGGGACCATACTAGACACTAAGCCTGATACATGGGCTATCTGGCCCTTCACAGAGAAGCTTGCCAAACGTTGGTGTGAAACCAGTGTCTTGCAATAAAATGCAAGGGCCACCCCTTCCCAGCCTGGAATAGCGGGTCCTCACTGCCCTCGGCTCTGCCATCTCCGCTGGCCAATGGCACAGTAGAGTGTTGGTTGATGCAGTGCCCACATTCAGTGTCATCAGGCTTCTTAGCTGCAAGCCACAGTGACTCTGGCTGACGGACCCTGAACAGGGGTTCCGTAAAAGGAAATCAGGTAGAGCCCAGGCTTTGGGAGAACGCAACCAAGCCCCTGTTGATGCCTCCAAGTCTTCCATAGAACGGTTTGCTAAGGAGACGGAGGCTGGCGCCACAAGATGGTGCTTTGCGCTGAGAACTTGACCTTCCACAGCCTGCTGCTCCACCAGAAGGCATCTATCTGTGCTACCCGCCCCCCGTCCTCCGGAGGCCGACTGGCATGGTGCGTCTATCTGATGGATGAAGACTGGGTCATGGACCACGCCCTTGCTGCAAGGGAGGCTGGGAAATAGCAGGCATGTTCCTTGTCTGTAGCCGGAGGTAAGGTCTGCAACCCACCAAGACTCAGAAGGAAGGGAATTCCCCAAGAGAGGAAGGAAGTTCAAATGCAGGGCGGTCCAAGCCAGTGGCAAATGCCTGGTGTGTCCTATCAAAACCTGGTTTCCTGTTCCCACAGCTAAGCTCGTGCTTCCCAAGCTTTATTGACCCATGTCTCGCCCACTGCTCTTTGCTTACAGGCCTGTACAGCCCACACAATTATTTGCTGAACATTTTTCTTTAAAGCAACTATTTTTTACATAAATACGTTTATTCAAAAGGAAAGTCTCAGGTAAGTTGAAAATCAGCATCGGTTGTCGTAAGTGACCTAGATATGCTGTAAAACAAGAACGTTATTAAGGGTATCGTCCGGCAGAGGTTTTGAGCCTGAGGACTGCTCCTTCCCAGGGGAGAAAGGAGGCTGGGAACGGGTGGATAGGTGTTCAGATAAGGTCAGGACCATAGCTACTTGGTCACAAGACAGTGACTTCTCTCTATGTGGTGTGACTGTACGTACTACTTAAATTAGTCGGGTACCACTGGGGGTATTTGCGTCGTAATGACAATATAAAAAAACCCCATAAACCAGTGGCCTTGCTGGTGTGAGGGAATTCACACGTGCGCGTGATTCCTCCCTCTCGGGATTTCCTGAGTCCGCTCTTTCTGAACTGCGTTGCCTCTTTCAAGCTGGCCTCATGATACATACCAGTCCAACAGGAGATGAGAACCACGTATGTTGGTGTAGCCACACCTGGGTGTATGATCAGAGGCTTCCGGCCTCCGAGGAAGCCCGCGACGCCCCATACTCTCAAACCCCTTCTGACCGCAATCCCCGATCGAGCTTCTGGGGTGGCAGTGACCCAGGAGGGTATTGTGTAATCCCACGCGGATGGCCGCATCAGGAGCGGCGGCTCGGCCAGGTGTCTGGAGCGCGCTAATTACAGAGCGGAGTCTGGCTTTTTAAGGGGCTGAGGTTTCTGACTCATTGCCCATGGGGCAGGAGCTTTGATTTGTCTTTTCTGATCACTGCATTTCTTGCTTCTACCCAAGGAGCAAGGCCCAGGACTTCCAAGACCAACCAAACCCTCCCCGGGAGGCAGGGCCAGGCCAGGCCACCTAAGACACATGGGCCTCACATCCAGACAGGCCCAGGCTCCAATCCGACTCAGCAGTTAGTTAAGGAGAGGCTTCTCCAAGCGACCGAGATGCTGCAGACCTCGTGTCCTAATCTGCACAAGGGGCGTGATGCTCCGTCCATCTGGTCTCCCGTCGGCCTGTATGTGTTAACACCTACTGTGCACCATATACTGGGGTAGGCACGGAGACAAAAGGATGGACCGGACAGAAGGGTCCCACGCACTCATGGAGCTTTCATTGTAGTGAGGAGAAACAGACAACAAGCAAGATAAATAAAATTACAAATTGGGATACAGCCCGTGAAGGGAATAGGGTGACGGGAAGACAGCAACTCAGGGGAGGCGAGGGCTCATTGTTGACGCTAAGCTGCATTAGGAGAGCTGAGGGCAGAAAGGACCAGGTCGCAGGACCAGCTGTTACACAGGGTTGTGGGATTCAGTGAGGTTGCACACGTGCAGGACATGGGGACACACGGAGGACGTTAAGTGCTTGCAGAGATGCCCAGAACTCCGGTTTACAGAGCACCTTGCCATGAATTGTATCATTACATTTGGTTCTCACGGCAATCTGTCAAATAGGGCAGACCCTGTGCACTCCTTTTGTTGGTGGGAAAGTGAGAAGAAGAGCAGGTAAGTACAGCAAGGAGGCAAAGCCATTTCCTTTGGTCTCTCTTCTCCCCAAAACCACCTCCTTTGATTGATGGTGGCCCCTTGCAAGATGGGAGTGGGCGAGCTCGCTACGGCTGCATAACAAACAGCCCCAGTGCATGGTGGCACACATCCACAAGTGTCTGCTGTTCCTGTGTCTGGGCTCAGCTGCAGCTTGGCTGGGCAGCTCTGCTGATCCCGGCTGGATGTGGCCCCAGGTCTGGGTGTTGGCGGATGAAGACCGATCTTGTGTGAGATGGCTTGGGACACTCAACCTTGTTCATAGCTCTCTCGTCCTGGATAAGACTGACTCCAGTGTAGACGCATGGTGATGACAGATACGCAGGAGAGCAAGGGGAAACACATTCTCTTAGGCTTGTGATTGGGATACCGTTCCTGCTGCCTTGTACTGGCCAAGCCAATGGTTACAAATCTTACCTGGGCGCAAAGGAGGGGAAACCAGGTCCCTCCTTCAGGGAGAGGACCGCACGGTCACCTTGCGGAGGATGGCGGTGAGAAGTTGAGGGGGGGCGGGAGGGAGCAGAGTATTGCGGCCATTAATATAAGCTGTTAGTGCTGACTTCTGTTTGGGGCCATAAAACAGAGAATGGCTGTGTGTGTGTGTTGGGGGGGGAAGCAATGGAACCATCTAGAGCACACACCATTTAGGGAATACTTGTGAAAATGCAGATTCCAGACCTGTTACATCTCGAGGAGACTGACCCAGTATCTGACATTTCAGGACTTTCAGGTTTTTCAGAGGATCCCAAAGTTGGTAGGTCATCATTTTCAGGGATCAGACCTAGGTCCGTAAATCAGAAGAGTTTTAATTTTGCATTTGGAGGTAAATACTAGAGCATGTATGTCAGTATCTCCTCCAACCCTCCGAAAAATATGTATCCCAAAATTATCCGGCTTCCAATGCATTTGTATTATCGGCTTTGGGAGGCCCAGTGGCCAGAAAGTGAAAGAGCAGGTACGACTACCACCCCCTAGTGGTGAGTGGCCGCACAACATAGCAATAAAGTCCCGGGGCAGAGATAGATTGTTTCGCCTCCAGTTGAGCCAAATCCGACACAGCTGATCAAAGCTAATGTGAGTTATTCCTCCTACCAGAACATGGCTATGTACTGATTTTCATTAGCTCAGTTTATTAATTTTTAGCCATGTGATTTTTTAAAAATTTAAATTCAATTAATTAACATATAATGTATTATTAGTTTCAGAGGTAGAGGTCAGGGATTCATCAGTCTTATATAACATCCAGCGCTCATTACATCACGCGTCCCCCTTCATGTCCATCACCCAGTTACCCCAGCCCCCCACCTCTCTCCCCTCCAGCAACCCTCAGTGTGTTTCCTATGATTAAGAGTTTATCTCCCTCTCTGATTTCATCTTGTTTTATTTTTCTCTCCCTTCTCCTATGTTCCTCTGTTTTGTTTCTTAAATTCTACCTATGAATGAGATCATATGATAAATTGTCTTTCTCTGATTGATTTTGCTGAGCATAATACCCTCTAGTTCCATCCACATTGTTTCATTTTTCTGATGGCTGAGTGGTATTCCATTGTATATAGAGACCACATCTTCTTTATCCATTCCTCCGTCAGTGGACATCTGGGCTCCTTCCATATTTTTAGCCATGTGATTTTTGTATTCTCATTTTTGGTTGGCAGAATATTACTGCATTGAGACGGATTCGCAGCTTACAACTGGATGTCAGGATAGACGTTAACTATTGTTCCATGAGAAAAGAATATCTTTCCAGGGCAAAAGCACCTTGAAGTCATTTTAAATAATTATGTTATGAAAAGTACCATGAATGTTTTCTTTCAAAATCTGTCCTTGTAAGAGCTCCCTAGTAAGGCCACAGTTTCTCACTGTTAGCACAGTGGACATGTGGGACCAGAGAATTTTCCGTTGTGGGGGCTGTCCTATGCATATGAGGCATTTAGCCGCATCCCTGGCTACCACCCGTTAGAAGCCAGCAGGCAGTCCCCACACACACACCAAATTGTGGCAGCAAAAAAAGTCTCCAGACGTTGCCAAATGTCCCCTGGGGAGCGGAGGCAAAATTGCCCTCAGTCGGGAACTGCTGCCACGGGGTTTTATATACCAGGGAATACGGTGACGGGCGAAGCTCTGGGAGGCCGCAAGGGCGCTGCTGGAAATTCTGAGGGGGGCTGGCCCTACGCCGCTCACATCCTCGGGAGAACAGGGCAAAGCCAATGACAGCCGCCCCACTGTGGCCGTTGGCATGGGTGAACACGGGGGAGAACAGCACAGGCTGTCCCCGGTCCCCAAGCTGGAACTGCACATTTGCTCAATATTTGTCATCAGCCGGAACAAACAGACAGGAGGAACCAGGACGAAATTGCTGCTCCGTGTTTGTAGAAGGACGATAGCCTAATTTCACCAGGGGCCTGGACATCAGTGAGGAAAAGGAGGTGTGACCTGACCTTGGCACAGGGTTACCTTGAATAACAGATTTTTAAACTTTTTCCAGAAGGAGAAGTTAAATGGCCAGGACAAGGCTGCTGCCTCGTCCAGGACGGGGTGGCGGCCGAGGGAGCTGCTGGAGACCAGAGCCCAGCCAGAGGAACAGCCACCCCCCTTCTTCCTCTTTGTCATCCTCTGTCCTCCCACGGCAGGCTGGGATGGGTGGACCTTGGTCCGGAAGCAAGGATCCTGAAAGCCCCCCAGCCCTTTTCAGAATAAGGTGCAACATCCAGATCCTGGGAAAGTAGCTCCCTGGGACCCAGGGGACTGGCCTCACCAGGGCTGAGGACCTTGCTGAGCTGGCCGCCTCCCTACAAATCGGGTCCCAGCCTTTCGGGGCTGTGTGCCCCGCAGCCAACCACTGGATTTCTCCGGGCCTCTGCTTCCTATAAAATGGGACTGGTGGCGGCAGCCACTGCAGGGCTCATACAGTCGGTGCTCAATGAGGGCTGTTGATCTCCTATTATTGTCAAGACCACCTACCAAGTGTGTGGTTGACACAAGGATTGAAATTAGATTTTCCAGCCCAGGATCCTGGGTTCTTACCCTTGCCACGTGCCGGAGCCCCCTGGGATGCTTCCGAAGCCCGGATCCCAGAGAGGTGGGAGCAGTGTGGGACTGGAAGTGTTAAAGTTCTCCAGGTGATTCTAACGGGTAGCCCGGGGCAGAGAACCTGTCTCCGGGCCACGGGCCAGGTGGTAACTCAGGTGTGATCCAGTAAGTCGGGACTGACCTTCTGAGACTGGCTTGTTTCACTCAGCCTAACGGCCTCTGGGTTCAGCCACAATGCAGCATGGGACCGGATTTCCTCCTTCTTTACTCCCGAATAATAAATACTCTGCTGTACGTACACACCGTCTTTTCTTTACCCATTGGACACCGTAGATGGGACTTCAGTTTGTAACCATCTCTGGATACCGCTTGACGAGGTCCCTCAAGGAGCGAGGCTCAGAGGAACAGAAAGTAGATGTGGGTGACCAGCAGCTGGGGGAAAGGGGAGGGGGAACTGGGGCTCAAGGGGTACAGAGTTTCACTCATGCAGCTTTGAAAAAGTTCTAGAGATCCCTGTACACCAGAGTGCCTATGGTGAATGATAGGGGACACGCAAAACTTTAAGAAGGTAGATCTCATGTGTTTAATATTTTACCACAATTAAAAAAAAAAAAAAAGACTGTCAAATGAGTGGTTCAAAGAAGCGCTAAAGTCTCCAGAGCTGGCAGAGCCCACAAAGAGCAGGACTGAATGAATCCGAAGGGGCTTCCTGGAGGAGGTGGTGGCTGAGCTGACCATGGAGATGGACCTTCTAGGAGGAGAGGCACTGGGGAGAGCAAGAAAGCGGAGAGCCAGCATATGCAGGAGCAGCAGCAGCAGGCATGGAAGTTTTCCCAGGGGATTAAGGAGAGCAGCGGGCCCTGGGAGCTCCAAGCAGGGATCTGGAGACATGAACTGCAGACATCCTGCTCTGTTCCCGAGGTGTGGCTCCCGCCTCCCCACCCCTGGGTGAGTTGACACAGTAACCAGAGTATCTGTTGAAGGATGATGACTCAGGCTCCCCTTCCAGCCTCCATCTTGCTCGGCTGGTTTTCTGGCAAGGGAGGCAGAGGCCCAGAGGGCAAGATGGGGCAAAATGTGGCCCAGTGTGTGACTGGCCAGATGGTGCCCGTAGCTCCCTGATTTCCAGTTTGGCCTAGTGTCTGTCTGGCTTGTGTGTGGAAGAGTCTTTCTAATTGCTGGTGGGAGAAAAGGGTTTCTTAAAGGGTCCGCAGCCCCACTACCTTGGAATTCCCTGGGGGGCCTGCGATTCCTGGGCTGCACCCCCGGGGTTTTTGAGTCCGTCCCTCCAGGGTGGGGCCTGGGAATCTGCCATTTTAACAAGCTCTCGGGGCTTTGGATGGATGTGGGTGTCAGGGCGCAACTGGGAGGATTTCATAGACGTTCAGTCCTGTCAGCTAAGCCGGAAGGTGCAGATTAGGGGAGGGATTGCCCGGCCCGCCCGAATTTCCTTTCTTCTCTGCGGGTTCTCCGCTCCGCCTCGCTGAGCATGAGAAAGGCACAGGGGGCCTCAGAGGCGGTGTGGGAGTGCCATGACCTGACTTCGGTGTAGTCTCACCGAAACTGAGAAATTAGAAAAAAGAAAGGAAATGTCCCCTCCTACACAGGGTCTGCTGATTGTCAGAATAGCTGTTCATCGTGTGGACGTTTATTGCTTTTTTTGGTGGCTAATTTGCAGTCCCCTTGCTTTGGTAAGAACACCCCAAATTCCTTTCGGAGAAACCTCTCTCCCTCCCTGCGGGCAGTCCGATGGGCAGGTCAGTCAGGGGTCTTGTGGCCTGTGACGCAAGCCAGACCAATCAACGTTTCTTTCTTAGACCCTCCTAGGCTGCACGAGGACGGGAAACCCTGTCGGTGTTCATTCCCAGAGCAGGTGTCTGTTACCTTTGCCCCCTTCTGAGCCTTCCCTAGTAGATGTCACAGCTGTGTGAGCAGCCGTAGGTCCCTCTCCTGCATCCCCCTGCTCCTTAAGTTCTGGTCTGCTTGACAGCTCTGAAGGTCGGTCTATCTCTAGCTGCATGCTGCTGCAAAGGTCTGGAAAGCTTCGTTGTGTTTTTACGTTGTCGTGGGAAAGGGGAAGAGCTGCGGTGGGGTTGATGCTGGGAGTCATTGCTGTGCCGTTCGTCGGCCACATTCAACTTAGTCCACCAGAAAAGCTTCACAATTTCATGGCAGACCACATAGGGAACGTGGCTTCTAGAATGTTACTGAGATGAGTCTTCTTCCCCTGGTGTTGGATTCAGCTTAAAGTAATTGATTTTAATCTCCGTCAGTCAGCTCTAATGTGACAGAAGTGTGGAAGAAGCGAGAGAGGAGGAAAGATGATAAAAGCCACCTGCAAGGGCTTTGCTTCTAAGTGGAAGTGAGCTCTGAAATCGAGGAGAGTCAGGGAAGGGCTTTGAAAACCCAACTGACTTCTGCGACAATTCCAGTTGTAATCTGTGAATCAAGTTCAAAATCGAAATCCACTGAAAATTGCCAGAAAGAAAGCATTTTTCCTCTGCCCTTCTTGGTTTGGTGGTGGTTCTTGTTTTGGTCTGGTCCAATAATCAAATGAACATAGGACAGATTAACAGGAGAAAAACAAATTTAATTCACACATACCAGAGCCTCACAAAGGACAACCCAGACAACTGAGGCTCACAGGTCATCTCGAGCTAAGGAATGAGATCGGGTCCCGGGGCTTCAAAGCGGAGGGCGACTCACAGGACAAGAGGAGCAAATGTTTGGTGATTAGATGTCGGACTTCCTGTGCAGACAGATCGTTCAGATTAAAAAGCTGTCTCTCGGGAGTAGCTCTCTTTCTGGGCCAGGCCCCCCATCTAAATTCTTTGAGGTAGTTTAAGGAGGAGGTAAAAGTTTTTCTTGAGTTGGCCGGGTCTTGATTGCTTTCAGCTCAAAATAACCCACATGCCTAGGTGGCCCATTTTGGGGGACACTTGTTCTGAACCCCTTCAGAATCAATGTGGAGGTCCGGGAGGCAAGGAGCACGTTGTATCTAGATATTAGATAAAAGACTTGTCACACCGGCACCGTATTTCAAATATAGTATTTTGTAATAATGTGACAATTGGCTTCAACACGAAAAGGACAAAAAGGTTTAATGTCCATTTCGAAAGGTGGGGAAGAGGCATACTGCCACCTGGTGGCCAAGTTTCCAAATTGTTCGATCAGGCCTTTCAGGGAAGAAATTGTGACATTGAATGTACCAATTTGGTTTGGTCCGGTAAAAGTGTTTTTTTTTTTTTTTTTTTTAATCACCAAAGAAGAGAAATGATTCCAGTGATACCTTTCATGCTCCTTCTACATTTTCCTCTGCCAAGTTATTTTTCCTGAAGGAAGGACTGCGTGCACATTTATTCTGCTCTCCTTTTAGTCTTGGGGCAGAGTAATTGGATCCTGAGGTCTGTCTGGTATGTGCCTAGAAGGTTCACTGGAAAGCGTTCTTGATTCTCCTGCCCCTGGACATCACTTCCACGACCCCAGCCCAGCCACTGCCATCTTGTTCTGACCATTGCTATAGACTTGTAATTAGTCACCCTGGTTCCCTGGTCTACCCACCACGTCATCCATTCTCCAGTTTAGTTTCTACACGGCAACCAGAGTGATGTCCTCAACCTTGTCTTATCCTATGACCATTTTAGGATTGAAATCTTCACTGGCTCTCCGTGACTCCAAAGATAACGACCCAACTATTTTTTTAAAGTTTTTATTTTAATTCCAGTATAGCTAACACACAGTGTTATACTAGTTTCAGGTGTATAATATAGTGACGCAACACTTCTATCCATCACCCAGTGCTCCTCGTGACAAGTGCGCTCCTTAATCCCCATCACCGGTTTCACACCCCTGCCCCCACCCCCTCCCGTCCAGTAACCATCACTTTGTTCTCTGTAGTGAAGAGTCTTGTTTGTTGATTTGTGTGTCTTTTTTTTCCTTTGCTCATTTGTTTCTTAAATTGCACATGAGTGAAATCATATGGTATCTGTCTTTCTCAGGATGATTTGTTTCGCTTAGCGTTGTACGCTCTAGCTCCATCCATGTCATTGCAGATGGCAAGATGTCATTCCTTTTTACGGCTGAGTCCTATTCTGTTATATATCTGTACCACATCTTTATCGGGTCATCAGTCAATGGACACTTGGGCTGTTTCCATAGTTCGTCGATTGTAAAGAATGCTGCGATAGTACGGAGGTTCCTCAAAGAGTTAAAAACAGAACTACCTATGATCCAGTAATCAAACGACTGTATTTACCCCCAAAATATAAACACTAATTCAAAGGGATACATGCACCCCTATGTTTACAATTAACCACCCAGCTCCCTACCATGGACCACCAGTCTCTAACAGCGTCCCAGGGGCTCTGGCTGCCTCATAAACAAGCCCCAAGCTTGGAGGCTTAGAATAATTTTTGTTTTGCCTAGTTTTGTGGGTCAGGAATTTGAGTGGGGGGGCTCAGCTGAACTGTTTGTCTGATCCCCATGACTTCAGCTGGGGCGTTTGAAACCCAGAATCTGCTTCAAAGATGGCTTCCTCCCTCAAGGGCCTCCCCGCTACCCCCACGTGACATCCTGTCCTCCACAGTCTCCTTCTTGCAGCAAGGTGATCTTAGGGTCGTTGCACTTTTTAGACGGTGGCTGGCTTCCAAGAAGCAGGAAGTAGAAGGTGCCAGGCCAGCTCTCGGAGCTGCCCTCGCATCGCTTCCACTGTGTTCCGTGGGTCAAAGCAGTCCTAGACCTGCCCGGGGTCAAAGAGGTGGAGAGACAGACTGTCCGTCTCAATGGGGGGGAGGCAAGGCCACGCTGCAGGGGACCAGGGAGCGTGGAAGGTCCTCTGCACTCTGCTGTCTGTGGTCTAGCCCCTGCCAACCTCTGCAGGCCTCCCGGAACTCTCCTGAACCACCTGCCTCTTGCAGATGTTCTGCTCTGGGCTCTGAACCTGGTGAGCTCTACCTGTGTTGCAGATCTCAGCTAAATCAGGATTTCCAGACTCTCCATGGACTGTAAGAGTCCAATGATCCATTGTTTTGTCCTCCAGCTTTTTATTTTGAGAAGTTTCAACCTACAGAAATGTTGCAAGAATAACAGGACACCCATACACTTTCCACTTAGATTCACCAACTATTAACATTGTGGTCATACTTGCTTTGATCTTTCTCTGTGTGTGTCTCTGTGTGTGCGTGTGCGTGTGTGTAAATGTTTGTGAATCATGTTAGTTGCAGACCTCAAGGCATGGAGTTAAATGTCCGTCATTTCACATGGACACATCGCTGTTACCTATATAGTCTATAGTTGGGGCTTTGCCAATTGTCCAAATGATGTCCTCTAGAGCTGTTTATAACACGAAATCCAGAATCCACTAAGACTCATGCACTGCATTTCATTGGCGCACGGGATCCCCTCCTACACCCAAATCCTCTTCCTTTAGAGGACTTTCTTCAGTGAGGGTTAAACCCCTTGACCTGGCACAAACCCTTCCAGCAGCACAAACCCATCCTGCCTTGTTCCTTCTCATCCTTCAGGCCTAAGTGCCTCCCCCTCCAAGAAGCTCTCCATGACTAGCCTGTCCCCCCGCTCCCATCGTGCTCTGCCATATCTCCCTGCTCAGTTTCCTCATGGATCACATTCTGTCGCTCTCTGAAAATCTTGTGTGTTTACTTTTTACTTGTTAATGTTGTTAGGTCAGTTCCAAAAGGGCAGGGACAGTATCTACTTGTTTTTTGTTTTAGTTTTTTAAGATTTTATCATTTATTTGAGATAGAGTGAGAGTGAGAGCAAGACAGAGAGGGAGGGAGCACGAGGCGGGAGGAGGGGCAGAGGGAGAGGGAGAAGCAGACTCCCTGCTGAGCAGGAAGCCTGATGTGGGGCTCCATCCCAGGACCCTGAGATCATGACCTGAGCCGAACGCAGATGCCCAACTGACTGAGCCAGCCAGGCTCCCCAGGACAGTATCTGCTCGTGTTCTCCATGTTAGCCCCTGGCCTGGTGTCTGGCATATGGCAGATGTTCATTAATTCCTTGATGAATGAATACATGAGTATTTCACTGGGAAAATTTAATGACTCAGTGAAAACAATTTTGGGTTGGCTGAGCTTCGTGTCCCAAACCTTTCCCATGTCATAAACCTCTTGGCACAACTGCTAAGAATTTCTCCTCTGTCTTGGGCTAAATAACCCAGCCTATCCATGCCTGGCTTGTATTTTGCTCAGAAGAATAACTCCTGCCCATAAATTTACCCAATTGGTTTTGTATAGAGCCCGTTTGGGCTGAAACAAGGCCCCATATCCTACTGCTGAACTACCCAAGTATCTCTGCTTTTCACTCGTGGGTCCCCATCTGTGAGCAAGAGATGGGTGTCCCTAGCTATGGGACAATTTCTCTTTCACGGAGAGAGATGCATAGTTCGCCCAAGGGAGCGGACCTCGAGCTGTGGTGGTGATTAGGTTCCTCTGCAGACAGGCCAGAAAATACCCATGACCCGGAGTGATTACCCTGTGCAGCTCCCCCCCACCCCCCCGCCGGTGCCGTATCTGTACCCTTTCTTCAAGGCACTCCGACGCCAATCCCACACATCGCTCCTACCATGGGTAGGCACTCTCTCCCCCAAACTCAGTATTCCTTTGGATCCTTAGAGTTAAAACTCTGTCTTGCTAAAGTCAAGTATCCTCTGCCTCTTGCGTTATCCTGGCTAAACCCATTCCATTCAACCTGTCCAACTGCACACACTTGATTCCCCCCAAACCCAGGGGAAGAGAATTGGGTTGGAAATAGTCTTAACTACGTCTTGAGTATAGAGATGTTATCTTCACAGATCAGATGTTACTTCCCTCCATCAAAGAAAGGAAAAGAACTTCCAGATGGGTCCTTGCCCCAGTGGTTGGTAACAGCATCTACCGCTGCGTCCCTTGGGGTCAGCTGTATCGATTCAACGTCCTGCAATCTCTGCAGAAGTTCAAGTGACAGAAATTCAGAGATAGACACTTTTACATATTACCCATTACCAAATCCACAGGGTGGAGTAAAATTGAATTAAAATAAAAAGTCCTATAATGCAGCCCTAAAATCCAATTCCATCAGTTCCTATCTTTTGCCTCATCTGAGATTTCTGTCAGAGATCTGAGAGATACAACTACCTGGTATTTCCATCCATGTTGAAGGAAATCCACATACGCTGCTCAGGCTTAAGGATCATTGAGCCAAAGGCCACTGAGAAACAGCAGACACAGGAAGACCTCTTTGCTTTCACCCTTTCTGCTGAAAACCAGGGCATCCGTTACCCCTTGGACTATGTATTAGATCTTTCTCGTCCTTAGACGGGCTCTCTTCTGGTGCCACCAGTGGGATAACTGTTGAGAACCTTGCCCTGGCACTTTCCCAAAGGTGAGAAGCACTAATGCCTCTGGAGTCACTAGCCCTGAGATGCCTTATTCTCAGCCTTCGTCACTCATCCTATTGCTGTGAAAGCTCTTGCTTAAGACCTGTGCGCCCACCAACATTCCAGAAGATGTGCTGGTTGGGGGTGCAGCTTCACTTTGGTGATGCGCCCCCAAATCCTGTTTATGGTGTCAAGTCCTTGGGCTTCGCGTGGCACATACATGAATGTCTAGTCTGCGTCACCCCAAGGGTGCATCGGCCCCCTAAGTGCAGCCCCTGTACTGTGCTGCAGGACGCTCACTGTTGCTCTGAGCCTGAAACCGGGCCTCACAGAGGACAGCTCATCTCCTCAACTTCAGAATCTGGCTTTTCCAGTAGTCATGCTTTCGAAGATAAAGACACAGGAGACTGAAAAATAATAGCTTTATTTATGACTGAAGATATGCAGACATTCAGAAAATGCCAAAGAAAACCACTCCTCATTCGATTTTTGACATCTCAGAGCCTCTGAGGACTAACTCTCACTATGTACCGGGAAAGAACGCCTCTTGCGAGCAGACCTTTCTTCATACGAACAGTCACGGTTGTTTCTCAGCCTCGCACTGGGCCCCGACTCACTCATCCGGTCTGCTCGCTCGTTGAGCTTCTTGGCGACTGGTGCTAGTCACAGGGTCGCCTCAGGGCCCTGCAGACAGGGCCATGCACAGGCGCCGCTCTCGCTCCTTCAGCGTTCCGTTCTTGCTCCGAGGAATGGCGGCAGCAGGCGATGAACGGAGAGGAGCAGGAAAGGGTCAACACAGGAAAGCCTTAAGCCGGAGGCGGACAACTCCAGCTTCTGGAGCTGAAACAGCGGGTCGGATGCCGCTTTTTAGAAGAGATGCTCTAGGTTTTGTGTGCACAGCACACAACGGGTAACTAATTTATGATCCTACCTAAATATACAAACAGATCGGGGAGACTGCCAGACTCTTTCCCCAAGTGACTGAATAGCCAAAAAAGAAAAATAAGGGAGAGGGCAAATTAATAGCCCTTCGATTTTGGGCAGAATGAGAAGACAGGTACTTATTTACATAAGATCCTGGGGTGATGCACCCCAGCCATGATCCCGCCTCCTGACGAGCGGATTTTTCACCGAGCTGCACTGACCACAAAGGCAGGTCACCAAGAGCGGACAGCCGGCCGAGGAAACGGTGGCTGCGTCCACACCAGGGCCCCGGAGAGATACAAGTGCCAGCTCTGCAGTCAGCCGCAGTACTGTGCACAGCATTGCCTAGCGACACTGGCCGTGCGAGCGTGTGCGGTAGAACATAATCCCCGGAAGTACTTATTGAACGCAAACCAGAAATTCATGAAACGACAGGCCACTTACAACACAGGGCAGAGGACTGTCCCTACACAGAGGGTTCACAATCTGAACCGGCCCTTTAAGATGGCGACTAGTGTTAGAGGAACATTGTAAACCAACAACTCAAATACGAACAAACAAAACAATGCGGTTCAATATATAATTACTGAAGACTCTTCTTCTATGTTAGATCTTCAGAGAACCCAGGGATAGATTTTATATCACAAAATGGTCCATATCGACCAAAAATGTCTTTTGATTGGACAGTAAAGTAGTATTTGTTGGAAGCTAAAAACTGAGATAAAGTGCAGGCCATTGGGAGTGGCAAAGCTTTAATTTCCCCAATTTTCTTCCAAATCAACTTATTGTTAGGGCTCTCGTGGCAGAGGAAGAGGTGATAGCTTTCCACGGGGGCGCACTTGGGGTTGATCTTGGTGATGTTCCAAGTCAGGGCGATGCCCCTGGGTCTCAGCACCCGTTTCACTTTGAGCTCAGGCTTCTGGGGAGGAAGGGTGTCTCGGATTTTGTCTACCAGTTCAGGCAGTGGTGGTGGTGGCTCTGGGAGAGGTGGCAAGTGCTCAAAGGACTCAAGAACCTAGGGAGACATTTACAAAGTTTAGCAAGCTGCACCGGCGGGTTTTGAATCAGGGGCTCAACCGCGTTCTAAATATACCTCCTGTTCTTTGATCCATGTCTCGAAATCGTAACAACAAAAGGATGCTTCAAGAATACGTGCGCCGGACCCAGTCTCTGCAAGCATAAGCCTCTTTTGGCATCAGGATTTCTACACTCTGGGGTATCACTAATCCAGAATGGGTTAGGTGCCAGGCACTCCGGGTAAATATTCCATCTCATTTCCAAATTGTTGTCCCCAAACCTCGTGCTAATTCGCATGAAAAGTGTGAGTGTCCAACAACACCCACTTCCCTCCACCCTCGTCAACAGGGCCTACTACTCTTAATGATCTTTTGTTGGGTAAAAAAATATATATATTTAACCTCCAGAGTTTCTGGAATGTTCAACTGAATTATTTTGATTCCATAAATTAGTAGATGCACAATACCCCATTTTTAAAAAGTACAAGCTGAACTCTGACCCAGGTGTTTCTGTAAGTACACTGGGTGCGTCCCCACGATTTGGAATGCGTATCCCAACAGAGCGTCTCCCATCCGTACCTGGGCTGCACTTTGTGCCACTGGGGTTGTCTCTTTTGAGATCAAAGCAGCTTTGGTAAGTGACTCCACAGTGGATGCTGAACTCCCTGTGAACACAAGGTTTGAAAAGTAAAATTTATCTGCAGTAATCAATTCCATAGCCTTTAAGCAAAACTAGTTTACATCTTAGATGGTAATTAAATATGAACTAAAATTATAAAACGGTGTCATAAGATGATAAACTTTTGATAAAAGTTCAAGACCTGGGGCACCTGAGTGGGTCAGTCGGTTAAGCATCTGCCTTCGGCTCAGGTCATGATCTCTGGGTCCTGGGATCGAGTCCTGCACTGGGCTCCCTACTCAGTGGGCAGCCTGCCTCTCCCTCCCCCTGTACCCTCCCCCTGCTTGTGCTCTCTGTCTCTCTCTGTCTCTGTCAAAATAAATAAAATCTTAAAAAAAAAAAAAAGTTCAAGACCCAGTGGTGCGAAATATAGAGAATTTCCCTCTAATGTGACACAAATTGCCCTGTTAAGATAAACACTTAAGTCATTAGTAACCTGGAACTAGGAAAATTATACACGGAGAGGGATCCCTGCTTGGCGTTCTTAGAGGTGCCTTACGCTCTCTCAGGTCAAGAGGATGTCGGCAAACACAGAATCGTTTACAATCCAGTATAAATATGATGTGACACACGCAAGTCCTGGCAATTCAAACTAGGTAGCAGGCAGTCTGGGACTACAGGAATCCCTGCTGCGAGGGATGTTCGCCGGGAGGGATCAGACGCCAGCTGACCTTGAACCACACGGGCTTGGACACGGGCCCACTTATGCGTGGGTATTCTGCACTACACGCAGGACAGTACAGTACATCTACTTTCTCTTCCTCACGGTTTTAGGAAGCTTTTCTCTAGCTTACTTTATTGTAAGAAAACAGTAGAGAACACATATAGGTGTTAATTGACTGTTTATGTAAATGGCTAGGTTTCTGGTCAACAGGTGCCTGTTAGTACTTACGTGCCGGGGGAGTTAATAGTTATATGCAGATTTTCAACTGCGTGTGGGGTTGGTGTCCCTAACCCCACGTTGCTCAGGGTCAGGTGTACAACGCGGACTGTGGTGAGGGGGAGGGGAGGGAGGAGGGCCAAACAGGAGAATGGAAGAAAGAGAGATGGTGAGGGGAAGAAAGGAATGGGGAAAATAGAGAAATGTGGGCTAAGGGAGAGGAGGAGGGTTTAAGTAGGTGTAAGATTGGTCTGAAAACAACTGGGGAGAGGCTGTCTGAGGGGTGGTGAGAAACGGGGCCTCCTGTTGGAAAGTAGTAGGGCTAGGGAGCTAAAAACCTCGCAAGTTCGAACGCATCTAATAAGCGTCAAAACCATTCTGATCTCCTATGCGTGCAAGGATATCACTGTTTAATATATATCTGAATCTCCCCAAACAAAATTTCTTTGACTTGTATTTTCTTCTGACTGACAAGGATAATCAGGATTCTGCATTGTGTTTCAAAGTTAATTCGTTAGCCAGTTTATTTACTGGTGTTAAAAAACCTCTTTGAGTTGTGATGACCTTCTGGTTTTAATTGTAAGCGAGTCTGTAACAGGCTTTCTAACCGGTTTACTTAACTAGAGCTGGATCTGTGAGATCATAACCGGCAGGTTCCTCCCCATGCAAGAGCGGACACAGATAACTAACGATACACGAAACACTCTAACAAACAGAACCGCGATAACTAACACTCCTTCTCTCAAGGCGGTAACTGAGCGGGCCCTTAAACGAGGGAAAGACAGAAACGCAACTCCAGGCTGATAAGAGACCATGTAGGACTTTGGTCCCCAGCCAGTTCCTGCTTACTGCCTCCGTGTCCTCAGGCCAGATGCGTTTATCGGCTGACGGACGCACTGCCTCCAGTTCAGGCCGCTTACGAATCCAGTCGAACAGCGCCTTAGACGGCGGCGCAGGTGTAGCTCTCACTGCTCCTGGGCAAATCCCTGGGACGGCACGACGGTGTCCTGTGGTGCGGGTGTAGTTACTTCTGAGCCACTCCACAAGTGGTTTTACCACGTTACATTCCCACCGCCGAGGCCCGAGAGCTCCGGCTTGCTCCCAGCCTGCCGACACTTCGCGTCTTTTCAGTTCTTCTCACGCGTAGGCATTCTAGCAGCTGGATTCGGTAGCTGTTGTGGTGTCTCTTGACAGCCTTCATTTCCCTAGTGAGTAACCATGACGAGGATGATGTCTTCTTGTGCCTATTTGCTGTCCCCGCCTCTTCTGTGGCGAAGTGTTGTCTCCTTGCTTTGGGTTTAATTTGTTCTTTTTCCCTAGCATCTTAAGATAGAAGCTTAGATTGCTCATTGTAGACTTTCCATATTTTCTACTATAAACATTCAATGCTAGTCATTTCCCTCTAAGCACTGCTTTATCTACGTCCCTCAAATGCTGCTGTTTCCATTCTCATTCCGTTAAAAAGATTTTTAAATTTCCTTTTGATTGCTTTGACTCCTGGGTTATTTAGAAATGTGTTTAGCCTCCAATTACCTGGATTTTCCAGCTATTTCTGTTACTGAGTACTAATTTCATTCTGCTGCATCAGAGAACAGACTCTGTAGGACTGAGACGAGAGGCACCTGGTAGCTCAGTAGGCTAAGTGTTTGACGCTTGATTAGCTCAGGGTCTCAGGGTCTTGAGATCCAGCCCTGCGTCAGGGTCCGAGCTGACTGTGGAACCTGCCCCAAGTTCTCTCCCTTTCCTTCTGCCCCCCCCACCTAGCTTGCGCTCTAAACACACACACACACACACACACACACACACACACACACACACACACACACAGGTTTTGCAGTCCAGAACCCCACCCGTCTTACCGCTCACTTCTGGTGCATTTAATGAGAATAGGCGCTCCACTGTGGCTGGGGGAGCACTCTGCAGACGTCAGGTAGGTTCAGTTGGGTTGGCAGCGTGGCTCAGGTTTTATAACTTCAGTTTCTGTCTACAGACCCTATCGATCACTGAGAAGGGAGTGATGGAACAGCCAATCATAACTGTCTATTTTTCTACTTATCATTTCATCCTTTCGGTTTTTGCATCAGGAATTTTGAAATTTTAAGATTACACGCATATACATGTAGGTTTCCTCGGGTCTTTCTGATGAAATGACTTCTTTATGAAATTTTTAAAAAATTAATTTCAGAGGTAGAGTTCAGTGATTCATCAGTTGCTTATAACACCCAGTGCTCATTGTATCACGTGCCCTCCTTTATGCCCATCACCCAGTTACCCCTTTTCCCCACTGACCTCCCCTCCAGCAACCCTCAGTTTGTTTCCTACTGTTCAGTGTCTCTTATGGTTTGCCTCCCTCTCTATTTTCCTCTTATTTTATTTTTCCTTCCCTTGCCCTATGTTCATCTGTTTTGTTTCTTAAATTCCACATATGAGTGAAATCATATGGTATTTGTCTTTCTCTGACTGACTTATATCAGTTAGCGTAATACCTTCTAGTTCCATCCACGTCATTGCAAATGGCAAGATCTCATTCTTTTTGATGGCTAATACTCCATTGTGTGTGTGTGCGTGTGCGTGCACGTGTGTGTGTGTGTGTGCACGCGCGCCTACCACATCTTCTTTATCCATTCATCTGTCGATGGACATCCAGGCTCTTTCCATAATTGGGCTGTTGTGGACACGGCTGCTACAAACATTGGGGTGCAGGTGCCCCTTTGAATCACTATGTTTGTTTCCTTTGGATAAATACCCAGTAGTGCAACTGCCGGCCTGCACGGTTGCTCTATTTTTAACTTTTTTTTCAGAGCGGCTGCAGCAGTTTGCATTTCCATCAACGGTGTAAGAGGGCCCCCGTTTCTCTGCATCCTCGCCAACAGCTGCTATTTCCTGACCTGTTGATTTTAGCCATTCTGACCGGCATGAGGGGGTATCTCATTGTGGTTTTGACTTGTATTTCCCTGATGCCGAGTGATGTTGAGCATTTTTTCCTGTGTCTGTTGGCCACTCGAAGGTCTTCTTTATCTCTGGTAATAGTCCCTGTTGTGAAGTGTTTTATGGTAAGACACTCACTCCAGCTTTGTCATGATTATTGTACGCTTTTGCAGAGTTGTCTTCTCCCATCCTTCTCATTTTAACCTACCCATATATTTAAAGTGCATCACATAATTCTCACATAGTTGGGTCTTGTTTTTTCATCCAGTCCGGCAATGTCTGCTTTTTAATGTTAGACCACTTATGCTTATACTAATTATCAATATGGTTGGGTTTACATCTGCCGTCTTGCCTTTTGTTCTCTATTAGCATCATTTGTTCTTTGCATTTTCTTGTGGCTTCTCTCGGATTATGTAAAAAAATCCATTTTATCTTCACTACAACTAGCTATACTTCCACTTAAAAAATTATTGCTCTAGGCATTACCATCTCTAGCTTTAATAACTTACTAGTCTGCCTTCAAGTCACATGATACTAGTCATATCATGCGAGACCCTCACAACAGCGACCACCTCGTGCACCACTGCTGTCCTGTGTTAACTTCTACATATGTTCTAGGCTCTATAGTATGTTCTATTCCTTCACATAGACCCACTTTCCATCTGATAGCATGTTCGTTTTGCTTGAAGAACTTCCTTTACTTATTTTTTTTGGAAGATTTATTTGTTTTAGAGAGAGAGAGCATGAGTGGGAGAGGCAGAGGGAGAGAGAATCTCAAGCAGACTCAGTGCCAAGTGCAGAGCCCTACGTGGGGCTCGATCTCATGACCATGAGATCATGACTTGAGCTGAAGCCAACAGCTGGATGTTCAACCAACAGCACACCCGGGCGCCCCGATTTTTGATAATGAAGGTTTGCCGGCAACAAATCTTATATGAAGTCTTAACTTTGCTTTCACTTTTGAAAGATACTTGGTGGTTATAGAATTTTCGGTTAGGCATTTTTTTTATCCCAGACTTTCAGTGATGTCATTTGATTTGTATAGTTTCAATTGAGGAAACTGTGAATTCTTTGTTCTTCTCTATATTCTATGACATAAATTTTTTTTCTTGAAAAAACTTTTTTTTTTTTTTCTGTTTGCTTTTAAGATTTTTTTTTTTTATCACTAGTTTTCAGGAGTGAATTATGATGTACCTTGATATGGTTTCCTTTGTATTTATCTTGCTTGGAACTTCCTGAAGTTCTTAATTATGTGGGTTTGTACTTTTCATTAAATTTAGAAGACTTCTGACCATACGTGTATGTTGGACCACTTGATATTATCCCATAGTTCATTAAAAGTCTGATTCCTTTTTCCCAGCCTTTTTCCTTCTCTTTTAAATCCTTCTTTAATTTGGATAGTTTCTTTCCAAACTATTTGGTTAGGTACTATTTCCTCCAGTTTACCAATTTGTTTTCCTTCTTCATTGTCTAATATGTTGTTTATATTCCATCCATGGAACTTCAAGAATTTTTAAAAATTTGGTTCTATTTTGTATCTTTTATTTCTCTTATTATGTTCCTGTTCACTTTTTATCTTTGAGCATATTTTTTCTTTTTTTTTAATTTTTAAAATTTTATTTACGTAATCTCTGCCCCAATGTGGGGCTCAAACTCATGCCCTCAAGATCAAGAGTTGCCTGCTCTACTGACTGAATCAGCCAGGCGCCTCACTTTGAGCATATTTCTATTAGCTCTTTCAAAGTATCTGTTAATTCTGCCATCTCTAAGTTTGTTTCTATTGACTGATCTTTCTCCTGGTTATGGATTCCATTTTTTGGCCTCTGTATCTCTAGTGATTTTTTTTTTTTTATTGGATGATGGATATTATAAATTTTAAATGGCCGTGTGTTGAAGTGCACTCTCTTCTTTTAACAGAACACGGTGGGCTTCGTGTGATAAGCTATCGAGTTCTCTGTAGTTCAGCCCAATCCTTTCAAAGCTTGTTTTTCAGTTTTATTAGGGTAAGGCTACAGTTGCCTTTGTTCTAAGATGAGTTTATACCCAGATATTCAGTAAGAATCTGCCACTACAGCTGGTCGGAACGGAGACATTTCCCACCTCTGAGAGTACTCAGAGTACTCTTTGCCGAGATTTATGGGGTTTTACTCTATGCAGGTGTGGCTTACTACTTCAGCAAGGATTCTATGCTAAGCTCCTGGAACTCTTTCTCTGCTCGGCTTCCTCATTCTGATACTAAACTCTTCCCCTTCATTCCAGTGGCCTCAGCCTCTCTGAATGAATCTGTCTCCTCACCTCAGCAGACAGCCCTTCTCTGCTTGAGAGTTCCTCCACCGCACCACAGCCTAGGAAGGAAGCCGGGGCATCTCTACAGCTCATCTCATTCATTCACTTCTATCAGGGACTGTAGTCCATACTGCAATATCTGAAGATTGGTTTTTTTTTTTTTTTTTATTACATCTTGTTTAGTTTTCTAGTTGTTTATGGCAGAAAAGTTAAGTCTGGGCCCTTTACTCCATCACTACTCTCTCTACATACATTTATGAGTTTTTTCTCGTTACATTACTAACATGTTTACATCAACACACACACTTCTACAATGTTATTTTTAATGGCTAAATACTGCTGTACCATATAAATCTAATTTGTGCAATTAATCATTTCCAGAAATTTAAGGGTTTCCAGAGTTTTATTTTTCACAAATAGCACCGCGACGAACATTTGTATACCTCCCTATATACTTAACTTTAATTTCTTTGGGTAACTATTCAAAGAATTTTGGGGTCAAAGGCTTGCGTATGTGTAAAGTTTTTGATGTTGACAAAATGTCTCCCAGAAAGATTTACACTCCCACTCACAGTATGTAAACGTACATTTCCTTTAAAACTCTTCAGTGGAAAATCCGCATTAATTAATATTTTGGGGGCAAGTATACTATGTGCTATTGTGCTAAAAGGATGGAAACTGACAGATTAATGAAGATGGTGATGCTGCTGAAAGGAATTGAGTCCTGTCAGGAAGACATATGTAAAGAAACAATGACAGAGCAATGGAATACAGCTATAATACGGTATGCACTAAATACCAACGCTAAGGGGAGCCTAGAAGGAACAGTCCAGCCTAAGTACCTAAACGGAATCTGAAAGGATGAAGAGTGGGGTCATCAGACACGCCTGGGGAGACACAGAGGGGGGAGCATTCCTGGCAAAGAGAACGGCACATGCAGAGGTGGTAAGGAGAGGAGAAGCATGACCTGTTGAGAAACTATTAAGGAACAGCTACGGGATTTGTAGAACATAAGCTGGAAATGTTTTCAGGGTCTAAGTCAGTAAGGATTCTGTCTGTCTTGCTAAGGAGTTTGGATTTTATCCTAAAGACGAAAACATAACCAGGTCTCTGTATACAGGAAGTAGTGTTTTAGTGGCAGCTTGGGAGACTCACTGGAAGCAGTAAGCTAGGGTAGAAACATCGGTTACTGAGTTACGGCAGCAGACAGGCTAAAGGTGATGGAATTTTGAAATAAGGAAATATATGGACCGGACCTGTTAGCTTTTCAGGACACAGAACTGATGGCCTTGAAAACTGACTACACAGTGGAACGAGGCAGATCCAAGTGCCAAAAGCAACTCATGTCTCGCTTGGGAAACTGGGCGAGCTGGTGATACTGTTCATTAAGCCGGGAATATGGGAAATAGTCCGGGTTTGACCTGACCAACTATCCCTTTATTCCGAACTGGACACTTTACAAGCTGAACGGACTCGCATCATCGTGAGTCAGCAGCGTGAGTCAGCACGCTCCGTCTGTCCAGATGCTAGATTTCAGACTGAAGCCCCCACCCCCAGCTTAGATGTCTGATTTATTTTCTTAAGGACTGAATGAATCCGTGTTCTTTTTATTTTACTGTATCTCAAATCCTGTACCCTATAGTTTAGAAACGATTTAATAATCTTAATTAAAAAGTAACTTGATTATTATAGATTTCCAATTAATTTTCCAAATTTATATTTCTAATTTTCATCATGAAACTGGAAACTGAAGGGTTTTTTAATTCTATCATGAGGTACCTGGAGATTCCAATGGTTCTAACCTTTGTCTGGATCCACAGTTGAAAGGGGAGAAGGAGCTGGCTATATATTTGCTGTGCTATTCTCCATTTTTAGATATTACATAATTTTCTAATGCGAATAAGTGATATTCCAAGATTTTATCAAGAGTATTTATCAAGAACATTCAAGTGCAGTTATTTTAAGAGATGAAACTGGCTTATAACTAATGACTAGCCCCAGATGACTACATTTTACTTATGTTTAAACCCGAGGAAGAGGCCACTGCTGTCATTCTTCCTCTACTTCCATGTTATGCCCTAGTGCCCTCTCACAGTGCTACTGACATAAAGAAAAAAGGTGTATACCAGAAAAGAGATTCATAATAGCCCCCCAAAACCCAGCTATCTTTCAGTGAGTGAACACATAAACTATTACACATCTACACCATGGAATACTACTCAACAATAAAAACCAATACTACGGATATGCACCTCTGATGACCCGCGGGGTGATCACACTAAGTAAAAGAAGTCATCTCAAAAAGATACACACCGTATCATCATATAACACCCGTGGATTGTGGTGACCATTCCGTGACTCTACACAGGATAAAACTGCACAGAGCTCTAGACACACACGTCAACACACTAAAAAAAAACTTTATAAATGGGTCAAATGCTTTCTGAACTGTTAACTTCCCTCTTTTTTAAAAAGGAAAGACAACCCCTTTACCTGTGTTGCAGTTTGATAGGGCTTCTTTTGTCAGGTCAATCACAGATTCAAATTTCTTCTTCTCTACAGCCTGAAAAGTTGTTAAAAAAACTAAGATTTTGCCTCAATAGCAGAAATGTTTTTAAAAAAGAAAACACAGATTCTAAATGACCATTTAGAAGCTGGAGACTGAACATTCTATAAGTCCTTATGGCTTAATTTAATGCCATTAGGAGAGAGAAGCTCACGAAATACTATCTGGTTTCTGAGAACATGACTAAGCAAAGTCTGAGTTAGTTTGGTAAGTAAGTAGGGTTGTGAAATACTTTGGTCACTAACTGCTTGTTTCCATGTTTAAGCTAGACTGGAACCTGGTATGCTAACTAGTCAGGCATTAATCCGCAGAGAGTGAATCTCCCAAAGAGTGAATGACAAAACGCAGTCACCCCCCAGGTAGCGACACTAAAGTTCACAGAACTAACATCCTCCAGAGCCGACATTTATTACCTACCGTAACTTCTGTTTCAGCACCAGGTGCATTATTAGAATTGCCAGAATTTCCTGATGTAGTTTTTCCAGTATCTGAAAGAAAATTATTAAAATAGCAACATTAGACAAATTCATTAAACTATTAACTATGTGTGAACTTTGTAATACACGAATGCTGAAACAATGAGGGTGCTCGTTAACCATTTGTTACATAATCACGGAAACCTAATTCAACTGACATTACCTATTCCAAAGACCGAGGAACCAATTCAAACAAAAAGAAAATCTAATTTGGGTTCAAAAGATTTTGTCCTCCTGTAACTTTACACCTATATTAGTAATTCTTTTTTGAAAATCCATTTACAAATTGATAAGGCATTTGAGGAAACAGACTTGGAAATGTACACATTCCTTATTCACAGTATCTCTAACCCAGACTCTGGAGATGACTGAGGAGCATTCTTTCTAGAACCAGGAGAAAACCTCAGATAAATGCTTGATATCCCTTGTAAATATCTGATTCACAGTCTTACAGTCCGAGCCCTGGGGGCAATTGAGTGGCTATGTAAGTGCAGGCAAAGCTTTCTGAAACCAAGATGCGAATACTGTAAAATAGTAAAGCATGAAAAGGAAATGGGGCATTTTGAATGAGAACTTATAGGCCAACAAGATCGCCACTTTAAGAGAGAGGAACTTTATTAGAAATCTGAGGGTAAAGATTTTTACACAAGTATAATAAGACAGAAACTCTAAAGAGGAACAAAGTATTCTCAAAAAACCGAAAGTTAAAAAAATCAAAGATGCTAAAAAACGGCCAAACTTTAAATCTTAAGATAAAACAAAAAGACAGACACAAACCAAACCACTACCACCAACACAGGCCAGAGCAAACACAGAAAAATAATGAAATATATGAAAAGTTAAGTAGTTTTGTAACTTACAAATCCATTAAACACACTAAACAAACAAAAGGCCATAAATTGATAAACACGAGGTTAAAAAGAAACCACAATTATATTAAGGACTCATTTATTTGTTCAGATAATATTCATCACGGATATAAATTGAAACATTTTTGAAAGCAGAATTAAATTTTTTATTTTATTGAAAGATAATATTCAATTCTCTATTTTAAACAAATAGTGATGTGAAGCTTTCTAATTTCATAAATTATATTTTAATCAACTTAAGATACCTGTTGGATTTGATGTAATTGGAGTTGTCAAATTAGGACTTCCCACAGAAATCAACATAACATCATCGTTACTAAAATGATAAAGAAAATTAAAAACAAAAATAAACTAAACATGCATTATCAGGCTGAAACATGTAATCAATGGTTAGAATTCTCCTGACTTAACATTTCCTAACTGACACGTTTTACTGTAACAGTTGTGGTGGGGAACTGGAGATAAAACCAAATACCCAAGAAATCCCGTGTCTTGCCAGTTACATGACCAAAAGTGTCCAATAATGGATCCTTAAAACTTACTAGAGACCCATTTACAATGAATCCAAATATATGCCCTAAAAGCATACAGTGTACATAAATGTACAAAATATACAAAAGTCACTCTAGTACATACACCTGCCGTGATGAAAATGAAAAGTATAACTGAAAAAAACCCAGTAAGTCACTTCGACTCTTACAGAGGACTGTGACAAATAAGGCTATTAAAAAATTAGTCCTGCCATGATTCTATGTTTAAATTGATTATATCACTATAGTAGAAATATTGACCACACATTTACTAAACTAAGAAAGATGGTAAATGACGCTCGTCATGGTTATTGCTTCCATTTGACCCTGACTCCACTTTCATGAGTTTGATATTTAAATCAGAGTCTTTAAGATCTTGACACAAATTTCATTGAGCCCATAAAATTGCTAGATGAATTTTCTATGCACAGTTATACCCCTTTCTTATAGATGTTTTTAATTTTTAGCATTTGTATTTAGGTCTATGATTCATTTTAAATTATTTTTGTGTATGGTGTGAGTTAAGAGGGGAGGTTCACTTTTCCCCTCTGGCTATTCCTGCAACAGTTGTTGACTATTTTTTCTCCAATTAATTACCTTGGCCTCTTTGTTGAAGACCAATGGATGATATAAAATAGTCTCTAAGCTGGCCACCAATTTATAGGCCTATCCTAAGACAACACCATTGTCTTAATTACTATAACTTTATAGAAGGGTTACATTTAGGTCGTGTATGTCTTCCATCTTTGTTCTTCTAACACTGCTTTCATCTTCTAGGTCTTTGGCATTTCACATAAGTTTTCAATCAGCTTGTTACTTTCTATAAAAAAAAGGCTGCCAGGATTTTGATTGAGATTGCATTAAATGTACAGAATGATTTGGGTGAAGTGACATTAATAATGAACTTTCCCATATACTTACTGTCCCTAACCAACCTCCCCAGCCACGCGTCCCCACCAAAATCCTCTAGCACGGTGGTATGCGTGTTCCAAAGGGTAAACCTACACTGACACCTCATTACCATGATCAAAGCCCACCGTCTACGACGGAGTTCACCCTTAGTGGTGTACGTTCCACACACTTTGACAAATATATAATGATATGTGTCCATCGTTATAGTATCACGCAGAATAGTTTCACTGCCCTAAAAATCCCCGTGCTCTGCCTATTCATCCCTCCTCATTGGCCCCTGGCAGTATTTGATCTTTTTACCGTCTCCATTGTTTCACCTTTTCTGGGGTGTCGTGTAGTTGGAATCATACAGTTTATAGCCTTCTCAGACTAACTTCTTTCATTTAGTAATATGCATTTAAGTTTCCTCTGCGTCTTCTCATAGCTTGAAAGCTCATTTCTTTTATAGTACCGAATAATATCCCATTGTCTGAATGTAATGGTTTATTTATTCATTCACCTACTGAAGGACATCTTGGTTGTACCCACATTTTGGTAATTATAAATAAAATTACATTGTATATGATTCTATTTTCTCTTCTTTCTTACCTATCAATTATATTTCTTTTTTAGGTGGTTCCCTAAAGTCTACAATATAAATTTACAACTAATCCAAGTCAACTTTCAAATGATACTATCATGCTTCACAAATAGTGGAAGTACCTTACAATAACAAAATATTCCTAATTTCTCCTACCTGTTCCTTATATCATTGCTGTTAATCATTTCATTTAAACACACACACACACACACACACACACACACACACATAAATACACTCTTGCTATTATTTTGAACAAACTTTCAAATCAATTAATAAGAGAAATAAATTTCTATTTTCACTCATTCCTTCTCCAAAGATCTTCTTGTCTTTATGTAGATCTGATTTTCTGGCTCATTTTCCTTCTTTGTGAAGAATTTTTACCACTTCTTGGAAGGCAGGTCTACAGGCAACAAATACCCTAAATTTTTGTTTGAGAATGTCTGTATTTCTTCTTCACTTTTGAAGGACAATGTCACAGATAGTAAAGAATTTTAAGCTGGTGGTTTTGTTCTCTCAATACTTTAAAATATTTCACTCCACCCTCTTCTTGCCTGCATAGTTTCTAAGGAGAGGTTGGATGTAGTTCTCATCTTTGCGCCACTATGGGTAAGGTGTTTTTTCCTCTGGCTTCTTTCAAGATTTTATCTTTGATTTTCTGAATTTTAAAGATCATATGCCAAAATGTAGTTTTGTGGTTATCTATCCTGCTTGGGGTTCTCTGAGCTTGGTATTTAACATCAGTTTGGGGGAAATTCTTAGTC
The DNA here is from genome assembly GCF_017311325.1 of Ursus maritimus. Taxonomy (NCBI): domain Eukaryota; kingdom Metazoa; phylum Chordata; class Mammalia; order Carnivora; family Ursidae; genus Ursus; species Ursus maritimus. The sequence goes on from NW_024424452.1 coordinate 30,688,707, forward strand.
ATTATGGCTTCAAACACTGTTTTTGTTTCTTTCTTTCTGCAAGCCCCCCCCCTTCTGGTGTTTCCATTATGCTTATGCTATTCCCTTTGTAGTCTGTCCCACGTTCTTGGATATTTTTGTTGTTGTCTTTTCTTCTCTTTACTTTTCTGTTTTGAAGTTTCTGTTGTCAGACTCTCAAGCTCAGTCATGCTTTCCTCAGAGGTATCTATTCTAATAAGTCCACCAAAGGCATTCTTCATTGTTACTGTTTTGATCTCAAGCATTTCCATTTCTCTGCTGACTTATCCACCTGTTTTTGCTTTTTTTTCTACTTTTTTTCATTGAAGCCCTTAGCAAATAATTTTTCAAAATTCCTGGTCTGATAAGTTGAACATTTCTGTCATATCTGACTCAGCTTCTGATGCTTAGTCAGTCTCTTTAAATCATGTTTCTTACCTTTTAGTACGTCTTGTGATTTTTTGTTGAGTAGTGGACATGATGTAGTGGGTAAAAGGACCTGTGATAAACAAGCCTGTAGTAATGCAGGGGTTCCACTAGTCCAATGATTAGCTACTAGTCTTCTAAGTAAGCCTGTGCCCTGGAGTGTGAACTTCACTAGCACTTCTCAGTCACCCACCCCCTTCAGGTGGGACAGATGGCCGGATTCGCTAGCCGTGGGTATTCACTTCCTCCATATGGAAAGCTAGAGGGAGCAGGAGTTGGGATTTCATTCCCCCAGGTAGGTTAAGTTCTAGTAGTAGTTTCTCCCTAGGACAGGCCTTGTGAAGTACAGAGTGGTCTGGTATATTTCAAAAGGTTCCTTTTGCCAACTGGCTGCTTGCTGCAAGCATGAAGGGATTTTTCTCCAATATTCACTGTCAGGAACTGCTAGAGCTCCTGGAGGGAAAATACAAAATTATGGCCTCTCCCCGGAGTTTTTAACTCTTGATTTGTCTATTCTGAGCCTCCAGCAGTTACAGTTTATGTTTTCCTAAACTGGCACTGGTTCCCAAGGAAGCTTCTGCTTCTGGGTTTCTGCTCCACTTCCCGAATGCTGTGATTACCATTTCTGCCTGTTTGTCTCTCCAATTTGGGGAGGGGGCAGTATTTTGCTCTGTTACCTTACTTCTCTAATGGATCTAAGAAGAGGTGTTGATTTTTTTCAGTTTGTTGAGCTTTTTACTGGTTAGAATGGAGTGATGACTCCGTACGTGCTGGATCACAAATCTGAAATCTTCTTGTAGTTCTGAAGTTAGGTCTTACAGATATTTTGGCAACCTTATCCCTTTGTGTATCATGTTCTTTGACATTATTGTACATAATATTGATTTTAAATTTGAAATTCCAACTGTTTGTTGACTGTATTCAGAACACTATAAACGCATGATTTATATTATATACACAACACATACTACAGAGGAACAGCATGATATACACACACATATACCCTATAGAGAAGCACAGAAAAATATTTTCTATTACCCACGTATTTATAACATCCAGCACTCTTCATCTCTTTTCCTATGCAGAGATCCAAACTTCCATCTGGTTTTATTTTCCTTCTGCCTGTAAAACTTCCTTTAACATTTCTTACAGTGCAGATCCACTGCTGATATGTTTTCCATGCCCCCCCCCACTTTTTTTTTAGTATGAAAATGTCTGTTTTCCCCTAATATCTGAAAGATATTTTCACAGAGTATAGAAATTTTAATGGATAGTTTTTCTTTCAACATTCTAGAGAGGTCTCTGCATTTCAAAACTTGAGCGATGTCTTTTAGTTTGCGTAGTGCATAGCGAGAAGTCTCCTGATCTGTTTTGTTGTTGTTCCTTTCTATGTGACGAGTCTTTTCTCTCTGGCTGCTCTGGAGATTTTCCTGTCACTACTGACTTTCAGCAATCTGATTATGATGTGGTTTTCCTTTATGCTTCTCAACTTTTTTTTTTTAAACATTTATGGGTTTTGAATTTTCACCAAATTTGGAAAAATTTTAGATGTTACATCTTTCCTCCCTCCCCCATCATGGTCTAGTGAAACTCAATGATATATATATTAGACTGCTTGACACTGTTCCAAAGGTCTCTGATGCTCTGTTCATCTTCTTTGTTAGTCTTTTTTCTCCCCATCCCTTTGTCTGAACAATTTCTATTGCTATTCCACTGTCTTTTTAAAAATCAACGATTACCTACTTTGTTGTTAATCCTAATCGATGTACTCTTCACACTTCAGTTATTGTCTTTTTCCTTTCTAGAAGTTCAACTTGGGGTTTTTTTGTTTTTTTTTTTTTTTAACTGCCATTTTCACATTTTTCTTCATATTGTTGGGACATGAACACTAAATCGATAATAGCTGTTTTATGTTTTTGTTGTCCATCAAACATATTGTTTCTAGGTCTGTTTCTAGCATTTCAGTTTTCTCCTTGCTATGAATTATATATTTTGCTACTTTGCATGTCTGGTAATTTATGATTAGATGTCAGACATTGTAAAATTTACACTGTTGAATGATGGATGTTTCATTCTTTCAAAGAGTGCTGGACCATGGGCGCCTGGGTGGCTTAGTTGGTTAGGTGTCTGCCTTCGGCTTGGGTCATGATCTCAGGGTCCTGGGATCGAGCCCCGAGTTGGGCTCCCTGCTCAGCAGGGAACCTGCTTTTCCTTCTCCCTCTGCCTACTGCCCCCCCCCCCTTGTGCTCTGTCAAATAAATAAAATCTTAAAAAGAAAAGAAAGAGAGTGGCGGACCATTCTGGCATATACTTAAATGACTCAGGATTACTTGCATCCTTTGTGTCCTTTTAGCTTTCTGGGAATAGGCCCACTGCAGTTTTTAGTCTCGGACTAAGCCAGCCTCACTACAGCTGCACCCACCTAAGGACCCTCTACCTGTTGTTCCATATTATCAGTTTCTTCATTATAGCCAGTGGGAAAGCAAAATGTTCCCAGCCCTGCACAATATCTAAAAAATGTTTGGTCTTCTTTTCAATGGTTCTTTCCCAAGCCTCTTGCTGTTTCACCCCTTTTCATGCAGAGATCTGCATTCAGCCAATGATTCAAGAGGTTCCCTGCGCAGATCATCAGAGCTCTATCTTTACACAGCTTGCCTTCTGCATTGTTCTGCCCCACAAATTCTAGCCAACTCAAACTCCCCAATCTCTGATCTAAATGTAGCAAGACCTCTAGAGGCTGTGTGGGCTCCTCCTGCCCCAGCCCTTTACCTGCACAATGCCTCCAGGCAGTAAGCTTGAACAATGGTAGGGTGCATTTCACCTGTTTCCCTTCTCCCAGGGAGGGGGTCTCGTGCTCCCTGTTGAACAATGTCCGCACACAATTCTTCTTTTTTAGTTTGGTTTTCTGCTTGTTGACAACAAAAGAACAATTCCTGTAGCAATTAATACTTCCCGGGCAGAAGCAGACATTTCCTACACATTTTAGTTTTGTGAAATCAACTGGTTTTCATGCACATTTTAGAAGATTTATTCTAAAAAAAAAAAATTCAATAATTTTTTTCCAAATTTATCAAGAGATTCTAATAGCCATTATTTCTGAGTTCAGTAAACAAAAACAAATGTTCAGATCTAAATTTTATCGAGAATATTTCGTTCTATTCTTTTTTGGTCTCTAACAAAACTTAGAAAGTTTATTTTGTATGTATTTTTTTCTACTAGTAATAGTCATCATAGATTGATAACTATATTTATTTTGTTGCTTAACTGTAAGCAATTCTTTTCAGGTGTTCATTACACTAGAGTCAAAATCTCTTATCAATCTCAAAATTCTTCATTTAACATTTCTAAAATATTTCTAATTAAAAAAAAAAGGTTTATGTATTTAAGAAATCTCTACCCTCAAGGTGGGGCTCGAACTCATGACCCCCAAGATCAAGAGTCACATTCACATGCTCCTCTGACTGAGCCAACGAGGCATCCAACCAGGCGTCCCGATATTTCTAATATTTTAAGTATTTCTCCTTGCTGCTATAGTACAGCAAATATAGCATTATTTAGGAGTTTAAAAAACCGCAGAAAGACTTTAAAAAGCAGAGTGGAATTTTTGGCTTTCTCATTGGGCTGAGGTGGTAAAGATTGTGATTTGGAACCCACCAAGGTGGAGGGACCGTAGTGAACACGCCAAGCTTTCAGCTGGGAGTCCATAGAGGTCTATGTCTTAAGAGCCACAGTGAACTAACTAGAATAGAAGGATCCTTACCACATTAACAGGCCTCAATTTATACCATTCCCTGAGTAGATGAGGTGACCAGGTCCTACTCAGCCGGAGAGAACGAACCTTGTGTACAGTAAGATGATTTTATTCCAGAGCCTCACCAATTTTTCAGAAATTATCAAGCAGGCTAAAAGACAGAACCAAATAAGCAGAAACTGACAGAAAAACAACAGGAACAGTTACATAGATGATCCAGATGCTGGGGTTAAAAAACAAGGACATTAAAAGAACTATGATTAATATTTTTAAGAATATTGAGGAAAGATGGATATAGTTAAAACCAGATGGAACATTCATCAGGAAAGTAGAAACTGAAAAAAAGACTACAATGAAATTAAGAAGTCAATTCATAGAAAGGCACTATCACAAAAGGGGAAAGACTTGGAGTGGAAAAAGATATTTATAGTAAACATATCTGATAAAACAACTTACAACAGGCAACTCCAAGGGAAAACATGCAAAAATCTTAGAGAAACTTCATAAGAGGTATCAGAATGGCTAACTAACATAAAAATGTGCTTAACTGCATTATTAGAAGGAAATACAAATTAACACCAATACCTGATGCTAGAAACATACCAACGTGGCTAAAGCAAAAAAGGCAGGTATTATCAAGCGATGGCAAGGCTATGTTAGAACGAAAACCTCATTATCCTTCCCCCCAGTGGGAATGTAGCTTTGGTATGACCTCCTTGGTGAAGTGTTTGGTAATATCTATTAAGCCTGAAAATACATCTACTCTATGACCTACCAATTCCATGTCCAGGCAAATGTCCAACAGAAACGTATGTACATTCACCAAAAGACACATAAAGGAATGTTCATAGCAGCACTACTCATAATTTCCCCAATCTGCAAACAACCCAGATGCCCATCAACAGCTGTGAAGAAGTAAACTGAGGTATGTTCGTGTGAGGAGCACGACAGCTCCGAGAATGAATAACCTATTGCTGCTAAGCGACAGCAGATGACCCTCACAACACAAAATGCTGGGCAAGAGACAAGACACCAGAGTTCGTTGAGTAGGACTCCTTTTATACAAATGTGAAAACCAAACAGAAACAACTTGCGGTGTTAAAAGTTCAGATAGCGGTTACTTAGGTTGGTGTGGTAGGGGTGGGATTGATTAGTGACTAGAGGTGAGGTGTGAGGCAGACTAGATACCACCGATTTGATCTGGGAGATATTTACAAAACGTGTTTGTCAAAATTTGCCAAGCAATACACTTTTTGTTTGTGCATTTCTCAGTGGGCATTATGTCAATTAACTTAATTTAAAAAATTATATATATATATATATATATATATATGGGGTGTGTTTGTGTATGTAAAGTTGTTCATACTTACCCCAAGAAATTAATCTATCTGCAAACTAAAGATAGAAATTCTGTGAGCATTTAATGATACATTACTTTTATAAAATTGTTCCACTGATTGCTACCAATGATGGCTGGTTTTCTTTTTTTTTTAAGATTTATTTATTAATTTTAGAGACAGAGAGCAAGCGGGGAATGGGGGGGACAAAGGGAGAGGGAGAGAGAGAATCTCAGGCAGACTCCCTGCTAAGCTTGGAGCCCAATGGGGGCCTAGATCCCACGATCCTGAGATCATGACCTGAGCCAAAATCAAGTCAGATGCTTAACCAACTGAGCCACCCAGGTGCCCCAACCGTGGCTGTGTTTTAAATGAACCATATCTGGGAGGAAAACTGGAGACACTGATGACCTTCATGTCCATCTGGATATATGTAACTTATGTTCTTACCTTAGAGAAAAATTTGTGTCTAAAATTAGTAATTACAATTCTCCAGATAAGGTTAAAATATAGTAATTTAAGGTCATGGGTACTGGAGACAAACTTGCCTGGGTCTAAATCCACTGGTGGCTTTAATGGCTTCGCCACTTACTAGCTGAGTGTTTTGGGGGCAAGAAACTCTGCCTTGGTTTCTTCATCTATAAAAGAGGGAGAAGTTTCATAAGATTAAATTAATGTTAATGAAGAATGAGTAGGAAGGAGCACCAGCAACACTGTGGAAATTTCTTAAAATATTGTGGCTGGTAACTGCTCTTCCCCTTTGATCTCTACAAATAGTTCTTCACCTGAAGCTCAATGCCAGACTTATGCTTCAGACATAATTGATGTTTCATTCAATCAACATTGGTGAAACAGTCCGTCCCTGGGTGCCTTATACCTTGATGCTTCCTTCATCTTTGGAAATGATTGCACATAAAGGCATTTTCTTCCTGTTTAAGCAAGTTCCTTTTCTTGAAACTTGTGTTGTGGTCCATAAGGCTTCTCTTCTATGAGCTTCTTCAGCTCAGCAGTTACTGCCTTCCCCTTTTCCTACACATTCTCAAAAGAAAAATGTTTGAACTTCTAAATCCAACCATTACTACAGACACAAAGTTGTGGCACTAATTCTTTTTTTTTTTTTTAAAGATTTTATTTATTCATTTGACAGGATAGAGACAGCCAGCGAGAGAGGGAACACAGGCAGGGGGAGTGGGAGAGGAAGAAGCAGGCTCATAGCGGAGGAGCCCGATGTGGGGCTCGATCCCAGATCGCCGGGATCACGCCCTGAGCCGAAGGCAGACGCTTAACCGCTGTGCCATCCAGGCGCCCCTGTGGCACTAATTCTTTCGATGCTTGGGGTTAACAGAAAAAAACACTTATAAAACCTCCTAGCTTTCTCTAGAGCTGTAATAGCAGTGAGAACAACATGTTTTTGCTCTCTTTTTAAAAGTTCCTTTATTTTCTTAAATATTTTTTGAAAATTTTTAAATAAACTCTACGTATAAAGAAGTATATAAGCTGCTACGTTGAACAGCTACGATGGAGCCCCCTACACCTGAACAATTTGAGAAGTTATTATTTTTAAAAATGTTAAGAAATGTAACTTTATGTATTTGCATGACATATATCTGTTTGAAGACACCAGAAAGCGGTGGTAGAAGCTAGGACTTAAGGAACTAAGCTCCCAGAGAGAAAGAGGGTATACAGAAGTGGGCTAGACACTTGCCACTGGTGCTCCTCTTACGGCATCTGTCAACTAAACATTCAGGAGTACTGAAAAGCCAAGCAGAAGGTGGCTGATATCACAGTGGACAGTACTCGGGAGATAAAAATTGGAATATACACCCAGCAACAGAGGGGGAACCACAGGAAACACCTGTCTTTCCGGAGGAAGTCTTAGAGGGCTCTGCCAGAGGATGGAGTAAAAATCAGAACAGACCAAGTCTTATAAAGGCTGCAAAGAAGCCTCCGTTCTGCTCAATTCCTGGTTAGATTAAAGTATGTCATTTAATGTAATGGCTGAAAATATAAGCATTTATTATCTCAGTTTCTGTGGGTACTACAGTATGGAGCAGTACAGTTGGGGGTTTTGGCTCAGGATCTGTCATGAGGCTACAGTCAGGATGACGGCAGCAGCTGCAGTCATCTGAAGGCTCAACGAGGGCTGAAGGTCCTGCTTCCAAAATGGTTTACTCACATGGCTGTTGGCAGGGTGCCTCACCATGTGGGATTCTGCACAGGCTGCTTGATGTCCTCTAGTAAACTATGCTTGTTGCCATGTTAATATGGCAGTAAACTTGCCCCAGAGCAAGCAATCCAAGAGAAAGAAAGGAAGCTATGATGCTTTTTATGATCTAGTTACATATTGCCACTTTTGCCATATTCTATTTGCTGTCACTAAGTATAGCCCAACACAAAAATCAAACTCCACTTTTTTAAAGGAAGAGTATATCAAAGAATGTGTGCCTATATTTTAAAACCATCAACAGAGCCTATGTCCCTCTCTCTGCGGCCTGCCAGAGTACAGGGTGAATCTACTCTGATGGAAGAGAACATCATTTAGAATCTCTACAATTTTCAATACACAGTGTCCGAGATTCAAACAAGTAATTAGCAGTTATAATAAGAAACAGGACAAAGATTAAAGAACAGCAAATAGAAACAGAACTCAAAGTGACCTGGATACAAGGGTCACAAGAAATGGATCAGAAAATGACAGTGATTAAAATGTTCAACACATGGACAAGACGAAGAATTTCACCAGAGAATCTCTATCTGTAGAAAAGAATACAACGACGGCGAGCCTGCGTGGCTCAGTCAGCTAAGAGTCCGCCCGCCTCCTGATTTCAGCTCAGGTCATGATCTCAGGGCTGTGAGATCGAGATCCATGTCAGGCTCAGCTCTGGGTGTGGAGCCTGCCTAAGATTCCCTCGTCCCTTCTCCCTTTGTCCCCCCCGCCCCATGCATGCACACGCCCTTTCTCTCTAAAAAAATAAAAAGAATAAAATGGAAAGGGGTAACCGAAAATTAAGCAAACCGAAATTAACAATTCCATACATGGGTTTAACAGCCACTTGGATCCAGCTGAAGAGAGGATTCATCAACTGGAGAACAGTTTGTAGAAAACATCCAGACTGAAGGATGGTGTGTGGGGAAGCATGTAACTGGAATACTGAAGGGGAGAAGAGACGGAATGGTGCTGAAGGAAAATCTGAAGAGAGAACGGCTAAGAATTTTCCAAAGATAATGGAAGACATAAAACCAGATTCATGAACAACGTGAGCCCCAATCAAGATAACTTAAAAAACAAACCCTAAACCCAAGCCCCCACAGCTAGCATCGTATAGTATACTAATGAAAACCGAAGTGAAGGAGGAGGTCTTAAAAGCAGAAATACGGGCATTATCTTCAACGAAGCCACAATAAGACTGAAGCTAACTTTTCAACAGAAATTACAGAAATCAAAAGACATGTAATGACATCTTGAAAGTTCTGAAAGGAAATAACTACCTACAATTCAATACTCATGTTAAAGTATCCTTTAAAAAAAAGACAAAATGGAATTATTTCCAGACCAAAAAAACCTGACAGACTTTATCTTGAGCAAAACTAAAAAAAGAAATAACAATGTTCTTCAGGCAGAAGGAAAACTTTCCCAGGTAGAAAGGTGGAAATATAGGCAGAAATGAAGAGCAACAGAAGGGGTAAATAGGTGGATAACTCTAAATGAATAATGACTGTACAAGATAGTGGTATCATCTTGTGAGATTTAAAATACAGCTGACCTTGAACAACAAGGGTTTGAACTGTGCAGGTCCACTTACACATGAATTTTCTTCAATAAATAAGGTATAGTATTCTTAAGTGTATTTTCTCTTATGATTTTTAATAATCTTTTCTTTTCTCTAGGTATCCTTATTATAAAAATATAGTATATAATATACAGCATATACAAAATGTTTAATTGACTATGTTATCAGTAAGGCTTCCAGTCAACAGTAGACTATTAATAGTTAAATTTGGGGGGAGTCAAAAGTTATGCATGAATTTTTGACCATGAGGGGTCAATGCTCAATGACATTGTTCGATGGTCAACTGTAATGTGAAATTAAAATTTGTGAAAACACAAAAGATGGAGGGGGAGCGGTAAATGTTATAGGATTCTAAGGTCAAGCGTTACCTACAAAATGGCAAAAGTAGTAATTCCTATTGGATTCTAATTGCTAGAGCCAAGAATCCAAATCATGATTTTTAGGACAATTTCTAAAGAAATAATAAAAGATGTGTAATTAACAAGGTAATGGGGAAAGAAAAAAAAAGGATTAATTCAAAAGAAGGCTGAAATAGACACACAGACACAAACAGGGGAAAGGCCCATAAAAGAGATGGGATAAAAGAAAACAAGTAGTTCTGAACTCACATATTTCAGTAGGATTACACCAAACATAAACTAAATTTTCTAATGAATAGATAACTATTTCCGAATTGGATTAAAAGCACATGCGTAGTTTAATAAATAATTATTAGGCATGTAGCCACCACTCAGGTAAAATCATTTTATATGACCAGCACTTCAGAAACCCACATGCCTCTATCCTGTATCCCAAATCTCCTCCGTAAATAGCATCTGTAGTGCTAATTTCTTTGTTTTAGTCTTTAGATTTACCATCTACCCTTGATTTCCTGTAAAATTTATTTTTTTTCTGGCTATCTCTGACCCTTATTGGAATGGAATCCTACTGTTTGAGTCTGCTTTTCCAGGATATTTTTGCGGGAGTTAACTCGTTCTGCTGCATGTGACTGCAGTTCTTCCACTGCCACTAATATATAGAATTCCACTGTATGGATTTACTGCAATTTATTTTTCTTTTCAACTGGAGATGGGCTTTTTGTCCTTCTAATTTTCAAAGATTATGGAAAATGCTAATACACATGCCTCCACATATATCCTCGTGCACCCTTAGAGGGCACGTATCAAAGGATGGGGCTGTGAGGTCAAAGGATAGTCAGATCTTCAATATTTTTAGATAAGGCCAAATATTTTCTAAAGCATTATACCAATTTACTCTTCTAACAACAAAAATGTTGTTAAATAAAATCAGTTCCCTTTATTTCAAAACCTCATCAATATACCTGGTATTGTCAAATTTTAAAATGTTTTACTTCTCCTTACCGGATTATGAAAAGGTATCTCACTGGGGCTTTAATTTGCATTTCCCTGATTACTAATGTAGATGAGCACCTTTTCAGCTGTTTATTATTGGTCATTTGGAATTCCTCTTTTGTGAAGTAGATGTACAAGTCTTTAGCCCATTTTTCTTTTGTATTATCTGGCTTTTACTCATTGATTTGAAGTTCTTTCTATATACTCTGGTATTAGGTCCATAGAGGTTCTGTGTGCTGCAAGTGTCTTCTCCCACTTGATGGCCTGTCTTCTCACTAAAATTATTGTGGCTTGAGAGAAGTTTCTTTCTTTTTTTTTTTTTAAGATTTTATTTATTTATTTGACAGAGAGATCGGCAGCGGGAGAGGGAACACAAGCAGGGGGAGTGGGAGAGGGAGACGCAGGCTTCCCGCCGAGCAGGGAGCCCGATACGGGGCTTGATCCCAGAACGCTGGGATCATGACCTGAGCCGAAGACAGACGCTTAATGACTGAGCCACCCAGACGCCCCTTGAGAGAAGTTTCCAATTTGAATAGGGTAAAATGGATCAATTTTTTTTTTTTATTGCAAAGGTATTTGTGTTTTAAGAAATACTTTCTTATGCCAAGTTCAGGAGGACGTTCTATATTACCTTCTAAAAGCTTTGTAATTTTCCTTTGAGTTCCTTAATCCACAGAAGATTGATTTTTATGTGCAGTCTACATAGAGATCCAATGTCTTTTCTATTTTCCTCAACATGAATAGCAAAGTAACTGCACCGTTTTCTAGAAGTCAATCATTTCCCAAATGGTGTGACATACAGTCTCCATCACATACCACATATACATATGTGCCTGGGCTTCTGGATTCTCCGTCATGCTGCTCTATTTGTCAACCACTTGAATTGAGTAATATCACATTATTCTAACTGCTGTTGTTTTGTAGTGTCCTGACATCTGATGGCAAATTCCTTCCTTTTTGTTTCTGTAGTTGATGGATATCTTGGTCTCTTAATCCACTGTATTTACATACACATTTTAGAATCGATCAGCTTGTCAAGTTCCACAAAATTACACACTGGAAAACTGACTGAAATTGCATTCTATAAATTAATTTGAACAAAAGTCAAATCATTCTATAAATACTGCATTGTTCAACCCATAAACATGTTCATTTTTCCAATGAACTCTTCCTTAATATCTCTCAAAGTTTTATAATTTTCTTCAGTTATTACATGTCTTGTTAAGTGTATTCCTAGGCTTGATACTACTGTATTGGTAGCATATCTTTTAAAAATGTCTTTTAATTCCCTAATTGTATCTCATATACAAGAATATAATTTCTTATGTATTTGAGATTGGCAATTTTATTAACTTCTTGTTAATCCTAACAATTGACCCGTAAGTTACTTTGGATTCCCTACATCATATACCTACCCCAGTCATCCAAGAACAGTAATGATATTTCTTCCTTCTTTTCCAATCCTTTCTGTATTGACCTCTTTCTCTTTCATTAGCCAAGAGATCCAGTATAATGTTAAAGTGGTGAGAGCAGGCTTCCATCTACTTTGTATCTCAAAGGAAATACTTCTGATATTTGACCATCAGATCTGTTTTAGGGTTTTTGTAGATACTCCTTACCAGAGTAAGGAAGTTACCTCCCTATTCCAACTTTGCAAAGAATTTGTTTTTAATCATAAACAGGTTACTTTATCAAATCCTATCTCTATTGTGAGTTAATAATGATTCTTGCTCTGGCAAATTACATTAACTGATTTTTTATTATTGAACCAATCTTGTAGCATTCCTGAGACAATCTTTTATAGATTGTTGAACTTGGCTTTACTAGCATCTTGTTTAGGATATCTGCATCTATTTCATGGGTAAAAATGGACTGTAATTTTCCATTTCTGTAAAATGTTAAAATTGATTTTAATATCAGAATATCATAATTATACTAGATTTTAGTATCTACTCTCATAAAACAAACTGAAAAATATTCCCTCTTTATTTTTCTGGAAGTTTGTTTAAAACTGGTGTTGTTTCTTTCTTCCGTGTTTTATAAAACTCACCACTGAATCCAGCCATCAGGGTCAAGTTGTATACACTTGTTATTAGCATGGCTGCCTGGGACAGGTTTCATGAACTGCACGTTCTCCCTTCATTATAGCACATAAGGCAGACTGTTCATATCATAGATAGAAGCCACTGATAACTTTGGCATATTAGTAATCTACAAAATGCTATCTTAATGGGGTCTTCACTTTTTCACTTTTATCACTAGCATTTTATTTTTCTTTTTTGTCACTGAATGAGTTTCAGCACACAGCTTAAGAGTGGTAACAACAAATACCGAGATGTGACTCTTGCATTCACAAACTAAATAAATGCCTTCTTTATAGCAGCGTCCTGGCTCAAAACTAAAATGCAGGACTCAGTATCATGCAATATTAGGATTTCTTCTGAAGAGTCAAAACTGCATGTAAATTCCCCCAAATCAAGGATCTGCAAATGGTATAGATTTGTAATGTGTCTCCTTCATTTTGTGGCCTCCTTGAGTACGCATAGCGATTTGGGGAAAGGGTGGTGTTCTTCAAATAATTCCTTATTTTTGGTTATGTATTTTTCTCTTTTTAAAAGCTGGAGTATAATTTAACATATAAAAGGAAAACCTGAAGATATCTTAAGGAGTTAATGTTAAGAATAAATAAATAATACTACAAAGCTCCAAACCTTGCAAATCACCAGACCAAAGAAAAGAATCCATAAAAATGGTCCTCCCCCAATATTTGGCTAGGCAGGAATCACCAATCATGTCTCTTTGTTAAACTAAATGACTTTTTCCCTACCAGCCCTGAATCTTTAAGACTAGATCAGAGGTTAGGTGTCTTGGTTGCTTTTCGACTCAATGAGGCAAATAAATTAACCTGTTCACGGTAATATGAAGTTATCATGATTCATGACAATGCTGTCATCCTGTAGGAATCGAATACTTTTAGGCACTTTTTTCCTACTCTTACTTTCCTAGCCTTACTCTTCTCTGTAACTTTTGTAAGCCGCTGTTTTATAGGACCTTGACTTTTCCATGTTTAGAACACAAAGCACAGGAAGGATCAAGCGATCACTCCGATTACCGTACCAAAGATGGAACACACCACAATGGAAAACCCACTCCCCTGGTCGATTCAAAATTTTATTTAGTACTGTTTTTTTTTTTTTTTTAAGTAAACTCTACCCCAGTGTGAGGCTCAAACCCACTACCCAGAGGATCGAGGGTCGCATGCTCTATGGACTGACCCAGGCAGGCACCCCTATTTAGTACTTTTAAAACAACGATTAAAGCTCTGGATAACTAATTCCATTCCTTCATAACAGACAAGAATGAATATGAACTTTTAAGCTGCTTCATTCTTAACTGAGAAACTGTATGTTTACAAGTACAGTTAGAGAACTTTATGCATTTTTGTAGAAAGGCCTACCTTTCCGAAACAGCCTCATCGTGATTCCTTGATAAATTAACCTTTTCATCCGCTTTTTCTAAAGGGTTGGAAGGTTCAGAGCTCACAGAAGTCTGTCGTTCATCGGGACTACTGATTGACTCTGGATTCTTTTCCAAATTCATGGTCTCTGAATTTGTAACCTGTTAATTGGGTGAAGAAAAAGCAGTTAAAGGGAGTGTTACCATTTGTGTTCTTCCACACAAAATTGATAGGTAAAATTTCACTTGGAAAATGTTCTCAAAATATTCTTGAATACATATGGCAAAACATATGTTAAATTATATGTATTTCAATGGCACATGACAATGCCTGCAGTGTCTTTGCCAAAATGAATTTTAAAAATACCTCTAAGAAATAAAAATAATGATAGTACAAATCAACTTCCTAGCTTGGGTGAAAAGGAAAAACACACAGCTAAGAACTTAGACAACATTTTATTCCTATTAGACTAAGTTTTAGGAACTCAGAAACATTAGACTGTAACAAGCACACTTTTACTTTCATCACACACCTAATAATGGTGAAGAGAAGAAATAAATCCAATTTCCAACTTCTTCTTACAGTTGATGAGCTTTGTTTAAAACTTGGAAGTTGAAACACTTAGACCATGCTTTGGTTGAGAATGTGCAGTTTAAAAAAAATATGTCTATATTAATGCAGAAGGGTCAAACTGACTGCCCAACTCATGAGCTTTTCTGGTGGATAACATGAACAAAGATGCCCATAGGCAAAGGCAGAATTCTGAAATGTTATTACGGTTGCAGATTCTTTATGTAGAAATAGGTTCTAACAACATTTGGAAAACAATAGCAAAAAATATTTGGTATCCTTTCAGTTCCAGGACAAAGTGGCTCACTTTCCCCTGCTACTCTCATCTAAGCATAATGAAAAACCCTGGAGATAATTCAACAGATAAACACAAAATGCCTCTGAAAGGTGGCAAGAAAAGGCCAGGATGCCTGAGGATCTTGAGATTGCAGACAGAAAGCACAGTGAGCTCCCTCAGTGTTCTTTTATTATCCATATATCCTACACAATGGGTGCCACAAATGCCAGGGACTCGTCCTTCTCCCCAGGCCTAGAGCAGGGGTGGCTGAACCTCTACTCCACACCTGCAAAATCAGCAGCCATACTGGGGCAGCAGTGGACCTAACTGGCTGCAGTCACCGTATTGGCAAAGCCCAGCCAGGGACCAAACCCCAGGACTCCACAGCTGAAACAGCAGTGAGACTATCATCCCTCATTTGGGACAGCCATGGGCAAGGATTACTGAAGCATCAGCGTTGCTGGTAGGGCTACATCCTTTCTGGAGGCTTCAGGGGGAGTGTTTCCTTTTTTCCAGCTTCTAGAAGCTACCAGAATTCCTTGGCGCATAGCCCCTTCCTCCTTCTTCAATGCAATCATTCCAACCTCTGCTTCCATTGTCCCATCTCTTTCTTCTGCCTTTGACCTTCCTGATTCCTTTTTGTAAGGACCCTTGTGATTACACTGAGCCCACCAGGATAATTTCCCCATCTGTGAGCTTCTTTTAACACAAAAAGTAACATAGGGTTCTGGGGGTTAATTCATGGAAATCTTTTGTGGGTCATTATTCACCATTATCAACCACTGTGGCAAAATTAACACAAAAGTGACATTTATACAACATTACATCCAACATTCAAGTGTACATGGAACATTCACCAAGGAAGGGAAAGCATATCTTGGGCTATAAAGTAAGTGTCAACTCTCAAGACAGAAATTTTACACAGTATGTTCTCTGATCAAAATGAAATTAGATATCAATAAAAATAAGATACTTAGAAAGGTCCCAAATGTTTGGAAATTAAACACACACTTCTAAATAACCCATGGGTCAAAGAATAATACCACAAGAGAAGTTATAAATTATTTTCAACTAAAGAAAACCAAATGGGCACCTAGGTGGCTCAGTCGGTTAAGCATCTGCCTTCGGCTCAGGTCATGATCCAGGGGTCCTGGGATCGAGTCCCCCATTGGGCTCCCTGCTCAGCCGGAGTCTGCTTCTCCCTCTCCCTCTGCCCATCCCTCTGCTTGTGCTCTCTTTCTCAAATAAATAAAATCTTAAAAAAAAATACAGTACATCAAAGATTATAATCTCTGTAGTCAGAAGTGCAATGTCCAGGGGTGCTCGAATGGCTCAGCTGGTTAACTGTCTAGCTCTTGGTTTCAGCTCAAATCATGATCTCATAGGTCATGAGACTGAGCCCCAAATTGGGCTCCATGTTCACCGGGGATGAGATGCTCTCCCTCTGCCCCTCCCCCCACTCAGACATGCTCATGCACTCTCTCTAAATAAATAATTTTTTAAAAGATTTTATTTATTTGTCAGAGAGCAAGCACAAGCAAGGGGAGAGGCAGGCAGAGCAGGCAGAGGGAGAAGCAGGCTCCTCACTGAGCAAGGAGCCCCATGGGGAACTCGATCCCAGGACCCCGGGATCATGACCTGAGCCAAAGGCAGCCACTTAACCAACTGAGCCACCCAGGCGTCCCTCTAAATAAATAAATTGTAAAAAAAAAAAAAAAAAAAAAAAAGTACATCTAATCACTGAGAAGATGCTTAGAAAATGCTTGGGAAAGCAGTGCTTAGAAGGAAATTCAAAGCTTTAAATGCTTTCTAGTAGAAAAGAAGATTAAAAATTAATGTTCTTTCTCTCTTAAGGACCTGGAAAAAGAATAAGTTATATCCAATGTAAGTAAAAGGAAAGGAATTATAAAAAACAGAAAAGAGACAAGGAAGAGAGACTAAGATTTTTAAAACCCTAGTCAAGACTGATCAAGAAAAAAAACAGATTATTGGTATCAGAAATGAAACAGTATATCACTCTAGATCTACAAATATTAAAAGGGCAGAAAAATTTTGTCAATAATTTGTCAACAAATTCAACAACTTAGATAGAAGAGACACATTTTTTGTGAAGATAACTTTCAAAACTGATATGAGAGGAAATAGAAAAATCCAAATTGCCCCTTACCTATTAAGGAATTGAATTTCAAGAAAAAGTCTTCCTACAAAGAAAGCTCCTTGCCCAGATAGTCTTCAGAGATGGATTCTATCAAACATTTAAGGAAGTAAAAAGATCTTACACAGACTTTCAGAAAATAGGGGACGGAATGCTTCCCAATTCATTTACTGAGGCTAGCATAAATATGACACACCAAAGCAACTAGACTGCAAGAAAAAAGTCAGTGAATGTATACTGAAGACTATATTCAAATTTTACATAGAAAATATAAATGGATACCAAACTCTAATGATACCCCTGCTGCTGCAAAGTGCATTTTGATACAAAAAAATAGTATTTATGAATGTACCAAATATAAAGAAGGCTTAGGAGATGAACAGACAGGTATAGGACAAAAATAAACATATTAAAATAGTAAAGGTAGGGGCGCCTGGGTGGCACAGCGGTTAATCGTCTGCCTTCGGCTCAGGGCGTGATCCCGGCGTTCCGGGATCGAGTCCCACATCAGGCTCTTTCGCTATGAGCCTGCTTCTTCCTCTCCCACTCCCCCTGCTAGTGTTCCCTCTCTTGCTGGCTGTCTCTCTCTGTCGAATAAATAAATAAAATCTTTAAAAAAAAAAAAATAAAATAAAATAAAAAAAAAATAAAATAGTAAAGGTAGAATTTAGGTGCTCTGTATACAAATGTTCCCTGTAAAATTTTGTCAGCTTTGCTGTAGTATCTGTTTGAAACTTTTTATCATGAGAAAACAGTGGGGTCACAAATCACCCCGCTACTCACTCGATGAAAGACATGCAAGTAGCACTGACTTCTGGCCACCTGAGGGCATCCTCTCCAGAGCCAGCCTCACAGGGACATTCTAAATATAAATTTTTCTTGGGGCGCCTGGGTGGCACAGCGGTTGGGCGTCTGCCTTCGGCTCGGGGCGTGATCCCGGCGTTGTGGGATCGAGCCCCACATCAGGCTCTTCTGCTATGAGCCTGCTTCTTTCTCTCCCACTCCCCCTGCTTGTGTTCCCTCTCTCGCTGGCTGTCTCTATCTCTGTCGAATAAATAAATAAAATCTTTAAAAAATATATATATATAAATTTTTCTTTAAAGCCTTCTTCGTTTGGAAATATATTTCCTATCTTAAAATCCAACTACCTATAATGGTGGATCAATGAGGCAATTAAAACTTGCATGCGTTTATACCAACCTTACAGGCTGTGTTACTGGTTAGTACATTTGGTTCCAAGCAATTCTTTTGAGATTGCAATACTGCTTTAATACGTCTTTGAAGTTTTGATATTTTTGCCTAGAAGAAAAAGAGAAAAACACATACAAAACCAGAGTACTAAATAATATATAGAGGTGGAGGGAAAACTATGTATCTGCCAAACCAGTCTCGTAAGACTTAGGCATCCACACAAATAAATGAGAAATTCTTATATAAGCAAAGATTTACGTCATGTTTGATGCCCGTATGACATACAAGAATGGAAGATAAAAACATCAAACTTTTAATTGAGCCACAATAAAATTAATGTTGGTAGAAACACCAATCAGCAAGTAACCCTAGAAGATTAGAACAAAACAAAAACCCCGGGACGAACACACTGTACAAGCTCTAATACAGAATATATTTTGAATTAAAAGAAACTGCCCATATATTAAGCCTGTCAATTGACAGAGAATAACTGATAACAGAAGAACACAGAATAATATTTCCAAAAGTATCTCACAAGGGCCAATATTGCTAATAAACTCTACTACCTACGGAACAGTACATCAGGCTTGTGCTCAAGGATCAGACTTGGGTCTGTTTTCTTGTTTTCCTTTCCTAACCTGTAAAATATCACCAAATTCTACTTGAAAAGAAATCAAATGAAATGAGAAACTTACGAAGAGTTCATCAGCTATTGCTTCATGCTTATTCCTGCACTGCGTCTTCCCAATGCGTTCGGTCAATTCTTTCAGCTTATTATCAAATAGTTTGTAATTTATACTACAGATCTCCTGTCGAATCAAATGTTTGACCTAGAATTTTAAAATAAAAACCAGAACACCCCACATTTCAAATTTAAAAGCAATTTTATTTTCTACTCCTTAAAAATAGCTTTGTTCTTTTCTGGATTTACTGTAACCAATAAAATATACATTTTCACATTTTTATGTTTATATTTATATTACCAGAAATTTGAATATCAAATTTAGCAAAACACACCCAGTATCGAAATATATGGATATGTTAGAACATAAATTTTATTCTCCCAGGGCTAATTTTCATTTCCTACAGTTTCAGCTGAATTCCATAATACATATTAAAGGAAAGGTAAAAGCCTATATTGCACTTATATTTTTTAATGAGCATAATTGAAACCAAGTATTCCATAAAAAGGAACTCCACTTATCTGAAAGCCAGAGCCCAGTGAAAACGGTTGGTTGGTCTACAGTGGATATGAAACAAATGACGAAAGTCTGAGCCTTGACCCAGCCATTAACAAAGCTGTATGACCTCTGGGAAGTCACAACACCTCTCAGCTTCATCTTCCTTTTCCACATGTGGGTAGGTAATACAACGTTGAACATGTGATGTTCATAGGATTTTTATAAGAGTATAAAAGGTTAATATGTGAAAGAGCTCCATAAAATAGAATACAGTGAATTGATATAAAGGAAATAAATATGCAAGATAATCTACTTTACTTGCATAGGTTTTTTAGGGAGTGACTTTGTTACTGTTAAAATGAAGAGGTCAGGACTAATTAGGTAGTGACTAATGCTATTTGGCATAATGCATGCTCTTCTAACAGTGTATAGTAGCTATCACTTGAAACATTAATGCATTTCATTATCTGGCTGTTTTTTTAGAAAATAGACAGGCCTGTTTTCAGGGAGCATAATTAATCTCAATGCCCACTGATACGAACAGCTCTGCTGAGCCGTATATTCAGAAATACCCACTGTGATTTTTGCTGAATTTGTATCCTCCTGTAAGCTGCTTTCGTAACAGAGTAGGTAGTGTCTCTTAATAACAAAACCTATCATGATACACCCAACGTATTTATTAGTAATATTTGTATCTTTCCCCTAAATTCTTGCTTCTTGGTGTTTGAAACTGGAACACAAGGCTTCTATGGTAAACTCTTTTATACTGGTATCGTGGGATGATTACGGTTATTCAGAAATTGTGATTATTCTCAAGGTTCCCTTCTCATTTCCAATTGTTCCTGCTCTTCAACATTATCATCTACTTGATTTTTTCTGTAACGCTTAACATTTCTTCAGTGATTTCTCAACATTAGACACGATTATCATTTTTACTGTCAAACCTTTAAGTATTTGATTCAACTAATAAGTGCTCAAAATAACATACTATCTTTACTGACAGGCGACACCTGTTACCCATGTGTGGTTTGTTGTTGTTGTTGTTGTTTTTAAAGATTTTATTTATTTGACAGAGAGAGAGACAGCCAGCGAGAGAGGGAACACAAGCAGGGGGAGTGGGAGAGGAAGAAGCAGGCTCATAGCAGAAGAGCCTGATGTGGGGCCCGATCCCAGAACGCCGGGATCACGCCCTGAGCCGAAGGCAGACGCCCAACCGCTGTGCCACCCAGGCGCCCCCTATGTGTGGTTTTGATGGATTACTACAGGCTTGCCAGTTCAAGGGCTGGGGTCAAGATGTAAAGCTCATACTCAGATGAATCTTGGAGAAACTCTCTAATGTTCTGAATGTGGAAATACTGTTTTGCTAATAAGCAGAGATCACACAGTGTTTGTGAAAATTCCCTGGTAACACATGGGATATTTGTTAAAACTCACAGATTCCTAAGCCCTAGCCTGGATTCACCAAACAGAATTTCCTGGGGCCTGGAAAGCTGTCTAATTAAAAAGCACCACCAGTAATTCTTATTAGGGAAGTTAGAGAAAAGAGTAGCCTAAAACAACAGTTTTCAACTACTAGTGAGTTCAATAAACCACAATTTAAACAAGTAAATACTCCCGGTGACCCAGATGGAGGCAGACTCTTAAAACTTGGTTAGTTAAAAGGACTAAATGCCCATCCACGGGTTGTTTCTCTTGGTCAGAGTGGACATTTGTTCTTATTTAGTGGTGATGGTATTCATAAAAAAGACACAATAACCACCACCAAATACTTCATAAATGTCCTGCTGATGGTAGTGTGTCCAAAATTATGGTATCTGATGGAAATCCTAGGTACAATTTGCAGATGGCAGTGAAAGTAGCCCAAAGATTGAAGAAAGGCTAGCAATTGTATATTTCCAATCTGCCTCAACTTTCCAAGATGGTACGTAGAATGAATAACTTGGATTTTAGAAGAAAAACTCCACTTCAGTAATTTAATTAGAATCAACAAGGCCAAGATCCATATAAAAATCTCAAAAAAGAAGAGTCAATAGCTCTGGGACTTTGTTAGGGAAGAATAATGTTAGAATGGTAGACCCTATTTTCACTGGGATTCAAACAAACAAACAAACAAACAAACAAACAAAAAACCCCAAATAGATGTGGTTTAGAGAGTTAACTCTTTGAACAGGAATTAAAATATCAAATGATGGAAAGCTAGCCATTTGGAGGTAGGTAAAAAGATAGTAATTAGCTAAAACCCAAGCTATCTCTGAAGAATATGCAAGACACTTCGGGGAGGGAGGAGGTGATGGTGAAGAAAACAAAATAAACTGCATTCATCCAACCTTGTTGGGAAGGACCATCTTCTGTGTCAACTCAGACCAAGTATTTTGTGAAACAGATAATAGTAATGAATGAGAACTGATTTTTCCATGCCAGGGACACCAAAATATTCAAAGATTAAATTTTGTCTTTCTACGTCCCTCTCAGAACTTATTTCTAAATTTAGCCACTAATCAATGGGAATAAGGCACAGCTGGAATCCCCAACTTTTTTCTTAAGCTACATCTATGCTCACCATAATTCTGCTACCCCTTTCCTGCAAATAACAGAATATTTACATATTTTTTTATTAGTGTTTCCTTTGGTCTTCCTGGAAGAAAAGACAAAGTAGAAAGGGAAAATCTGCTGACTCACCTTTCATGCTGGTTCTGCATGATCTTTCAAAAAGGTTTCCATTTATTTACGGGAATACATATTCATATCATATATAACTATATAATTGTAAGGGTCTGTTTTAGAAAACAGTAGTGTTTTTGTTTCTGAAACAGCAGGATAGTTTGGCTTCAGCCATTTTGGTCCATTATAGTTGACAGACATTAATCTACCACATAATGACTTTCAGTTGAATAATTCTAGTGGTAGTAAAATAGCAAAACAGGTCCTCATTACAGGACCTATTAAAATTGAAGCTCTTACACTTAACTCAAGAGTTGATCAGACATGGGAAACTGCAGTACAATGAAATACAATGGGGCAAAATGAAAGCAAGATGTGCGTTTGATGACGCTCTCAACCAAAGTATCAGAAAATGCAACCTATCTGTGTAAACCTGGAAATTAGGGCAAGTAAACCCAAATTCAGCAGAACTTTATGATGGACTTCTGGGTTGTGTGAGTCCATGAAGTAGGGGTCAACTGCGATGAGGTATACAAAAGGCTGTAGCTGCAGATCGGAGAACCCCAAAACCAGAACAAAAGAGATTGAATTATTCAGCAAAGCTTAAGGTCAGGCAGTGTCTGACTTTCTAAGACATTTAAATGTAATAATAACTAAAAAGTCCATTCTCCTTCTAATACAGCACTCTACCTACACATGATTCTGTAGGTGACTCTGCATATGTTTTTGTAATGTAAACAATTCTCTTTCCCTAATACCTCCATCGGTTGATTCCGTTTCATATGCCACCTTTGCACCAAGTGAAAGTCTTCTGTACTAAATCATCATGGAGATCAATTAAATTTTACCATTTTTACTAATGAGAAGTTTCTGAAGCAAATATATAAGCCCCAATAGTTTACCTGTTCCAGCAATGCTGTTTGCTTTTCCAGAGCTACACAAATATTTTCATTAATTTGCTCTGAAGTTTTCATGCGCTTAACATTTTCTTTGTTTTCTAAAAACATCCTCTTCTTTTGATGATGGCCTTGGGGAAATGGAAAGATCAGAAAGTAAAAATATTCCTTCTAAGGAGAGAAAAAAGGAATTCTCTAATCCAGGGACTCTCTAAGGAAACAGAAAAACTAAAATGTGACCAAAGCAGATTTTTTTAGCAAATGTAATTGTCTAAAAAACTGTGATAAACTAACCTTAAAAAAAATGATTATCTTTGGTCTCATACTCTCCTTCCAGCCTTATTTAATACCTATTTAATACTGATAAAAACTGAATAACTTATATAGCACTTAGTCCTCTAGTTACTTAAGTGGTCTTACATTATTTTTATACAGTGACTTAGGCAGTCGGACATATTTTTAATAGGTGATCCTGTTATTTTTAAGTAATTTTAAATCCATTTTATTAAATGATCACTATGTAGCCTAGAAAAGAACACAAAATTTATCCTACGGTTTTTTCTTACATTTTATTAATTTACAAAAAATATCCTACTTTGAATGAAAATTATTTTTGCTATTTTAATTATTTTATAACTCTAGAATTTCATTGGTTGGCTCTTTGATGTTTCTCTGCCACTCCCCACAGACACGGATGTATGTTTATCTGTAATACATACCTATAATGTATCAGCTTACACTTGGCACATGATTTACAGGTCAATTCTATAAAAGGAATGAGTCCACGAATAATTTAAAAAACTCACTCAACTAGCCTCCTTATTAACCTAATAAATAAAATTTCAAAATAAGAAGAGATGCAGATGAAATAAACCAAACAATTGCCAGAAGTCACCTTTTGATTTTTTGAACGCTCAAGTGAAAGCGATTGATTCCTTCTTTGCCAGAATTTACTTCCCTTCAGATATGGAGGATACCATTTTCCCCTCCTCACCCCAAATGGTTTAGAAACAAGATACTCTGAAATGATCACTGTCATCATTTACTTTTTCCCTGGCTATATTATTCCATGGTTTCTATATCTGAGGCTAAAAAAAAATCCCCCAAAAGGAAAGTGACAATGACTATTTTAATTTCTCCAAAAGATGCACAAGTATACACTTACTGTTATCACTATCAGTGTCAAGTGCTGACAGCTGTGTTGAGTCTCTACTTTCACAATTTGAAATGCTGGAATGACAGGTTCTACAGGATTCTTCACTTTTCAAAATGTCGGCAGCACAGTTACTGGAAATGACTGAATTCACCAACTTAGGTATTTTATCAACAGGCACAAAACGGGTATCTGAACTTAAAAAGTCACCTTGACTTTTATCACATGACTCAGAGTTGGAGTTTGATTCTAAATAGGAAACTATCTTGTTGATTCTGTGATCATCCAAGGTATTGTTTACTGTAGTTTTTGGCATTTGAACCATACCACTCAAGACACTGGATGGACAACAAATGGATTTCAGATTACAGTCTTCTTCACATTGTTCAAAACAGGATTTTGTTACATCTGTCGGACATTCAATATGGTTTTCAGAAGTGTTTTGTGCATCTTTTGCCTCTGGTGTAAAGAGTTTCCTGGAAGAATCTATTGTTTTACTTGGCTTTTGGTAAGGGCACACAACTTGTTCTTCAGTGTATTCCAATCTTGTTTCTGAATCAACAATTTCTAGTGGTTTCATTACATTCTGAGAAAATACTTTACTCTTCTCTGAGCATATTGAATTTTTGTTAGAGTCCAATAAGGAAGCACCATTTTCAGAATGTCCGTATTTGCTATTCATGACATCGATACTTGAATTCTGATTACCACTTGACACATTATTCCCAGGTGCTGTCTTCAGTGCTTCGGCATTCTTTGACTTATTCAGGACCTCTACTTGCTTCCGGCAACTCGCAGGCATTGTTTTTTTGGCTTTTAGTATCTTCCGCTTGCTTCTATCTGGACTTGGCATCTTTTATACCCTAGAATTTAAAATACCATATTTAAATGCACTTCTCTAACAGACAAAAGCTTATTTATTTGTAATATTAAAATAATGTTCAAACTATTTCTAGAGATTTAGATAATGATTTTTCTTGAAAGTTACACCCATTTTCATCTGTCACTGAAAATGTACAGTTTTAATTTTTTTCTATAAATCTAAACTATATAAATTCAAACTTTATATTGTCTCTAAGCCTCTACTTGATACTAAGCCTGTTAATTTTATCTGGACACTTTTTGTATCACCGCACTGGCATGACCGTTAAAGTCTGGTTTCAATAATCCAAGCAGGCCATACCTTACATGATCCAAAGATTAAATTACATTTCTTCGTAAAAGCAAAACTCAATGTTTCACAAAGAATTTTGCATTTTCTATACCTAGTGGCACCTTCTTAAAGCTTTCCTAATGTTCAAATTGCCAAAATAAATGGTACTGCAGGAGTAATTCCCAATAGTTAGGAGTATAAAATGAGTGCTAAAGACGCACAACATGATGCCAGTTCAAACAAGAAAGCCAAGTGAGCTTTTAATTATTTTTCATAATTTAATAAAAATCTACATAGCAGAGAAAAAGATTTTAGTGTTTATCTCTATCAAGTGTGATCTAAACTGTAGGTAGGTAGATAAATGGTTTAAAGGAAATAGCTCTGTGAAGTTACAAGGCCATCAAAGACATAATAAAAACGACAAAAAAAAGAAAAAAATATGTGTGTACGGGCATGATACGCCAGTTATCTAACAAACTATAGAGAGCTTATTAAACTGAAAAGACAGAATCTAGGACTTTTGAAGGCACAAATAACCCAGTCAAAGCTACGTGAATAATTTTTTCATTTATCACTGTATCTTCCTTGAAGCTTTCCTTTCTTACATCCTTTTAATTTCCCATATCATTTGATCAGGAACAGTTCCAGAATTTGTGAGACCTGAAGTGTGAGGTGAATATTTATTTAGAACAAGACAAAAAAATCACAACAAATTCAAATTTAAAAAACCTGTCTGTCCTGTATAGGGGTGCCTGGGTGACTCAGCTGGTTACGTGTTGATACTTGCTCTCAAGGTCATGAGTTTAAGCCCTGTATTGGGCTCCCCATGCTGGACGTGGTGCCTTCTTAAAAAACAAACAAACATTCCAAAAAACAAAAACAGACCTGTCATGTATTTAAAAAAAAAATCACAAAATCCAAAAAAAATAGCATTCTTTCATTAATTAAGGGCTTGATTCAATATAAGGTTTTTTCCTATAGGACTACATATTTGATTGCCTCTTCATGAACACAATTTTTGCAGTATTTCCCACAGAGAGAATGAACAAACTAAGTCCTTCTTCTAGCATGGTTGAATTAATTTTTTTCTTTTTAAGTATGCTCCATGCCCAGCAGTGTGGAGCCCAATGCAGGGCTTGAACTCATAACCCTGAGATCAAGACCTGAGCCCACGTCGAGTTGGATGTTTAACCAACTGAACCACCTGGTGCCCCATTAGCATGGTTGATTAAACTTTAACTGATAATCTGGATACATAAAACAATCAGCTTCATGTAAAGACATACTTCTTGTTGGTACTGTACAGCTATGTGCCCTATAAATACAAAAATTCTTATTTTATTTTAAAGACAATTTGTATCAAAAATGAAAAAATGTCTGATGAATTTTTAGATGAATATGCTATCATTTTTCTAACAAAAAGAGAAGTTCTTTTGACTAGAAATCCATGAGAACTAAAACTTCTTATGTTTTTAAACATTAGTTAATTGGAATATTTTTTCCTGACTACATTCTGGCTTCCTAAGTTTCAATTCGTGGCTTCTTCACTCCCCGTATATTTCAGATGCCAGACACCGTAGACAATATTCCCATCACAGTCAGGCCAACAGGCAATAATTACCTACATTCAAAAGTGACTATGAACCACAAATATATCCTATTTAAACTCACACTAAGTATATCCCCAATCACAAACTGCCGGAAGCTACTCTACTGTCAGGTGACACAAAGGTAAGGAGAAATCAAGATGAAGAGAGACAGTAGTCCTAAATGATTATAGTTGAAATATCTTACTTTCATAAATCTTACAAAAACTACCAATCATGTGAATACACAGCTATGGTCCTTTCTCAGGGCCTTTAGAAAAGGCCCAAACTAGTGAAAAGCCCTCAAAACTTTGGAGTAAATATGCCTCTACATTTGATGCACACACAAGACGTGTGATGTCCATTAATTATAAAGTATGGCAACATATGAAAACACTGAATATCTTTGAACCACCCACCATTCAGCCAAATACCACCAGTAACTTGCATTTATCCAAGTTTTCCCACACCATGCCTCCTCCCTTCTTACCCAGCCTAAGGTAATTTTGTATCCTAAATTTTGAGTTTATACTTCTATTACTTTTTAGGTTAGTTTCATTATAAATGTAATACGTAAACAATATAGTTTAATTCTGCTTACTTTTGAGCAAACCATACAGTTTTCTAACACGTTTCTTCATGCACATCCCCAGACTCATCCATGAAACTGTGTATAGCGGTAATTCATACATTTTAATGGCATCATAATGATCCATTGGGTCAATATAACAAAACCTGTTAATCTAGTTCTTTATGAAGGATATTTGAGTGACTTCCAGTTTTCTTTTACTTACTAACATTATTGCTATGACTATTGTTTCGAGGTGCATGTCTATAAAATTTTTTGAGTGGATTTGTTGGGTAGCAATAAGATATAAAAATGTTCAAATTTTCAAGATAGTCAAATTATTTTCCAAAGCAGGTGTACCAATTTACATCCCTACAGGCAATGAATGAGTTAACACTATCCACATCCTCTCAAGCCTTTGGTATTGCCAGACTTAATTTCTACCAATCTACTTGGATATAGATATATATCTCATGGTCTTAATTTGCATTTCCCTAATTAGTAGCATCTTCCTATGTTTATTGGCTATACATATTTCCTTATCTGCAAAATTCCTGGTTCTATTTTGCTTATTTTGTTTTTGATTGGGTTGTCTTTTCTCATGTATTTCTTAAGAGAACTTAAAGTATTATGAATAATAATCCTCTGGGGACACCTGGGTGGCTCAGTTGGTTAAGCGTCTGTCTTCAGCTCAGGTCATGATCCCAGGGTCCTGAGATGGAGCACCATGTCGGGCTCCCTGCTTGACGGGGAGCCTACCTCTCCCTCTCCTCTGTGCTTATGCTCTCTCTCACTAGCTCTGACTCGCTCTCAAATAAATAATAAATAAAATTTTAAAAATAATAATCCTTGGGGCGTCTGGATGGCTTAGTCATTAAGCATCTGCCTTTGGCTTAGGGCGTGATCCCAGGGTCCTGGGATTGAGCCCTGCATCAGGCTCCTCAGCTGGGAGCCTGCTTCTTCCTCTCCTACCCCCCCTGCTTGTGTTCCCTCTCTCGCTGGCTGTCTCTCTCTGTCAGATAAATAAATACAATCTTTAAAAACAAACAAACAAACCTCTGTCAGTCATTTGTTGTATGAGTTACATGTATCTTCTCTCATTTCTGGCTTGTCTTTGGATCTTCCTAATTTTAATACAGACAGATTTCTTTTTTTTCTTTAATGGCTAACGTTATAATCTCTCTTGAGAAATCCTTCCGCACCCCTAGGTAATGTGTGAAATAGTGAGGCCTACTGGTGGTATAGAAGCCTTCTTCGGATCTAAGTTATTTCACGACATAGACCTGCACCACAGCTGTGCAATTATAAAAATATATAAAAGCAGACCTGAGTGAATATATAATAGGAACACTTTCTCAGAGAGAATTATTTTTCAAGTTTATAAACATAAGAAAATTGGTCCTAACAGTGTGCAGCTTGTTAGCTGATAAAA
This sequence comes from Ursus maritimus, assembly GCF_017311325.1. Lineage (NCBI taxonomy): Eukaryota > Metazoa > Chordata > Mammalia > Carnivora > Ursidae > Ursus > Ursus maritimus. Next base: position 30,717,641 of record NW_024424452.1, read on the forward strand.
CTTAAGGCACTATAGAGAGGTACTTCACTTGGAAAACCTCTGCATCGCCAGTATGCTTAGGGAAAAATAAGTAAAACTGCCAGTAAAAGGCTCAGGGAAGTTAAGTACTGGTAACTGCCTAAAAGGCAAATGACAGTTTACATATTGTAGAGAGGTTTAGTGAAATTTATTATTGGGAGAATAAAAATAAAAGACTTAGTCTAATTGGGGATCCTTGCCATCACCAGAACTTCTGACTCTCTTCAACCAGCTTGAATCCTTTGCTGTCAAATAAACAACATTTCACACATTTCTTTAGAATTATGGTACTGGCCAGCAGCACAAGGTAGGAAAGAGAAGTCATCTGTATTTTCTCAAGTTTTAAAGATCTGTCTTTCATAATTTAAGTCCTTAATCCTTTTAGATTTGATTTTAGAATATGTCGAGAGGAAGGGATCTGATTACATTTTGCCCTCAGGTGTATAATTAATTGCTGGACAGTATCTTGTTAACTTTGAACTTTAAAAATGTTACCTTTCATTTATCTGATGATGTAACTCCTACTGAACATACTGCTGTCCAACCCATCAATTTGCTTTAGATGTCTCTTGTAAAACTTACTGAAAATATTTTAGCCTAATGAATCTTTTAATAGAATTTAATCCATTTACATTTATTATGCCACTAAAGCTTTAACTTATACTTGCTGTTTTGCCTTCTGATTTCCACAGCTTTTTGTTGTTATATTTTACTTTCTACTGTTTGTTATCTCTGTATCATTCTCAAACATGAAAATGTCCTTTTTATAAGGTCTATATACGCTTCACAATTCCATGGATTCTAGTATTTTTAAAAAGTTTTCTAAAAGCCTTTCAGCCAATGTTTCAGTAACTATTGAAGTAAAGAGTAAAACAATATCATTTAAATATACCTTATCTTGAAGTATTCAAGGGGCACCTAGCTAGTTCAGTTGGAAAAGCACATGACTCAATCTCTGGGTCATGAGTTGGAGCCCCACATCGGGTGTAGAGATTACTTAAGTAAACAAAACTTAAAAGTATTTGAACTTTACATCCCAGATTTTACCTTACTTTGATGTTATATATACATTCACGAAAAATTCTGGATATTTACATTCTGCTTCAGAGCCAAAATTGGCTATTATTAACAAATCTGCCATAAACATTCATGTGTAAGTTTCTGTGCTGACGTGTTTTCATTTCTCTTGGTTATATGCCTATATGGAACTGCTGAGTCATACTGTAACTCCATATTTAACCTTCCGAGGAACAGACTGTTTTCAAAAGCATCTGGACCAATTTACATTCACAACAGGAGTATATGAGAGATTTTGTTTTAATATGTCTTCATCAACACTCGTTATTCTCTCTTTTCCAGTAAAATCATCTTGGTAAGAATGATGTGGTACCTCATTGTCATTCTGATTTGCATTTCCCTGATGGTTAATGCTGCTGCTTATTGGCCACTTGTTTATCTTATTTATTCAGATCATTTGCCCACTTTAAATTTGGGTTATTTGCCTTTTTTTTATTGACTTATAAGAGTTCTTTATATATTCTAGATTCAGTCCCTTTTCACATGATTTGCAACCTTTTTCTCACATTCTGTAGGTCTTTTCAGTTTCTTGATATGCTTGGAAAAATTAAAGTTTTTAATTTTTTAAAGAGATTTATTTATCTTAGAGGGGGCTGCAGAGGAAGAGAGAGTCTTAAGAAGACTCTAGGCTGAGTGTGGAGCACGGCATGGGGCTCTATCACGACCTAAGGCAAAACCAGGAGTCGGTGGCTTAACCGACTCTGCCACCCAGGTGCCCCAAGTTTTTAATTTTTATAAAGTCCAATTTAGTTTTGTATTTGTAGCTCGAGCTTTCGGAGTCACATCTAAGAAATCACTATTTAATCCAAGGTCATGAAGATCTACACCTGTTTCAAAGTTGTATAGCTTTACTTCTTTGATCCATTTTAATTATATATAGTGTGAAGGGGATCCATTTATTCTTTTATATATGGATAGTTGTTCTAGTACCATTTGAACAGGCCATTCTTTCCTCCAGTGAATTGTTATGGCACTCTTGTCAAGACCAATTAATTTAAATCTTAAGGTTTTTTTCAGGATTCCCAGTTTCATCCCACTGATATATAGGTCTCAATTACTGTAGCTTTCTGTTAAGTTTTAAATTTAGGATATGAGGCCACAACTTTTTGAGGATTGTTTGGGCTATTCTGAGTTTCTTGAATATGTTATGAATTTCAGGATCAGATTAACAATTTCTGCAAAGAAGCCTACTGGACTTTGATAGCGATCATGTTGAATATAGATAGATCAGTTTAGGGAGTATGGCTACTTCAATTTTATCAAGTCCTCTGATCCATGAACATGGAAGTCTTTCCATTTACTTACCTAATTTCTTACAAAGGTATACTGTAGTTTTTAGAGTTTTGCACTTCTTTTTGATACTGTTGTAAATGAAACAATTTCATTTTTGGATTATTCATTGCAAGCACATGGAAATACAAGAGAATACTGTATATTGATCTTGCCTGTAACACTGTTGACCTTGCTTTTATCTCTAGTTTTTTTTTGGGGGGGGGTTCCTTAGGATTTTCTACAAGCAAGATCCTGTCATATGTCAGTTTTATTTCTTCTTTCCCAATCTTGATGCCTTCTGTTTCATTTTCTTGTCTATCCTGACTTGAAACTCCAGTACAATAACAGAAGTGGCAAAAGTTGACATCCTCTTCTTGTTCTAACTTAGTGGAAAAACCTTCAGTCTTTAACCATTCTATATGGTGTTAGCTGTGGATTTTTCACAGATGCCCTTTATCAGGATAAGGCATTTCCCAACTATCTCACTTTGTTGAATGTTTTTATCATAGAGGAGCACTGCATTTTGTTAGAAAATATTTTAGCATCTATTAACAATCATATGGCTTTGCTTTCTATTCTACTGATATGGTAGATAAATATATTTTTGGATGTGAAACCTGGTCGTGGTGTATAATCCTTTCTCTGGGTTGCTGGATTGAATTTTTTAGTATTTTACTGAGGATTCTTGCATCTATATTCATAAGAGATATTGTTCTGTAGTTTTCTTGTGAGGTCTTTGTCTGATTTTGTTATCAGGAGAATACTGGCCTCTGGGCCTCACAGAATGATTAGGGAAGTGTTCCTTCCTCTTCTATTTCTTAAAAAAATGTGCAAAAAATTGGTATTTTTATACGTTTTGTAGAATTCAACAATAAAGCCATCTGATACTGGCCTTTTCTGTGTTCTAATTCAGTCCCTGTACTTGTTATAGGCCTGTTCAAATTTTTTATTTCTTCTTGAGTCAGTTTTGTTCATTTGGGTCTCTTTAGGAATCTGTCTATTTCAACCATTTAATTGACTGGTATAGAAGTGAATTGTTCTATTGTATTGTCATCAGTTTTTTAACTTCTGGAAGGTCAGTACTAATGCCTACTCTTTCATTCCTGATTTCAGTTACTTAAGTATCTTTCATATTCAGTCTAGGTAAAGGTTTGTGAATCTTTTTGGTCTTTTTGAAAAAACTTTTAGTTTCCTTTTCTCTATTTTTCTTTCTTAATTTTATTACTTTCTGCAGTAATCTTTATTATTTCCTTCATTCTTCTGACTTTAGTTTGCTCTTCTTTTTGTATTAAGATTAAGTCAGATTATTGACTTGAGATCTTCTTTTTTATTTTGCACTATCCCCCCCCTTTAAAAAGTAGGCTCCACACCCAGGAGAGAGACCACTGCAGGCCTTGAACTCATGACCCTGAGATCAATACCGAGATTGAGTTGGACACTCAACCGACTGAGCCACACAGGTGCCCCGAGACCTTGTTTTTTAATATAGGCGTCCATCACTACAAATTTCTTTAAAAAAAAAAATTATTTGATAGAGCAAGCATGCGTGGGGGAGAGAGAGAAAGAGCATCTCAAGCAGATTCCCTGCTGAATGCGGAGCCTGATGTGGGGCCCCGATCTCACGATCCTGAGATCAAGACCTGAGATGAAATCAAGAGTCGGATGTTCAACCGACTGAGCCACCCTGGCTCCTCGACTACAAATTTCATTCTAAGAATTGCTTTAATTTCACTTCAAAGTTTTGGAATGTTATGTCATTTTCATTCATTTCAAAGTATTTTCTAATTTCCCTTGAGCTGTTTAATTTGCACACAGTTGGGAATTTCTCAAATTTCTTCTTGGCACTGAATCCTAATTTCATTCCACTGTAATCAGAGAATGTACTTCATTGATTCCAATCCTTTTAAGTTTGATGAGATTTGTTTTATGGCTCAGTATGTCTATACTGGAAAATGTTCTATGAACATGAGAATAATGTATATTCTGCTGTTATTTTGACTGGTCGCAAGTTGTCTCCTAGGTCTACTTGGTTCGTAGTGTTATTCTTAAGTCTTATTGACCTCCTGCCTAGTTTTCTATCCAGTATGAAAGTGTTGTATTGAAATCGCCAACCATTATTATTGAATTGTCTATTTCTCCCTTCAATTCTTGTCAATATTTGCTTTGTGTATTTTGGTGTTATTAGGTGCATATAATACACACATACACATATATGTATATACATAATTGTTATAACTTCCTGAGGGACTAGTCCTTTTATTATAAAGCGTCCCTCTTCACTTTTAGTAAAATTTTTGTTCTAAAGTCTGTTTTGTCTGGAATCAGTATAACCACTCTTATGGTTGCTCTTTGTACAACAGATCTTTTTCTATTCTTTCACTTTCAACATATTTGTATCTTTCAAACTAAGGTGTATCTCCTGTAGAAAGCATATACTTGAGTACTGTTTTTCCTCCAATCTGAAAATCTCTGTACACCTAGATTAAGCCATTCATATTTGAAATTATTGATAGCTCGATTTATGTCTACATTTTACTTTATATATCTCACATCTTTTGCTCCTCTATTCTTTTCTTTAATGCTGTAGGTATCAGTTTAAAATGCTTTTTTAAGTGGCATTTAAAAATTTCACATTCATGGGGCACCCGGATGGCTCAGTTGGTTGAGCATCTGCCGTGGGCCCCGGTCATGATCCTGGGGTCCTGGGATCAAGCACCGCATCGAGATTCCTGCTCAGTGCAGAGTCTGCTTTTTCCTCTCCCTCTGACCCTCCCTACTCATATTCTCACTTGCTCTCTCAAATGAATAAAACATTAAAATTTCACATTTCTACCTATTACAGAGAAATATAGGCAGTGTTTTAATTGAGCACATCAATTAATTCATTTAATTCAATTAATTCATTAATTCATATCTATTTAGAGGATCACATAACCTCAGTTTTTCAATTAATTTGCATCACATTGATATTTTAAAATATTTAATCTTGCTTATTCCTAGATATTCTCCCATGTTCTGGATTCAATTTGCTAACACTTTGTTTAGGAATCTTGTATCAATTTTATGAGAGAGAAGAGTCTGTAATTTTCCTTTATTGTGTTTGACACCAGTGTTATCTATGGTGGCCTCATAAAACTGGAAAGTCTTTTCGATTGTCTTTAGAGTTTGTGCTTACAAATGGTATTACTTCTTCCTTAAATGTTAGAAATAATTTACCATAATGCCATCAGGGCTTGGAGTTAACTTTGTGATAACGCTTTTCAGTTATAATTGAATTTTTAAAAATAGACACAGGACCATTCATATTTTCTATATCTGTTATTTTTAGTTGTTTTTCTCTTTCAACAGAATTTCACATTTATAAAGTTCTTCATTATACTGTCTAATTATATTTGTAACATTTCCAAGATCTGTAGTACTTTTGTTTTCTTTTTAAAAAATGGATGGAAGTGGTGGCAGCTCAGGCCAGGCTCAGCCTCCAGCTGTCTTACCACCTACACCAGCTTCTTAGCGCATCTGGGCAGATGTCAGGGCAGTGAATGAAGTCAAAGTATATTGGCACCCACTGGAAGTTGGTTTTGCAGCAAGCCTGGCCCCAGCGGTCCAGCAGGCTGAAGTCGCTCTGGCTCATGGCTGCCTTGCACAGGGACTCTATCAGCTGTTGTTGCCACACTGCTCCTTCTTTGCCCTTGTAGCCGGTCAGGCTTCACTGAGTCTGGTGTAGTGCTCTTTTTATTCTTGATATTAGTGATGGTTCTTTTTTCTTCATCATTCTTACTAGAAATTCATTTAATCAATATTTTCAAAGCACTGACTTTTGGCTTTCATGGCTTTCTACTGTACGTGGTGTTCATCATTTCCTGTTGGCATTTTAATTCCAGTTTCTTCAGGCTTGATTTGTTGTTCTTTTTCCAGCTTGAGATGAAAACTCAGATCTTTAACTTTCGGTTCCCTTCCCTTTTTAACTTTGCATTTAAAGCTATAAAATTTTCCTCTAGTTCTGCTTTAGTTGAATTCCACACATTTTGATAAACCCTACCTCAATTCTAATATTTGGTTCAAAGTATTTTCCAATCTCCATTATAATTCCTTCTATGATCTATAGATTATTTAAAACATTGATTAATTTCCAGGCAATTACAGATTCCGTTTATATCTTCACTGAAAGTTAGCTTAATTGCACTGTAATCAGAGAATATCCTCCAAAATCATTTCCATCTTTTATTTGTTGAGGCTAGCTTCATGGTCAATTTTTCGAAAAGCTCCACATATACTTGAGCAGAACATGTCTTCCAACACTGTTGGGTGCGGTGTTATATGTAAATGCCAACTAGTTCAGATTTAGTTGTGCTATTCACAGTCTTCCAGCTATTAAAAACACTGAGAGTGGGTTTGTCTATTTCTTTTGATTTAATCATTGTCCTTTTTTCTTTATATAGTTTGATGCTTTGAGTAGACACTGATTTGAGCCTATTTTCTCTATTTCTGGTGATGGACTGGTTTTCTTCATTATCAAATTTCTCATAATGCTTCTTGCTGAGACAGTACCTTAATACATGTAAGCACTAAATAAATGGCAATTCTTGTTATATTTTGTTAAAATCCACTGAACCACGTCTTTAACTTCCCTTTACTAAAAAGTGAAACTTAAAAACAAACCAATCTGAGCTAGGTTATATAACTTGTTCCAGAAAACACAGTTTGGAAAGCATTTAACCCCAGGATCTTAAGACACAAAGAAATCTTGAATCACAAGAACAAATCAGATAAGGAATTATGAAGAGACAGGGTATCTTCAGGGGGTATATAACGGTCAACAAAATGACAAACTTGACCAACTTGTCTCATAATGAGCATGAACTAATCCTTATGCTTCTAAGTGTGGTCCATGGACCAGCTGCATCAGTTACCTTCTAAGTGCTAATACAATTTTGCTTTTACTTTAAAAATTCTTATCAGTGTAATACCATAAAATGAAACAGTATAAAGTCCTCATAATGCAATGAAATAGTTGCTTGTCAGCACTCCTTAATGCCCAGTGGCAGTCAATTTTAACTAATTTAACAACTTGTTTTTTTACATCTCTGTATTTTTAAGTAATACATTCACACTAGTTATTTGTTATAAATTCTAACCATTATCAAATTCCTATACTTACAGATGAGATTTAGCTCTTTTCTACACCCTATACCTTTTTATCACATTTGTAGCTAAATCAATACTTAAGTTGTAGGCAAGTATTTTCTACATAATCAGACTATCATGATTGCATTATCTTTCCTACATTGTTTTTCCTGAAGCTATTGAGTTTTATCTCCTGATTTCCTATAAACCTATCTTTCACTGTTTTCAAATTCATCAGAACTGTCATATATCAATATTTTCCCTTTTTCCCCATTCCTTCAAGGTCATATTTAAAGATCACCTCTTCAAAGAAGCCTTCCCCCAAGAGAACGACTTCCTTATCTGATTATCCCATTACCAACATATATTTTTATTTACTTTTATATCTTCAGGAAGAGGACTTTCATACAGATTTATAAAATGCTGCTTAAATGTATACACAACTTACAAAAATTAACTTCTGGAAAGCCAGCCAGGGTCATTCTTTCCTTAAAGTACCAAAACAGGCCTCAGCAACTTTTGACACAACAATCTCATAAGCTATTTCATATCAGCAGCACTATCCACAGTAGTGTCATGGAGGCACATTAATGGTACCGCATTTAGTAGATACATTTAGCGCATCTACGGAATTAATGGTTAAATTTAGTAAGATCTATTAACATCCCTTATATCCCAAGAAATTTTATCAGGAGTTCAAAAATTCAAACTACATCTGATTATCTCCCCTTCCCAGAGAGTCAATTATTTCTCTCCAAATATTGCCTGACTACAATCTTTCTGTCCTACTGAGATTGGTAAAGCTGAAGAGTGATAAGAAGTTAGGTACCCGAGTCTATAGTAATGCATTTTAAAAGTATATGTCAAGGTTTATCAGTTAAGCATCTGACTTCGGCTCAGGTTATGATCTCAGGGTCAGGGATTGAGTGCTAGGTGGGGAGTCTGCTTGTCCCTCTCCCTCTCCCCCTCCCTCTGCTGCAGCTCTGATAAATAAAATCTTTTAAAAAAATGACTCGGAGAACACAGTACTTAAATGATGCAAAAATATGAGACAAAATAAGATATAATCCTTTTTTATATTTAATATAATGTCACTCAACTTAATGAGAACACTCTTGCGCATTTAAAGTTATAAAGCTTATTTTTATTTGTAACTACTCAATATATTACTTAAAATTTGATTACATGAAATGAAATACATCTGTAAACACCCACTAAGAGAGAATTATAGGACATGCACAAAGATGTGAGGGTCACACAGTATTTTCACACCCGAATTCAAGACATTAAGTAGCAAGGAAATACAGTGGACTGAAAGCTGAGGAGATGTACAAGAGTCAATAAAATAGAGCAGAAAATTCAAGATGTACCTAGACAGACCAGTTCATAAAAGACGTAAATCATTTCCAGTACGACACTGTCTGTGCATTTCTGTTGACGCAGAAGTCAGTCTTAAGATGTGGTCTGTACAAATCTGCAGATAAGACTGACAGTTAAGTAGATTTGATTAGGGTCAGACTCAATGTCTCTTGAAAACCGAACTGATAAACTACGAAGGATACTTCACAAGAGCTGAACCCGATGTAATTAAACCTTGATTCAGAGGCTTCAGTTTTGCATTTTCAATAGCGCTCCTGTGACATGTTATCTTTGTCTTGACTGTTCTTCACCGTGTTTCGCGAATACCTATGTCGCGGATCGATTCCTGGCTACAAATAAAAACACAGGACAAAATCTTCATGGAAAGAGTATGAAATCCCAGGCTAGCATAGCCCAAGTTCGTTTAAAGTGGACAGTAGTGGACGTAATTTCGTAAATTCGTCCAACTTTCTCCTTCTAAGGGACTACTGAGCATATTTCTTCTAGATCTTGACCACACATAAGTGTTTAGGGCAGTGAAAGCTAGCTCGTCCTGGAGCCCACAACAGATGCCGGCTGCTCACCACGTCAGGAGCTTCCTCTTCAAGCACCTAATCAGGCAAAGCTGGAAGAAGTCAAGTTTTCCAAGCATGGTCGGGCTGGAGTCAGAGAGACAAAAGCAAACTAAATGCTCCCTCTCTCTACTGCACACATCCTCCAACTTTGCCAAAACGGGACGGAAAGCCGGTCAGGTGGGAGCCGGAAGGAGAAAACGGTCTCTGATGTGTAGAGATGCACATATTTTCAGGCTCCTGTGCGAGCGGACGAGCCATCCCCGGGACGACTCTGCTACAGCATCCCCAGCGCCGATCAGCTCAACAGGTGTCCGGCACACGTTTGCGCGCCAGCCTCCCAGACCTGGGCCGCGAGATCTCAGGGGACCCCTCTGTCCCCGGGACCACCGCGCCACGACATTTCTCGACGACAGCCTCTCAGCCCCCTGGGGAACCTCGGCGCAGTCGCGCCGGTCCCCCGCTTCTTCAGCCAGCCAGCGCCGCCCGGGAGCCGCGCTGCCCGGCGCAGCTAAAAGTAGTCCGGCCGGGCCCCGATCCCATACTTACTCGGAAGGACAAAACCCTAGGCTGCCGCCGTGTCCCTCCGCAGCCGCGATTCCCCACGCGGAGCGCACGCCGCCGCCGCTCCCCGCACCGCCCCCTCGGGAAGCGCCGCGAACGCGTGCTCTCGCCCGTCGCGGGTGTCTTCCCGGCCGGAGCCCCGGGACCAGTCTGCGGGCGCCTCTCGGTCAGCCCCGCCGCCGCGACCGCCCTGCTCGCGCGGCATCCCCGGGCTTCGGCGCCGGCCCTCACAGACGCGCGCGGCGCCACGCAACCGCCAACTCGGCCAACCGCCGCTCGCGCGGGGCTTTCGCCCGGCCCCAACGTACCTCCGGCGGCGCCGCGCCGGCCGCTTCTCTCAACAGAAGCTCAACGAACAGCAACCGCCGCGCACAATAACGCTCCCGCGAGGACCTGTGGAGGTAAGTCTGCCCGCGCCCGCCCCCGCCGGACTCCCGGCCAATGGCAGCGCGAACGTGTGGCGGCCCAGCCAATCAGGGGCGCCCTGGTGGAGGGGGCCGGGCGGGGGAGGGGAAAAGCGGCCGGGGAGTGGAAGTCGGTTGCGGGGTGCGGGGAGCTCGCCCGCCGCGGCGCTACTGCTTTGTAGTCCGCGCCCGCCGCCACTTGGCGGCGCGGGGTCGGGCCATTGCTTCGAGTGACACGCGCGACGCGGTGGAAAGTTTTCCGAAAGTCGTGACCAGGGAAACTTTGTTTACAAAAACCGATTTGAATGTTCAGAATATTGCCTTTAAAATCTCATTTACTTAGTTTACGGAGTTTTGGGACAACTGTTTAAATTTTGCGACCCGGGCGAGTGGGCCCGGCCCAGTTATGTTTTCTTGAGTTTCCTAAATTGTCCTGACAACCTGCCAGTCTAGGCTGCGTCAGATTTCATGAGACCAATAATGACCCACCTTGTGACTGCTGTGTGTACTGTCAGTTCTGAGTGCCCTCTCTGTGCTCAAGGCCGGGAACGAACTTAACCGTCAATTGTGCGATAAAGCCCTTCTCGTCGCTGAGGGGACAACTGCTGGTCTTGTAATAGCTACTGGCTACGAGAAAAATGAGATGAGGCCAGACATTCCAGAAGGCTGGGTCATGAACGCAATAACGTACCCAGTGGGTTCCCAAAATTTGGTCCAGGGATTTTGGGAGGTCCGCAAAGTCAGTAGTATTTTTATAATAGATGTTATTTGCCTTTTTCATTCTGTTGGTCTCAGGTGCGGTCGGTGGAATTTTCCAGAAACTTCTGGAAAAGTGTTATGTGATATTGCAACATGTCCAACGCAGAAACAGATATGAGAATCCAACTGTCTGAAGTCAAACGCTAAGGAAATGGGCAAAAATGTAAAACAGTGCCAATCTGTGCACAAGTTTTTTTGTTTCGGAAAATAATTTTTACATGGTTGAAGGATGTACATAGGGTTGCTGAGAGAAAGGGAGGGTGTGGGAGGCAAGTGAATTGGAGTCAGATAAGGAATTTGGACTTAATTCAGTCAACAGTGAGTAGTAGACTTTAGAAATGTCATGTCCATTTAGGGTAATAGTGTATCTTGTATGCTTTTTTTTTTTTTTTTTTAAAGTAAGCTCTATGCCCAGCGTGGGACTTGAACTCACGACCCTGAGATCAAGAGTTGCATGCTCTGCGGGCTGAGTACACTGAGGTTCTGACTTATCAAACTATGACAAAACAATTGAGTGTTGTTTTAAGCCGCTTAGTTTGTAGTAATTGGTTATGGAAAAAATAGAAAATACTAGCATTCTTTCTCATACCCCTCTCAGCAATCCCAGAGGCAGGGCTGGAATCCTGGGAGCTGCATTTCCCAGATGCCCTATGGCCAGTGTTCTGGATGCATTGACATTTCGCCAAGTAGGATGCACTTCCTGAGATTTGGAAAGTAGAAGAAAGACATAAATTATTCTGTGTATTTTGCTTGGGCTTTGGCTCTTGTCCCTGCCAGTCCCTGCTTCAGTGATATAAGGCAGCTGTGACAGTCAACAGTGTTTTTTCTGAACTTCTCTGACAGCAGCAGCAACTTCCCTACTTTTTGGACCACTGAAGCAGTGGCACAAATGAAAACCATTGTGACAGTAGCTCGTCCAGCCCTTCCAAAGGCTTTTTTCCCCCACCAAAGGCTTTTAAACACCTAATTTTCTGTACTGAATAACGTTATGTGCCCAGCTGTTTGGTCAAATACTACTCTAGATGTTGCTGTGAATATATTTTTAGGTATAATGACAGCTACGAATCAGTTGACTTTAGGTAAAGTCAATGTGTAAAGATGAAATTTGTGTTAACATACAGGGGGAGAGAAGGAGCTTTATAAGAGCAAGGTTTCTGTATACTATTGAAGTTAAAGTGATATTAATACAAAATAGATTGTAATAGGTATAAGAGTCTAATTGTAATCCTCCGGGGTAACCAGTAAGAAAATAACTTTTAACATTTTCAGAGAAAAGGAAATGAGAAAGGAATAAAAATGGTACACCATAAAAAAATCATGTAAACGTAGAAGGGAATAGAGATATTGAAGAACAACAAGAAAAAAAAAGAGAAAAAATAGCAAATTGAAAAGAGAAAAAAATAGCAAATTGAGAGCAATAAGATTTTCCCTAACAGTAACTACTTTAAATGTAAACGGATTAAAGTCTCTTAAAAGTGGAGGTAGATTGGGGTGACTGGGTGGCTCGGTCGGTTGAGTGTCTGACTCTTGGTTTCAACTCAGGTCGTGATCTCAGGGTTATGGGATCAAACCCTGAGTTGGGCTCTGTGCTCAGCAGGGAGTCTGCTTGGGACTATCTCCCACTTCCTCTCCCTTGGCCCCTCCCCACCACTCTCTAAATAAATAAATAAAATCTTAAAAAAATAAAATAAAATCTTTAAAAAAAAAGCAGAGCTAGTTTGACAGAATAGATTAAAAAACAACAACCATGATCCCCCTATATGCTGCCTAAGAGACCGAAGTGAGATCTAAAGACACAAGTAGATTGAAAATAGAAAGATAAAATAGATATTCCAGGCGAACAACAACTAAAAGAGAAGTGGGGTGGCTAAAATAATATCAGACAAAATAGATTTGTAGTCAAAAACTGTTGCAAGAGACAGAGAAGGACATTATATATTGATAAAAGGGTCAATCCATCCAGAAGATAGAATAGCCATAAACATATTCACACCTCACAACAGGCTAAAAAATATATGAAGCAAACATGGGCAGTACAGAAGGGAGAAAGAGACAATTCTGCAACAATCATTGGAGACTTTAATACGTCACTTTCAACAATGGATAGAATAACTGGAAGAAGGTCAGTAACGAAGTACAGGGCTTGAGCAACAGTATAAACCAACCAGACCTAATTCAGACCTATGAAGGATATCCCACACCAAAACAGCAAAATAAACATTCTCAATGCACGCGGAACAGTTCTCCAGAACAGACCAGATGTTAGGCCACAATACAAGGCTCAAAAACATTTAAGAAGATTGAAATCACAAAAGTATCTCCTCTGGCCACAGTGAAATAAAGCTAGAAATCAGTAACGGAAGGAAAACCAGGAAAATGCACATGTATGTGGAACTTAACCAACATGTTCTTAAACAACCAATGGGCCAAAGAAGAAACCAGAAAGGAAATCAGAAAATACTTTGAGATGAGTAAAGATGAAAACACAATATACCAAAACTTATGGGATGCAGCAAAAACAGGGCTCTAGGAAAACTCTAGAGATCTAAATGTCCACATGAAAAGAAGAAAGATCTCAAATAAATAACCAAACTTTACACCTTAAGGAACCAGAGAAAGTTCCTAAACTAAAACCAAAAGCCAGCAGAAGGAAGGAAATAATAACAATTGGAGCAGAGATTGATGAAATAGAGAATGGAAAATACAATCAATACAAGGGTATTAGGACTATAGAAGTGTCCTACTCTTATGCTTTCCTACTGACTTCACAGACAACAAAGCAGACGTATTTCAAGTCTGATCTTGATAAAGGATGATCCATTTAGTAGCTAAAATGAAACTAGCTTAGATATGTTTAGGATGCATTCGGCCCGCCGATTCTGAAATTATTCCATTCCTGTCAGAGTTCTCGTTTTTTGGAGATTCAGCACACATGGGTATCAGAGTTGGGGAGAGTGACGGGATTAAAAGGTGCCCACAGATACTGTTACAGAATGTAAGGTGTCTTTGATGACAGAGCTTATGGAAACATCCATAGGGTGATAATTATGCAAACAGGCAAAGATACCAAGTGTTGGCTCCCTGGACTTGCTCTGTGGTTGTATGGCTATTGATGATAAGGCCCCACTAGAATGAGGATTCTGCTAGGCTTTTCTTTTCCCCTCCCGGATCTGAGAGAGTCTTCATACCTTTATGGCCCTTCCTAGAAGGAAAACTTATATTATGCGTCTGCCTGTTTACCATTTGCTTCTGCTGTCTCTGATCTCCAGTGTGTTTGATGAGAAATCTGTACAGCAAACCCAACACATTTATGTTATTTTGTGCTTGTCAGTTGGTAACTAGCACAAACCAAATCAGCACATTCCTGACCATTTACTTAATGGAATCAAAGGTTAATCTTCAAGGTGCTTATATCAGAAGTAGGCTTCAGAACTGAAATCCATTTCTGCATAGATGATTACAAGGGTTGTACTGAAGTGAGACTGTTTTGATATTTGTTTCTATTGTATGAGTTCAAGTTTGATTCACATATTTTTTTTTTTTACTTTTTAAATCAGCTTTATGGGTATAAAAATAACATAAGATAAAATACATACATTTTAAGTTACAATGAGTTCTGAGAAATGTACCCACCACCACAGTCAGGAATACTCCCCTCTCCAAAATTCCCTTGTGCCCTTTGCAGTCACACCCAAACTCTGATCCCCAGTCCCAAGAAACCCCTGATTTGCTTTCAATAAAAATATATTAGTTGCTCCTATTCTAGAACTTAATATAAATGGAATTACACAGTATATACTCCTGTATATCTCTCATTCAGCATAATGTTTTTGAGAGTCATCCATGTTTAATAGTTTTTTTCCTCTTTTAATGGGGAATAGCATTTATTGTAGGGGTGAACTGCAGTTTGTTTATGTTTACCTGGTGATGGGCATTTGGGTTGCTCCACGTTTTATCTATTATGAATAAAGTTGCTGTAAACATTTGTGTACAAGTCTTTCAGGGAATATGTTTTTTTTTTTTCCCTTACCTGGGAGTGGAACTTCTAGGTCATATAATAAATATACACTTAACTTCAAAGGTCAGCAAAAGTTTTTCCTAAGGGCCAGAAAGCAAATATGTGAGGCTTTGTAGGTGCTATGGTCTCTGTTACAACTGCTCGAGTCAGCTATTGTATTGTGAAAGCAGCTATACGTCATTCCATACATACAGTCCATAATTGAATGAGCATGACTGTGCCCCAGTAAAACTTCATTTACAAAGACGGGTAGTGGGTCAGATTTGGTCTGTAGTCCATAGTTTGCTGAACCCTGGCAATCAAGGTTTCAAAGATACACTCCTATGTTTTCTTTTAGACATTTTATAGCTATAGCTTTTATATTTAGATCTAGATCAATTTTCTCTTAATTTTTGTAGATGGTGTGAGGTTAGGATCAAGGGTCATTTTTTTGTTCATACTGTTTTCTCCTGTCTCAGTAACGTTTGTTGAAAACACTATTTTTTCCCTCTTCGAATTACTCTGCACCTTTATCAAATGCAATTGCCCATATGTATATGGGTCTATTTCTGGACTCCCTATGTGTTTCTATTGATTTATATATTTATCCTCATGCCAATATCCCATGGTTTTGATTACTATGGCTTTATAATAGGCCTCAAATTTAGAGGGTATAAATCCTTCAAATCTGTTCTTCTTTTTCAAAATTGTTTGCCTATTCTGGGTCCTTCTCATTTCCATAAACATTATAGAATCTACTTGTTACTTTATGTAAAAAAAAGAAAACTGCAGTGATTTTAATTTTGATTGTATTGAATACATAGACAAGTATGGGAAAATTGACATTTTAACAGTATTGAGTCTTTCAATCCATAAGTAGTTAATACCCTGACGAGTACTGTTTATCATGTATATGTATAATTTTTATTAAAAATAGTAATACTAGTCCTCTGATGCCAGGATTATAGAATACTTTTGTTCTTTTTACTTTTCTGTCTCAAAAATATTATTTTAAAAATATTTAGCTAGACCAAAAAAAGATACTAATTTTGGTTATGCAACAGCTCAATTTAATTTGAATGATTCAGAGACAAGTAACTATATTAGAAAAAGAGAGGATAATTGTTTCTGTCTTTCCAACTAAAATAGAAGATTCATTACCACAAGAAAAAATTATTTGATGGTGTGTCCTTAGCAACTAAACTTTAAAAATACCATTGAAAAAAAGAATGGGGAACTGCCTATTCATCTATATCATGAAAACACCTTCATCCAAATAGATTTTTTGTACACTGTGAATGTATAATGTTTTCTTTTGAAAACAAAAGAAATAATGTATTTCTAAATTTCCCCATAAAAAAGCCAAGAAACAATGACCAATCTAGTGGCATTCTAGAATGAACATCACTCCAGTGTTCGTTCTGTAATTTCCCACTGCAAGAAACCAGAGCTTCTGGGAGAAATAGTTGATTCCAGGTCTATGCAGGAGAGTACAAGTTAACCTGGATCATCTGATATTCATGCGGGGAATTACATTTTACCTCTTAAATGGAATGTTCTAGAATTTGTAGGCATATTTTCTTTTTTTTTTTTTTTAGAGAGAGAGTGAGTGAGTGTGGGGAGGGGCAGAGGGACAGGGAGAGAGAGAATCCCAAGCAGGCTCCACACCCAGCACGGAGCTGATGCAGGGCTTGATCTCACAGCCATGAGATCATGACCTGAGCTGAAATCAAGAGATGAATGCTTAACCAACCACCCAGGCACCCCTGTAGGCATAGTTTAAAACCACCACAAGTCCATTATATGATTTCGATTTTTTAAAAGTACCCAGTTATTATTCATATGCATCCTAATGAAATGCAGACCATTTAATGTTCTATACAATGGAACACTGAAATTTGTTCTTTACAACTGAACTTACTCACACCCCCAACCCTCCTAACATGACTTTCCAGACTTTTTCCTGTTTATATGCACGCGTGCACTTCTATATACAGACACATACAAACTTGGAGTTTTTATTATTGCATGAATGGGCTCATCTTACCTTTTAGTTACCAATCAAGACATAATGTTTAAAAAAAAAAAAGACAAAAGACAGGAACGCCTGGATGGCTCAGTTGGTTAAGCGTCTGCTTTCGGCTCAGGTCATGACCCCAGGGTCCTGGGATCCAGTCCCGCATCAGGCTACCTGCTCAGTGGGGAGTGTGCTGGTCCCTCTGCCTCCCACTTTCTTGTGCTCTCTCTGTCCGACAAAAAAAGAAAAAAAGAAGACAGTGTTTTGAAGCTCCTTACACATCAGGGTAGAGCTAGCTCATTCTTCTTAAAAATTGCCCTGTATTCTGTTGTGTTAGACATAATTTACTTAACCAATTACAAACTGGAGGACATGAAATGATACCCTCTCTTTTTTTTCTATTATGACAAATATCTTTTTGGTCTTGTCCTAGTTCTAGAAATTAAGGACCTAGCAGTAAAAAAAGTGTTCAGTTAAATGCTATCTGCGCATCAGATTTTGACAGTAATTGCCAAATGATGGGTTTATGGGAAGTTGCTCTAAAAGGTAAGTTGTTCTAAAAAGGGTTGTTTCAGGAAGAAAGACAGATTTTTATCAGTAGGGATGTTTTGCAAGGAACAGAAAAAAAACACACCAAACACCCAAGTACCCCAAATCTAGAAAAAGTTAGCAACTGCAAAATAGTGTTCCTGTAACTAAACCAAATGAGACCCTCCCCCCCAGCCCCACCACCCCGGGTTGCTCAGTACACTAATAAAAACAGACAGCGGAGCTTTTGCAGTGAAGAAAGGTGGGTTATTTATTGGGTGGTACTACCCAAGAGAATGGGAGCTAATGCTCAAAAGTCACAAACTCTCAGATGGTTTGCAAGTGAGAGTTTTTAAGGGCATAATTTGGGGCAAGGGTCTCCTGAGAAGGTGACGCTGTTGATTGGAGTCTCCTGAAGTCATGTTAAAGGATGTCACTTAATAACTTCTGGTGGCAGTTCATCTGGTCCCAGGGAGGTCTGTTCCATCCCGAGACTTGGAATCTGAAGACTATCTCTGTTCTTTCCATTAGTTTCATTAGGTACACGTGTTGATTCTATCTTTAGGGTAGTGCTGATTAACTACTTCAGTGGGTAAGCTCACTACCTAGACATGCCTGAGCTGGTGGGGTTGTGTTCCTACACGTTCCTTTGAATAAGCAAGCATTTCTATTTGGTGAACCTAGACCTACATGTTGCTTGGCAGGTCCTGCCGAGCCTGGGGACGTTGTGATCTTTGTGTTCATTCCTTCATCTGACCTGACCACGTGGATGCCAGCTTCACTTCCTTTCACTTCCCCAGCGCGGTGACTCAGATCCTGCGCATTCAGAGTAACTCTAAAACGTGGGGTGGAAACACAAGGTCATTTAATGCTAACAACTTCAGCCGACTGTTGTTTGCTCTGCTGCAGTTAAAAAAGGAACAATAAGGATGCCGATTTTGGGCGTGCAGCATGGTGGGACGCGAGGTCTGCGCCTGCGGTGGCCAGCCCTCCACCCCACGGCCCGGGGCCGCGGCAGCGTCTCCCAGCGGGCCCGGCCCCGCGCGCCCGCTGGTCCGGGTTGGGCCGCCTGGGACGTTGGCGTCTTTGGATGGCGCGCGCGGCAGGGAGCGCAATGGAGACACTGGAACGCAGGGCGGTTGGAGAGGGCGGGTCTGGGCCGCGAGCTCGGCCACCTCAGTCAAGCCAACCGCCTGATGGTTTGGTCCCAGTCAGACAAAACGAACCCCTTTCTAGGCAGTGTGGACAGAGGCCCAAGGGCCAGAGGCGAACAGGTGCATGGCAACAGCAGTTGGAACCGTTGGTGGCGTCCAGTGGCAGAAGGCAGCACGCTGGGCCCATGGGGAGGGCCGCGGCCCTCGGGAAGGTCTGCTGGCTGATTACAGAAGGCCGTGCCTGAAACAGAAAAAGGGGGTTCTCCACGTTCTCCTCCCCCCACCCTGCCTTTTAAAGGAAAGCTTCTGCTACCTCTAGGCCTTGTTAGACCATCTCTAGAAGCGACATTGAGTGGGACACACCTCCGTGTTCACTCCCTGCTTAGAGGACTTGGAGCCAAAGGCCGCAAGGAGAAAGAGAAGAAATTTCATTGTCAGGCGGGCTGTATTCAGGAAACATCCTCACGTTAAAGCCACTGTTGTGTGTGTAGTGCATTTTATTTCTCACTGTATACAGTTGACAGTGCTAAGTACTTTTTTTCTTTTTTAAATATCTGTTCTTTGTAGATGTCCGGAAGTGCCTGATATATGTTAAGACTAAAGTTTGTGCAATTATCCATGATATAAATTTTTTTGGTTCAAATTTGTAATATGAAAATTAAATGAAACCTCACTAAAAAGAAGCCAAGAAGCTAGACAGGGGAGCTCATTCCATAACTGAACAAAAGGAGGGTCCGTCCACCTGATGCACCCCAAGCCAGTAAAAAAACTGAAAGGACACTGAGCTTTGGCTGTGAAGAAGAGCTATTTATTGGTGTGGTGCCACCCAGGAGAATGGGGATTTAGTGCTCAAAGTCCTGAGCTCCCTAATGGTTTGTAAGTGAGGATTTTAAAGGCACAGTTTGGGGCAGTGGTCTCCTGAGGGCCATGTTGAGTGGAGGCTCATGAAGTCATGTTAACAGATGTTACTTAGTAACTCCTGGTGCCACTTCATCTGGTTATGGAGAGGTCTGTCCCATCTCAAGAGGCTTGGAATCTGGGGACGCCTGGGTGGCTCAGTCGGTTAATCGTCCAGCACTTGATTTCAGCACAGGTCATGAACTCAGAGTTGTGTGATCAAGCCCTGAGTCGTGCTCTACACTCAGTGCAGAGTCTGCTTAAGATTCTCTCCCTCTCCCTCTGCCTCTGCCCTCCCCACCCCTCCTGCACTTTCTCTCTCTCACAAAATAGAAATTTAAAAAAAATTTAAGAAAGAGGCTAGGAATCCAAAAAATATTTTTGCTCTTTAAGTCAGAGATTTTTTTATGTGGTGATTCTATCTTTAGGGCAGTGCTGATAACTACTGGTACATGCATAAGCTCGTGGGGTTGTGTTCCTTCACATTCCTCTGAATCCCAAGGAAGCATTCCTGCCTCACAGACCTAGGCCTACATGTTGTTTGGCTTGTCTAGCTAGGCCTGGGGACAGTAGACCTCTGGTGTTCACTCTTTCATCTGAACCAACAAGAGGGATGTTGGCTTCCCTAGCACTCCAGGTCGATTACAGGAAGAATTGTCAATTATAGACCCCGACAGAAGAATTGTCAACAGGAAAGAATCATCAGTTAGAGCGTCCCCCCCCCCCCCCCCAGGAAAAGACGTAGTTGCCTCTGCTATAAGAAATAGACTACCACAGCCACTCAACCAATGAGAAACTGTCCTCACCCAGAACTCTTACTTCTCTCCAATGGACTTTTTTCAGAACAACCCCTCCCATTGCCCTTTCTTCTCCAGAGAATAAAGTTCCTCTCCTTTTTTTGTCAGACTTGCCTATGGTTTTACTGTAGCTTCTATGTCTCGGGTTGTTCTTTGCTGTTCCTGAATAAATCCATCTTAATGGTAAAAAAAACCCAAAAACAAACAAAAACTGGCTGGCTTTTTTGTTAGGGTTAACAATAAGAAGTATTGCTTGTTTGTTTTGTAATGGGCAAACCACTTCCATGAGTACACATTGTGTCTGTGCACCGGTTTGGTGGAGGAGAGAGGAGAAGCAAATGTGAAGTCCTCTGTGCAAGTGTATTTATATGTAGGCAAGATTAACCATCACCCCTCTGGTTCATACATTATGTTCTGCATTGCTGTGTATGTAACAGTGCATATAACAAACGAGTCCTTCTTTACAGCATCTAGTCTTTGTGGATGTTCAAGAGGTTGGCCATTTATGACAAGAGTATAGATGTTAGACTACTACATTTTGTATGCGTTGTGTTAAAATTCCTAGGAAAGATTGTCTCCTGAGAATCTGAGCATTATAGCCCACTTAGAGCCACACGCCAGTGGACTCTTAAGTCAAGGGTAGGTGATGGCCCAGAAGAACCTATGAAGTGACCTGGAGATAGTGACGAAGACATAGGTTTATTGGGGGAACTTACATATAGGGAGTCCGGGGGGGGGGCAGATGGAAAAATCGTCTGCTGCTGGGATCTAGACGCAGCAAGTTTTATAGTGTAGCAACTAGCCTTGCAAGTTATCCCTCCTTGCATGGCCAGCATTCCAGTGAGATCAAGGCCTGCCATCTGGGCATTCTTTGATACAAGGGAGATGCTCTGGATTGGCTACCCTGGAGCCCTGACCTTGAATGCTGAATGGCACGTTCTTTTACATATTCTGCTTATTGGGAATGTGGATGGAGCACAAGATCCCGTACATTCTTAAACCAGTGATTGACAGAGGCATCCAGGCTGTGCTTGTACAGACCAGCCATCTAGCTGGGTCGGTGGGGAGAGGGAGAAAAAGAAAGGGCTCTAGGTCAGAACCTAGAAAATACTTTCAGACTATAAAGGTTGTTATATGTGTGCACTTTACTCAGAACTGCTCTATATAGTGGCCAAATGTCATCTGTATTTGAAACAGCTAATCTATGTAGATGCTTTGCAGTGTCCAATGCCATATGCTTAAAGTAGAAGTAGTGAAATATCACTCTGTAAATATCTCGGTGCTAAAATTCATAGGAAATATTGTCTTTTAGAAATTTAACTGCCAAACTACCTCTGTGAGTAGTATATTACTGTCTACACTTGTTTAATAGTTTTGTGGAGGGAAAGAAATACGAACAGTAATATGCTAATGTGTCCGTATTTGGATAGCTTCAGACAAAACCTTTTTTGTATGTTGTATGCATCTTGTTTTGCTGGGTACATAGCGTGTGTCATAGACAAAGGAGTCCTAGTATTGTGCCATCTAGTCTTCAGATGTAAAGAGGTCACCAGTGTGTAACCTCTTAGGGTAGGGACATCAGCACATTTTGTACAGTTTGTGTTGAGATTTATAGGAAAGCTTACCTTCTGTAAATGACTTTTGGATGTGAATTTGTTCAACCACCTCTGAGCTTGTTCTTGTCCACTGGATTGAGGTGGATAGAAGGAAGTCAGGAGGGAATGGTTCAAGGCCCAGCTGGCCGTATTTAGAAGATCCCTCAGTTGTAACTATTGCCATGTGTGTGTACTTCTATTTAACAGTACTGTGTTTATATAGTATATAATTAAGGCCTTATTTGAAATATCCAGTCTTTCTGGATGTTTAGAAGGGCTTGATCTAAAATTAGAAGTAGTAGAATAACATTTTGTAAATAGCTTTTTCAAAATGTATTTTATTTTATTTTTTAGGTAGGCTCCATGCCCAGTGTGGGGCCCAACACGGGGCTTGAACTCGTAGCCTGAGATCAAGACTTGAGCCAAAAGCAAGTGTCAGATGCTTAACCAACTGAGCCACCCAAGAGTCCCTGTAAATACCTTCCCCCCCCCATAAATAGCTTTTAAAAATTGATGGGAATATTAGATGATTCTACTTACATGAGGTACTTAGAATAATTAGATTCAGGGGCGCCTGGGTGGCACAGCGGTTAAGCGTCTGCCTTCGGCTCAGGGCGTGATCCCGGCGTTATGGGATCGAGCCCCACATCAGGCTCTTCCGCTATGAGCCTGCTTCTTCCTCTCCCACTCCCCCTGCTTGTGTTCCCTCTCTCACTGGCTGTCTCTATCTCTGTCGAATAAATAAAATCTTTAAAAAAAAAAAAAAAGAATAATTAGATTCATAGAGACAGAAGGTAGAATGGTGGTTGTCAGGGCCTGAGGGGAGTGTGCTACTGGGAATTCTTGCGTAATGGGTACAGCATTTCAGTTTGGGATGGTAAAAAGTTCTGGAAATGGATGGTGGTGATGGTTGCACCAGAATGTGAATTCACCTTTGGCTACTGGACTGAAGAATTAAAAATGTTCACACGGTAAATTTTTTAAAAAATATTTTAAAGTAATCTGTATACCCAGTATAGGGCTCAAACTTACAACCCCGGGATCAAGAGTTGCACGCTCCACTGACTGAGCCAGCCGGGCGCCCCCCAGCCTTTTTTTTTTTTTAGATTCGGTAAATTCTATGTCGTGTATATTTTGCCACAATAAGCCATTTTTAAAAATTGATGGGAAATGTCATCTTTGCAGATGGGACTGTTAAACTACCTCTGTGGACAGTAGACTCTTTGTACTTGATTATTGGGTTGAAGGTCGTGGGAGAGAAGAAACTGCAAAAGGCGTTTTGCTGGTATGTCCTAGAAGATTTCATATTACACATTGCCCAGTGTGTTATGTACATTCCGTTTAACTTTGCTATACTGTGTGGACCTCCAGGAATATCTTCCTCAAGGGCCTGGGGACCATCTCTGAAATGTAACCGTCAAGGCCAGTAGCCCCAGTGTATCAGAAAACCTTCCAGCTCTCCTGCTACGTCCTTTTCCTTTACTTTCACGCCGGACGCCTCTCTTATGACACTTCTGGTCACCAAATCGTGGGTCCCCCCCCCCACCACCAAGTAATTCTGACACACCAGCTGAGTGTCCTACAATTCAACTCTGTTCTGACGCTGTCTACCTGGAGTTAGCATCAGGTCCCACAGGTTAAGTGTTCAGTCCTATGAGACTGCCCAGGAGTTAAGATGCCAATTGCAAGTGATAGGTCCCCAGGGTCCCCACAACTTCTGTGTGAGTTGGCCAGAAATCAGAAGTCCTCCTCCCCCTTGGGTTCCGATAGTTGCCAGAATAGCTCACGGAATTCAGGGAAGCATTTTCAGTAATCCTCCCCTCGTTTTCAGCAGTTTCAGTGACCCGTGGTCAGCCTCTGTAGGGAAGCAGATGACCCTTCTGGGGGGTCATCAGAAGCTCAGTGGTAGCCTAAGGCTATAGCACAATGTCCACAGCCATTCCCCTCACTTCATCTCCTCACGTAGGCATTTTATCCTCTCATGTCATCACAAGAAAAAGGCCGAGTACGGTGCATTAAGATATTTGGAAAGAGAGAGACCACATTCACATATCTTTTATTACTGTTACTGCTATAATTGTCCTATGATATTATGTTATTGTTGTTAATCTCTTACTGTACCTAATATATAAATTAAAGTTTATCATAAGTGTGTATGTATAGGAAAAAGCATAATGTATTTAAGGTTTGGTACTATCTGGGTTTCAGGCACCCAGTGGGGGTCTTGGAACATGTATCCTGCAGATAAGGGGGCATTACTGTACATATGTTTACTCATTTTTTGAAGGGTACGGTAAAGGAAAGAGATGAATAGCTAGGTGAGGAGACACATAGGGCCAGGTCTGGGAGGGTCTCAAGAGCAGGAGCTTGGAGTGAATATGGAGTTGGGTTGCGTTACCCTCCCAGTATGTGGATATGTTCACCAAACTAGAAGTTCCCCAAACTCTACAGTGTTGGGATCTCACGGAGGCGGCCTCACATAGGCGTGATCAACGATCAACTCCATTTCCACCCCTCTTCCCTCTCTGGAGGATAGGAGATAGGGCTGAGACTTCCAAGCTTCTGATCTTGGCTTCGTCTTTCTGGTGGACCAGCCCCCATGCAGGAGCCACCCAGGAGGCCACCCAGGGTCACTCAGGAATTTACAACGGTTTTAGGAGCTCCGTGTCAAGGACAGGGTTAAAGACAAATCTTAGAGCAAGAGATGTACCTAGTGCTCTTCTCTTAAGAAACGAAAAGGTTTTAGGAGCTCTGTACCAGGAACTGGGGGCAGAGACCAATATATATATATATTTTTTCTATGATCTCACACCATATCTCCCAGTTTCTGTGGGAGGGTAGGAGCCCAGCTTCAGTGGGCGCCTACCAAGTTGCAAAACTACCTTCTGTCATAAATGCTCAAAATAAATTTATTTTTCCTCTGGATAAAGCCAATTAGCACACACAGATGGCCACCTCAATTACCAGGTGAATCTAGGGTGGACTGTGTGTGACAAATGCTGTTGTCAGGTCCTCTTGCTTGAGCATAATTACCATTTATCTTTAGAACATGTAAGTCATGGGTTGTATCTGCTCGTTGTGAGAAGGGATGCCGGGAAGACAGGGTAAGATTTCTTCCTGTCTTTTCAGGTTCTCCGTGGATTGTCTGTAACAAGCATCACATCCTGGATTAATCCTTATTCAGTCATAAAGCTTTTTTCTTTTTCTGAAACTTTTGTGGAGAGGATTTCTGGGTTGGGAGGAGATTTTGTTTGTAATTCTGTTTCCCCAACAGTGACGACAGTAGAGGTAGGAACCTAACACATTTTATTCACTTTGTGTTGTTAGGAATCCATGGAAAGATTGTCTTCTGAAATGGTTTTGGGAGTGAAATTGTAAAACCACATCTCATTTGGTGGGTCATTTTTGGAGAAAAAGAAATCAAAGGATTCTGGACCATAACGTCCCTAATCAGAAGTCACCTTCAGATATAACCATTGTCACAGGAGTGTAGCTTATCCAACGCCACTGCGCACACAGTGGATAAATTGAAGTCCCTATTGGAAACGTGTAGCTTTTCTAAATGCTTGGAAGTACATAAAGTATGTTAAAAGCAGAGGTACTGAAATAACACATTTTATAAATATCCTTTTGTTAAAATTCACACGAAATGGTATATTTTGGAAATGGAACGGTCAGAGTACCTCTCTGAGCAGAACACATTGTGTTTGTGCTGATTCAGGGAAGAGGGAAGAGAAGAAAGTGCCAAGAGCTCGATGCCAGTCTGCTTACGGTTAGACCAGAGTAACCATCACCCTCTTGTGCTCTGTGCATTCTGTTGTAATTTGCTGTGTATGTAGTATATGTAAAGAAACAACACGTTCAAATTTTACAATGTCTCGTCTTTCTAGATGTTAAAGAAAGTGTGTGACAAAGCGGAGCTTGTAAGTTGGATTTTGGGTGAATCCACCCCTTTCGCGCTAGGTGAGTTTCTGTACTTGAGTCATTGCAGTGGTGGAAGAGGGCGAAGAGGAAGGGTGCAGAGAGGGGCGCTTTGCTACCGTCTCCACACCAGGAGGACAGTTTTGGATTGCGTCCACCATTCTGTATGTGTGTATTTTTATAAAGTGCCAGTGTTTACTGGGGACAAAGCTCAGTCTTTATTTTGCAACTGCAAAGCTTTTAGGGTGCCTCGAGGTGACAATGTATGATTAAAAAGTAGAGCTAGTAGGGGCGCCTGGGTGGCACAGCGGTTAGGCGTCTGCCTTCAGCTCAGGGCGTGATCCCGGCATTATGGGCCCCACATCAGGCTCCTATGCTATGGGCCTGCTTCTTCCTCTCCCACTCCCCCTGCTTGTGTTCCCTCTCTCGCTGGCTGTCTCTATCTCTGTCAAGTAAATAAATAAAATCTTAAAAAAAAAAAAAAAGTAGAGCTAGTAAATTAACCAATTCACAAATATCTTTAAAAAATAATTACTGGAAAAGCAGCATCTTGGGCATGGAATTGTGGAGCCCCCTCTAGGCAGTGTCAAATAAATAAATAAAATCTTTAAAAAAAATCATCGTGTTCTATTGCTTTACACCTCACTTAATATTGAGCATAGGGAATGAAGTATTTTCATTGTAATTCTGTTAATATCTTTATCTAGAGGCCTGTTCCCATTTTTAAAAGTTTTTATTTTAATTCCAGTTAGTTAACATACAGTATTAGATTAGTTTCGAGGATACAATATAGTGATTCGAAGGTTCCATACATTACTCAGTGCTCATGATGATAAGTGCGCTCCTTAATCCCCATCACCTATTTCCCCCATCTCCCCACCCACCTCCTCTCTGGTAACCATAAGTTTGTTCTCTAAGGTTAAGAGTCTCTTTCTTGTTTTGTCTCTCTCTTTTTCCCCTTTGCTTGTTTGTTTTGTTTCTTAAATTCCACATGTGAGTGAAATCATACGGCATTTGTCTTTCTCTGACTTATTTCACTTAGCATAATACTTCCTAGTTCCATCCATGTTGCAAATGGCAAGATCTCATTCATTTTTATGGCCACATACTATTCCATTGTATATTTATACCGCATCTCCTTTATCTGTTCATCAGTCAGTGGACACCTGGGCTGCTTCCATGTCTAGGCTAGTGTAGATGCTGCTGCTATCAACATCGGGGTGCATGCACCCCTTTGAACGAGTGTTCTTGTATTCTTTGGCTAAATACCCAAGAGTGTGACTGCTGGATCATAGAGTACTTCTACTTTTAGCTCTTTGAGGAACCACAGCGGCTGCACCAGTTCGCATTCCCACCAACCGTGCACGAGGGTTCCCCTTTCTCTGCATCCTCACCAACACCCGTTGTTTCCTGTGTTGTTGATTTTAGCCATTCTGACAGGTGCGAGATGATATAGAATTGTAGTTTTTATTTGCAGTTCCCTGATGATAAGTGATGATGAGCATCTTTTCATGTGTCTGTTGGCCAACTCTATGTCTTCTCTGGAGAATAGAGAACGTGTTGACTTTTTTTTTTTAATGACATTTTTTTCCCAACTGTATTAGGGGATTATTAATTACTACTATTAGTAGTAGTATTACTCCAGAGGAACAAAACCAGAGCTGATTGATTGTTTGAATGGTTGGAATTGGTTCTATAAACACCCAGAAAAAATGTTTAATCTGGGCACCCTATTACCACTCAAGGTAACACTTAAAATTAGCCATCACACCAAGAAAAGTAGGATCCCTCCCTCCCTTCCTTCCTTCCTTCCTTCCTTCCTTCCTTCCTTCCTTTCCTTCCTTCTTCCTTATTTTTTAACTAGGCGCTATGTCCGGCATGGAGCCTCATTCGGGGCTTGAACTCATGACCCTGAGATTGAGACCTGAGCTGAGATCAAGAGTCAGAGACTTAACTGACTGAGTCACCCAGGTGCCCCTATTTATTTATTTATTTATTTGTTTGTTTATTTATTTATTTATTTCTGATTCAGTTGGTATAATATACCCTTGGCTATCAAAATACTCATGGATTTTGGACTTGGTATTGGTAAATATTCATGATCATGGTGTATGAAAGTGCATGATACCTACTGTATAATCTTAACCACGTGAAAACATTTGCTTAGTTCTGTGTGTCTACACGTAGGATCTAGCAGGACACATCAGAGTTTCACGTGCTTACGACTGTGGATGGGGTTTGTGTACTTTCTTTTCTGTGTTTTTCAGTGTCCTGTAATGCACACATTAACTTCTAACAATGTAAAACATGACCCCAGCATCTCACTGATGTCAACAACAAAGGCTAATCACTCGCTTGCCCATGTTTGCGTTGGCTGGTAGATTAGTTTCCCAGAGCTGCCATAACAAAGGACCACAAACTGGGTGGCTAACCACCAAATTTATTCTCTTGCAGTGCTGGAGGCCGGAGTTCCAAAATCAAAGTGCTGGTAGGTGTTGGTGTCTCCTGGAGGCACTGAGGTCTGCTCCTTTCCTAGTTTCTGGTTGTTGCGGGCAGTTCTTGGAGGTTTTAGCTGTAGCTTCGTCACTTGAATCTCTGCCTGCATTGTGGCCTTCTTCCATGTGTGTCTCTCTGTGTTCTCTTTCTCTCTTTTTAAATTTACTTTTTATTTAAATGTAAATATTAAATAATTTAATATTAAATATTATTAATTAAATATTAAATTATTTAAATCCTTTTTAAATTTATTTACTTATTTTAGAAAGAGAGAGTGCGAGCAAGTGAGGGCAAGGGCAGAGGCAGAGGGAGAGAGAGAATCGCAAGCAGAGTCCCCCCAAGGGCCATGGAGCCCAACGTGGGGCTTGATCTCACAACCCAGGAGATCACGATCTGGGCCAAAACCAAGAGCTGGACACTCAACTGACTGAGCCACCCAGGCGCCCCCTGTGTGTTCTCTCTTCTTATAATGACACCCGTCATTTTGGATCGAGGGCTGATCCTGATATGGTTTATCCTCATTTTAACTAGTTACATCTATGAAGGCTCTTTTCCAAATACAATCCCATTCACAGGTATTGGGGACTAGGCCTTATCTTTTCGGGGGACACAGTTCAGCTCACAACAGTTGCAAGTCAGTGATGGCTCTGCTCCTGCCAGACGTGTCTTTCCATTTTTGGACCCAAACTGAACAAGGGACCCCTACTTAGCATGTGCTGTTCTTGTGGCAGGAAGAAACAGTGGCTCTTAAAGCATCCATTCAGATGAGGCATGTATCAAGTGCAATTACAGAACAAGTTTGTCACCTGCCATTGCTTGCTGTGTGTCACAAGTTCCTGTCTCAGGTTTGTGTTTGTCCAAAACCCACATCATTTCACAGCCGTGGAGTTCCTGTCAAGAGCCAATCTGTTTTAATTCCTATTTTGTTTTGTTTTTAGTTGATTTACAGTTTTTCCTCTTTATGTAACTTAACTTTAATAAAAATATCCTCTTTTCTGTCAATCTGGTCAAAGCCCACTTCTTTGAAGAAGTTTGAAATCTTTCTTAAGAATTCATAGAGGGGTGCCTGGGTGGCTCAGTCAGCTGAGGGTCCAACTTTTTATTTCGGCTCAGGTCATGATCTTAGGTTCATGAGATCGAGCCCCGCGTAAGTCTCTGTGCTCAGAAGGGAGTCTGCTTGCGATTCTCTCTCCCTCTCCCCTTCCCACTGCTTGTGTGTGTGCTCTCTCTAAAAAAAATAAATATCTTTAAAAAAAAAGAATTTGCAGGCATCTTCAGCTGATTAGATGGGAGAAGCACATAAAAAAATCTTAGCACTTGAGATTTTTTTCAAGAAAATATAGCAGTTTCTGAAATATATTTGGAATATAACAATATGTAGATAACATGATTTCATGTATACTCTATAAATATTTCCAAGTGAAATACTTTCACGATATCCACATGAGTGCGACAGACTCTCGATGTTGCGCCCAAGTCTTGGTCTCTGTGGTAGTGAGGGCAGCTGGACAAGAATGACAGGTTGTTTGCTCTACACCTGGTTCCATTATGTTACGCATCTTGGGTGCAGGACTGTAGCTGTAGCGTATTTGTTATCTCAGTGGTAGAAACTGCATATTCATCTCTAAGAATTGGGGAACGGGAAGGGGTTCACCATACTTCTGAACTTCAAGAAGTGGGCAAAGTTACCTAGCAGAAGCATACAGCCTTTAAACTCATTGGTTAGAGGCTTCAGAGCACAAGTTGTGTTCTCGTGTGTGTGTGTGTGTGTGTGTGTGTGTGTGTGTGTTTTCCAAGGGATCACCAGATAAATCCAGCTACCATCTGTCATCATACAAAGTTGTCACCTATTATTAACTATATTTCCTATGCTGTTCTTTGTATCCCTGTGTGTTATTTATTTTGTAACTGGACATTTGTACATTTTAACCCCCATCCCCTATTTTGCCCATCTCCCCACCCCTTTTCCCTCTGGCAATCATCAGATTGTTCTTTATACCTCTAGATTGTTCTCTATGAGTCTGTTTCTTTTTTTTGTGTTGTTTTGTTTTTTAGATGATTACATAATAAGTGAAGTCATACAGTATTTGTCTTTTCCGTCTGACTTGTTCACTTAGCATAATACCCTCTAGGTCCATCCATGTTGTCACACATCGCAAAATTTTGTTCTCTTTTTTATGATTGAGTAATATTCCATTTTATATATACACATACTGCATCTTCTTTATCCATTTATCTATCAATGGACATGTCAGTTGATTCCATATCTTGGCTGTCGTACATAATGCTGCAGTGAACATAAATGTTCATCTGTCTTTTCAAATTAGTGTTTTTTTTTTTTTTAAGATTTTATTTATTTATGTGACAGAGAGACAGCCAGCCAGAGAGGAAACACAAGCAAGGGGAGTGGGAGAGGAAGAAGCAGGCTCCCAGCGGAGGAGCCCGATGTGGGACTCGATCCTGGAAAGCCGGGATCACGCCCTGAGCCAAAGGCAGATGCTTAACGACTGCGCCACCCAGGCGCCCCATCAAATTAGTGTTTTTGTTTCCTACTGACAAATACTCAGAAGCGGAATTGCTGGATCCTATGGTAGTTCTGGTTTTTAATCTTTTTGAGGAACCTCCGTACTGTTTCCCATAGCGGTTACACCATTTTGCATTCCTACCAAGAGTACATGAGGCTTCCCTTTAATCTCAAAAGCTTGTGTTCTTTTGTGGGTGTTTTGTTTATTTATTTTTTTTGTTTTTGGATTGAAGTTAACTTGTTACACTTCATCTAGGAATGACCTATGAAAACATATAAAAGCACTCAGCGTAATTGGAAATGCCACATAAAACCATGATAAGATGCCACCGTACACCTTATAGAATGGCAACGATTTGGAAGACTCACCATACCATTGTTGGACATACAGCAACGGGATTCTTTTTTTTTTTTTTTTTTTTTAGATTTTATTTATTTATTCGACAGAGATAGAGACAGCCAGCGAGAGAGGGAACACAAGCAGGGGAGTGGGAGAGGAAGAAGCAGGCTCATAGCGGAGGAGCGTGATGTGGGGCTCGATCCCATAACACCAGGATCACGCCCTGAGCCGAAGGCAGACGCTTAACCACTGTGCCACCCAGGCGCCCCAGCAACGGGATTCTTATACGCTGCTAGTGGGAATGTAAAAATGGTACAACCACTTCGCAAAGGAGCTCGGTGGCGTTGTGTATGTGTGTGTAGATATCTGAAGAAGGGGCCACAAATTTGGATATTAGGAGACAAAAAAAAATTCTATCTTACCAGCATCTGGGCATCCTCAGCCCAAACTGCCACATAAAATAACCGTGTAGCAGCTAGAGTAGGAGGCCAGAAGAACTGTAAACATTTGTATTAGGCCGTAACTCAAAGTCTCAACCAGTGACAGTGGCTTCTCACACTGTACTGGTCAGATCTGGAATTACAGGTTTTTTATTCATTTATTCCTTCAGTCACTCAACACATATTTAGTGAACAATCTTTGGTATGCCCGGTCACAGTGAGCAGGACCCAGTCCATGTCCTCGAGGTTATTTGCCATTTGAAGTTAAGGTGGACAAGTAAATCAATAATTTTAATGTAGTCTGATCAATGCTAGGATCACGTGATGTGTCACAAGTTCAATGTCACTAATAGGGTGCCACCAGGGCTCCTTAGCCCTAAGATAGCAGAGCTCACAGCCAAAAGACACAGTAGAGGAACACTCTAGGTAGAAGATAGGAAATCTAGATCTTTCTATATTCCCTGTTCAAATATGGAGTCTTTGGTTTAATGTGTATCTTGGTATGCAAGGGAAGGTATTTGGGTCAGGAATTCGGGGACAGCTTCTTGAGGAGATGACATTCAAAGAGATGATCTGATTGGCGAGAAGCTACCTGATTGGAAACAACTAATGCAAAGGCCCAGGGGTGGGAATGTGGTGCATTTAGAGGACCTGAAAGAAGGCTATGTGACCAAAGCGGAGTGAGTCCTACAGGCCAGATCACAGTGGCATAATCTGGGGCAAGGTGGTTAGATTTCATTTTAAAGGCAACGGGAAACCATCGGAGTACCTTAAGCAGGGATGAGATCTGACTTGTGCTGTGCCCGCAGAGGTGGGGCTCATATGCCATTGCTCATCCTAGCCAGCTTCCTGATTGAGGCAAAGTACAGCAATGCTCAGAACTACCTAAATTTGTGGTTAGCCATAGGTGACAAATACACGGTTACATCTACTTCTGTGATTCGGAAGACTAGTTTCTAATCAGTTTTTCTTTAACACTCACTTCCCCTTTCCTAGCCAGAAACAAACAAACAAGCGAACAAACAGCCAGCAAGGAGAGCCTTGACAGAGCTCTTTAAGAAATCTGTAGGGCTCAAGGGGACTTTTTAGGGTAATGGAGATATTCTGTATCTTGATTGTGGTAGTGATTATGCAGGTGTATACAATTTGTCAAAACCCATCAAACTGCAGACTTACAATAGGGGAATTCTATTGTATGTAAATTATACCTCATTAAGGAAATTCTCCAAACACTGTAGGTAAATACAAAGGAGGGGTGCTTTGTTCTGTTTTAAGAGTGCCAGAGATGTCTCAGACACGATGATGTCGGAGCTGCTGGAGCTGCTCACTGAAGAATGAGGAGGGGTAGTGTGACCATTTCAAGCAAGGAGGGTCTGTGACCCTCCTCCCCTGAAGCACCCCCCGCAGACACTAAACCAGGAGTAGGTGAGGACTCAACAAGACCGAAGAAATGGCCTGCAGATGGTGATGGAGACAGAGGTTTATTGGGGGAACTTACGGACAAGGGGGTCCGGAAGCAGCAGACGGGACCCAGCATCCACTGCTGGGATCTACACGCGGCAGGCTTTTATAGTGCAGCAACCAGCCCAGCAACTACCTCCGGCCTCTCCCTCCTTGCATGGCCCCCACTCCAAGGCGCTCAAGGCCTGCCATGCGAAGAAGGTGCCCCAGGTTGGCCGCCCCTGGAGTCCCTGACCTTGAATGCTGAACAACATGTTTTTCTGCATATGCTGCTTGATGGGAATATAGAGGAAGGACGGGATCCGTACATTCTCAAGAGAGCGATTAACAGGGGCACCTAGGGTGTGCCTGCACAAACCAGCCAGCCAGCACGTCCCGTATACTCCTTGATCCCTGGAATCTGGTGGAAGTGATGCTGGGCCGGTTTCCGGGCGCAGCTTTAGAAATGAGTAGCTTCTACCTCCTGTCCCTCAGATACTCTCTCTTAAACCCAACTGCCCTGCTGTGAGGATGCCTCAGCTGAGTTCCCAGCCAGCAGCCAGCCCCACCTGCCATCCTGGAGATGGGTTTCCCAGTCCCCGTGCCGGCCACCCAGCTAATGCTGTCTGGGGCAGAGGCAAGCTCTCCGGTGAAACCTGACCAAACTGCAGATGTGTGAGCTAAAGAAATGATTGTTGTTTCAACCCACTAAGCTTTAGGGGGGGTTGTTCTGCAGCAATAACAGCTGATCAGTTCAACAGATACAAAGGGAATTCTGGGCCCCAACCAGTTCTAATATCTGGAGCAGACCCATACCCTCTTACTCAAAATCCTTAAGGTCAGCTGTATTTCAGAATTCAGGATTTTTTACTTTAGGATCCAGAATTTTTGATATGGTACTTATACCGTATTTTCATAACATCCCCAGTGTGTATTAGCAAAAATCCAACAGAAATTTTAAGGATCTAATTGGCTTTATTAACCAATTCCTGAATCAAGCAGCATCCCGTCTCTCAAGTAGAGGGGAGCTCCAAAGGGCTACAGAAAGGGAAGGGTTTTAAAAGGCAGGATAAGGAAGTCATAAGCAGAAAAAAAAAAAGATTATTGCAGGGGAGGTCACCTTTTTTAGGGACAAAAGGGTCTTAGTAGGTTGACTACCTCAGCTTTCTTTGGGGGATTGAGAGTGCCCATGTGACAGATTACTTTATTGTTTCTTTCTTTCTTCCTGTTTTTAAAATTTTTTATTTTATTTACCTTATTGTTTCTGACCAGGAAATTCCTTACTGACTGGTCACGACTACATTTCTAGGGAGGTTGAAAGTGTAATTTGTTTAGCTATTAAGACCTGCTTTGGTTATGTGCCCTAGCATAAATGACTCCATTTTGAGCCTGTGGTGTTCTTTTTACATGAGTAATGCAAAATACTAACTTACCAGTAGAAAAATGTACAGATATGCGCACTGGACACGATAGTGAATAGCCCCAAGTCAGGCTTTGCTACCAAATGAATTTGCTGTGAAAGAAAAGAAAATTTTTAGTTGTTAACGACTATTTTGGATTTTGATTTTGAAATTGCGCTTATGGGTTGATTGATGGACCTGTAGTTTGGCCTGCCTAGAAAACAGGGAAATAGAGTGTATAGGGACAGAAAGGGGGTGTGCAGGAAAGGTTAGTGGGTAAACCGATTTACTGGCCTGTGACTTTGAAGTTTAATCCTGTGGCCATCAGGGTCAGGGGAAGGTCTGGTGTGATCATGGGGTGATGGCCAGCCTGAAGCAGAGATGTCACATAGTGGGGACCACAGTCACGGTAGCTGTGGAGAGAGAAGTAAGGACATGTCTTTTTAAGTGGCAGAGCCCATAGAAAAATGACAATATTTATCCTATGTGTTTGGGGTACTTTGGGGACACAGCTCACAGATTGAGGTCACTGTAACGAAAGCGAAGGAAGTTTCCTCCTCCCAATGCACAGTAAGTCAATAAAGAACAGACACCAAGGGGCACCTGGGTGGCTCAGTCGTTAAGCATCTGCCTTCGGCTCAGGGCGTGATCCCAGAGTCCTGGGATCGAGTCCCACATCGGGCTCCTCCACTGGGAGCCTGCTTCTTCCTCTTCCACTCCCCCTGCTTGTGTTCCCTCTCTCGCTGGCTGTCTCTCTGATAAATAAATAAAATCTTAAAAAAAAAAAAAAAACCAGACACCAAACTTTTGCAGCAAAGAAAGGTGGGCTACTTACTTGTATGGTGCCCCCCAGGAGAAGGAGGAGCTGATGCTCAAAAGTCCCAAACCCCCTGAGGACTTGCAAGAGAGGATTTTTAATTAATTAATTCACGCATGCACTCATTCATTTATCTAATTTATTTATTTATTTTTAAGATTTTATTTTTAAGTAACCTCTCCACCCAGCGTGGGGCTCCAACTTACAACCCCCGAGATCAAGAGTCGCACGCTCTACTGACTGCCAGACAGGAGCCCCGCAAGTGACGGTTTTTAAAGGCAAAATTTGGGGCAGGGGTCTCCTGACAAGTTGGGCGCTGTTGATTGGAGGCCCAGGAGGTCCTGCTCTCAGATGTTACTCAGTAACTTCTAGTGTGGCTTCAGCTCTGACCAGCAGCTCTGTTCCATCTCAAGAGACTTGCAATCTGAAAGATATCTTTGTTCCATGTGTTAGAGATTTCATGAGGTATACGTGGTGGTCATATCTTTCGGGTGGCGCTGATTAACCACTTGTAAGCTAGTGAGGTTGCGTACCTCCTATGTGTTCCTTTGAACAGTAAGCAAGCAACCCCATCACTTGAGCCTAGGCCTATGTGTTCCTTGGCAGGTCCGGCCGGGCCTGGGGACGATGTGACCTTGATGTAGGAAAGATGTTAGGGTTCAAAGCCAGCGGCCAAGAAAGAATTCTTGAGACGTCTTTGGTGCAAAAGGTGGTTTTATTAAAGCACAGGGACAGGACCCATGGGCAGAAAGAACTGCTGCCCTGGGGTCATGAGGAGCAGCCCAGTATATACTTTCAAGTTGGGAGGGGGTTAGGGATAGCCTAAGTCGCTGAGAAATT
Organism: Ursus maritimus; assembly: GCF_017311325.1. Lineage (NCBI taxonomy): Eukaryota > Metazoa > Chordata > Mammalia > Carnivora > Ursidae > Ursus > Ursus maritimus. Next base: position 30,753,993 of record NW_024424452.1, read on the forward strand.
TTGGAAACAAGGTTTCCAGGACCTTGGGGGGCTTTGCTATTGTTGGGAAAAGGTCGTTTATTACCATCTAATAAAACCTGAGTCATGAGACCTTTCAGATGTATATTGGTGGGCCATATGCTTGGGGGATGATTGCCAACACACTTCTTGGGGGTTTAGAGATAAAGGAAATTTCTAAAGGAATTTTTATATGTTAAAGTAGACTTACAGGATCCTGGGGGTTGGGCTAAGGTTGCCTTTTGCCCTTAGCAAAGTGCTAACACCGAGGCAGTTGAGTCCCTAGAGGAATGTCTCTCGGCCTGTTTCAAGGACTTGTCAGTGGGCTGTAGGTAGTCAGGAAATTTAATAATTTTTCTTCTGCCTTTGTTTCCCACATCAGCCTCTAGTGTTCATTCCTCCACCTGAACTAACAAGATGGATGCCACCTTCCCCACCAGCCCTGGGAATCTGCCCATCACCTCCAGCTGCCCCATCAGTAACCCTCACCCAGTCCAGGGGATACCAGTGTGCAGGCCTGCTGGATGGGAAGCTCCGGATGTCAGAGCTATGAGGGAGGAAGCCCCTGGGCTTGACAGCTGATTTGATTGGGAGACATGGTAGAGGGTGGTGGGAGTGACACTCAGGCTTCTGTTTGGACAGTAGGGTAGATGATGGCGCCACTCTTGCTAAAACACATCAGGCTCACTCTTGGCTCTAAGGTCGGATTACAGGGCAGAGCTTTGGGGTCATTATCATGAAGGTGTGGAAGTCTCTGGAATGTGTGAGATTGGCCAGGAAGAAGGTTTCCAGAAAGAAGGGAGGGAAGGGGGGTGGTAGAGAATAAAGAAGGGGAAGGTAAGAGGCATCCTTAGTGTCTTTAAGTTCATCACAATTCATCTGTACAAGCCCAGAATCCTAACCAGAGCCCCCCCCCCACCTCCGCCCCCATCCCACCATCACAGATCATTTGTCAAGGTGTTGAGGTTTGTGTCCGGCAAGGTCTGACTTTCAGGTCAAGTTCCTTATAAATAAATAAAAATCCTCACACCAGACACAGCCTTCAGTACCCTGAGGGCTTTGATTTGAGGGCAAAGACCACCTTTGAGGTGCAAAAGACCCAGGAAGCCACAGGACTCTACCCAACTGTCAGACCCCTTTGGCCTTTGTTTCTTGGTATGCATTAAAAAAAGGTCCCAAGTCTCTTCTGAAGGGGGAGGTGAGTTGGGGGTGAGGAGCTGCGGGTGGAGGAGGGGAGAAAAGAGAAGACTTTACAGGAATGTATTCCGTATGTGTGTATTCTGTAAATATATAAAAAAAACCCATATACCATAGAAAGTAGGTTCTGGCAATTTTCTTATGATTTGTCTTACAACATGATTAATAGCAGTCGCTGTGACAATAATTGCCGCTATATTTTGACTCTGGGCCCACTGATGAATTGTAGGATTTCCTCCTCAGCTCCCCCTTCAGCAAACTTTCTGTCCAAATAGTTGCTTCAGGTGGGTTTCTTGATTAGGATTTGGGAAAGTAGAGGCCAGGGCGAGAACAGAGCAGGGACAGCTGGGTAAGGTGATCAGACTTTTCTCTGCTAAATAAAGACGAGAGAGGTGATTGCCTCTGATGGAGTTCAGAATGTGCTACCCCCAAAACATGGCCCCTTTGTGTATTGAATATTTTAAGCTGGAGGAGTTTGAGAAAACGGCAGAAACAGGAAAGTCACTCTGATCTTCTTCCTCCTGCCCTTCTTGGGGAAGGGCCTTATGGCCTTTAATGGCCATAATATTTTTCCTGTGATGAGAGACGCCCTCCTTCTACCTGGAGGAAAGGAGCATCCTTATCTGAAGTCAAGGGATGCAGAGAAGAATCCTAACAAACAGGTCTTGTTAAGTTTCCCTAAGTTTATTTTACTCTCCTCCTGCTCCCTAGCCTGTCCTGTTCCTCCGTGATGTCCACTCTTCATCAAATGTAGCCTAAAGGTTCTCAGGTCTGTTTCTTTGGGTCCTCGTTTCCCTGTGAGGGCTCCCATGTCATGTAAAACAGACTTGACATCAATTTGTATGCTGTCACTGTCTATGTTGAGTAGATTTTTGGATCCAGCCAGAGACTGGCTTCAAGAAGTTCTAGGAAAACTCTTTCCTCTCTTAAACCTCCGTACCCCTTCCACGTTAGAATGTATCGAAGCAAATTGACTGGAATGAACTCTAGTAGAAGAAGAAAATACAGAGTTTTATTTGAGCCCAGATAGGACAGCTGCCCACGAAATATGATCTTTTTTTTTTTTAAGATTTTATTTATTTATTCGACAGAGATAGAGACAGCCAGCAAGAGAGGGAGCACAAGCAGAGGGAGTGGGAGAGAAAGAAGCAGGCTCATAGCGGAAGAGCCTGATGTGGGGCTCGATCCCATAACGCCGGGATCACGCCCTGAGCCGAAGGCAAACGCTCAACCGCTGTGCCACCCAGGTGCCCCCGAAATACGATCTTCAGAGGGAAGAAGGTGCTCCAGAGAATGAACACTTTTTGTGGGGTTATATGTTTTTTTATGTAAAGAGCCATAAATCAATATGTCAGAGGTGCATCCTTGTAAAAGTTCAAAAAGATTATAGATGAACATGTAGGCAGGAATCACGAGTTTTAACCTCATGGAATGCAAAGAGTAGGAGCACTGATCAATATCTGAAGGACAGGATGTTCCCCTTAGGCTACGCATTTGCAAAGCAGATATACAAGGCATGTTTGACCAGCTATAAATGAGGTTTTTAGGTTAAACAAAGTTTATATACAGTCATGTCGACTTAGAAAGAAATCTAAAATGGCTTCCCTTGTATATCAGGCCTTTATAGAGTTTTTTTTTCTCATCATTTCCCCCTTTCTGATCAATAATCTTTTAATAGAGGGGCATCTGCCTGGCTCAAGTCAGTAGAGCATGCCACTCTTGTAAGCCTGCTTCTTCCTCTCCCACTCCCCCTGCTTGTGTTCCCTCTCTCGCTGGCTGTTTCTCTCTCTCTGTCAAATAAATAAATAAAATCTTAAAAAAAAAAAAAGTTAACGAACCAAACTCCAAGTCGGTCTGTTGAGTACGCAGTTGAAATGAAGCCTCGTTTGGTCAGGGTGGGCTCTTTGCTGCTTATTATGGTCCCACAATAGAGGATCTCTATTATGTTTAGAGGTCAACTGGGCACAACCTTCAGTTGCCTTTTTGATGTGGTCAGACGTGAAAGGGTCTGTGTCTAGAACGTTTGACAGTTTGCTATATAAATCCTCCCTTTTTAATGGGATTTAATCGGTCTTGGGCTTTGCAGACCTCCTCTGGTTCTGTTGGTTTATCAGTTCTGAGTGTGTCCTTGGTTGGTGCTAGTTTCAACAATATCTGATCTTAGCTGCAATGCCCTTTGTTATTTGCGTCATTGCTTGAGTTAAGTCAATACGTGAGTGACTCCATCTTGCTCTGCTCACGAGGCCCGATGTAGATTGCCCAGGAGTCTACATCAGAGGGTCGCCGGTGTGGTCTTTCATAGGATATTGCAATCGATGTATATGTTTTTTCAATGAGGTTGAATTGTCATGCAGACATCATACATGTGCTTTGTGGTGAGTTTTCGCCTTTGCATTTTTTGTAACATATGTAGAGGCAGTTAGTAAGGTTCTCACAGGATGCCTGGAGGCCAAAAAAGAAGTTAGGGCCAGCTATGGCTGAAAGTCAGAGGCCTGTCCTGGTAGCACTCCAAAACAAAACCACAAGTAGCCGGATCAAACCAGACAAGCCCAAGATGGCTGACAACGGAGGCCGGAAACCCCTGACCAAATATGGAAGAAAAGACACTAAACTCTGCTTCCAAGAAATCCTCACCCTAAGTAATGAATATTCCACCCCCTACTTAACAACTATTCATAAGAGATAGAAACCCAAGCTCCAGGGCATGCAGCTTTCTCTCTTGAGCTCTCACACCTCAAGAGGGTACTTTCCTGCTGTGTTACTCCTCTGTCCTGTTGTGACTGTCCTTGAATTCTTTCTTGTGATAAGACCAAGAGACTTTGGTCACATCTTTGGGATGGGCTGGGTCAAGGCCTCAGGGCCCTGGGGTCTCCCCAGTTTACCTGGCAACACATTTCTATCATAAATGCTAGAAATAGTAATAAAAATCCAATTAATCATATTTGAAGCAACCAATAGGGAGTAGGTACAGAATTAGAAAGACAATAGAAGAATCCAAAAAATCCATTATGGGTATTCTGATGATATTGAATTAGTTTGCGTGTCTGTTTGCCTCCTTTATCTAGTTATTTGTGCTTTGTGATCTGTTTGAGCTGATTTGCTAGAATGGTAAATAAATTTCTGTTACTATCTGTAATGATTTCTCTGGCCAGTTAGTTTCTATAATTCCATCTCCCAAAATATTTGGTCATCATTATCAATATTAGTATAATTTTTGTTAGCATCAGGCAGTTTGAATTGCAAAACCAGTATTACACCATATAGCAGTAGCATTATGATAAAAAGTATTCTGGTTACAAAATAAATCAAGGAGTATTACAGAGGTATTTTGTTCTGATTTGAGTGGATACTGTCAAATATTAGGTTATGGTTTAGGGTTATCCACAGTCACCTTCATTGGAGTTGCTGATTTAATTTTTCCAATATCAGAAGAAGACCATCATTTTGGGGGGATTTGTAATAATAAATGGTTTTCTTCCTGTTGGGTTGTTTGGTCTACTTGTTTTGTAATAATTAAGTTTTCAGAAACCAGATTGTGGTCTTCATCAGTGTCTTCTAAATCTAAAATCATTTCTCCTTTTGAGGAATGTTTGAAGATTATATGTTTCTAAAAGATCTTACCCTATAAGATGATTCAGGCCACAATCGGCCCACAAAAAGACATGATATCATCATATTTCATAATTGGAAAATTACTGGTTCTGACTCAAGCGCTCAAATTGTCAGATTTGAAACCCGTACCATTTGAACTGAATTTTTACTCCAGGGAGAGGGCAGTGAGGGGAGGTAAGGCTGAGAACAGATGAGGTAGCCCTAGTGTCTGTTAGGGTCCTTGAGGTTTCCCCTCCAGTAGTGATTTGACTTCTCCTAAGGTATTAGTGAGGGCGAAGGGAAATGCCCTCTGGTTTCCCTGGGAGCATCCCTGTTCTTTTTTATTTTATTATTCTCGATGTCCTATTTAAATGTGTAAATGTCTCGCCTGAAATGCCCAGGCTGGGTTTGGTTTTTTTTTTGTTTTTTTTTACAATAGTAGCAGAGAGGGTGTTCTTAAGCCTTTGATTGGGATTTTGGAAAGGTATCTTAGGGGGACCATTAAGCTTTTGCGATTGTAAATTCATCACTTCAGCTGCATCTCTCTTTTCTGACTTTACAAAGTCTTGTGAAGGCTCAGTTGGTTGAGCAGCATCCAACTCTTAGTTTCCGCTCGTGATCTCCGGGTTGTGGGATTGTGAAATCGAGCCCCGTGTAGAGCTCCGTGCTCAGCAGCGAGTCTGTTTGCGGTTCTCTCTCTCCCTCTGCCCCTTCCCCCTGTGTGCTCATTCACTCTCTCTCTCTCTCAAATAAATGGATAAATAAATTAAAAAAAAAAAAAAGAAAGTTGATTCACAAGGGTAGAAGTGCATTAGGAGGTAGTGTTGCCCGTCCTGAGGCATATCACGTTATAATTCATCTAGACCTTCTAGAAAGGCCAAATTTAAGAGCAGACCAGTCTGATGATTTTGAAAACTCTCAGGAGTTACCCCAGAGTATTATTTAAATGATTTTTTGAATCTTTCAAAATAGTCAAAAATGGTTTCTCCAGGCTTTTGTTTAAATTGTTGAATATTTAGGGAAAACCTCAGAGATTGTCAATTCTTCTGTATTTTCAACGCTTCTTGTCTAGGGAAATCAATTGGTGCTTTCCATCCTGCCTTATTTATCCATTCCTTTGCTTTACTCTCAGATATGAGCACATGCACAAACTGGTATAGGGCAGAATACCCTTGTTCGTATGTCCTAACAGTTAAGTTGAATTCTCAAGCAAAACCGTTGGATCTTGTAAAGGGCCCAGGAGATCTTTAGTTAAATGTTTAAGCTCTTTTCAGGTCTGAGTGCTGGCTCACCTCTCGCTGACACAGGGTTTTCCTTAACGGGGACTGGAATAATTGTTGGTCCTTCCATATTAATCCCTTGAGTTTGGGGGGGCTTCTTCCTTTGGGAAAGGAGGTGGAGGTAAAGCAGGTACATCAGGATAGAGGAGTTCGGAAAGAAGGGGACATAAAGGGGGCACCTGGTGGCTCAGTTGGTTAAGCATCTGCCTTCAGCTCAGGTCATGATCCCAGAGTGCTGGGATTGAGTCCCGCATCAGGCTCCCTGCACAGTTGGGAACGTGCTTCTCCCCCTGCCTGCTGCTCTCTCTGCTTGTGCTCTCTCTCTCTCTGAAAAATAAATAAATAAATAAAATCTTAAAAAAAAAAAAAGGAGGTATAAAGGAGCAGAGTGGGGTGAAGGTGGGAAAGAGCTACTAGCAGGTGTTTCCAGAGTTTTCTTCAATTTAGCAGTGGATTCTAAAAGTTTTTAGATTAGTTTCCTGTAAGGAAGACATCATTACCACGTTTTAAATACCGATTAAAATAAAGCTTCCCATTCCATTTGTTTAATTTTATAGCTGGCTTTGTTTCCAGTTGTGCTTTCGAGAAAACTATTTTTGGTAAATCAGATTTTGTCCATTTTGGCCATCTAACACTTAGATTATCTTTTGCTGAATTTTCCCATTCAGTCAGACACTTGCAAGTAGAAATTCCGTATGTGTTACATGTAAAATCTGCTGTGGGTGGCTGTTGTGTGTTTGGGAGCTGTTCGGCTTTAGAAGCATGTTTCCCTGTCTTCTTTTGGTTTTGGTTTTAGTATAAAATCTGGACAGTTCTCTTGGGAGAGGAGAAGAGTGTAGTGGATCCAAGTGTGCTGTTTATGAGAGTGAAACACTCTCTTAGGTATCTCAGTTTCTCCCGTCGGTAGTCTAAAATCACCATGGGGGCTCTGAGCACCTGATGATGAATCCTTATGTGTGCATCTCTGGATGATCCAAACTTTATTTACTACGTGAAGAAGATGGAATTCCCTATGGGGTATCTTGAGGAATAACCCCAGACCCTTCCACTACGTTCTCAGTCATGTGGAAGGAGCAAGTGTTCTTTATCTTCAGAGCTGAACAATTCAGTCTCTCATTCTCCGACCCGTCAGCACGGTCCAGTCTTTGAAGTTTTATTGCCGAATCAAAGCTAAATATGAATTGGCCAACCCAAGTATTACTCCCTTCCCCCTAAATTTCCTAGTTAGAAAATCAGGCAACAAAATCAGTCTAAAACAGTAAAAACAAAGTCAGTCTAAAAAATAGGTCAAATAAAAGTCAAGACTGTCAAGTTAAAATATCAGGAGATCTGGATATCAGGAGAACTCACCCATCTACCTGAAGTTTGCTGAGAAGCTGGAGGGGCACATGGGAACCATGCCAGTACCACATGCTGGATTCCAGAAGACCTCAGGTAGCCTCAGGTGGGTTTCTCTGATATCTTGCTGAGTACGCCAAGAAATGTTGACATAAACTGACCAGAAAGAACTCTAATATAAGAAGGAAATACAGAGTTTTATCTGAGCCCAGATAGGACAGCTGCCCACAAAACACGATCTTTAGAGAGAAGAAAGTGCTCCAGAGACCGAACACTTTTTATGGGGCTATATACACTTTCTACAGAAAGAGCCATAAGTCGATATGTCAGTTGTACATTCTTGTAAAAGGTCAAAAAGATTATAGATTGACATGTAGGCAAGAATCACAAGTTTTAACATCATGGAATGCAAGGAATAGGGGCATTGATCAATATCTGAAGAATAAGATGTTTCCCTTAGGCTACTTATTTGCAAAGCAGGTGTACAATGCCTGCTTGATCAGCCACAAGTCAGGCTTTTGGTTTAAATAAAGTTTGTGTGCAGTCATGCTGACTTAGAAAGAAATCTAAATCTAAAATGGCTTCCCTTATATACCAGGGCTTTAGTATGTTTTTTCCCTCATCAGATGCTACCCCGGTTTCCACTCAGTGACTTGTGTCCAGTCTCGCCTGAGCTTAAATGGGAGAAGGAATCTGCTGTTCTCCCAGGCCTCCCCTCTGAAGTGGTGCTTGTCCAGAATGTATGTCTTGTTGCCTAGAATGGGGCTCTCATATGTGAAAAGCAGCCATTTTCTGTTTGGCATGCCTCCAAACACAAACTGAGCACTTCGTCTGGTGTACATGAGTGTATAGCCTAATCCAAACTTGGAGAGAAGACTCACTGTGTTGATTATTTGAGAGAAGGGATGTTGGTCTCCAAGGTGGAACATTAGTCTGGAACCACATGTGGAGGGAGAAAGTTGGCCACTGTGCCAGGGTCAGCTTCCAGCTGTCCTGGCCCCTTGGCATACCTCATTGTTCCACCCTGCCCAGTGCTGACGAGTGAAAACACCAAGAATGGACCCCGGTTCCAGGGTCTGATGGGGTCTTCAGAGCACGTTGTCTTCTTTCCAGGCCTGCACATTCCCCACTCACAGCTACAGATTCGGTCTTATTTGATTACGCTCAGAGCTTATATCCACCAGCAGAAACACCTCTGACAGTGACCATGAATGGTTGTGACTTTCCGGAATGGAACATGTATCCTTGGACCGTTCTAACTATTGGGACAAATAGCCATCTCTAGACTGCCTTTAGTGAATCTGATCGTCACTCTGGGGTGACCAGTTGAAGTTTTCTAGGACTCCCTCCTGGGATCTGCAACCATCCTCAGGCCTGGAATTAATTTTTGTACACGATACTACAACGTCATGTAGGGCTTCATTTCTGGGTTGGCGGGGATGGGGGTGGGTTAATTAATGGGTGAGATCCCTATGGGAACTCTCACCCCGCTAGACCAAGTAGCCAGTGAAGTGGCTCAAGTCTTAGGGTCCAAACAAGCCAGTCTGGATGTCTTGGTCAGATTGGTGTTAGACAACAGTATTGGTTCTTACTATCTGTTGTTGGCCAGCCAAGGGGTGGACTGTATCTTGACTAAACTGTATTATGTTTAGTTCAACACTGGTAGCAAGGTAGAGCAGTTGGATTCCTATATCTAGAAATAGGTAGAATGGCTGATCAGCAGCCCAGAAACTCTTCTCTTGTCTGCTCTGAGATACCTTGATCCCTGGTTTGGGGGAGGACTTCAGGCGTTAGGATCTTCCTTTTTCTACTTGCCTTTCTAATTATCTTTCAGTCTCTCCTACAGCAAAGCCAGACACTAGCTTTGCAATCCTTATGGGTTCAACAGATACAGGTACAATTGCACCGGTGGAGTGGAATATGACACATAGCAGCTATCCTTTGAAATCAGGTGGACTGAGAGGCAAGGATGAACTTGTCTGGAGACTGTTTCTCCATAGACTGGCCTCCTAGGGAGGAAGTTGGCTTCCTGTGGAAAGAGTCTGTTTGGGTTACAGAAACTGGTTAAAGCTGAGAGTGAAAAGAATAAACATTCTGGCAGAATGCTGATGTGGTGGAACTGGGCTGAAGTGGTATGTCCTATCAAAGGGCTGTATCCGCAAGACTTAAATCACAGCGCAAGGTCACATATCAAGGGGAGCCTAATGCATCCTCAGCCACAGAACTGGTAAGTCCAGAGGCTAGGGTTCATTTCCTGCACTCCTATCTGGCTCTGAGAAGTCAATGAGCACTGGAGGGGAGAAGAGTCACGCATCCACCACTGCTCCAAATCTATGATCTCTCCTAGTAAACACTGCTCCAGGCTTGGTGCCTGTGCATTCAGCCACCTACCCTTATTTTCTCAATAATGCCCGTACATTCATTTCTACCCTTCATCCTGAATTCATGACATCCCAGGATTAGTCAAGATACCATCTAACCTTTCTTATGAATGAGAGATGATCTGAGATGTTTCCCCCAAATAAATTAAGAAGAAAACCAGTGAAAAGAGCATGTCCATATGGCACTGAAACAGATTTAACAGAGGAAAAGAGCACAAGACCAGCTGGGTCATTTCATGACTTAAAAGGAAAAAAAAAAAGACTTGTTTTTATTACTTGCATATTCTAGGAGGAAATGAGAGGCAATATATGGTAAAACAAGGACAGCATTTCTCCCTCTTTCACATGTGATATGAACAGGAGTACTTTTACAAAGCTTTCTACCAATATTTAAGCTTTTTTGTCCCAATATGTTTTAGAAGGCAGAGATACAGTCTAAAGAATTTCACAATTATAGAAGTTAAGCTAATATAACTGAACTTGTTGCTTGCTGCCCAGCACCCATTCCTTCCCATTGGCATCAGTCCACTGGATTTCCTTGATCAAAATTAGCCAAATAGTTTAGGTGAGACGGATCCCACCTACAGGTTTGGGGGTTGTACCCATTCAGTTTAACAAAATCATCAAAAAATGTTTCATTTCCCAGGACTTTTGATTATCTTTTTTTTTTTTTAAGATTTTATTTATTTATTTATTTATTTGACAGAGAGAGACAACCAGTGAGAGAGGGAACACAGGCAGAGGGAGTGGGAGAGGAAGAAGCAGGCTTCCAGCGGAGGAGCCCGATGTGGGGCTTGATCCCAGGACTCCGGGATCATGCCCTGAGCCGAGAGCAGACGCTTAACTACTGAGCCACCCAGGCCCCCCAGGACTTTTGATTATCTTAAGAATATATGTACATGTGACCAGATTTGACCTACAAGAGGCAATTAGCTGCTGGTGAATTCTGGGAAAGAGGTTTCTTTCCTTTTCCCAGAAAAAGCAAGGAAAGAGGAATTAGGATGAAGTCTGTAGCCCTGGATCTTCTGGCAGTCATCTTGTGACCACACTTTGAGGCAGATGTAGGGGAGGGAAAACTTCCCTCTACCCTCTTAGGTTCTGTAGCTGACCCTAAGAATTAAATTAGCATAAGATAGATTAACAAGAGAAAAGCATACACATTTTATGTAATATTTTCATGGGAGTTTTCAAGAGGAAAATGAAGACCCCAAAAATCCATTAGACCTAAAAGTTCACAAGAAGCAGTAAGTTATGGGGATGTAATAAGAGACAAAGGGGCTTAGGCTAGGGGCAGTAAAGTGTGGGACAATGACTTGGAAATAATGTAGGGGAAACTAATGGAAGACAAGGGTGATGTTAGCAGGTTGGTTTGTACAGATCCACATTGGTGTTGACTCCCAGTCTTTGAGGTAAGAATGTTCTCTTCCTGGTGCAGAGAGGGTACCTTTCCCATGCAAAAGTTTATGACTTGCTTTTTGGTAGAAAGAGAGGTCAAAGAGCCCTTCCTGCATCTGCTGCTTCTCAAGTGTCTTCAGTTAAAGATAATATGTCAAAGTGGTGAAGGGGAGTCAAATATGCCACCTCCAAATGTGCCACTTTGGCATGTGGATTTTTTTGAGCTGAAGGCAATCAAGGCCTAGCAGACTCAAGAAGAACTTTCACCTCTTCCTTAACTGCCTACAAGAATTTACATGGGGGGCCTGGCCCAGAAAGAGAGCTATTACAAGAGATAAATTTTTATCCAACTTACCTGGTTACCAAACATCTGCTCTTATCTTCCTGTGAATCACTTTCCTTCTTTTTGAAGCACGGGCCCCTATTTCATTCGTTAGCTCAGGATGGCATGTAAGCCTCAGCTGCCTGACCACTTTGGGGTCTCACTTTTCTAAAAAGATTTATTTATTTATTTTAGAGAGAGAGAGCAGGAGGGAGGGGCAGAGGGAGAGAGAAAGCAGACTCTGGATACGGGGCTCAATCTCAGGACCCTGAGACCATGACCTCAGCTGAAACCAAGAGCCAGACATTTAACTGACTGCCACCCAGGTGCCCCTGGGGTCTCATATTTTTAATGGGACTCCTGCACACACAAAATTAAATTTGTTTTTCTCCTGTTAACCTTCCTTATGTCATTTTACCGTTAGACTATCCAAAGAACCTAGAAGGGTAAAATGAAAAAGTTTCCACCCCTACAGCAGCATATTTTGAGGTGTCATGTTCTGAATGCCTCTACAGCCTTATTTTGAAGCCAGTTTTAGAGAAGACAAAGATTCTTCAAAAAAGGGGTGCCTGGCTGGCTCAGTCAGAAAAGTGTGTGACTCTTGATTTCAGGGTTGTGAGTTTGAGCCCCATGTTGGGTGTAGAGATTACTAAAAAAATAAATAAAGTTTAAAACAAAGAAATTATGCAACACAGGTTTCAAAAGAAAATACATATAGATTTTGCAACATAATGCTGCTTGGTGCAAAACTCAATTTAATAAATAATATTAAAAAAAAAAAAAAGCTCAAAAGAAACCAGATCATTGGTGCCCTTGCTGAGTTGCTCTATCTGGTCTCAGCTAAAGTTTGCTTTGTCACTAGGCTTACTAATTTTGTGGGGCAATACATTCTTCTTCTTTATTATTATTATTTTTTTAAGTAAACTCTGCCCCCAACATGGGGCTCAAACTCATGACCCTGAGATCAAGAATCACATGCTCTACCAACTGAGCTTGGCAGGTGTCCCCATTCTGCTTACTTTTTAAGACAGTAGGTATGGATCTCTGTTGCTTTCTACTCAGAGGATCCTAACTGATGCAGCCATTACATTTGATGTAATGACAAGAAAACCACTAAAAACAAACCAAGAAAAAAAGCCAGAGAGGCAAGGGAATTATGATTCAAATTCAGATGTGTGTGGTTATGTCTGTATACTGTTAAGAGTTGAAAAATGCTGCAAGTAGAGTTTCTTAGGGGGAAAGATTTTATATGTTCTGTGTTCAACAGGTTTTAATGTTCAAAATGGTATATTTATTCAGGAAGCTGGGATGTGGGAAGTGGCTGGGGATGAAAAGAGGGCAATGTGCTGAGAAGATTAAAATTGTCCAAAAAATTAAAGCACCATTTTGCGCTTTTTTTAAATTGTATGTAATTAACACATAACATTATCTTAATTTCAGGTGTGCAACATAACGATTCGATATTTGTGCACATTGTGAAATGACCACCACAGTAAGTCTAGATAACTTCCAGTCGCCTGACGTTTTTTCTTACAATGAGAACTTTTAGGATCTACTTTTTTAGTGATTTTCAAATATGCAATGCAGTGCTATTGATATAGGAAAAGATGTTAGGGTTCGAAGCTGATGGCCAAGAAAGAATTCTTGAGATGTCTTTGGTGCAAAAAGGTGGTTTTATTAAAGCATAGGAACAGGACCCATGGGCAGAAAGAACTGCTGCCCTGGGATCGTGAGGAGCGGCCCATTATATACCTTCAAGCTGGGAGGGGGTTAGGGATAGCCTAAGTCTCTAAGGAATTTTGGAAGCAAGGTTTCCAGGACCTTGGGGGGGCTAGCTATTGTTGGGAAAAGGTCATTTATGACTCTCTAATAAAACTTTAGTCATGAGACCATTCAGATGTATATTGGTGGGTCATATGCCCTGGGGATGATTGCCAACATGTATCTTGGAGAGTAGTGATAAAGGCAGTTTACAAAGGACTTTTTATATGTTAAAGTAGACTTAAACAGGATCCTGGGGGTTGGGCTAAGGTTGCCTTTTGCCCTTAGCAAAGTACTAACACCGAGGCAGTTGAGTCCCTAAAGGAATGTCTCTCCATCTGTTTCAAGGACTTGTCAGTGGGCTGTAGGTAGTCAGGAAATGTCATACTTTTTCTTGTGCCTTTGTTTCCCACATCACTATTAACTGTAGTCACCATGCTGCACATCACACCCCCAGGAGTTATTTATTTTATAACTGCAAGTTTGCATCTTTTGACCCGCTTCACCCATTTCTCAACTTGCCCCCCTAGTCCACGTCTGGCAGCCTCCAATCTGTTGCTCCCTGCATCTGTGTCCTTGGTTTTGGGGGTTTGTATGGTATGTACGTTCATTCCACATGTGAGAGCTTATGGTATTGGTCTTCTCTCTCTGACTTACTTTGCTTAACATAATGCCCTCAGGGTTCGTCTTTGTTTTCGCAAATGGCAGGATCTTATCCTTTTTTAGGACCAAAAAACCCTTTTGCTTTTGTTGGTTCCTTTTGTTAATAAGTCCACCACAATGTAAGTGTACACGTGATTTGCAGTGCTTTGTGAGAATGGTTGCCACAGTTCCTCCCCTCGCTGTGTATGTGCACATTTGCAACAGGACCCTCTTTGCATCTAAAGGTGGGGTCTGTTTCTCTTGCCCCTAACTGGGGACTGGCCTGTGACTTGCCTTGATCAATAGAATGTGATGGAAGGGATAATGTGTTCACTTCTGAGGCCAGGCCTCAGGAGGCCTTGCGGTCTGCTTTTGGTCTCTCGGAGTGCTGCTCTGAGACTACTGTGTAAGGAAGCCCACGGAGCCTACGGTAGGGTTATGTTACCAAAGTGGTGTGTTCTTTTCCCATTTCATGCTGTTTGCCAAAAGAACCAAACAGTATTTGATGGCAAGGAGGTAATTTATTCAATGGGCAGAGAATGGAGAAGGGAGCTTATGCTTTAAAGGCACCTTCTCTGCAATTTGGTCTCATGGTCAGGGTTTTATGGGGTTAGGGTAATGAAGGATTTGGTAAGTAAGCTGATTTGGGGGGTTTCTAGGGGAAGAGGAGGAGGCTTCTGGGTTTCAGAGTGCCACCTCTTTTCTTCCCTCAAGTGGGTACAATCAGATCTGTCATGGCGCTCAGTGGGGGGTGTTTTTTTGTTTTTGTTTTTGTTATTACAGTTAGATAGTAATGATCTCAAGGTCATCTGGAGGGTTAGCAGCATCAGAACTGGATCATACTGGTCAAAAAACGGGGTCATGGGGGCTTCTTTGGAGTTTGTGGCTTCTTGCATCTGGCCTTGGTTTCTGGTGACAAGCAGCACCTGTAGGCAGCGCTAGAAAAGTGGGTTATTGTGGCTAGGTTGGAGTTTGTTAGGGAGTTGCTGGTGACGGAGGCTGGGAGGAGGAGGACGAAGGTGCCTCGGCTAACAGTAGGGCCAACTGCAGACACGTGAGTGGGGCCATCAAGCCCATCTAGCCCAGTTGACCCTCCAGCTGACCGCAGCTACTCGAGTGACCCCGGGTGAGGCCAGCCGAAAGAAGTGCCCAAAAATCTCACAGACTTATGAAAAATCATAACTTACCGCTTCCCGGACTAATGGCTAAGATCAAGTGAAAAATCACAACTCACTGCTGTTCTAAGCCACTAAGTTTGGGGGCGTCTTGTTAGACCTCAGTAAATAACTGAGTCGGTTCTCCAGATCTGTTCTGCTCAGACAATTTAAAATGCAAAGGCATCATAAAATTTGGGTACCACTTGGGGTTCAAATAAACTGTATTACCCAGTATAATCTATTCTCTTAAACCTCCAAACCCCAGAGCTGAGACATCAGGGAATGTGGCCGTGCCCTGAGAGTGTTCATCTGTGTAGATAAAACCAGGTTCCAAAAATACTTGTTGCTTCATTGCGCAAAAAAGACTGGATGATTTCCACCAAACGTGGAGAGTGTGTTTAAGATGGTCCAAGTTGCATAAGGGAGGAAAAAAAATCTTTTCCCTCTCTCTTAGATTCTCCAGCTGGGGCGCTGTGAATTAGACTGACAAAAGACAGATTAACAAGAGAAAAATCTACAAAAGCAAACAAACAAAAACCAAGGGAAAAATCTAACGGAAGTTTGTTAGCACATGCATGGCACAGACATGTGGAAGTACCCACGGATGAATAGTTCAAAGAGGTAGTTAGAATTCAGGGTCTATATCCCCAACTTAGTAGGGAAGGGGGAGAAAGGTTTTTACGGAAAAGCAAATGACTTTTTTGGAAGATAAAGGGGCCCTTAGGAGATTAGATGGGAGATGGGATAGTCAGTCTGGGTGTGGTTGGGAGGGTTCTTAGGATAAGTAAGTTCTTTTGGGAGCATCTGCTTTTAGGTAGATGAGGGATTTCAAGAACAGAAATGCCTTCAGCTCAATTCTTTTGCCAAAGTGACGTATGTTGGGGTGGCATATCCTGATTCCCTTCACTTGAAAAATAGGCGATGAGGAATATATGGATTTTACTTTGGAAGGCCTTGGGGGGATACTTCAAGGAGGTGGTCATCTTCCAAACCACTGACACTGAGGTACAAGGGTAGGATCATGGACTGCTGATTGGCCAGAACTAGCCATGTGCACGATAGATCAACAGCCCCCCTCCACACCTGCTGTAAAGTTCGCTGCTGAGCACGGAATGCTGAATCCACGGCTAGCAGGCCTGTCTACGCCGCAGTGTTCCCATTTGTAGAAGGAACAGTACTGTCTCAGAGTTGTTTGAAGGGTTGACAGAGACACTCTCCTTGACCAAACCTCAGTCAAGCTCCTCAGGACTCTCGGCCACTAGGCCGACTTCGGACTTTGGTGTTCTTCACATTCTCCAATTTTAGCAAGGATCCTGTCAAGTCAGTCAGTTGACCCAGAATCCCTGCACTCCATCTCTGATCATCCCGGCTACCCAACCACATTCCTCATCCGTGCCCACCCCCAGCTGTGTCTGACACCCTGACTTACCTTCAGCAGGAATCCTGTTAAGTTGGTTTAGCCAGAATACCCCTTGACCCCCGATGTTTCCTCTTAGAAAATTTCCCACCAC
This sequence comes from Ursus maritimus, assembly GCF_017311325.1. Lineage (NCBI taxonomy): Eukaryota > Metazoa > Chordata > Mammalia > Carnivora > Ursidae > Ursus > Ursus maritimus. Next base: position 30,770,565 of record NW_024424452.1, read on the forward strand.
CAACCTCCGCCCTGCTCCTGGGCTACAAATTCCCACTTCTTTGTCCTTGCAGTCAAGCCTGGTTTTCCACAGAGGCCTTCTCCACCCTTCTGCAATAATTCCTGAGTAAAATTGGTTTTTGCCACTTCACTGTCCAGCTCTGGGTTTTCTGGGATGGGGCTAAATGGGTAAATGTATGAAAAGCCGCAAGAATCGTACCTGGCACACAAGGAAGCCCTATATGGCTTAGTTTTGCTATTAATTTTGAAGGTTTTTATATCGTTTCCCAACTGATGGAGTAAAGACATACTCCTGCTCCTGAGGTCCAGAAAGCAGCTGCAGCCATGGCTTACAGGCCCCTGATCCCACCCCCTTCCCTTCTGTCCAAGTTACTCTTCCCCGAGCATGCAGACCCACCCCACCACCTCCTCCTTTCCCTACCCAAGAGGTGGGGTCCTGTTTTCTATCCCAACCCCTGCTCCGATTGTTTACTATAATGATCTCTCTCTTTCCCAAAGACACGGGATACCTTTTGGCTCCTTGTTCCTCTTTCAAGGACTTTTATCTGCTCCACTCCCTCCGGAAACCCAAGGCCGACCACATCTCTTATCCTCAGAGACAGTGCTCATTATCCATTTTCCCTGTACAGAGCAGCTGCCCCTGAATAGAATAACTGAATTCGCACACAGCTTTAAGGAAAGGGGCTTAAGAGAAGTGGCAACTGAGAAGACATATAACTGGGGACCCCTTCTAATAAGTTTTTGAAGTCTGGGGTCATGTGGAAAGCCAAGAACTTTATAACAATTGTAAATTCCTTTTTGAGTTTTCATGGCTGACGGGGTCACAGATTTCTCTCCCCTCGCCAGAGTGCCCTTCTCCCCCCACCCCCACCTGCATCTGACTACAGGTGTTTTTCTGTGGAGAAAATCAGAATTAATAAAAATCTATAGCTATGACCATCCTCCATAACCAGTTCTGGAGAGTGTGGAAAGACCTTGTAACCAGACAGAAAACTTGCTTGCACATAGGAATTCAATAGGGGCCATTTCAAAAGCAAAATCTTTAGAAAGATATTAAAACTGGAGGACACACCACCACTACCAACAACAAAAATATGCGTTTAGAGTGATTTTTTTTCAGTGGTAAAGGACAGGAATACAAGTCAGATTGGCTGAAGCAATAAATACAGAATTTTTGACTCACTGTAATTGAAAAGCCTACAGGCTCTGTATTCGGGCACAGCTCAAATCATGCAATCAGATAACCCTTTCTCTCTCCTTCCTCTCTCCCTTCTCCATTCATTTCTCTGCTGGCTTGACCTTTATCACTCATTTTTTTTTCAACAAATACATGTTGAGTTTATGTGGCAGCCACTGGGAATATTTTAATGAACAAGACTGACAGTGTCCCCATTCTCATGGGAGTCATGTTTTATTAGGAAAGAAGGACAATAAATTAGCGAATGGACACATACAGAATATACTTACAGTTTAGGGTAATTGTGATGAAAACAAATGGAGGGCTGAGAGTTGAAAGGGGCAAGGGCTGGGGGAAGACACAGTGTCTAGGGTGGCAGGGAAGGCCTTTCTGTAAGCAGTAGAAGGCAGCCATGCAGGGATCTGGGAGGAGAGCATTCCAAGAAGAAGGGACAGCTGTGTAGGGGTAGACAAAACCTTCTAATGATGAGAAACTGGTTCAAGGGAGCCTGGCACAAATTAGAAACTGGTGAAAGAGCCAGGGGCCAGGTTATGGAGTTAGGCTAATCCAGGGAGACAGCATTGATGGGTTTTGTAAACAGGGGTGTGACTTATGTAGATAATGATTTATCATGTTGAAGATAGTGTTTATTGCTGCATGAAGAACGGAATGGAGCAGGTGGGAATAGAAGGCTTTCCTGATTATATCAGCAAAAGGTGGCTGATTCCCACCCTGGTTAGCTTGTTTTGGCATTGGCTGACCTCACCAAATCATGGTACAGTTGTCTGTCCCACAAAGGGAAATGATCGTCATAGCAACAAAGAAAATACAGTCCATCATTTTACTCCGTCAATAGACAAAAAAAGTATGTCGCATTACACAGTTTTCTGCTCGCGGAGTGTGTCTTTTCATGTTTATTGACTTGGTAAAATATGGCCATTTTTCAAAATGTCAGAGGCCATTATCTCAAATGTTCAGGGTCCTAGGAAAGCTCCCTATTCCTGTGAGCAGTACGTGAAGTCATCTTCTAATTATAGCCTTTCTGAATGCCTTGTCTTTTCCTTTAAATAAAGTGTCTAGCCATATGTTCAATGAGTAGTATTCTAAGTTTTATATCTTGCCTCATTTTCTTTGGAATCTGTCAATGTCAGAGCTTTTTACAGTGTTACTGTAAAAATGTACTAAACCTTGGTTGAGAAAACTGGCTTTTCTGAAGATGAAGTGATTTTTTAAAGAGGTTGTGTGGGAGTCTGTGTCCTGTTTGCAAAAATAGTGAAATCAGGCCTTTCAACTAATTCCCTACTTGGAACTGAGCTGGCTTTTCCAGTATGTTGTTGACTGTTTTGCCTGAATTTAAACTTTGTTTGCAGTTCAAAATCACCTCTTGCTTTTAAGAAGTAAGGTCAAGGGTATTTTACCCAGAGACAGCAGGAGTTAAAGAAAAGTAAGGGTTCAGTGAAACAGGTTGAATGTATATGGGAACGGAAACTGACATAATTTCCTGTCCTTGAATTAAACCATGCTAGGACCAGGAATATTCTACCATGTTTATATTAAATAATACAGAGACCAGGCATAAAACATTCAGTTGTTGATTCCAGGAAATACTTGCTCTTGGAAGATAAGACTGTCAACCAGAGAAAAATAGGTTGCTCATCAGGATTCGCTTTAAAACTTTTGAACCACTGGGTCTCCCTACCCAGAGCAGTTCCGTCATAAACTATGTCTGATCCTTGATGGTTCCCTACCTCACAAAACCCACATGAAAATCACCCAACTCCAGGCCCTAAAATCCTATGAATGCCCTTTGCTAATGAAGGGTATCAGAATATGCCACCCCAAAATATGCCACTTTGGTGTTAGGATTATTTTGCACTCCAGTCAATTAAGAATCAACAAATGGGGGGGGGCTGGCCGGCTCAGTCGGTAGAGTATGCAACTCTTGATCTGGGGGGTTGTGAGTTTGAGCCCCACGAGACAGCGCTTAAAAAAAAAGAATCAACAAATGCAGGGAAAGTTCCCACCCTCCCCTACGCTGACTGAGAGCAGGGCATGAGAGTTCCTTTGAGGAAGCTACTGTCCCCCTCCCTCCAGTACCAGGGAGAGTAAAGCAACCCTTATCATTATAGATGGGAAGTCTACAGCAAGATGAATTTGTAGGAACAGATCTAAAATAACTCTTTTCTGCATTAGTTCTCTCCGTATGTTTCCTAGTCCTTTCCCCATATTTTATTGTCCTTTAGAGCCCAAACCCTCTTTCCTTTGTTAAAAGGGTATCCAAGCCCCTGAGTCTAACAGCTTTTTTGAGTTTTCACTTCTTTCTGTGAACTCTCATGCATGCAAATATTGATAAAAGGTGTGACTTTTCCCCTGTTAAGCTGTCTTTTGTTAGTTTAACTCACAGGCCCCAGATAAAAAACTTAAGAGGGTAGAGGTGCCTAGGTGGCTCATTTGGTTGAGTATCTGCCTTCGACTCTTATCATGGTTGACCAGGAGGTCCTGGGATCAAGCCACGCATCCGGCTCCCCGCTTCTCAAAAACAACAACAACAACAACAACAACACAAACAACTTAAGAGGGTAGAGAAAAATTTTTTCATCCCTGATAATAATTTCTCCATTTTGAGATACTACCAAGACCCTGTCAAGATGATGTTCTTCCTTACTGCAGTGCACACACTAAACTTAGCTTTGCTCGATCAACAGGTTTTATCTGAGATCCTTGGAGAGCTGATGGCCAACCTTTATATACTGTGTATATACGGTGTGAAAATGCAGTAAAACCCCCACCAAAATGCAGTGCTCCAAATGATATGATTACATAAAATGTGTGTGTTTGGGTGGGGGTGTGCTTGTGAGGATAATGAAATTCCCTTTTGCATGATCAATCTTTCAACTCCGTTGTGATCCATCTACACTTATAAATAGGATCAAGCTCAAAGTTTACTCTATATAAAAAAAATTATGTGAAAGAAAACATGATGTGGATTAATTGCACAAACAACCATAATTCTTTATCTCATTCTCTAATTTCTTTTTAGAACGAAACTTTGCTGCTCCTTTCATCAAGAGACAGAGTACTGCTCCTGCCCCTTCAAAGATTTATTAATTTATTTTAGAGAGAGAGTGAGTGTGTGAGTGGGTGGGGCGGAGGGAGAGAGAGAGAGAAGCAGACTCCCCACCGACCAGGGAGCCCAATGTGGGGCTCAGTCTCAGGACCCTGAGATCATGACCTGAGCCAAAATCAAGAGTTGTACACTCAACTGACTGAGCCATCCAGGTGCCCCATGTCCCTGATCCTTCAGTGTGGGCTGGCCTGATGGCTTGCTTTGGCCAATGCAACACAGCAGAATTGAGAGTGTGCCAGTTTTAGACCAAGGTCTCAAGAGAGCCTTTTAGCTATTCCTCTTTCTGTTGGAGCCCTGACTATCATATGAACAAGTTCGCTTTCTAGAGAAGGAGGCCATGTTGGGAAATGAGTCAAGGCATCTCAGTCCGTTGCCAGCCCACCTCCCATCATGTGAGAGCCCAGCCTAGATCAGCAGAGCCACCTACCCAACCTGCACCTAACACGGATGTATCTGTGAGCCCAGCTGGGCTGAGCGGCACCACCCAGCTGACCTATATGGACTCTCACGCCTATTATTTTAAATCATTGAGTTTTGGGGTGACTTGTGCAGCAATTGCTAACTGATATGTAGAACATGGCAGGGCCTATTTATTGCCTAAAAACTTCTATTTCCCTTTCTTCTTTGCAACTAACAGAACAGAAATTTTGTTTAGATCCCTTAGCCTCAAAGAAGGTAGGCAGTAGCCAGTGCCGTCATCCCACATTGCTGGCTACACATAGGAATGGACACATGAGCCATCCTGGCTCCTCCTGGGACCATCCCCCTGGCCGCTGTGATGAGTCGAACTGAGCAAGTGAATCAAGATACGTATCTTACTTCATTCGTGTTGCTATAATGGAATAACAAAGACTGGGTGGCTTGAAAACAAAGTATTTCTCATCTTTCTGGAGGCTGGCAAGTCCAAGATGAAGGCGCTGGCATATCAGGTCTGGTGAGAGCCTGCTTCCTTGTTCATAAATGGTTGTGTCCTCACTTGGCAGAAGAGAGAAGGGAGCCCCCTAGGGCTCTGTGATAAGGGCACTAATCTCACTTACGAGGGCTCCACCCTCATGATTTAATCCTTTCCCAAATGCCCCACCTCTTAATACCATCCTGTTGGAGTTGGATCTCAATAGATGAATTTTGTGGGGACATAAACATTCAGTCCATAACACATGCCAATCAGAATTCTTCCCTAGGGCGTTGTATGTGGAGGCTGGAAATGAGAAAAATATAACTGAGATGCGGGCCAGGTCAGATTGATCTGTTTTAGAATAAAGCATGAGGGATGAATTTTTACATCTGAATATTTTGGAGAAAATTCATAACTGTGTCATAAATTTACCAGAACAGTGAATTTAAATGTCACCTCCTTCAACATACAAAGTGCACAACAAGTTAATATTGAGCCCTTAGACTCCAGGGATGACAAATGCCATAGGAAAAGATGATACATAATTATTTTTATGACTCCCACTGCAATTTTCATTTTTGTCTGGTTAAAACAGTTGAAGCAATGGATGCTTACAATGGGTAGGAGAATCAGGTCAAATGAACTCATCTCCAAGGAGATGTAAAATCCTTTTGAAACCTCCTTGATATAGACTGCATTATTATGCATTTTCTTTGAACTTTATCATTCTGGGCTCTGTTTGCCAACTTGTCTTGCACCCATATTTTAGACTAAAGCTCCATCTTCTGGAGAAGAACTGACATATAACAACTGCTTTGCACAGGGACTAACAGTCAGACTCCATTTACAAGATCCCAAGCCGATGTCTTTCTTTGTCATCGGAGCGATTTCTCATTGGCAGCTCATTTTTCCCCGTTTAGAAACAGTGTCATCTCAGCAGGGCAGTGAAACTAGATGTAAGCTATTGATCACCTTGCCTTTTGCAAAGAGAGATTCCTAGCACAGTGCCATCTTTATATTTATGGTTCCTGCAGGAGGAGACCAATTGGAATAATTTCCCTTCCTTTGGCATGTTCTTTCTTTGATCCCTCGTATGGTTGAATAGGTACCGGCTATTATTTTCTTACTCTCTAGAGAAATCAGTTTCTCTGCAGCTTTTACTATATTTTATTCAAGTGGTATTCCGAAGCTCCTTCTCAAATGTAAATATTTTAAGAAATATTTTATATCGATATCATACTTTGGAGAGATTAAAAAACATGGTCATTTTTTAAAAAAAAGAACTTAATATTTTAAGAACAGTTTTAGATTTAAAGAAAGATTGTGAAGATAGTACAGTCAGTTCCCAGATACCCTGTGTGGTTTCTGTCTCTCGATCAGGTGGGCATCCCCAAATGTGGGGTGACACTGGGGTGGAAGCCATGGTGTGGACAGTGAGGCAGAACAAAGGAGATAGAAGTTTATTGAATACACTGCAGGGGAGCAGGGGGTAGGACTGCAGAGGGGAGGCAGTGTCCAAGGAGGCCATGGGTGGGCACTGTTTTTAAAGGGGGAAGGTGAGGAGGTGTGGTAATGTATGGAATCTTTCTTGTGTTGGTAACCGTGCTTGGTTGAAAGTAGCCCACTGGTCAGCTAGGGCTTCTGGATATTTTGAGGTGGGTCTCCTGATGGGCCTGTCTATCTTGAGCAAGGTGGTCGCTCTGGACCATTGCTCAAGCCTGCTGTCTAAAAGCAGCCTCTATACCTTGCACTCAATTTTCCCCATCATTATCGTGTATTAGTGCAACACGTTTGTTTCAATTAATGCACCAATATTGATGCATCATTATTAATTAGAGTCCATACTTTATGTGGATTCCCTTAGTTTTTCCCTAGTGTCCCTCTTCTGATCCGGGACCCATCTGAGATACCACATTATATTTAGTTGTCATGTCTCTTTAGACTCCTCTGGGCTGTGACAATTTCTCAGACACTTTGTTTTTGATGACAGTTTTGAGAAGTACTGGTCAGGTATTTTGTGGAATGCCTCTCTTTTGGGATTTGTCTCGTGTTTTTCTCTTGATTACACACAGGTTATGGATTCTTGGGGGGAAAGACCATAGAAGTAAAGTCCCATTTTTTTAAATAAAAATTGTATTTTTAAGTAATCTCCACATCCAACATGGGGCTTGAACTTACAACGCCGAGATCAAGAGTCGCATGCTCTAACGACTGAGCCAGCCAGGCACTCCAGTGCCATTTTTTATCCCATTGTGACTCATCACTGTTGATACTGACCCTGTTTGCCAGGTTTTTCACTGTAAAGTTACTCTTGCAACTTTAAAGTCACTGTAAAGTCTTTCTGTGACCTTGGGTGGCTATTTTTTTTTTTTTTTTGGAAGGAGAAGCCTAGCATTCTGACCACTGTCTGTCTTTAGTGGGTGCTTTACAGCTGGGCTGCTCCTGGCCCTGGTGGAGGGAAGCAGTGGGTATGGTGAGGTCCATCTGATTCTATCTATTTTATACAGCCATGGGGAATGGATGACCTGGGAAGGTAACATGAAAAAGGGAGGGTGCCCGGGTGGCTCAGTTGGTGAAGTGTCAGCCCTCAGCTCAGGTCATGATCCTGGAGTCCTGGGATGAAGTCCCACATTGGGCTCCCTGCTCAGTGGGGAGTCTGGTTCTCCCTCTGCCCCTCCCCCATGCTTGTGCACTCTCTCTCTCTCTCCCCCCCTTGTGTACATGTATGCGCACGTGTGTAAAAAGTAAATAAAAATCTTTAAAAAAAAAAAAGATAAAAGGAATCAGGAAGCCAGACATTGGGCTCCCTGCTCAGTGGGGAGTCTGGTTCTCCCTCTGCCCCTCCCCCATGCTTGTGCACTCTCTCTCTCTCTCCCCCCCTTGTGTACATGTATGCGCACGTGTGTAAAAAGTAAATAAAAATCTTTAAAAAAAAAAAGATAAAAGGAATCAGGAAGCCAGAGTTGGGATCCGTCTCTAGGGTTGGAAATTCTTTTGTCTCAGTGGCCAGTATGCCAGAAGGTTCTTTGGGTATGTTTGAGGATGAGATGAAGTCAGTACTCCAGAGTCAAGAAATCTGAGTTCTGTTCTAAAGCGTTAGGGCACCTTGGCCAAGACAGTAGGTAGCCTTCTCTGGACTTCTGTTGAAAGGATACTGAAAAATATTCTTTAAATCCTCCACTAAATAACTTCACAGAGCTCATGTCACTGAAAGAACTAAGCAACTATGAGGTAGATGTTATACTGCTAATAAAAGAACAACCATAATGGCAGGATTAATAAAACCAGCAATTGTGTATTGATTCTAACTATGTGCCAAGTGGTGGGAATTCAAAGTAACTAGACTAATCCCATGGACATTCAGAATCTAGGGGGAAGAGAAACAAATAGCCATGTTGTGGAAGAATAAGAAATATATCTGGCTTTTGTCCCTGGTTGCTGACACAAAGCTCCTAGAGCCCTGGGAATTTCCTGAGTGACAGGGATGTCTTATTATTGATAAGGAGCTCTTTATCATCATACCTGAGTTTACGCCAATGAGGGGACTTAGGATGGGGTCCCTAGATAGCCTCAGGATGGGGCTGGTGGCGAGAAAGTGCAAGTGGTTAGAAGATGGGAATTTTCAACACCACCCACCAAACTCTGGGGAGGGGAGGCGGAGCTGAGAGTGAGCTCTGTAAAAGCTCTTGAAGAATGAGGTTGAGGAAGCTTCCGGGTTGGTGAACACTTCCAGGTGCCAGGAAGGTGACACAGCCAGAGAAGGCATGGAAGCTCTATGTACCCCTCTCCCATACCTGACCCTATGGATCTCTTTCATTTGGCTGTTCTGAGTTGTATCCTTTGTAAAATACTAGTAAACATAAGTAAGGTGTTTACCTGAGTTCTGAGCTCATCTGTCAAATTCTTGAACCTGAGGAGCGAGTCATGGGAACCTCTGATTATAGCTGGTTGGTCTGAAGTACATGTGGCCCAGGGCTTGTGACTAACATCTGAAATGGGTGCAGTCTTGTGGGGTGGAGCCCTTTGAACTAGTGGGATCTGGAGTTAGTGTCAGAAGTGGGTTGAGTTGCTGGACACTCAGCTGGTGTCAGAGTTGGTTGGTGTCAGAAAAAATCTCGAGCAAATGCAGTGGGGATAAAGAGTTGTGAAGTTGTCAGTCCAGGAGGCCAGGAGAGCTCAGGGGAGTTGAAACGTGAAAGACAAGTAATGAGTTATTCCACTCAAGAATGTGGAGGAAGGGTATTGCAGGGAAAGGAAGCAGTGTAGGCAATACTTGTAGACAACACTATTACTATTAATAATAATTTCAACATAACAAGAGCAGCCCCATTTATCACTGACTTTGTGCCAGGTGATGAAATTAATGATTTATAGGCATTTTCTAACTAGTCCTCAAAGGAACCCTTTGAAGTGTATTATATTTGTTACCTGGGTTTTTTAGATGCAAAAAGCCTCAAAGAGGTTAATATGTTAGATAGCATGTGAGCGGCACTACTGTTATTTGAAACTGTAATGGAAAAGACAGTAACTTTGGAGCCAGATACACCTGGGTTTGTTTCCTGGTTCTTTAAGCCTCTTGGAAATTTCTGAACCTCAGTTTTCTGATTTATAAGATAGGGAAATAATAATGAATTGAAGATTAAATAAGGTAAAGCAATCTATGTGATGGCTAATAATAAAATGAATGCATGGTAGAGATAATATTTTTAAAATGATGCTGCTGCTTGTATCAGTCAGCAGTTGCCAAGTAACAAACAGTTTTGGAGTCTCAGTGGCATACAACAGTACAACAGTAAGCATTTATTTCTTAGGCATCTGCAGGTCTGGCTGGGGGTTGGTAAGCTTGATTGAGTGACTCTGGTTCAGGTTGTGGAGCTGGTCTAGATGGGCCTGGCTTCTTGCTGACACTTTTAGGTCTGCTTTATGTGTATTCATTCTGGGGCCCAGGCCAAGTGGCAACAGCTACCTGTGAGAAGCCCTCTTAGGTGATGGCATAACTGTGCCAGTGCCTTTCAAACCTTTTCTGAGGCGTTTTCTCAGTACCACCAAGCCATTCTCCAATTCTCAGCAAACCTTGACTGGATGTCCAACAATTTAACTCAATTCTGACACTCTCTGCCTGGAGATAACATTAGATCCCAAGATTCAGGGGAATTTCCTATCCCCTTTTAGGTCCTTCTAGCTGGACTAAGAATCAAATTGACATGAGACAGAATAACAGGAGAAAATAAAATTTAATAGTCTACATATGGGGAATCCACAGACATGGAAATTCCAAGGACAGGCGAAATGAGGTATATATGTCATCCTGAACTAAAGAGAAAGGGGCAGGGGTCTGGGATTTCAGTGGGAAGGAATGCAATAAGAAGAGATCTTTGCACTGCCATACAGATGGGTCACTCAGAAAAAATTTATCTCTGTTAGTAACCTTGTTCTGGGAAAGACCCCCAATTTAGATTCTTCTATGTAGTTAAGTGAGGGGCAAAGAGTTTCTCTTGAGCCCTTAGGGTCTTGATTGTCTTCAGCTCAAAACAGTCCACATGCCAAAGTGGTTCATCTTGAGGTGGCCTGCTGTTGGCCCCTGCAGTTTCAGTACTACAAGGAATGCCCCCCCCCCAATCCTATGCTCCCACAAACACCAGTCACGAATCCGGGTTGCTACTTATGCTGACTAGCTCTTCTGACCTACCAGCTGTAAATCAGAGGTTCCCATTAACTCCTCCTTGGGTTCAGTTAGTTTGCCAAATCGGCTTATAGAACTCAGGAAGAGAATCTACTTACTAGAGTACTGGGTTATCATAAAAGGGCAGAAGTGAGGAATAACCAGATGGAAGAGGTGCACAGGGCAAAGTACGTGGGAGGGGTGCAGAGCTTCCATGCCTTCTTTGGGGGTGTCACATCTCCACACGTTCACCAGTTCAGAAGCTCTGCAAACCCCATACTTCAGGGATCTTTATGGAGACTTCATTTTGTAGGCAAGTTTGATTAAATCATTGGCCATTGATGATTGGTTCCACCTCCCCCTCCTTGGAGGTTGTGGGAGTTGGGGGGTGAAAGTTCTAACTTTATAATCTGTTTGATCCCCCTGGCAACCATCCCCCATCCTTTTGGCTTTCTAAAAGTCAACTCATTAACATAAATTCAGGTATGGTTGAAAGGGGCTTGTTTTAAATAACAAAAGAAAGCTTTATTTCTTTTATCCCTTAGGAAATTCTAAGGGTTTTAGGGTCTCTGTGCCAGAAATGGGGATAAAGACCCAAATACATATTTCATATTATAAATCACATTTTCATATCTTCATTTACATCCATCATATTTGCTGACATCTTGTTGTCCAAAGCAAGTCATATGGCCAAGTCTAGCATCAGTGGAGCTGGGAAATACACTCCATCAATGGAAATGGTGGAGGACAAGAGAATACATATATTTTTAATTATAAAACTTTTTTTTTAAATTTGAAACAGCTGTACACTTTGCTCTCATAATCCATCCACCCATTTCTTTATTTTTCCTTCTTTTTTTTTAAGTTTTTATTTTAATTCCGGTTAGTTAACATACAGTGTTATGTTCGTTTCAGGTGTACAATATAGTGATTCAACACTTCCATCCATCACCCTGTGCTCATCACAATGAGTGACCTCCTTAATCCCTATCACCTGTTTCACCCATCCCCACCCCCTCCCCTCTGGTGACCACCAGTTCTCTATAGTTAAGAGTCTGTTTCTTGATTTATCTCTCTCTCTCTCTCTCTCTCTCTCTTTTTCCTCCCTTTGCTCATTGATTTTGTTTCTTAAATTCCATATATGAGGGAAATCATGTGGTATTTGTCTTTCTCCAACTGACTTATTTCACTTAGCATTATACTCTAGAGATCCATCCATGTTGCTGCAAATGGCAAGATATAGTTCTTTTTCATGGCTGAATTATATGCCCGTGTGTGTGTGTGTGTGTATAATATATACTCACGCCTTCTTTATCCATTCATTTATCAATAGATACTTGGGCTGCTTCTGTATCTTGGCTGTTGTAAATAATGCTGCTTTAAACATAGGGGTGCTTATATCCCTTTGAATGACTGTTTTTGTATTCTTTGGGTGAATACTCAGTAGTGCAATTGCTGGATTGTATGGTAGTTCTATTTTTAACTTTTTGTGGAACCTTTGTATCATTTTCCACAGTGGCTGCACCAGCTTGCATTCCCACCAACAGTGCAATAGGGTTCCTTTTCTCCACAGCCTCACCAACACCTATTGTTTCTTGTGTTGTTGATTTCAACAATGCTATCTGTTTTTGTATGGCCTATGAGCTAGGAATGGTTTTTACATTTTTTAGGGTTGAAAAAATAAAAAGAAGAATAGTATTTCATGACGTGTGAAAATTATATGACATTTAAATTTTGGTGTCCATGAATCAAGTTTTGTTGGGAAGGAAACATTTTTTCCTCTGCCCTTCTTGGTTCTTTGGCTGGTCTAATAATCAAATTAACAGGAGAAAAATTTAATTCTAGGGTTCCTTAATACTAGACAGATGGTCAGGCAGTTGAGTCTTATCTGCCAGGTAGAGTTGAGGAGAACGGGTACGTATCTGGCACTTCAAAGGAGAGAGAGATAATTCACAGGAAGATGAAAAAAAGTAAATATTTGGTAAACAAATGTTTGCTGGCTATATAGAAGCCATGACGCATGGAGAGGACTTTGATTTCCAGGCCATGCTGAGCTCCCCCCAACTAACCTACACCTAGTCCATATTTTTTGTAGTTATCTCTGCTGACATTTTTCTTTCTGGACCAGCCCTCTACCTAAATTCTTTTAGAATTTAGGCAAAGAGAGGTTAAAGTTTTTCTTGAAACTGCTGCGTCTTGGTCATCTTCAGCTCAAAATAGTCCACATTGCCACAATGGCACATTTTGGGGAGCCTTGTTCTGAATCCCTTCAGTTTTACAGGAATGTGACAAAACTCAAGAGGTTTGCTACTTCACATATATCAAATTGAACACAACCCAAGGAAGTGATGAAAGCCAAGAACTTGCATTACTTGTTACAAGGCAGGAGACAGGGAGAGAGCTCTCAAGGTGCTGTCTCCCCCTGGGGTTAGTACAGGAAGTTTTCATTCAGTGCCTCAGGGGGCAGGGAGCTTGGAGAGGTACTGTTGGTTCAATGGCCTTTGCCTGGTACATCAACATGCTAGGGCGTACATTGTATGTTCAAAAAACGGCAGAAAACTGTGCCCATAGGAGGAGATCTTAGTATTACAGTGAGCTGAAGGTAACTTCAGGTCAGCTTAGAGGGGCTTCTGTACAGACCATCAGCTCCAGGCTGGCTCAAACTGGCTTGCATAAGGTTCTATCAGGTGACACCTACTTGGGCGTCTCCTTGGCTGAAACTATTGGTTCTGCAAACCAAAACACAGTCCTTCCCTGCTTTTGTCCCTTCTTCTCCTCCCTTCTGCCATAGCGTTCAGCCCTCTATTTGAGAACTTCCTGTTGTCTCCTAACAGGAACACAGCCATGCACATTTGCTATTATCCATGGTGGCTTTTTTACTACGAGGGCAGAGCTGACTAGTTGTGACATGGACTGAATGGTTCACAAAGCCTAACAAATTTACCATCTGACCCTTTACAGAAAAATTCGGTGACCCTTAGTCTGTTGCATTGTTGGTAATGATGAAGTCACACACAAATATGAAGTAAAAAAAATTTTCATAAAAAGATCAAAGCTACCTACATTCTCTCATTTTATCTTCATGATAGCTGGTGTGATAGGTTAGGGCGTATGTTATCGTAATAATGAAGGAGGACTTAAGCTGCCTCCACTTTGACCTCAGTCTGCACTTTCTAATTGATTAAGTTCTTCTTTATAGGTTCTCTCTTAACTCAGGCAAGAGGCAAGACACTGGTGGGCAAAGCATCTGTGACAGGCACTAAAACTACCCCTCTAGCAGTTACAACTGCCCTGCCGCTGGCAAAACCGTGCTTGATCGACCCCAAGACAATGATCTACCTGACCTTTACGCCCACCTGCGCATACACGCTGACCTTTGTCCCACATTCTCCTTATATAAACCTAGAAGTATTTTCAGCACTTAGGAGACAGTCTTTGAGACGCCAGTCCACTGTCTTCCTGGTGTTGGCCTCCCTGAAATAAATACCTTGTTTCACCATCACTCATTTCTCTGCCTTTGGATTTTGTCCACGGTGGGTGGCCGAACCTGGTCTGTTTGGGACTCCAGGTTCTCTTGCACTCTTGGGCCCTGGTTACAATATAGAGTCCAGTTCTTGATGTTCTTCTTTTTTTAAATAGTATATGCATTTTCAAAAAAGGTTTTATTTACTTATTTATTTATTTATTTGAGAGAGAGAGTACGAGTGGGGGGAGGGGCAGATGGAGAGGGAGAGAGAATCTCAAGCAAACTCTGAGCTGAGGATTTAGCCTGATGTGGGGCTCAGTCTTACAACCCTGAGATCGTGACCTGAGCCATAACCAAGAGTTGGACATGCAACTGACTGAGCCACTCAGGTACCCCTTGATGTTCTTCTTTTGACCTCACCCTGCCTTTCTCCTTTGACCCACATTTGGACAAGCTGATAAAACCCATGTGTCTTCCTGTTTTGAGGCTGGCTGGAAATTCAGACTTCACAAATGTCTAGTCTGTGCATAGGAACTTTCCCGGAGCCTCACCCCTTAGGCACTACAGAGGTCCCACCTGCTCTCTCTGCCTCCCTCTGGCCAGTCTGAAGCTGCCTGTGCCTACCGTGATCTTTCCAGAACTCCCTTGTTTGAATAATAAACCTTTCCTCAAATTCTCTTGGTGTGTGAAGCATCAACAGCCTAGACATTTTAGCTGACTTAATCATTAATATCTCTAGGAGCTCTACTTATTGGCTAGATTGGATGAACTCGTTACCTCTGATGAGGTTACAGAATATAAGTGAGGTTCAGTGGGGTGGAGTCTGGAGCCGACAACCAAGAAAGAATACTTGAGGCGTTTTTGGTGCAAAATGGTGGTTTATTAAAGCACGGGGACAGGACCCGTGGGTAGAAAGAGCTGCTGCCCCGGGGTTGTGAGGAATGGCCTATTTTATACCCTCAAGTGGGGAGGGGGCTAGGGATAGCGTAAGTCTCTAAGGAATTTTGGAAGCAAGGTCTCCAGGACCTTGAGGGGGCTAGCTACTGTTGGGAAAGGGTCATTTATTACCGTCTAATAAAACCTTAGTCATGAGACCCTTCAGATGTATATCGGTGGGCCATATGCTTGGGGGATGATTGCCAACACGTATCTTGGGTGGAGGTTAGAGATAAAGGAAGTTTCCAAAGGAATTTTTATACGTACAGGATCTTGGTGGGGGGGAGGGACTCAGGCTAGGACTGCTTTTTGCCCTTAACAAAGTATTAACATCGAGGCAGCTCAGTTCCTAGAGGAATGTCACCATGCCTGTTTCAAGGACTTGTCAATGGGCTGTAGGTAGTAAGGACTGTTTCTTTGTCCTTTAGGGCAGCCAGGAGTGCCTGAGGAACGTTCCATACATCCCTTGGGGGGGGGTGGTTGCAGGGTGTCAGCTTCTGTTCTCAGCTTGCCTTCCGTTCCCTCGTCACCTCCATACTTAACTTTTATAACTATATGGTAAGTGAAGGAGAGAGACGAAAAATGGATTTTTGAGGACCTGTTGTTCCCCCAGTAAATCTATACATTTGCCCATCTAACCATCCGTCCTTCTAACATTTTTGAACAGCTACTCTGTGCCAGGTACTGTAAATAAGGGCAGAATCTTTATCCATCTTTAACTTCAGAAGTGCAGTGGGCCAGATTTGATTCCCAAGACCCTGGGATAGTTTGCCACTGCTACTTAGTATTGACTGTAGAAACATCTCTCTACAGGAAGCCCAAAGATCTTCATTGTCTTTTGGGTTAGTCAGGACACTTTGAGATGAAAGAGACGAAGAAACAAGCAAGGATGGTCAGCATAGAACTGGCCTCAGGGGCTGGAAACTGATTTTACCCTCTTCTCACCACCAATGTGATGCAAAGGATATTTTGAATACAAATGTTTGTATTAGAATGGTATCAACGTGGATGAATTGTCGGTGAGAAAGCATGATCTAAAGTGAATTCTATTTAGCCAATTTAATTCTGTGATTAGTGATCTACATGGGTCAATTAAGCTATTCTTAATTTTCCCTGAATCTTTTAATTTTTTTATATTGCTGAAATTCATGGCCTGGGAATTGTTTTCCACTTAAGTTTTGCAACAAAATTTTTTTAATCTATTTCCCCCACACTGCATATACTGATTACAACTTACTATTGATTTCATTTTGAGACCATTATTTCTGCCAAGTTCTAATTTCCTGGGATAAATTTAGCAAGGATGCACATTTTGTGGAGAAAAATGTGATTCATTTGTCAATTTTTAAGCAGAAGTAAGTTTGACCCTCTGTGATGTGTAGTTGTTTTCAGTGTTATTTGCATTGATAATTTATAGCTGTAATACTTGTTATTAATTGAATAAAAGAATGATAGTCTGCATTTGTTTCTTAGGTACTCCATGAGGAAATTGTGAGCTGTTTTGTAAGGCATAGAGGCATGGAGACAGAAGTGGCGGGAGCTGGGGGAGGAGTAGAGAGGGGAAGGGAGACAGAAGACATAGAACAAAGAGAGAGATGAGGAGGGGAGGAGAAGACCCTAGAACACATCTTGTCTCTGAATTAAGGAGCCCTAGATCTGTTTTCAAGGTGTCTCAGAATTGAGTTTGGCTCTAATCCCCTTCAGAGAAAGAACAGGACTCCAGACAGACAGACTCGGGCTCCGGTCCTAGCTCTGCTGCCTACTCACCATGTTGCCCCTGGGAAGTCACCTAACCTGTCTGAACTTGGGTTTTCTCATCTGTGGAGAACACCAAGAGCACCGGTCTCCTAGGATTGCTGTGAGGACTCAAAGAGGGACTCCATGTTGAGCAGTGAACACAGCACTGACACATGGCAGGAGCTTGGTAAATGTATGCTGGTAGAATAATTATAATTCACAGTATAACTGGTTTCTGGTGCAGAGACTTTATCATGATCTTCTGTCTTGAGGATTTGCAGAAACCCTCACTGCTGTTTTATTCCCTCACCAGTGGTTCGCTAGTAAATGTTCAACAACTTGCTCTTTAGGGAAAATAAAACCTCGGTTTGTGTCCTTTGCCAACTTTTGTGGCATAAATATCTCCACCGTAGCTAGTTTCAAGCTACTGATGTGATGTCATGGAAGTTGGAATTGGGAAGAAACGTGCGGTAGCTACCCATGATGCAATGTTCCCACCACATAGCTACTGTAGATACTGTGGGCATAACTAATCTCAAGAGTGTAGATAATAGTAAAATGTCGTGAAATAACTAGAAAGTGATAAATTTTGAGTTACTTTTGTTTTTTAACGTGAGATATAATTTTTGTAATTTAATAACTTCTAATAGTGGCTGTTTAGCAGTCAGCTTGCAGAATTTCTGGAAATGTAACCATCAGCTCTTGTGAGACCATCTGAACTGGCTCCTGCACACCATTGCTGATGCCACCTGCCTCTCCCCCACCTCCATATCCAGTCTGTCACCTGGGCCCATTGAGTTCATCTCCTAAATATCTCTCTTAATCAGTACTCTTCTCTCCGTCTTCATTTCCACCTTCCTGGTCTAAGACGTGACCATCTATTGCCTGGGTTGTTGTAGACACCCTTCTGACTTTCATTTTGCATATGTTTCCCACCTGTCCCATTCTTGATTGGGAAGCTGGAGGTATCTTTCCCTTTTTTAATAGACCTTATTTTTTTGGAGCTGTTTTAGGTTCACAGCAAAACGGACCAGAAGATACAGAGATTTCCTATTTGCTCCCTGTCCCCCACACATGCACAGCGTCCCACATTATCAACACCCCTATCAGAATGGCACCTATGGCGTTCAGGACAGCCCCACCCTTCCCCCCAATGTGCTACTTTATTTTGAGATTATTTTTTTAGATGATTTTGAGATTGATTTTTAGATTATTTTGAGCCAAAGGCAATTGGGAACTTGTGGGCTCAAGAAAAACTTTTTTTCTTTTTAAGATTTATCTGTTTATTTTTAGAGAGAGTATGTGTGTGAGCACAGTGGGGAGGGGCAGAGGGAGAGAGAATCTCAAGCCAACTCCCCATTGAGCACAGAGCCGGCCCTGGGACTCGATCCCACAACCCTGAGATCCTGACCCGAGCTGAAACCAAGAGTTGAGTGTCCAACTGACTGCGCAACCCAGGCACCCCCAAGAGGAACTTTTGCCTTTCCCTTAACTACCTAGAAGAATATAAATTGGGGGTCTTTCCCAGAATAAGGGTTAGTACTGGAAATAAATTTTATCTGCCTCACCTGTATTGCAGGGCAAACATCTCACTACTAAACATCTACTCTCTTGCGCTGTGAAATACATTCCCTTCCTTTGAAATCCCAGACCTCTGCCCCTTTGCCTTTAGTTCAGGATGACATATATACCTCATGTTGCCTGACTGTCTTTAGAATTTCCATGTCTGTATGGATTCCCTGTACCTATGCTATTAAATTTTATTTTCTCCTGTTAATATATCTCATGTCAATTTGATTCTTAGTCTTGCTAGAAGGAACCTTGAGAGGGTAGGAATTCATGTCCTGCGACACCAACATGGACACGTCATTATCACCTAGAGTCCATAGTTTGCATTTGGGTTCACTGTTGGTGTCGTATGTTCTCTAGGTTTGGACAAATGCATAACGACATGTGTCCACCATCACAGTATCATACAGAATAGTTTCACTGCCCTGAAAATCTTCTGTGCTCCATCTACTCATCCCTTCCTTGCCCTCAACCTTTTCAGACTGCTTTTGCTTGGTAATATGCATTTAAGTTTCCTCTGTGTCTTTTCAGGGCTTGGTAGCTCATTTGAGAGTTCTTTTAAAATGCAAATCAGCTGTCCTTGTCCTCCTTCCTGCTCTTTCTGTTCTGCCTACGCATGAGCTCCTTCTGTCCTGTTACTTGCCCCTCTCCCTCTGGCCACGGCTTTGGCACTGCCAGTCCCCTCTACTTAATCACTCTTGCTTCCTCTCTGCTTTCGGCTTTCATCCTAGGTAAGCCTCATTTCATCAGGAGAGCCTCCTTTGATCTTTCTGTTTGGGTTAAAACCACCTGTCTGAGACCCTTTTATTCAGTACATATGAGATGAAACATTTGTCTGGGTGCCTGATAAATGTCTGTCTCCCTTATGTGACAGTAAGTTCCTTGAGGACGGAAGCATGTCTGGTTTTACTCCAGCACCAAGCAAGCGTCATGTCTGGCACATGATACATGCTTATTAAATATTTGTTGACTGCATGAATGTTGACCAAAAGCTAACGCTGAATCTTATAGACCTGCTGTTTCTTTTATATTATTCCAAACATGACCATGTAGTGACATCCAAGGCCTGATCTGGTCCCTGTTGCAGAACACCTGTTTGGTTAAGATACAGCTTACCTCATTCTTTGTATTAGATTTATTCATTTCACCAAATTGTGCTCTTTGTTTATAAAGCCCATTGAACTGAGGTAAGAGATAAATGAAAAAACTGTGGGTTTTTTTTTTTTGTATTTGTATTTCTCCCAGACCGAATTTCCCAGAAACATGATGAATATTTATTACAGCATTAACCAGCCCACTCGACACCAGTTGCCAGCTTTGTAGGCATCACCTGGATGACGCTACCCATTCACTCTTTCTTTTTGAGTCATTTGGTCAATAATTATCATCTAGGGTTTTGGACAAGGAAGGAAGACTATCATCTTATTTGTTATAAGTCCCTTATTTGCCCAGAGTACTCAAGAAGACATTACCCAGAGGAGGAGGATTTGTTCAAGTTGGCCGGGCATTCCAACATGTACTTTTTGTACCAGTTGTCTGTAGCACTTTGGGGCAGACATTAATCAAATTCTTGACAGCGGTTTGTGGGATATTAATGTTAGTTGAGGATTCAATCCACGGTCTCCTTTAAGTGGGAGGAAAAGATACCAGATGTGCTGCCCAGCTAAGGCTGAATGAATCTCATGGTAATTTAAGTGGAAAGGATTTAGCCCTTCCCCTGTTTAGGGGGTGAAATTGAAGAAGAGAGATACCTTTGAGAGGTGATCCCTCTTCTCATTGTTGGTGGCGCTGAGGCTACATTTTAAGACTCCTGGTTCCCAGTTCAGATGTAGGAAATCTTGCCTGGTTTGCCAGAAAGATCCAACCCCTAGATGGTGAATAGAGAATCCCATCCAGAGCCAGTGGCACTGAGGATGTGCAAGTTTGACAGTGTACTGAGGGATTGAAGAGTTTTTCTTTTATTCAGATAGATGAAGACACTGGGCTTCCTTGCCTGAGTGGGCTGAAAATTTGCAGTAAAACGTGTCTTCCTTCCTGTGCTAGCTCAGAGCAGGGTACCCACAGTGACAGGGAGACTGGGCTATTATCTTCTCAGAAGTTCACATATCAAAAGGGATGAATTCCAGAACTTTGCAAGAACGTTTCTGGGTTGTAAAATGGGCAAGAGGCTTACTTACCTTAAAGAGATTTACAGACATACTGAAAGGTTAGAGAAAGGATTTATAACCGCAAGGTTTCTGATGGAAATGTTCTGACAAGAGGAAGGGGGAAGTGGTCACTTTCCATTTTAGCAGCTTGGAAAGTTATTTTTTCCCCTTTGCAGGTGATACCCAATGCCCCCAGAACTTTTGGAGTGATTAGAACAGAAGAAATAAAATCTATGCTGGCTTTATTTTTATCAGTTAGTTTTTTCCACAAAGTATTATTATAAAGGTAGCACAATTTCACTGTAAAGAGATTGCTGAAGTAAAAAAAAAAAAGAATTATAAGGAAACTCAAAATCATCCTTTGAGGTTCACTCTGAAAGGATGAACTAAATCTGGGACTGCTTGCAAATTATGTAAATATCCTGTTATAATTAACAGTGAACTCTTTTGTATTTTTCCATCATCAAAGCCAGCTCAGTATAATTGAATAAGATGTATATACCAAATGAAATATCTAATCTAATTGCAAGAGAACCAAAGGAAGCAATTGTAATTATCATTAACTTTCTAATCACCATACCAGCATAACACCTTTATTTATGTAGCAAAATACCGATGAGTGGAAGACACAAGAAGGAAGATGTCACAAAAGAAAGGACAGCCTGAGAATTAGAGATGACCCCTTCTATTTTTTCCCATTCGTTTTCTCAGCGATCCAGTTCTGTGTTTCCTGCCCCCCACCGCCGCCAAGCGACCATCACTGCTGCCTTCGTTTCTCCTATCCCTGGTTCTTCCTTACACTCCTGACAGAATGAACCTTCCATCTGACAAATCAGATTATTTGCTATGTCTTCCTCCTCTGCTACTCATTTGTTCAAAAAATATTTATTGAGCACCTATCATGGGCCAGTCCCTAGTCTAGGAAGTGGGATGCAACCATGAAAAGACAGGCGTGACCCACCCTACGGGAGCTCTTCTCTTGACTTGCCTCCTCCTTGCCCACCTCCTCTTCCGTCCTTACCCTTGTTTAGCTACTTGGGGCTCCAAAACAAAGACCCCTCTGGATTTACTTAATCTTTGTATTCTGAGGGCCCAGCATGGTGGGCCGTATTTCATACATTTCTCTGTAATAAATGAATGAATTCACCTTTATTGAAATTATTTAATAAGAGCCTGAATGCTAGAGCTATTGTAGAAGGAATTAAAAAACAACAATAACAAAAAACACCTCATTGGAATCTTTCCATTTTTATCTATGGTGTTTTCTTTCTGCTTATTAAGATATGAGCCAATATAATAATAAAGTTATTACAAAAATAAATAAAAGAGGAAGTAAACTCCTCCACATTGTTAACCTCCAGAGATAAGTACAGTTCATGATTTGATGTGTACTCCTCCAATTCATTACTCTTTTTTTATGTAGCTATGTCTATCTATATTCACACCTACATATGTATATTTATATCCTACATATAATTTAAAAACCCAAACAGGATCATAGTAGTCAAACGAATCTTCAACTGCTTTTCCCCCCCATTTGATAGTATATCTTGACTTCAGTTTCCTCTAAATCCCCTTTTCCAACTTTAAATTATATGCTTCTGAATCAAAGCCAGAAGCTCACTTATTTTTATTAACTAGTTCTCATTATTATAAAGGAAATGCATATACATGGCAAGTGTCTTTAACAGCATGGAATGGAATAAAATGAAATGTAAAGCCTCCCTCCTCTTCACAGCCTGTTCCACTCTCCAAAGTTAACCATTTTTAACAGTCTCCGGAGTATCCTTTCAGAAATTTCCAGGGCAGATAAATATATATGTGTACACACACACACACACACAGACACAGACACACACATACATGCACACACACATCTCCATAAAAAGAACTCACTTTTTTCACTTGTTATATAATTCACTGGAAAGAATTCCAAGTATTTAACAACTTTGTCTTGGGTAAATTTCTCTTAAAGAAGCCCCTGGCAAAGCAAGAAAATCATCAGTCAGGTCTGGAAATGGTCAAATACTCAGCTACCTAGCCGTGGCACAAACTGCCTGCCTTTATCTAAAAGGCATTCCCCTCTCTATTAAGAGGTCGGCTAGGTTATTGCTGGACAGGCTTCCCAGAATAAAAACTACATTTCCCAGGCTCCTTTGTGATAAGGTGTGTCCATGTGACTACATTTTGTCCAGTGGGTTGTGAGAGGAAGTGCTGGTGGATAGCTTCTAGGTTTTGCCTTAAAATGTAAGGCAATGTGTTTCTTCCTTTTGCCATTTTTCTCCTTTCTACTGATTAGAATGTGGACTTTGGGCCAGGAGAACATGAATAACACTTTAGAGATGAAAACACAATAAAAATAAAAGGCTCCAGGGGTCCTGACAGCTTTGCAAAGCAGAACCACCAAAGCTGCTTGCATTTTGGGGGGAACGAAAAATATACTTTCATGTTTACTCTTATAAGCTGTGGTAATTTAGAGTTTCTTTTTCTTTTTTTTAAAGATTTAATTTATTTATTTGGCAGAGATAGAGACAGCCAGCGAGAGAGGGAACACAAGCAGGGGGAGTGGGGGAGGAAGAAGCAGGCTCCTAGCGGAGGAGCCTGATGTGGGGCTCGATCCCAGGACTCTTAGATCACACCCTGAGCCGAAGGCAGACGCTTAACCGCTGTGCCACCCAGGCGCCCCTAGAGTTTCTTTTATTCCTAGGTGAGTGTCCTTATTGTGAGCATTATTTTGAGATATTATTTCCCCTGTCCATAGGCCCATTTTCTGAATGAAAGGAAACACCGGTGATGAGGGATAGAAGCAGAAAATGTTCAACTTTAGTCCAGAAGGCTGACCGGAACCATGCATAGTTTTTGATGAGGATCAAATACATGCTGGGTGTTACGCTCTTAAAGGGTCTCACAACTGCTTGTCTATCTCACCGATAGTTAATATCAAACTGAATGGTAAGCACCAGAGAGATCCTGTGAAAGTATTTCTATGAGTAGAAATCTGAAGATGACATTTATGATTTAAGATTCCCTGCATGTCCCCTCCCTCTTGAGCACTAAGCATATAACCATCAGCTTCACACAGCAAAGGTGCAGCCCTTTCTGCCCACGGGTCCTGTCCCTGTGCTATTCTAATAAACTTAATAAGTTACACCATACAACATCTCAAGAATTCTTTCTTGGCCATTATGCTTGACGACCCCACAACATCAGGATTAGGTTATGAATGTTTTAAATTCATATCAAATGAATGATGCTTAAAATTATTCTGGGGAGGTTAATTCCAAGAGAAAAAATGTGAACTTTAGCAAGGGGAGAAAAAAAGCAATTTCTTCCCCAACTTCATCTTTAGTTTCCTCCTCAGAAAACAAGGGCAGGACCAGAGGGGCCCCTTTGAATGGAAGACTTTTTGCTTATAGTACATTTCCCGATTAGGTAGGAGCAGATTTTCTGCTCATTTGCCTCTGAACACGATGACTTTCCTTGGAGGCATTTGACTTTCCAACAGAAACTGAGGTTAATAGAGACAGGCAGCGAGAAGAAGACATTTTAAATACAAGAGTGGCCAAAGCAGAAAGGGTGAAGATCCTGGTACGTACGTTTCCCTGTTGTCTGTTTGGATTATGAGTCACGTCCTTGAAAGCTGGAAGGAAGTTCACGTCCCCAGCTCCTGACCAAGTGTCAGACTTGATTATTGCCTGGTGAGAAGTTCCACATCTTGGTCCTGACCGGACCTGGGAGCAGTAGAGAATTGGAAGCCCCGGCATAGAGATAGTTGGGGATTCATTGAGAGGACCAAAGATCAGGGCCCCGTTATCATCTACAACAACAACAACAACAGTAATAATATGGAAGTTAAGATTCGCTAAGGAGAACCATCTAAAACTTGGAAATAAGGCAAAAAGATGATAGCAATCTGCTAGAACATCTAAAGAGCCTACCTAAAGTTTAGTTGACACCCTGGGGCAATGCAACTCGGTTTGCACAACTGATGAGTTCCCAGATATCTTACCATTTTGTAGAATTAATAAGGTGTGATGATTTTTCTTTTCTAATAGAGATGATTAAGCCAAAGGATATGGTTTTATTGCCCTGTAGGATATTAACCAATTTTATGTTTAATTTGGTAATAGCAATTCTATCTCAGTTTTTTTTTTTAAGTGTTCATGACATTTCAATTTCTCACAGTGAAGTAGTCTTGTCTTTATTTTGCTTCCCTCATAAATAAGTTAAATAAGACTTAGACACATGCATAATATCTATTCGAATGAGAATTATTTAAAAAAATGTTTTTAGGAGACTTATGCTTTGATGGAGTATAAGGTTTGGCCTCAGCCATCCTGGTTTTGAGGACTGGATACTTTAGCTCCGTGATCAGAAGCATGTCATTTAACTGCTTTGGCCTCATTCATAAGAAAAGGAATAAGAATAGAGCCAATTTCAAAGTGGAGCTGGGATGATGACTACATGAAGGCTCTTGGCGCCATGACTGGCTCAAAGTACAAATCTGTTAAGGCAGCCACTATTGTATGTGCCAGGAGTTGTGTGACACAGAATGAGGCAGAAAGCTCCACCCCTCATTTCCATCTCCAGCCCTTTCTCTGTTCCTTGAGTCAGCCCCTACCCAGCCATGACAGCAGGAGGTCTTTTATAATGCAACTCAAGGAAGAGAAAAGAAAGATGCACTTATAGTATGATAAAGCCCAGGTGCTGGGAGGAGATGACTCCTGGCCTCCTGGGAGGTCTGACTGTTGTGTAGATGCTCTGCCTTAAACTGGGTAAGAGGACTCTTTTCTTCATCCCCCAGCCTCTTCCCCCAGGGGCCCCAAGTTCGTTCAAGTCTGTTCTAGGGATCCAGATGCAATGTAAACACTGAAAACTGGCCCAAGGCAGGGAAGGCCATCACAGGGGTTTGGGGAGTTGAGTGCTCACTGGAAAGACTGCCGGGTGGGTTGGGCATTTAGGGGACAAATTCGAGGTAACTCCCAAGACAAGGAGGCCATGCCAGGGACTGAGCATCCTGGTCCAGATTTCCAAACAAGTGACTGACTGAGGCAGGATTTGAACCCACTCACTGTGAGAGCTAAAAGAGGCAGAGGAGGGGCTCCATTTGCTTTCCTCACTTTCCTGCCGAAAGTGTAGGGGAGAAAAATATTTTCCCTCTATCCTTCTAGGTTCTTGGCTGAGACACCTC